>NC_079154.1:106287395-106935967 GCF_947563725.1 Argiope bruennichi | reverse complement strand
AAAGAAAACTCAACATTTTTTGGCAGTGACAGCCACCATACAGTATGGAGAAAGCCTAATACTGCTTTGTATCCAAAATATTTATGTCTTGCAGTTAAACATGATGGTGACTCCGTCATGATTTGAGGTTGCATGGCTTTATCCGGGGTAGGAAATTTAATTTTTATAGATGACATTATAAACGATATGGTTTACTTGGATATACTTCGCAGCAATCTAAAGAAAAGTTTGGGTTTAGATGGAAATTTCATTTTCCAGTAAGACAACGACCCCAAACAGAATGTACGTAACGTCAAAATATGATGTCTTTTTCATTGTAAACAGCAGTTACACTCACCACCACAGTACCCCGGCATCAATACCATTGAATATCCATGGGCCACGCTCGAAGCAGTGGTTCAAAAACACAAAATTAGAAACAAAACCCATTTAAAAGAAGTGCTGCGAAAGGAATGTGTAAAATACCTTCGGATTCTACCAAAAATGGATCGAATCGGTACCACGACGTTTAGAGGCCATTTTAAAAGCCAAAAGACATGTAACTTAATAGTGACACGTTCTTCCTATGCGAGATACTGTAAGAATTTCATTGGTGTATTCTCAATTTTTTGAGGCAAAATTCTGCGTATGTTTATTTAAATTGCTTCTGAAACTTTTCAATTTAGAATTTTTTCGTTGATTTTTCTTTATTTTTACTCTAAATTAAACCATTTGTTATGTGTAAAAATAAAAACATGTTTGCACTTCCCGGTAATGTGTTATTTATATTGAAAGTCGGATTTATCGAGTAAAAGTAAGGTGCACTCTCAATTTTTTGAGCCACTGTATCTAAGTTTTTACGATAAACGATGGAAATGTGGTGTAGATATTGAAGAAGTATGATAGAAAAAAAATCTGCATATTACCGTAAATATTAAAGAGTACTGAATGATCTACTGAATATGGAAACCATGGAAGAAATATTTTGAAGTGAAAACGGTACTTATTAATCTTAAAATTATTTTTTCTGCCTTGGAAATAATAATGTAAAATAGCAGACAAGTATGGAAACAACCAAATAGAACATCGACAATCCAAGAATTTGCAAAGAATAATTGTTTTTGATTTATATCAAATCCAAATCTTCAACAAAAATGTGCTTATAATCTCTGCAAAATACATAATAATTTTTCCTAATGGTTAAAAGCATTATATTATTAATGGAATATTTTATTTTATCATAAAAGGAATTACCTAGACTGCTTCAAAAATATCTATGTAATTTTATTTTCTAAAAATATTTCCTTGTTGCTTTATATATTTGCAAACAATAATATTTTGCAATAAAATGAATTCTTTATTTAAGTGAAAATCATTTCTTTCTGGAAATAGAAAAAAACTCGTATTGTGTGAACATGACGCAGTTCTACCGACAAAGAAATATTACAATTCAGAGTTTGGTGATAGTGTCATGGTTTTTGCACGCGAATTTCAAGCATTCTATAAAATTTCCAGATATAACTTTTCGTTAAGCAGACCGTTTAGCTCTCGGGATTCAATTTAATTCATTCTCTGACAAGCTGTGTTTGAAGAACTTTTTGTTTTATGAAATAATGAAGAACAATTTGCCACTGAATTTTGGCACATGAAATTTTCATTGACGTCTTTCGTGCCGGAAGATGTATGGCTTCATGTGTGACCTTGGTAAAGAATTGTTCCATTGAAAGAAAGCCGTCAAAGGCAGGGCGTGCCCCTAACCTTGAAAAGATGCCATCTGGATATCATCACAAGCGAGATCAATACTTCAGTGTGTAGTGTAAATGAAAATGGACTACGGGGTTTTTTTTCCTCCCTCCATGCAGATATATGAAGCTGTTTGAAGTCGATTTTTGTGCCTATAGGTCACACGTTATGGTGATTAGATTTATAGTTTAAGGTGCAGAAAATGTCATAAAACATATTTTTCAGATCGTGAAGGGAATATCAATGTTAATAGCAGAAAAAGAAAACGCAATCCAATAGCATTGATTGGAAAGGTTTTTACGAATGAACTTTTTTTTCCCTGATTGCGCAATTTTTAATATCCGAAGATGAACAATTTGTCTACGATCTCACAAAATTTAGAATGTTAAATTTTCTCTTTTCTACTGATAATCAGCTAAGATGTGATACATTTATTTATTTGTAAGAGACTATTTACTTCTTTAGCTCTTTCTGTAAAATATACAGACCAGAGAAAAATGCGATGTTAATAAAAATGCTATAAAGTTACCACACCTTGCACGCAGTTAATCTTAATATAAATCAGAAGGCGATGTCTCCCCTAAACTTTCTCGCATACTCCCCAATAAGTTTTTTTATTTCTCTCCCCTGCATAAAATTCTGGTCCCTGAGCAAGGCCGCAAATACCTTGCATGGTATTGGTGAACCACTTTACGAAATATAGATCTTTGGCATGAATCTAGCATTTTTAGTGATTTTATGGGGAGAACATATGTTTTGGACGCATTTTTGCCAAGAAATATTTTAATTACCCCTTAAAATGTAATTACTTTTTCAATAATACCAGTTTCCTCTTCGGTATAATTTTTATTTTGTCGTATACGGAGTAGAAAGAAAATATATTAATCGTCAAAAAAATTCGAACTCGAGATTTTGACGAATCTCCACATCATAGACCTCCCTGATTTCGAACAACACATTCTTAGAAAATGTTATCTGTCTGTCTGTCTGGGACAAAGATAACTCAAAAACGCTTTAACCTATAAGGCTGAAATTCGATATACGGTCTTAACACCAAATTCATAGATTTCTATCCATTTTTTTAATAAAATCTGATCAGAGGAAGTCCATCTGTCCGGCTGTTCAAATATAAATTAACTCGATAACTACAAAACAAAGAAAACTGGATAGAAAAGAATTCAATGCACAGATTTAACATCTATAGTGTAGACGCCTATCACATTTTGAGCCAAATCCAAGACGAAGTTGACCATCTGTCAGTCCGTACTTTCAAAAATGTAATAGCTAAATTTAATATGTTAAATGTAATAGCCAATTAAATTTATCAAATTTGGTACGGGATTTTTGTGACTACAAATGCAGTTTTGTGTGAAATTTTGGCTTCAATCGTTCAGAAAAACGCTTCTAAAACACAAATTCGGTTTTCGGATACTAATAACCGCTAACATGCCAGGGATTAATCGCCAAAAAACTCGCCAAATATTATACGAAAGATTCAATCAAAATGTTAAATTCATGCTAAAAGTTAATATTTCGTAACTATTGTAAGCCAGTGCCATGTAAGACGTTCTTTTATGAGAGTATATGCGAGAAAGTTTCGGGGAGACCATACCCATTGGTTTCTTTCATTTGTTTTAATTCTTTTAATATTTAACGCAGGCGATTTCGATATACAGTAACAGTAAAACTATGATTTTCTCTAACATTATTTTTTTTTAAACTTCTATTTCATGTATTTTGGAATTTCGTCCTCAATGGGTTAAAATGATTATTTAATGTTGTCTAAAACAAAGAAAAAAAAAGAATGGATATATCTTTCATTTTCAAAAGATGATAAAGGACCAATGGCAGTAAATTATACTTATAAAGGATTTTATATATTGTAGTAATTTATATAAAAGTGGTTTTTAGTTCAAAAAATATTATACATGAAAGTACTTAGAATTTGAGCAAAGCCGCATATATCAACTAGTTATTGATAATCCTAGATATTTCATAAAAAAAACCTATTATCATGTTAAAAAAAGCCATCTGACGAATTGAAAAAAAAATTTAAAAGGGGATAAATGTGTCTAACAGATCGTCTTTCAATTTTTTGTATATTGTTTTTTTTTATTTCAGCTTATATGACCGCGTCATCTAAGTACAGACCTTGACTACAGTTTATTTTCGTGTTGTGAAGATTTGGCTAAGATGATATCTTCAAAATATTTCCCCATATGTTTTTTCCCACTGGGATATTTTGGAATATTCGATTCATCGCGTTTATTTCAATTTATTTCTACAAGAGTCAATGTGTGTTAGAACTTTAGTTTGCTCTAAATTTGGCAAAAATATGTTTTTGAATCAGGAAATAAATAACGGGTCGTTACTTTGAAATTTTAATTTTAATAATTTAATTTTAATAATTTAATAAATTTTAATAATTTAAAAACCAAGCGGAGTCTTGGAGTTTTTCTACCATAATATCCGAACACATTAATAAATACAAAAAATTTTTGCATCATTTTAATATTTAAAAAATATCTTTTCAATGCCAAAATTGTCGTGCACTTTTTCTGAATAAATATATTTTTTTAATAACTTTCAGAAATATTCTTATTGTTGTAATAAAATTCAAAGCGCTTCTATTGTTTCATCAAATATCCAATTGCACCATTGTTATCTTTATTGAAAGAAAAGGACAAAAGATTGCTTTTATTATCTGCAAAGTTTATTCAGAAGCGCGAAAGCGAAATTATTCTATAACGAAAAAAGAAGTATAATTTATATTAAAAAAGTATACAAACTATAATAAACAAAATATACATAAATTACTGGATAATAAATTTTTAACGGCACTCTGATTTTTTTGCTCTTGATTCCAATACGATAGTATCAAGTACACAATAAACATTACACTATAGTTAAAGAGGCTTAATGTCAATAATAATTTGATTCTAAAAAATACTTTGTTAAGGGTTTCGTTAGCATCAATTTGTACATTAGAAAATTAATGAATTGATTGCCAAAAGCAAAAAGTGTTAATATGCGCTAAATATTCAATTTTAAAAATTTCGAAAGAATTGATTTGCATAAATATCCGTGAGATGTCTTCCATTTGGGAAAGACAACCAATTTCACTCCTAAAACTGTCATAAAATCATTTAAAAGATTCATTTAATATTTCAAGATTTAACACTAATAATAATGAAGCAATAAAAACATAACGAAGAAAAATCTTTTTTAAAAAAACTGGATTTCTTTTAATATTGATAAGATTTATAACATGACATTCCTCATATATTATTTCAAATAATAAAAGGAAAAATTCCATTTGGATTACTTAAAATAAAATTAATTTATACTTCTTACAGATCAAATTAGTTTATTTTCAGGAAAATTTTAAAAAATTAAACCAATTCTCATTATTCTTTTTATCAGCAACAAGCTTACCTAGCAATTGTAAACCATTGATTATCTTTTAAAAATTCAATTTGATATGAAAATTTGAAAGAAAAAAAAAAAGATCTGTTTATATTTATTTAACTTAAACTAAAATATTTTATTCTGCAGTCAAATTTCGTCTTAAATTATTTTAGTCTTCTTTCTTTTATTACGTTAGTATTATGAATTCAAGTCAAAGCAGTTTGTGGCCGTTTCTGATTATTCAATTCATCTTTATATTCCAAATGACAAATCCATCTTATTTTTTTAAAAATAATTTTGTTGTTGCTGGAGAATCCAAAGAATATATAAGTAATTCGAATGGCAATGTAAAAAATAAGAATATCAGTGATCAATAAAATCACTATAAATGACTTGATAATCTAAAGATCAATGTATCTGACGTATCATTTATCATTTAAAAATGAACGTTGTTTCTAGCATTTCTACCTGCATGATGCTTAACTGATTTCGAAGTTAAACTGACATTAATTCTTGTATTCAATTCCCTTTCTATAATCAATTTTTCTTATAACATCAATTTCAATAGGCAAAATATTGCAATTACTCCTGCGTTGACGGCTAAGCCTATTTTCACGTTATATTAACTTTTAAGTTTTGATGCCTAATTTTATTATCTTAATTTGGAATTTTTAATGACACGGCGAGTCCTCTCCCAAGCATTTCTAACGATAATTTGTAGTGCCATAAAATAATTACGCGAAGTGTAGAATTAAGTGCAGTTGTAAGAACGATGAAATATGTAATTTGAAACGTTTTTATAAAGGTTTGCTTATATTTTACTACTGCCATTTGGTTATAATTCATTTTTATGTCAGTTAATTAGCGTTTTATATGTAAATAGATTTCACTATAATATATGAGATATTGACATAGGCTTATTTTATATGGAATTAAAAAATTTTAATTGTTTATGACTCATCATTGACTTTCTTGAAGTTTTAATGTGCATAATCAAGTTTAAGAATGACGAGTAGCTTTCAGATCCTTTGCTTATTAACAGGTCAAAGATTATTAATATTTAATATAGAATTTCAGTTTAATAAAGAGAAAATTGCTGATAAATGTAAATAAGTTGTTAAATGTGTTAATTGCTTTTCCCTTCCAGTAACAAATTCGTTTCAACTTCAAAGGTTTGAAAATTCAGATTTAAAGGCAATTAAATTTTTATACCAGAAAGTAATAATAGTAATTTTAACGATATTATCTAAGAAAGATAAAAAGAATAGAAAGATAAGTAGAATAAAGATAATAACTAAATTAACTCGTTCTAACTATTTCTTTTTTCTAATTTCCTTTAAGAAATTTTAAAACGCGAAATCAATCGAGTGTTATATAGTTAAAGATTAATTTATTTACTAATTCTTAATTTTCAAATGTAAAAATTAGGTTTTCTTTTTATTTATGCAAAACTATAGTCGTAACCATAAGCGAGTTGTCAATAGCGTAATTGTTAAAATCATAGTTATAATTTTGTTAAGCGTATATTTAATGCCTGTGCTTGAAAAAATATTCATCGAAATTCGAATTAAGTTGGACGAAAAAGTTTATATTTTATTTCTTTATTGGCTTTGCAGCTTGAAAAAAAAACAAATTTGCTTAAAATATTACCGTATAATTATTTCTCTCATAAAACTGCGATTATTTTACCTATCACGAATATTGTCTGTCTTTAACTCAACTTAATAATCAATACAAAATATCTTTTGCAGTTCGTTGCACATTTAATGGATAACATGTTATTAAAAATGATCTCAAAATAAATTTATGGAAAAGTCCATTACTCAGTGTATTTGCCATGCACACATATCCCATGAATTATTAGATTTAAAGCACGCGCTCATGTCAAGTGATCAAATAATTATTCAAATGTATTGCTACATTTGCTTGTAGTTATGAATCGTTCAATAAATCTAAACAGCGGTGGGTTCTCTGTTGTTTCCCACTTATCCTCTTATTCGGAAATGACATGATTAACAGATGAGAGGCACGCAATATCGATACGCTCTTGTTCCTTTAATCGATTAGAAGAATAAATACATTACTTATATAAATAGTGATCCCAGTAAACAGCTTCGGAATATGCTAAGGCATATTCTATTTTTCCTTATGGCGAATTTCAAATGTTTCTGGGAAAGAGTCAATGAATCAAAAATTGAAAAATAATATTTTTTGGGGGATTTTTAATGAATTTTAAAGCGCTTCGTTGAGGTAAAAAAAATTTACAAAACGAATTCAGATAAGTTTTTTAATCAATGATTAATGAGTTTTAGAAACGATGATTTTTAAAATTTTTTTAATTTAACTCTTTACAAGAAAGATTATACTCAAAGAAAAATTGGAATAAAATGAATCCTTTAACAGAAAAAAATTAAATTAATATTTCGTAAATTGGATTTTTTTTTTTAATTTCACAAACATTATTTGCATTTATATAAAAGGCATTTGACTTCTTAATTTCTTATAATGATTTCCTACACACTTTTCGAATGATTTCCTTGAAACTTTTGAATTTATTTTAATTAACAGTGAAATTTAAATAATTTTATCGTATCGATGCTATTTGCTTATTTCGCACCATTTACACTTTAATGTAAAATCCTCGTTCTATACATCATTTCAAACCAGAGGGGTAAGAATTGAGACAGATATTATGATTCAGAAAATTCAAAATAACTTTAAACATTGTAAGTTTAAAATTTAAAACTCTTAAGTATTGGAATTTTTTTTAAATACTGCTTATTTATTTATATAATTTTTATTTAAGGGAAAGCAATTTGAAGAATTAACTACTCATGATAATACATAAATGACAAATTTCTATTATCATGGACATAAAGTGAATTAAATAAAGACTTTTTCTTAAAGCAAGATAAGATTTAAACGGTAACAGAGAGATAAAGAAGTTAGATGCAGCCACAATTCATGAAATAAATATATGTTCATTTCATTAACTAAAAACTGTATTCATTTTCATGCGAGTTAAAAAGATTATTTTTTAATTAGCTGAAATATAACAAATAAGTCTGACTTGCATTTTTGGAATAACTTCTAATGCAATAAATTTTTGTTAATATATATTTTTTTATAACGAATAATATTTTTCTTTGGACATTAAAAGGAACAAGCAGAAAACACTCTTACAAGATTAAACGTTAGTTGTTTCCAAAACATTTCTCTTCAATTCAAGAACAGCTTCTTTAAATTGTTAATTTACTCAAAACAAAAGAAATAAGATTTCAAGAAAACAAACCATTTATTTGTAATTATTCTCGATTATCCTATGAGCCATATTTAATTACATTATTATGAAATAAATTGTCACATGACTAAACTCCTTCATCACTATACGAGATATCTCGCCGAATCCTAGCGATAAGTTTTAGTTATTTTATTTAAGTATTATTTATGATCCTTTTTTCTAAACATTTTAAACCCTTTGCACTCGGAAACGTATTTCGATGCATAATTATTCACTTAATAGAAAAGTTTGTTTATTGCTCTAAAAAATAAATGTATATATAATTGTTTTAAGTTGAATTTCACCGAAAAATTTATCTACTTCTTTGTACCATTCTGTACGTATTTTTAGCAATCAAAATTGAAAAATAAATAAATAAAGCGTAAAAATGATGCATTGTCTTGAATGGTACTATGATGAGAGGCAAGGGGTTAATCTTTATATAAAGAGCGCATAGTGGGAACAGTGATACACATAATTAATATGGAAGTCTTCCAGATTTTATTTTTATTTTGAGTAAGAAATAATTTAGAATCATGAAGATGCTATTATCCCATGTATTTGAGAAACATAATAACAACAAAAAAAAAAACTCAAATTTTATACAGCTGCAAAATATTTTTAAAAAATATGTACATCAAAGGAAAGAAAAACGTCTTAAAAATTCTCACAATAATAAATAATTATAAATATCTTACCTTTTTAACAGTCGTTCTAACATAGGAACATAATATGCACCATAACACTAAAAAAAGTACTTTAACAAAGATCACAACATGCTCTCCAATGCGAATTGCTTTTTAACCATTTCAGGTGTGATTCTAGATTTTTCCCCAACAGATTTGGACAGATGCACAGGTATCAGCCGATTCATGTCCAATCGATAATCGGTAAATTAAATTCGTTTCCGCATTACAAATATATCGCCCTTTATTTTTCCTCTCCCGTCATTACTGCCCGTAGTATGTGACGGGTGAAAAAAGATGGTAGAAAGCATATTTTTTGTTTCCAATGGCCTGCTTAGGAAACCGATTATCAGCAAGGGGTCAGTGTACGCCTTATACATGGAGTTTTCCTTTGTATCCATATTTGGGAAATCTATTTGACATCTGATGTCAGTGGCAATTATGTTACGAGTTGCTGCCGGATTGTGAATTATATCAGGCTCCGTTTTCTGAGAACTACCCGGTTAAATGTTGCTTAAAATAATGCATATTATTTGTGCTAATTCATATTTTACGCATTTATATCTTTTTATAAGTTAATTTATTGATGCTCAAGAAACAAATCATATACATTAAGGTTTAGTTTTCGTGCAGAAAAATTATCACTTCAAGTGCACATAGGATCACCACAGAAAATATACCGATAAAATGAAACGCATAAACCAGATAAGCCAATGTGACTGATCCTTATCAGACGAAGAAAGTCATCTGATAATTCAATTAAAATATTTTAAATTTAAATGATTTCCTAATAATCAGCGATTGACTGAAAGATTTATCTCCCAGAACTAATAAACATGTTAAGTTTTTTTTTCCTTTTAAGCCCGATTCAAATAATTAATATCAGTATTGTGTGACACTAAGATATCAATTATTTTTTATTGCTTCTACTGGAGAATTTGGCAGAACCATTTCTATCCATCTATTAACTCATTGACCTTCAAAAATATCAAAATCCGAAGTTCAAGATAACTCTGCATATATCAAATGTTAATTTTCATTTTTTTTTTTTTTCTGGATTGAATATGTAGGCTATTTTTGTTTTAAGCAAATCTCTTTCGTGTATTTAATCTGATAGTTATCCGTGAATAGGACTTCTGATATTAAATGGTCAATATAGTTCCTCTTATGTGTTTATACGATTCCAATAATGTTCCAAAGTCATGAGTTATGGACTGTACAGAACTGAAAAGAAATTGTTTCATTTAAAAGAAAAGTGCTGATAGAATATTTCCTTTGAAACTGCATCCAATATTTGAAATTAACATTAGAGCCGAATAGTAGCTCAGTTTGGTTAAATTAAGATCTATCAGTAAAGTCTTAACCTACACGAGATATTATTTTAGGGTTGATCTCGTTATTTTAAACCATGGTTAAATGACTAAAAAGACACCTCGGATTTTGTATTTTTATTTAAGTTAAAAGGACCGTATCCAATTTATACAAATTTAAATCAATTAAATTTTTGAACTGAGAATAAGCATTCTCCATTTAATTTCTGCTTGTGATATATTGTATTATTTTATAATTCTAAAAAAGATGTATTGCTGGATAATTTTAATAAAGACCAATTATACTTATGAACTTTATTTATATTGTATTGAGAATGTTTAACTTTTTTTGCCCTTTTGCTTAAAATCATTGTTAAAATTGAATCTTGAATTTTTTTTATATTTTTCTTGTTTGAGATTAATTAGATAAATACGGCCCTCATTTTCGTCACTATATTGAAGCATGAAGTGACATAATTTGAAGATAGACGAATTTATATGGAAGCTATTTTTCTATAAAGAAAAACATTTACTGAAATATATTTACAAATACTCTCTGCGGAGCTAGTTCTTGACGAATTTTTCAGTAATTCATTTTTAACCGTAATAATAAACAAAAAAGATTAAATAAACCATAATAATAAACAAAATTATCTCTAAAATGTGTAGTAAATATTTCTTTGTAGAAAACAAACACCAAACAGAAACATTCAGAATCATGGAAATAAGAAACAACTATTTTAATTTCTGCTATAACGTCTAAATTTTTTGTATTTTTATCTCGTAGAATAATTTGTCTTGCATTAATTAATATTTCATGTGATACGATAATTACAATTTTCAAAAAAGTTGCAAAAATTACATTGCTTTTGATTAAATTTTCCTTTTGCATTGAGAAATTAGTTTGTATTATAATTCTGTATTAGCGCGTGAAAGGGGCAATTAATTGTTCAACAGGTAATAATATATTGCAAACAATATTGAATACTATTCTGATGATAAAAATCCGTTTTATAATTGCAGAGAAACATGAAATTTCAGAGTTAAATATATTCTTATCATAAATATGGTCAATGAAAAACCTAATTAATTTAATTGGTAATTTTAATTCAAAGATGTATAAATTCTAAAAAAACCACTTTTACAATATAGTAGCTGCCTTTTAATATGATCACTTCTGAATTGAAAAATTTTATAACATTAACTCATTGATAACAATACAAGAATTGGAAAAAACGTTTACTGATATTTTTAGCTTTAATTTATTTCAAAAATAACTAAAAATTTATTAATTGTTTCTTATCAACGATTATTTCTTAAAGGTTCATTCATAAATTGTTAATTGTTACACTTATTTTGGCTTTCGTTGGGGAATGTCTTCAGCAAATTCGTTTCTGTCAGAACAAGTGATTTAAATTTCTAGATCACTCTAATTAAGACGAAAGGATGTGAACCTCATCCCATATGGGAAATGATTCCCAGGTATTTTCTTACAATCTATGTAAGAGATTCAATGAACTTAAATCATTAATGCTGATTGAAAATGTAGAATTGATGAATTATCTACTTCAAAACAGATAATATTAAACAAGATAATGATAACACTAAATTAATATGTTTATGTACATTTGAATACATCAGTTCAGAATAAGATATTTTTTAATAATAGAAATCGAATGATAACATTAACTGCAATCATATTAAACGGCATTCACTAAATTAACAAATTAGAAATTAGGCCATAACTACCTTCACACATATTTGATACAATAATCTTTATATAATATTAATGAAGGAAATTTAACACAATTATATCATAGATAATTGATTCCGAAATATACATTTTGAAAAATATGTCTAAACATGGAAAAATTTTCAGCATTTCAATATCCTCCCAAAATTAATAATTAAATTACAGATAGTCCATTAAACTATGGATTGTATGCAATTCAATTCTTAATAGCAAAGTGTACTTATTAAAATGCAGTTTATTATAGTGAACCAAAATTCCATGAAATAATGATTATTTTCTCCCATTATTTAACAGTGTCCATCGAATTCACAAGTTAAAAATTTTTAAATGTTGCCCTTTCTATTAAAATAATCAAATTTATCTTAAATATATTAAAATTATGAATTCAAGAAAAGAACTTTTGCCTGACCAGGAGAATAATCTGAGAATAATGGGTTATCAAACGCATGTGTTCAAAGGTGACAAAACCACAGATACATTCGTTCAGCCTATATCAGAAATAGAACTCTGCTGCAGACAGAAAGTCATTCATCTTGTGTCGTGTCTGGACATTAGCGAAAGGTTCCCAACATCAGCGGTATTTAATGTTAGAATTGTCATTGCTATTCCTGTCATATCTGAAATTCCGTAGGAATATTTATTACTTATAACAAAGAGAAAAATGAGAGAAATTATTTCAATATTACCCATATTCTAAACGAACTGTTATTATAAAACAAAAAAAGAACATTACGTATTTTTGGATGGAGTAAAAAATAATGAAAATAATGCTTTCACCTTTGAAAATCATATAACAGCACAAAGTTATAACTTTCATTGCTGTTCTTGTCATATTTGGAATTCCATGGGAATATATATTTTTTTTATAAGGGAAAAATTGGAAAAATTATTTCAGTATTATCCGTATTCTAAGCGAACTGTTATTATAAAACAAACAAAAAAAGAGTATTACGTATTTTTGGATGGAGTAAAAAATAATGAAAATAATGCTTTCACCTTTGAAAATCATAACGACTCAAAGTTATAACTGTTACTGCCTGGTCTTGTCATATTTGGAATTCTATGGGAATATTTTTTTTACTTATAACAAAAAGGGAAAATGAGAGAAATTATTTCAGTATTATCCGTATTCTAAACGAACTGCTATTGTAAAATAAAAAAGAAAACATTATGTATTTTTTGATGGAGTAGAAATTAATGAGTCATTTATTTTTGAAAATAATATAAAGCATAAAGTTAAAGAAAACTTTCTCCATTCAACACTGTTTTGATATGTAAGAGTTATATTTTTGAAGAGTTTAATTGTGGATGAGTCAAATATGGATTTCCTACGTCAATTCAGATAACTATGTTTCTAGGAACTAACTGCAGTATATTTATATTTTGCAGTATATATTTTGAACAACACCTGTTTTTGGAGGGAAAAAATGCAGAAAATATTCTGAAATCGCTGAATTTCATGCATGTGAATTATGCTGTCGCATTTTGAAGTTATTTGTTGGATACATACAGTTTATCAAACAAATTTTAAAGTTTTGTTTATCATAACAATGCACATATTCTCAAACACAGTTTAAATTACTAAACACTATCTACTCCTAGTAGCACTTGTTCCGAATCGCATTATAGCGCCCATAGTATGTTAAGGGGGATATTTTGTAGTACCCTTTTATTGTTTACAATATAATATCCGTGAAAATTCAGAAATTATATCTTTTAAGAAATGTAAAGGAGCAAACGCCCTTAAAACATTAAATTTAAATAGTAAGTAAATCCTAAAATTATATCCCATTTGCGCTTAATTGAATAGTGGTGGTAATAAGACTTAACTAGTAGAAATTATTTTCAGTCTCTATCTCTATTAATGATAAAAAAAAATGTGTGTGTGTGTGTGTGTGTGTGTGTGTGTGTGTGTGTGTGTGTGTGCGTGCGTGCGTGCGTGCGTGTGTATGTGCGCGTGCTGACACATTATAGGCCATACCAGTAGAACAGAGCTGCCAAATTTGGCTCAAATATACCTAGAAGAGTGGAAATGTGTGCCTTGGAACGTTTTATTAATTTTTTTAAGAATGAATGAATTAAAAATTTACCGAGATTTTGAGGGTTTTTTCTCTGCAATAATCTTCTAAAATAATACTGTGCGAACATAATTTTCATATGATATTAAAATTATAAGAAAAATGCATTTTTTAATATTAGAAATTTAATTGCTATGCAATTTCTTCCTGAATTATGAATTTTTTTTTAATATACACATTAATATATTATTTTTTTTTACCTTAGCTGCAATAAAATTCAAATCGTTTTCATTGTTTTATCAAATATATAATCGCGTGATTTTGTTTCATCGTTAAAAGTTCCGCCTTTTATCTGCACGATTTATATTAGTAATAAAAAGGGGAAATTGCATCATCGCAAAAGACAATGTGCAATGCAATTAGAAGCTAGATTGCCTGGTTAGCTACGTCTTTAAATGGCAGTATGATATCATGCGATTTGATATCATTAGGAAGATTCATGTGCGCAGTAAACAGAATAGGTGTAAGGTTATTAAAATAATACAGCTTTAATGTCTATCACAATATGATTCTCTAAAATGCTTTGGTGAGGGAATCGTTAACATCAAGTCATGCATAAGAAATTTAATTAAATACAACCAATTTTCAGTAGCGGGAAGTTTGTAATGGAAGTAAATTTAATGATTCCTGCCAAATAAACAATATGTGAATCCTCGATGGAATGCATTGGTTCTATTCTAATCTCAAAAAAGTTCCAAGTGCGAGTGAGTTCCAAGTGCAATATGAGTTTTTACTTTCCAAATTATTCTCCTTTCAGTGATATTCCCCAAAAATAATATAAAATTATAGCATGTTGTTAATGATACGAAAAATATATAAAAGTGAAAAGTAAATAAATATATTTACTTTAATGGAGAAACTTCGCAAAGAAAGTAAATAATGTGCATTATTTTATTTTTGAATTCCAAACCAAAGAAATGAAATGATTATTAAAACAATTTCATCGGATTTCTCCATTTTGCCTTCATGATTTCGTACTTATGTTTCATTATTGTGTGTTAATTGTTAATAAGAATTAAAACATCTATAATCTAACGCGTCTTGATACTGTTTATTTCTATTTTTTCTCCCGTAATAACAGCATTAAATCCATCTACTGAGTTAAAAATGAGTTATATTTAAGTCCATAAATGTATATTTATTATTAAAAGACAAAACAAAAAGAAAAAATGCTAAATTAATGGATGTTTTGAGTAAGAAATCTGCTTTCAACTTTTGTGGAACTTCTGATAATGCATCTGTAAATGTATCTTTGTTGCTAACACAGAGAGAAAAAGGAAAAAACATTGAAGAAGTAAATTGATTTTGAAGAAGACGTCTGCTTTCGACTTCCTTTTATATAGTGCTTCTGATAAAATTCTGTACTCCAATATAATTTTTGAATTGTAATTTCTTTTGGATTTTCTCACGAAACAAAATACATCTGAGCAACCTGAGAAACTCCTTAAAAGATTTCTCAGATGTTTAGTTATCTTACAACGAATCTTTTACTGATTAAGTAAAAGAAATGGATAATAGATTGAGTAAAATATATAGATAATGCACTGAGTAAGTGAAATATATATAATATTGAAAAGATATAAATATTAGGAAACTAAATTCTAAAGTTCTAAATTTTTTTTCATATTATCTGGAAAAGAGCATCGAAATTCAATATTTATCATAATACAATAAGTTTAAGTGTATTACAAATAAAAATGATCAAAAGCCAATGTTTTGATGGTTGTTTTTAAATCGAAAAAGTTATGAATTTAAATAAAAATTCCAAATCTAGTAAACAGCAGCAATTTTTTTTTCATAAATGTTAAAAAAAATTGCTGTTTTTTATGGCACTTGTCATAGACAAGCCCGTTGACGAAGATTTATGATGTAAAAAGATGAAGATGCCAAACAGTGAAAACGATATTTAATTTGATATTGTTAATACTATTTTTATATTTTTGTTAAAGTAATAATTTAAAACATGTCTTTTATTTATTTATTTTAGGATATTTATACATTAAGCTAAATATTTTGCCTTATTAATTAAAACGGCACAAGTCATATTTATATTAAAATTTAGGATTTTTTAAATATTTTTTAGATGAATTTGATTATAAGAATTAAAAGGTTCTGTTATAGAAAACAGATCATTCCTATGAAACTCAGTTCAAAATATACGGTGAATAAACTTTTGGGAAGCCGAAATTTTAAATTTTACTGCATTTTAATGCAAACAGCAACCATAAAAGCAGAACACAGAAAGCAAAAACCAAATCAGGATTTGAATGTTAAATGCATATAAACCAGTTAATGTAACAGATACTATTAAAACCAATTTTATTTCTTTATCTTCACGAATTCTTTTTCTAATAGCAATTTTATTTTCAGAATTCGTAGAAATAACGTTGCTATGGTTACAAAACATTGCAAAAAAAAAAAAGACTTCAGCGTAAACGACAGACAAGCCTGCTATCTCCCGTGAACTTAAAAGCTAAAAATACCTAATTCCAGAAATTGATATCCTTTCGTACGTGAACGTAAATTTGAATGAGTAAACTGAACGCGTTCATTCTCTGTAATCATGAATGTCCCTTTCTTAATTTTTGACGAATAAATAATAGATTGAACTAAGACATTTTCACACACAGAGGAAACAAGTTGTTCATTAGTTTCTGTTTACATGTCTTTCCTTTCATTTAATAAAATGAAAATCCATTATAGATAATATGTTAGGAAAAAAAGGAATTGTGGCTTAAGTGCGAACGATGACCTGCGAGCTTACTACGTGATAATAGACACGCCCTCTTCTGGTAGCAGCGTCTAGTAAAAAAAATGTAGTAAATTAGCCTTCGGTCAAAACCTTTCCATGAAATCAATTAATACTTGTCATGTGAAATGGAATTACTTTGAGTAAATTTATCAGAAAAAGAGACTTATTTCGAATTATCCTTGCTTCTTTTAAAACTAAAATTTTAATACAAAATATCACTTTTTTTTCTTTTTTTTATAAAACAATATTAATAATGTAGTAAAGTGCGAAATTCCCAATTTTATTTTATAAAAGTACGTGATAAATAAATTTTATTAAATTTTCTGATTCACAAATCAGTTTGCAAAAATGTATGAGTAAGCATTACACAGTTAAAACTCAAATCCTTTATGCAAAATTTGGCAAAAAAAATTATTAAAATATAGTTTAATTGCATAATTTTGGAAATATTTTTGGAAGCATAAATGCACAAATATATTCAGTTTTCTGTTGGAAATATCGACATGGAAATATCGAAAAAAATATTATATCGGAAATATTCTGTTGGAAATATCGAAAAAAAAAAATCTGATTCCAATTTGCATACATCAGAATAATAATATCGTACCATGACTTCAAATAAAATGTGAAGTAGCTAATTTGAAGCCAAACTAAAAATCAATGAATTCTCCAATTGATAAACTGCTGTTTTAAGTGAACGATAGTTCTTGCCACTTTTAAACGCCTATTGCATCAAAATACTTGTTTTATTGTTTTAATTTTAATTGACGTAAAACTCTTATTCGCAAACATGATTTGCATTTTATTTTCCCACAGGTTAATTTCTTCAATTAAGTATTAAATTTCTCTAACTTTTACCTTAAACATACATAAAAAAAATTATAAAATTATGTTGTAAAATTTAAAAATTTTGCTATTTATATCAGTCATTAAAAATTTCACAAGTCATTTTCCAGGTAAAGTACCAAAAGAGTATTCTGAAAATTCAAAAGAATTTCATTTTTATTTTTCAATGCTTAGAAGTTAACATAAATTTATTAAACATTTTTAAAAATAGGAAGATTGCAAAATAAACACAAAATAACCAAATGAATGAAATCTATATCTATACTTATAATAAAGCTCAATGTGTGTGTGTGTGTGTGTGTGTGTGTGTGTGTTGGCGCTCTACAGGCCAGACCGTTTGACATACAGCTACCAAATTTGGTACATGTATACCTTGGAGGTTGGGAATGTGCACCTGGGGTTTCTTTTTTCGAATTTTTAATTAGAATTTTAATTATTAATTAAAAACTAACTTTCCCGCCAAAAAAATCTTCCATTTTCCCCACCGCCAACTTTTCCGCCAAAAAAATCTTCCATTATCCCCAGCGCCAAACGAGAAAGGCTTCAGGTTTTTTTTTTCCCAACAGTAATGAGGCTAGAGTTAAAATTTTTCGGCGGATTATTTCAATCGGTTCTGTTTATTTTCTTAATGTTTGATGCATTTAAAATTAAACATTGTTAATGAATCAATCTTTCAGATTCATTCTGAAGTACTTTTGAATTAAAATAAAACAGAATAAAGGAAATTAAAAATTTCTAATCCGCATAGCGTTACCCCAACTGGCGTAGAAAAAATCACGTATTTGCGTTACGTAACCGGCGAAGAAAATTCACGCATGCGCATTCTGTTCTGATTGTTGCCATGACAACGTTATCAATGATTGATTTAAATTATTTTTGGGTTAGTTGCATGCTTTTGTAAGTAAATTGTATTTATGTTAGTTATATATTTTTTGTATATGCTTATAGTTTTAAGTACATCGTTTTTTAAGTAGTTTTTTTAAAACCTGTTTTCAACCGTTTATTTTAAACGATTCGTTTTATTTTCTTAGTGTTTGATGCATTTAAATTTAAACATTGTTAATTAATCGATCTGCTCATAATGAATCTAAGAAAATTTTGTTGACCACCTCTTGAGATATTACATAAATTAAAAAAGATATTCTTTAGTGCCCATAAAGTTTAAACGCTGAGTAACTCTATTTTCAGTAATCAGATTATAAAAAAATGCTTTGTTTCAGTAAAAAATATTATTATATTAATTGAAGATAAATTCTTTCCACTTTAATTTAAAGCATAAATTCTACGGGTGCTAACAGAAAATGAGAAAGATACATATTACGTTATGACTCAAGGCCTTTATAATATTATGAATGAATTATATGATAATCAAAATTTGAAGTTTTAAAATATTTTGATGAAGAAGCTATTAAAGTAGAAATTGCATAAAATATTTAATTATTAAAATTTTAACGAACATTAAGATTGGCGAACCGGCTGGTCGCCAAAGGCGGCTAGTCATAAATAAAGATGAAAAGAATTCAAATAAGAAATACCTTCATCTTTGTTTGTGCTTATTATATTTGATGCTTTATTATTGCTTAGGTATATTTGGTATATGGTTTCTTAATGTAAAATATTTTATATAATTTACAAAACAAATTTTCATACTGATTTATTAATTTTACTCAATGGTTATACTATCTATCCAACATGGTAAAATGTTCAAAAATTTCTAATTTAATATTATTACTTATCAATATTTGTATCTATTATTTATTTTGATACCAAAATAGACAATGATGAAATGTACTTTCATGAAATAAAAATTATGTTCCAAATATAATATATGTTCATCCACAAAACATATATTTCATCTGAGTGATCATAGGAAAGATTTCCTATGCATTTTTTTCCCTGCAGACCATAAAAGTCATTTATCTCTTTATGTCGTGAATTGTGTCTTTTGAAAAATTCATGAAGATCCGATTACTTCCTGTATCAACGTTTTTCCGCGTTGAATTTTGCCATTTTGCAAGGATATAATCTCAAACTTTGTATCGCAAATACTGAACCTTACATGGATATTGTTTTCGACGCTCCATGAAAAATTTATTCTTTTCTTAATGTTTTCTTTACCTCTTAAAGTTTTTTAGTTTCTAAAGAAAATATTAAAAATATCTTATAATCTTAAATTATTAGCCTTATATTAAATATTCTAATCCATGTCAAAACTTATTTTAGCAGATTATATATAATTATTTTTATTTCAAATTGAACCGGTTATCAGTTTTAATTTTAAATTAAAGATTTGAAACTAAAAAAAATATTAATTAAATGATAAGATTCTAAGTAATTAATATTTTTAAAAATTTCTATTAATTCTCAAGTTCTATCAATTTCAAATCAAGAACTCTCTTAAGAAATATTCAATTTAATGATACATTATTTTTTTTAATTAATCATTATTTTCTACTCTTATTTTCATTCATTAGTATTCTATTTTATACTGTAAGCAATAAATTTAGCTCATTAAGATATATTATATTTAAATTTTTATTGCTACAATTCCAGCAGTCTTATCAATATGCGCTATTATTAAAATGATATAAAATTAATTGAAATTCTTAAAATCATTAAATATTGGAATTAATTGAATTAATGAAATAAAAAAGAAAGAATTTCACAAACTTTTTAATAATTCAGTTATTTTCTCGATTTAAAAAAATAAAGAAAAAAAATAGAACTTGCCAAACTGCAGGCGATCTTTTGATTCCAAGTGTATTCCTACAAATAGAATTTAGTAATTGAAGAATCTGCATGACGAACTTTATAAACACTCCACTAATTTCTCCTAATCTTCGCAAATTCCTGAATGATGATCATTTATAAGGCAAAATGTAAAACTTATTACTAATTTACATATAGAAAATGTATATTAGTCTTTTACGGTTCATCAGTCCATTCTCAGCATTGGAATTCTCTGAATATTTCGTTTTGAAATTACTGTTTGTGACCTTAAAAGAAACGAGGCTTGGAATCTTTTCCAAAAGTTGATTGCCAGATTCCTTATCAAACAAATTGCAGGTACTGCCAGATTCTGCTTATAATTATGATGATCCTTTCAGTCCGTCACGAAGAAAAAGAAAGGATAGGTTTTTACCCAAGAACCTTGTACCTGATAGTAGACCCAACATCCTTCTTTCGCTCTACGGTCATTATACTCAGATCTTTTCTTCAGAAAACTTTTTAAAAAGTTAATGACTGCAATTGTTAGTACATAACAGAGAAAACAGATTTGGGTTACTTTGGAAACAACTTTCTTTAAGAAATGGCTATTGATTGGCAAAGGAACCAGCTGTCAGCATGAAAAGAAAGATGGCATTCTTTATTGATGTATGTAGTCAGTAAGTGAAAAAGGCAAGAGAAAGTTCTAAAAGTAGGGCATGGAAACACAAAAGGTAAGGTGTAAATAAACAATTACAGCGTAATTTAACATTTAAAAGGCTTATTTAGTTTGGAAAATAATTTTGCGAATTTTTTACGGATGCCAATTACTTAGTATTCTTATTGTCAGCAGTTGAAAATAAATTGCCGTTATTAACAAATAAATATTATTTAAAAGATTCAGCTAGTGCAGGATGTTTATTTATTGACTTATTACTTTGTATTCTTCTTAAAAGAAATTGAAAATAAATTACTATTATTTACAAATAAATATTATTTAAAAGATGCAGTTAATGGAGAATGCTTATCAATTGAAAATCGATTTTTCCAGTAGTTAATATTTTTTTGTATTGCTTTACACTGAATTACAAGAACTTAATGAAGCTAATGCTTAATAGGCAAGGTATCAGTTGCTTGTAAATGAAATAATCTGACTGACTCTGAGAGAAATTTTATTTATAAAGTTTTCAATACATGCTCAATAGATGAGGTTTTTGCATAACTTCATAAAATGGAAACTATAATATGCATTTTGGAAGGCATATTCTAGTTGACCAACTGGATCAGAAATTTAACATATATTTGCAATTTTAGTCAAAACCAAATTTCGTTCGAAAAGAAAGAGAAATATATATGATTGTTAAAGGATTTAGTTCAAATTTCAGTAAAGTTTATAATTGTGATGTAAAAACCATATATAATACTAATTCGTCGATCTTATTACATATTTGAATTATTATGTTTCTGTATGCAGAAAAATCGATTTATTACCCGATTTGGTTCGGTCTTTTAATATGAACTAGAATTCCAGTAATAATAATATGTACCAAATTCCATCCATTTGTCTGCAAATATTTTTAAAAATGTATTTATTCCACATGGAAGAATTGGGAAGTGAACAGAGTTTTTTAAATTTGATGGATCGATAGATCTATAGTCTTTGTATGAAAACCATGCATCGAATTTCATCTGGCTGTCTTATTTTGTATTTATTTCTAGTTCATGCATAGATACGGCTCAATTTTTTCTTTCTTTCTTTTTTTCGTCTCTAGGAGATTTAGAATATAGAAATGCATAAGAATCTCGAAGAAAATTTCTTTACCGATTATAATACATTCTCTCTATTTTCTTTCTCCCTTATATATATATGTTACCGCTAAAGTATATAATGCAGTTATTTCATAGAATACTTAGTTATTCCATGAAATAACTGATCGTGTCCGTTCAAGTGCGTAATATGTTATTAATGTGACACTTTAACTAGTTATTCTATGAAATAACTAGGTATTCTATAAATTAACTAATGAGAGACAGTTAAAGTGTAAAATAAACAATTTATATAAAATGAAATTAAACTAATGATAGACAATTAAAATGAAAAAGAAGCAATTTATCTAATTTATGCAGCGTATAAATGGTATTTATGGAAACAACAAGGATTACTAAAATGACACTTGGAATTACAAAGAACATTATTTCTAAAACAAAAACATTTTTTATTTCTGAAACAAACAAACCAAAACATAAATGCAGTAGGGGTGGAAGGTAAATGTATTTGTCGTGCGAGATATATGATATAGATTATTTTACACTTTAACGGGCTGCAGATCGTTATTCTATGAAATAACTATCTGCAATTCTATCAAAACTCTATAACAAGAGAGTTTTACACTTTAACGGACACGATCAGTTATTTCATGGAATAACTAGGTATTCTATAAAATAACGGATTTCATACTTTAACGGTAACATATATACAACATTAAAAAGTATTAACATTTTAATGAAAATACTGTTTTTAATACATAACAAATTTTATATAATCTAGGAAAAAACATTATCATTTATGGGATATGCTTTCTTATGGTGGTTATTTAGAGGGTTTTGGAATAAAAAAGATGTATTTTTATGAAAAATAACTCCAATCTGGCTTATATACAGAAATTTATCTATGAATAGAAATTATTAAATAAATATGAATTACCTATAAATGAGTGGATTACAGTATTTTTATAAAAACAATTTATTACATAATTGCATATACATAGGTAACTTATAAATTGGTGGAAGTTTAGTGATCTATTAAAGGTATTGCAATCGTTTAAATTCACTATATTTTTATGAAATCATCACAAATTTTTTAACCCTTTCACTACTAACCTGTCCCGATCGGCCGTGAAAATTCTATAGTGGCGGACCAGTTTCTGTTTCAGACGAGGGGTGCAGAGAAAAAAATTACTTTAAGATTGCTAAGGTTCTTTAAAAAGATTATTTTATGATAACTAAGGTTATCTGAAGAAGGATTATCTTTGGATGATAATTTATTTAAATCCAAATACTAAGTAATCTTTCTCTCAAAGAAGCACAGATTGAAAAGCAATGACAAACAGAGAATGAAAAATTTAGGGAAAGAAGGTGAATATTCAAAACTTTGTATTTTCAAAATAGAGAAATGTCCTTATTTTCGCTACTTCAGTACATTTATTGAGGATTGTGATATCATCCGGTTCAAAACTTTTAGTTCAGGGAATAAAAAAGAGAACAGTTAAATTTTGAGAAGCGTGGGGGAAAAACTACGATTCCGGACGACCCATAAGTTACAGTTAAATTATTTTCGTGTTTTAAATCAGATGGCGTAAAAAAAATTACTTTAAAGAATTTATTATACATATTTTTTTTTACTTTATTAGATAATAAGTGAACTTAAATTAAACCCCTTTAGTGTAATTTTATTTCATTTTATTCACTGAAGAAAGCCAGCATATCTTTTTAGTGCATAATGATTTAAATAAAAAATATTATTACTTTTAACAAAAGATTTCTCTTTCTTAAACAGTCATTTCATTTATATATATATAGTAAGAAAATTTGAAAGAAGCTTCCGATATGGTGCGAATTTCTTAGAATAATATAGCCATAACCTATTAAATACGCTCACTCGCATGTCTATAGAACCGATCAGAATAAACCAAAATATGCTACCCCAAACATTCCTGTTAGAATTTCCTACTGATTTGGTTACCGTTTTTTCTGTTCATCGCCTTTTTCTCGGAAATTATAACAATTTAATTGATACAGGAAGTGAAATTATATTTGCAGTTATCATACAAATGGTTTCACTTGTTATTATATGATAGTAGCGGCTACATAACTCTATTACCTTGTCTTTTGATATAATAGATGGCGTTACCTTATTAACATCAAGGCATATCTCCTATGATCCTTCTTGGAGACCATTATTAGATTGCATTCTAAGTGAGTGTCGTATATTTTCGTGTTCGTATTTGTTTTTTTCTTGTAAAATGTGGAACTTCGAAAATAATTTTAAAAAAACTGTTCCTGAAACTCGTCTGTTATTTTCATCTACCGAACTTAGAAAATAATCAAATAAATGTTCCTGAAACTCGTCTGTTATTTTCATCTACATCATAACGAAGTTATAAAAAGGCTCGTTCCTCTACAAAACTAATTTTATCTTATTTCTATAAGTTATGTAATTTACTTTGAAAACGCCTGTTTTTCAGTTGTTAAATTTTTTTAAGTAATTTATTTGTATTTAACATGATGAAAATGATATAATAGACCTTGGAATGAAAATTATTGTGCTAAACATGCAACCAATAATTCGTCTATTATTTTCATCTATCTCATAATGAAGCTATCAAGAGTCTCATCACTTTACATGATTCATTTTAAGGTTTTATAATTGCGATTGTATCAAACAATTTTTATGATCATAAAACATTAAAATTACCCCCCATTTATTTTTAAATCAAATTTTCTATACGCCACCAACCAAGTATGAAAAAGAAGTGATTTTTTTTTAATATTTTTATTTTTTGGACATGTGTTTAAAAGTATAATTTATAAATTAATTGTCTATTTTCTTTGCTTAACTTACGTAACGACAGATATTAATTAGTTACAAAAAAATTTTATCACTAATAATCCTGTATAACGATTTATAATAATGGAATGTATAAAAATGAATTAGAAAAAAATATTTATATTCATTCTGAATTCATGTAGAAGTAGTGGTCGGTGTGGTTGAGCGAGTAAAAGGAACACAAGAATATATATATATACGTATTAAAGCTAATATCAACCGTAATTTTATATGAAAATTACACCGTTTAATTCCTCCAATGCGCATCTGAAATCTTTTACCTGTAATTTTCCACTGTACAAACTATATAATCAAGCACAACGAAAAATTATCATAATGCATTAAGTTAATGAATAACTATCTACTTTCAGATATTGCTCTGGAATATTAATATTCCCTGATTTGAGCTATAATACCAATTCTGCTAGTTAGCAAATGGAAGAATAGTACTTAACTTTGTTTGTTTTTGGATAGTAATATGATTACATTGAGCATAGATGTTTTTTTTTTTGTTTTTTTTGCCAAAAATGGAAATTGAAAAAAAAAAACCTGCTAATGATAAATGATGCATGTCTGTCTTTTTTCGCTCAATATCTATTTGCTATTAATTTGGTTATTAAATCTGGCACAAGCATTTGAGAAGGGAATGTGTCCTTTGGAATGATTTTTGTAGAATTTTAATTAATCAAAAATTTTTACAATAGTTCCCTGAAATTTTATTACTCAAGATTATCTTCTAAGCATTTAAAATTCAAAAGATTTATTTTCATCAATACAAATTTAATTATTATTCAATTTTTCAAATGAATGTTGATAATTATTTAAAAAATTTTTTGGATAATTTTCAACAATACCTTCATCTCTGCAATAAAATTCGAACCGCTTTTCGTGTTTCGAATCAAGATGAGTTAAAAAATTTAATTTAGAAAAAATTACAATAAATTAGTAAAGAAGTTATTTAATAGCCTTTTATGTTGTTATATTACATTTCAATACATGATTCGTTGTTTTATTTTTCTTTATTTATTATTATTATTATTATTTTTTTTTTTTTTTGAGTTTATACATTTTTAAGTCAGAATTTTTTAATAAAAATTGCCTTTCACAATAAGCAAATTTTGTAGAGTTTTAATGCTTAACTTCTGTTTAAATTTTAATTCAGAGCAAAAAATGTATCCAATTCCATAAATAAATTTTAAGTAAATATAATTTTAATTAATACATTTTAATTAATATAATACATAAATAAATATAAATTTTAGAATTAGTTTTATTTTATTTTCAACTAGCCGCCTTTGGCGACCAACCGGTTCATCAATCTTAATACTTGTTAAAATTTTAATAATTAAATATTTTATACAATTCCTACTTTAATAGCTTCTTCATCAAAATATTTTTAAACTTCAAACTTTGATAGCCATATAATTCACTCATAATATTATAAAGGCCTTTGGTTATAACGCAATATGTATCTCTCTAATTTTCTGTTATCTTCGGTGGAATTTATGCTTTAAATTAAAGTGAAAAGGATTAATCTGCAATTAATATAATATTTTTTACTGAAACAAAGCATTTTTTTTATAATATGATTACTGAAAACAGAGTCACTGAGCGTTTAAACTTTATGGGCACTAAAGAATATATATATCTAATTTATGTTATATCTGAAGAATTTGTCAACAAAAATTTTCTCAGATTCATCATGAGCATATTGATTCATTAACAATGTTTAATTTTAAATGCATCAAACACTAAGAAAATAATAAGAATCGTTTAAAATAATCGGTCGAAAACAGGTTAAAACAAACTACTTAAAAAACGATATACTTAAAACTATAAGCATATACAAAAAATATATAACTAACATAAATATAATTTAATTACAAAAGCACACAACTAACCAAAAATAATTTAAATCAATTCCGAATCCGTTGAAATAGTTGTCAACAATCCGAACACAATTCGCATGCGTGAATTTTCAACGCCAGTTATGGTAACGCAAATGCGTGAATTTTTCTACTCTAGTTGGGGTAACGCTATGCCGATTAGAAATTTTTAATTTCCTTTATTCTGTTTTATTTTAATTCAAAAGTACTTCATAATGAATCTGAAAGATCGATTCAGTAACAATGTTTAATATTAAATGCATGAAACATTAAGAAAATAAACAGAATCGTTTGAAGTAATCGGCCGAAAAATGTTAACCCTAGCCTCATTAGTGTGGGGGGAAAAAACAAGCCTTTCTCATTTGGCGGTGGGGAAAATGAAGATTTTTTTTGGCGGGAAAGTTAGTTTTTAATTAATAATTAAAATTCTAATTAAAAATTCAAAAAAGGGACCCCAGGTGCACATTCCAGACCTCCAAGATATACATGTACCAAATTTGGTAGCTGTAGGTCAAAGGATCTGGCCTGAAGAGCGCCAATACACACACACACACATTGAGCTTTATATAAGTAAAGATTAGCATATTAATCAGACTAAGGAGAATTAGCCTTTAACACTTATACAAAAGAAAACCATAAATCTATATAATTACTTCGGGTGTCTTAATTCTGTATGTATTACAATAATTTGTGCGTAGTTAGATTGTAAATATTTGAATACGTTATAAGTCATCAACGAAGTCGCTTTGGAAAAAGGAACAAACGTAACCAGAATAAATGAAACAAAAGTGTATTAAATTAAGCATTTTGAAAATTCTAAATTAATTGTTAATTTTGTATATTAACTTCCAGGGTAAACTGCATAAATAAGTATTGGTATTGCAAACAAGACCTGCTGTTTTGTGACTTTGTGGACTACTAATTCCTTTTATCAACTTTACAAGAAAATTCTTATTTCTAAAATAGAAACATGGACACATGGCTGCTCTGTCTTTCACCTCAAATGAAAATTCATAGCTGCAAGAAGAAGGGGAATTCTTTCATTTAGCTATTCTATCATTAGATATATATTGAAGTCAGAATCATTACTCTCAGTATAGAGTCTTTCGTTTCGGGTTCAGCATATTCTCATATATGAGTCAAATTCAGTTTTAAACTAGAAGGATTGGTCTTCCCAAAACTTTCTCGCACACTCTCTAATAAACTTGCCATGTCAGATAATGCCTTACTTGGCGTTGGATTACAAACGTTACGGAAATATTAACTTTTGGCGTGAATTTAGCATTTTTACTGATCCATCGTGTCATCTTTGTAGAGCTATTTGGCGATTAATCCGTTTCATGCGGTGAATAGTATCCAAAAATCGAATTTGTGTTTTATACACGTTTTTCCGAAGCAAATGAAACACAAATATGAACCCAAAAAAGCTCTTGTAAGCACAAATTCTCATACCAAATTTGATATATTTAAGTCACTGCGTTTTTGAGCCATCGCGTTTACATATTTCTAAAAGTATAGACCGATATACATTCAACCCTTAGATGGATTTGGCTCAAAATTTGGCAAGTATCTACATTATAGATGTCAAATCTGTGCACCGAATATTGTATATATAACTCTCTTCATTTTGTAATTATGATAATTTAAATCCGAATAGCACACAGACGAACTTCATCTGAACAGATTTTACTCAAAATTTGAAAGAATTCTGCAAATTTGATGCAAATACCGTACACCAAATTTCAACCGTCTAGCTCAAAAAAATTTTGAATTATCTTTCTCGCAGACAGATCGATGAATATTTTCCAAAAATGTGTTTTTTGAACTCAGAGAGGTATATAACGTGGAGATTCGTCAAAATCTCGAGTTCGAATTCTTTTGACGATCGCTATACTTTCCCTATACTACATATATGAGAAAGTAAAAAAGAATCAGCACGCCATGAATCCTCGAACGAATTTTTAATTCAAAAATTGGATAAAATAATAAACAACGCAAATAGAAATCTCAATAAGCTCTCAAGAGCGTTCAACTTTCCAAGTGTTTTGAATTTTCAAGAAATAAAGCATCTATAAATATAATTTTTCAATAAATAAATAAAAAAGAATATTTTAAAAAGTATTTTCAAATAAAAATTGCTTCTGCATTATTCTTATGATCTACAAAAAAGCCTTCGAAATTGACTAACAGCCGGAGTCAAACCGTAGTTTGGTATCAAAATTTGAGTCTTGTGACTCGATTCTAGAGAATATCCTATATGGATAAGAAGCTATTACTCTTTAAATCTGGCTAGAGTTAACTGTAACTTCTACTATTGTGGAGAGAAAGTTTTAGAAGAGTGTACTCTCTGAAATATTATTTCAGTACCTGTGAGGATTTCATCCCAAAATAAATGTTGTATTATTTCAAAGAGAAGCAATATCTGAGACTACTACTGTTATATTGTTATTTGTTACTGAATGGCTAATAGCTGAACTTAATTAAACTAGAATGGAAGTCAAATTGATTCTATGCATCGAATATAAGGTTACAACAGTGACATTTTCTTTCCAGGTTTAACGCTCTCTCAAAACAACAAATAAAAATTAAATACGAGTGTTTTCGATTCTCTCTCTCTATATAAATCTTATACTGTTCATTAAACATTAATTTTCAGTATTGGAACTCAATTCGTTCTGAATTATCAACAAAGTTGTTTTGGAAAATGAAATGTACATTAAGTGAAATCAACCTGCATTCAAGTAATCTAACTGAAAACACTTAGCGGAAGTGAATCGATTAACTAATCGAAAACATAGTAAAATGCACAAGTAGGTGTTAGAGTTACACGTTAAATCTATTGCTTCGTGGTCTTAGTGGTTTACTTATTTCACCTACCAGTTTTACGTCACAATTTCAACTCAGGAAATTAAGAAACGTCAAACCGCTGTCCTGGCAACGGCGCTGTGGTTACCGTTGGTCATCTGGGGCGGGAAAAGAAAAAGAGGGGGAAGGGCTGACGATTCACTGAAAAAGCGAGACTGGACATTGCACGTAAGATTATCGATTTGGTTGTATCGTTTGACCTTGCTCCAGTAATACGTGTTTTGAATGCCAATCTTTCACAAACATATGTGCCTTGGCAAAATGAAATGGATCAATACGCAGGAGATTTTAAGACCTCTCTCCGCAACTCGCACAGAATAACGATAATCGCGGATTCTATAATTTTCTCTCTCTGGGGGATATTCAATAGAACTTTTGAATTATACTAATAAAAGCGATGTAATATCATCTTACTTCTTCTTTATATCGTGCGTTTTGCCTTAAATATAATTTTACACTTCTTATGTTATAATCTATAGCTTTTTTTTATAATAAAATGAGTCTTACATTTTCTCCCAAAAATGTATTAGAGCTTATTTTCAAGGACTGTTTAGTAATTTTTTCCATCTATTAATCATCAGCTAAATTTATTTTTAGAAGACCCGCCTCTGCTTGTATTTTTACGAATACTGCATAGTAACTGTATTATAATTTATTAAACTATAATATCACCAGGCTCACAATTGACTTGAAGATTAAAGCATCAATTTTAACCATTGTTTCTCATTTTAAATTATTAATGAGAGAAAAACTCATATTACTAAGCAATATTGCGTTTTTAAGTACCATTTATTGATAGCTGATATACCATACGTTACACGGGAGGAAATTTTTATGTTTTGCCAATGAAAAATTAATTAATTAATTATCGCAAAAACTTCTTTAAAACCTGGTTTGTACTTCATTAGTTATAAGTAAAATTTAAACCACACACACACACAACATAATAAATATTTATTATAAATAAAGTTAAAATTATTATATATCAAACCAGCTGTTAAAAGCTTCGCAAACATCAAATGTGGGAAAATAAAAAAATTATTTAATATTAGCATTAGATGGAATATCGACTCATACGAAAACAAGTATTTTTAAACTATTTATTGTTACAACAAAAAATTTTATATAAAAATATACAATTTTTTATTATCTCAATATTTATTTTTAATTAAATGAGTTCTTAATGAGAAACCTTTCCAGGAATTTCACGAAAAATTACAAGTTGATTAAAGCTATTTTTAATAACTACAGAACGTTAATTTTTTCCATAATTTATTAATTGTATTAAAAAATTATGGAAAATTATGGAATTTATACAAAATTTGAAATGAAATATAAAACACTTTGAGTAACAACTCAAATGCAATCACAATATGGAATAAGAAAATAAACATTTTTAGTAACATATTTTACTTTCTATCGACTGCTAACATTTATATAACAGGAAACTTCAAAACAATTTTCAAATTAAAAGAACAAATTTTCAGTGCCATTAAGGTAAAATAAATCTTATTTAAATATCGAATATTTTGGTTATTTAAATTCCGTTCTTTAAACTAATCTTCAACGTAACCATATATTTTTATAACATTATGCATGTGCAAAGGAAATAAGTTTTTAATTTTAAAAACTAATTAATTTTAATTAAACCATAAATATTATTCACTGAAATCTTTCTACTTTCTTATTGTAAGAAGTATAAAAAAGAAATGCTCTAATCGTCAAAAATTTCATTTAAAAAAAATGAAGATATTGAAAAATCTTCACATTTTAGAAGGTCCCTGAGTTCAAAAAATACATTTTTGAGATTGTGTCAGTTTGTGAAAGCTATAACTAAAAAATTGCTTTGAATGTCGGAGACGTCTAAGACAAAATCAATTGTGGAAATCCATTCAGAGGAAATCAACAAGTCTTCTTGTTTGAATACAAATGAACTCAATGATAACAAAACTTAGAGAGCTAGATAAATAAAGCATCTAAAAAACAGATTTTTATTCAAATTTTGAATCACATTGTCAAAGAGTTGATCATTTGCCGATCTGCATTTCCTCATTCATATAAATGTAATGACTTAAATTAATGAAATTCGGCATTTGATACAATAACTATAGTTGTATTTCCATGTCAAATTTTGGTTACAATCGCCAGGAAAAAATGCATTCAAAATTTATATTTGCTTCATAGATTCAACAAAAAATGTTAGATCCATGCCAAGGATCTATATTCCATAACTAATGATAGTTAATGCCATGTAAGTGTTGCCTTATTAAAGGTCCACATTCTTAAGAAGGGGGAGGTAAAACCTTTATCAAAGCCCCTTACCCTTAAGCATGCGAGAAAGTTCCGTTCAGATCACTCCCTATGGTTACTTCAAGTATTTGCAAGAAGAATTTGAAGAAAATCTATTTAATAGTTTTTTATTTCTATAGGCCTCCGAAAAAGAGTTGCTTCCATTTTATTTGTGCAGATTTGTACAAGAAGAGAATAAGTAATTAAACATTATGTTAATGAATATGAAAAAACGTAATATTCTAATGCAGAGAACTTTCATTCTCGAGTTATATTTGCTATTTAATTTAGATTTTAGCTGCTCTGAATTTTTTTTCCTTAAAATAAATTTATTTTCCTATTGCATTTTAAAAAATTATAAATCATATACAGGGTGTCCATAATTAAACGGTTCTGTTTCAAAGCAGTCTACAGACGAAACTATTTTGAAAACATGATCTTTTGCACAGGACATAATAAAGTGATGGGAATTTGTTCGAGCAAATAAAAGAATTAGATCAAAATGTCACCTCCAGAATTTTTTTTAATGAATTATACACTTAGAATATATTTATTGTAGTTTACAAATTTTATTGCAAGAAAACGCGTTCAATATGGTGACCATGTTCTTCAACTACCATCCGGAATCGTGAAATAACATACTTTACAAATGACGGCAATGTGCCTTAGGAAATGCTAGAAGCATGTAATGAAATACTGTCTTTAAGTTGAGAAAGTTTTTGAACTATCACAGATGTTTCAAATGCCCCAAAACCAAAAAGCACATGGACTAAGGTCTGAAAATCAAGAAGGCAATAGAACATTAGAGTGGCGGCTTATGATACATTTTTCTGTGAAATGAATTTTGAGGACGTCCTTATAAAGATTAATATAAAGGGCAGCTGTATCTTGCATAAAATTATCTATAAAAATCCACTGTAAAAATGTCCACTGACCTGCTTGCTGAGATATGGAACAATTTTATTCTGTAAGAACGATACATATCGCTGCCCAATGATCAAGTCAGTTACTGGACTTCTAACACTTAAAAATACAAGTCGAAGGAAAATGATGCAGTAGACCACGATACATTGTTGCTTTTTATGATTGTAACGAAAACTGTAAGATTGGAAGCAAACTTTCTGGATCCCGAATTCGGCAGTTGTGAATCTTCACCGAGCCATCTAAATGAAAGTGCACTTCATCTAACCAGAAGACATTTCTAGGCCGTTTTGAATCAGCTTCAAAGTAAGCAAAATATTGAAATGAAAATCGATGTCGAGACTCAAAATCATGTGGATGCAGCTTCTGCTCAAGTTGAAGCTTATAAGGACAATAACGGAGGACAATAAGGACCCTACACAATCTTCTGGATAGTTAAACAGAGCACATGCAATTCTTCTGCCACATGATGGATAATGGTGGTAACCCATTCGTCGGAAGTTTCGTCCCCTTCCTCTTAAAGCACGGCCTTTTCTGTTGCTTGTGCGGAAACAGGTTTTCTTCTTCTTCCAAAATGAATCTGTTTCTTCAAATTTGGTTATCATTAATAGAATATTTTTAACACTCAATGAACTTTTTCTCATCCCTTTCAAATTCTTAAATTTCCTTAGAGTAATAACTGTGGAATTATCATTTTGGTAAAACAATTTAATTAAGAATGTTCATTGTTGAATGCTCATGACAACATTCTGATTAGCTGCAGCAATAACATTGCAAAAGAAAGTCTAAGTGAAAGTTTAAGTTTTAAAACAGCTGCTCCGTGAAATGGAAGAATTTCTTTTTCTTGCTTGTTTGTTTCTTCTTCTTCTTCGTCCGCTTAAAGTTTTTGTTCGAAATTTAGGTATCGAACGAGTTTTTTCGATTGAATGTAATTATCAAAAGACATCCCATTGGGAGACTTTGTACTTTGCAGTTGCTCGTACATTCGGAACTAAATTTCGTAAGGAAATTTGATTGCCACATGGACGTTTTGTTTTTCTCGGTTTAACTGTGAAAGTGGCTGTTTTTTATTTTTGTGTTTGAGGAAGTACGTACCGACAGACAAACGTGTGGTATATGTTGTTCCCAAATTTGACACAGATCTACATTGTAGATGCTAAATATGTATACCAAGTTATATTCACCTACATATATCATTACGTAATCATCGTATTCAGTTGTACTCGGACAGCCAGAAGCACGTATTTTCTTTGAATGAATTTGGTTCACAATTTGACAGAAAGTTTCAAATTCGGTGTGAAGACCATATATCAAATTGCATTCTTCTAGTTCAAGCTTATTTTGAATTACCTTGTTTACAAACATAATCGCAAAAATGTGTTTTTCTCGGAATCAGATAGATCTGAAACTTGGAGATACATCGAAATCTCGTACCCGAATTTTATGATGATGACAATACTTTATCTCCATGTATTTCGAATACGAGAAAATAACAAGAATAGATAAAAAGTCAATAATTTCATAGATTCTATTCCAAATTTTTGTGGAAAGAATATACTAAATTTTATTCCTTTAACATGTTACGTGTTTATTTTATCGTTTTTATCCCTTTAGTAGGAATATTTACTCAGAAACGAAATACTCATTGGCTCTAGTAGAAGATTTGCTATTTCAAATGCTTTACATGGGCATTGTAAAGATGCCTCCGAACAGATGTCTTGAGTAATAATTAATTTAATTAATTAATTCTTAAAAATTAATTAATTGAACAATATCTAGGAACGCGTAAATATATTATATGTTACTTACTTAATATGCGCACCAAACACATTTTTATTACAACTTTTAACCATTTGCCAATTAAAGGGTTATAGAAAAATATAATTCCGAAAAAAAAATTTTTATCCCAATAGGCGAAAGCGTGGATCAATTATCAAATATTACTGCCGGATTTTTAGATAATTACATTTCTTTCTGTCCTTTTTCTATGCGAAAAAGAATGAAAAAAAGATCAACCTAACAAGATATTTTTTTCTTTTATTTCTTTTGACTTAGTATGATATTCATTGCATTTATTTATTTGCACGTTGCCATTTATGTCTTATAAAATTATACAAGCATTACTAACCGATACAGTCATTTATTAATTTATATATATTTCGTTCAGAGAAAATATTAAAAATAATTTTGAATATTTTAAGACGGATTTAATGCATACAGGTCGAAAATTTCTTTTCTAGGAAAAAATCGCTTTTTCGAAATACAAAGATACATTTTTTTATTTAGAAATATACAAAATAACAGAAGAGAAAATATGAAATTTTTCATGTTTGATATTGTGTATCACAATGGTCCCAAGAACTCGCCTTATCAGAAAAAATAAACTTTTTTAGATTGTCTCACAATATTGATTTAAATAATATATATTGAATATGCGATTCTATATCCTCAAAAACGAATATCCTTACTGGGGATAAGCAACTCAACTCCCATAAACGAGATCATTCGACGTCGATTTTAAAAATTTGATCTGCATTTATGATTGTGTAGATAAATAGTTGTATCTTAAACAAAACTTCATTTTTTAATACCCATATATGGCATGGTAATTTTATACAAACCTTACAATCGTTTTTCTAATGTCTTAATAATGCATTTTTAAATAAATGTCTTGAGTACGTGTTTCTCTAAGAAATTATGCATTAATTTTTAATAACTCATTTTATTTCAGCTTTACTTTCTTATAGATTTTGAAAGAAATATGTAGATTATTATGTTCTATAATCTTAAAATATGTATAGTGGTGACGACAATTTTTACATTAAAAGTAATTATAATAAATTCTAACATACTCAAGAATAAGACAGATAACATAGTATGGTGATTTTAAGTAACTAAATATTTTTTTTAAATTTTAGACATTTAATATTTTACAGTTTTTTTTTTTCTAATACTACATTTTTTTACAGAATTCATGATTCATGTTTTTGAAGTTCACATTTAAAAAGAATATAAAATTAACACACACTATATATATGAATTCGTTAAAAATCAAAAGATGAAAGCGTTCTTTTCTTTTCAAATAATTTATAACACAATGCAAGCATTTGCAAGTGCTTAGTACTTAAATACGCATTCTGCACATAATAATATTAATTTTGCCTTTAAACGTTATATTTAGTCCAAAAAATGCATCCCAGATATCAAAATGATAAGAAAAATTGAATTGTTCTCATTTTGGGGGAATACTTATGGTGTCCATAGCACAATAATTAATATATTACGAGTTATTTTATTACAATAGTTTTTTAATTGCATTTTATTGATAACCACTAAACAAACAGAAAATGAAGACAGGACAAAAACAAAATTATATTTTAAAACAGTAAGGGTAAGTATACTAATTCATATCAATAGTTTGTAAGCAATTTATTTGTTTTAAAAATAAAAAGTATTATAATGATTCTATTACTAGCTCATATGGTAAACAAAATTTAAAAAAAAAAATCATATTTAAACAAGTACAGAAATGAAATTAGTTCATTTTTTAAGATTTAATGTATTTAATTATCATACATAAAATTATTAAATAAGAAAATTATGTCAAGAAATTTCATGCCGAGTAAATTTACAAAAAATTTAAATATTTCAAATAATTCATGAAGTCAAGACAAACTTTATTGAACTGAATGTTAAGACGAGTCATTTGTTAAACATTATTTGCTACTCTGATAATTTTTCAATCAACGACATTTAAGATATAAAACTTAAGATTTCTGTCATAATTCTTACCATTTCAGCTCTACTCCTTCATTTATTGTGTTATACTCTAAGAATTTTCTTAGGGAATTTTCTTTTACATTTGTGTCTTAATTTTACATTGTGATGATTTTTTTGATAGAATGGGACTATCTGAAAATGGTTTCACATTAAATGAGCTGAAATTTGAATGTCTCATATGTTTGATCATCTCATGATTCTTGGTTCTGAAAGTAATCGCATTTTTTAAAATTAACAAAATAATAGAAAAAGATTTAAATAGAATGTTGTACCTTTTAAAGAATAATTGAAAATCAATAATTATAAATTAATAAAAGACGTACGGCCATGTAACTTTCATTAATCTTAGCATGAACCTAAACATAGATGTAGCAAATACTACATCAATAAATTACCACTGTACATTCAAATAAGATTACATTATTCCATATAAAATTGGGAAAGTTTAATTCTATAAAAGATAATTTTTAAACGAAATCTTTTTTTCTAAAACTTTTGATGAAAAAGTATTTATTTGTGATTGAAAAACGGCACGATCTCTGCGACATTCTTCAATCTGGCATAAAACATAATAAAACTGGAACAATCCCTTTCTTCCACTAATTTTATAATTGATGCTCACTAAATAATCTTTCTGAAAATGAATTATTCTTCAAAAACAAATGAATGTTTAATTTACTGTGTTTTTCTTCTACCTGATGTTTATAACCACTGGCTCGAATAATACATAATTTTCCTTTTTACCAGGATCACAAAAAAAAATGAATAAAAAGAAAGAAGGAGCACTAAATCTATCTAATAGTTATAAACATGACTTGATAAATTGATTCTTGAAATCAATTTCATCTTGTTTAGTTTTGAAAACACAGAAGATAGTTAACACACTGATTATCAATCAGGAGATAATATGCTATTTTATATTTCTTTAGAATAGCATTAAGATTGAAATTCATAATTAGCAGCTTCTGAAATAAAGATTATAATTGCTTTTATGAGCAAAACCATACTAATATATTATTGCATTCAGCTCTCATGAAAACTGCTCATTTCTTTCACATTCGTAGGTTTTATGATACCACTTTTTTTTAAATCTGATATTAAATATCTTTTCAACTTTTCATTTTTTATTCAATACTAATAGTCATGATTTGTTAGATCAATATTTAAAGAACTATTAAAATTTTGAGAGATGTGTAAAAGATTCAAATATTATATAATAAAAAAAGAATATCAGATTTCCATTAAGAGCCATTAAATATTTTTGCATGTCATTATTTTTTGCGAATGAAAAGAAGTAGCTTTTATTTAAAATAAATGTCTCTCTTATCTTAAAAATATCTATTACTTAATAGTAATTAAATTAAATTTCAAAGATAATAATTCCTTATTTAGTCATATTATTTGTCTACTTAAACGACAAAATCTACCTATGCAAAATTCCCTTACAAATTTTTCCATGCAAATAATATTTATTTATTTTCAGAATCCTGCAAAAGATGGATCATTGGAAGCTTTTTTTCCCCTTAATTTGAAAGTTAATCAAAAACTAAGTAATAATATTTAAAAAATGTTATTATTTAATAAATTAATTGAAATTTTGATTTAGCCTCAGAAATTACGACTTTATTAAGTTCACAGAATAAGTAAAAGCACAACTAAACTAAAAATAATTAAAAATTATAAGAAATTTTGATATATTTTATATTAAATTAGCTTTTACGAAAACTCTGATAAAAAATTGAATTTAATATTTCATCTCCGAAAATGTTTCATTAAATAAAATCAAAATCTATTTTTTAATGAAACATTTTGAAATTTAAAATTATTTTGATAGTTGAACTAATTTGCTTCAGATATCCTTAAAAAATTGATATAAGATCTATAATGTTTTTGAAAAATAATTAATTCTAGTAGCGCAGGTTTTAAACAAAGCGGTTATTAAATCTTTTCCATACAAAAACAATAATCATCGAATTATTTAAAAATTTTATCTTTTATTTTATTTTATTTTTATATTTCGCCTGTTTGATTTTTCAAATTATTCTCTTAAAAATTTCTAAATATTAGCAATTTAATGACAAAAAATGTATAGAAAAATATAATTATCATAATCATTTCTCTGTTATGAAATTTGCATCTATCGTTAAATTAATATATTTTTAAAATCAGAGTTAAATTTCTTTTCTCTAACTGAAGAACTCTTGTCTTGGGGAGAAAAAAAATCTCAGAAACAGTTCACTCAAAGTTCACTTACCCGTAAGAAGATGAGTATCTGCTGTAAATTTTTTTCAAAGGTGGTCTCCTTTTCCTCATACGGGGAAACCACTTTCTGGTAGCAGCCATGACCGTACCGAATATGCCCCTCGAAGAGTTTACCACCAACTGCCAATTATTCTCAATCAGTGGGACTCTGTGAGAATCCTTGATGTTACCCCAATTCTATCTCGGATGGTTACTGTCGTCGCATAATCTACTTCCATTCAAGAGCCTTGACAAGAGACCGCCATAATAGTGGCAGAGAGGAAAAAAAATGCCATCATCCACGTAGTAGTCCAGTTTATTAATCTAGCTGAGTGGGTTCGCGCTGTTCGCCATGATTCCCAGAGGAGTACTTCGGTTCATGTTGATTATCCTGGGGTCCTATCTTGCCAGGAAAGAAGGCGTAAGTTTTTGCTGGATATTGTCCTGGTGGTGGTGTTTTTCTTTTGTATTTTGTGGGGTTTTTTTCTACTTGAGTGGAAGTTTTGTTTTGTGGTTTGGCCTTGACGGTCTCGTGGAATATTGAATATTGTCTGGGGGCGCTGGCTGTCTGGTTATGGAATGCAAGTTCAATTAATCATTGGCGGGATAAAGCTATCATCGTCATTCTTCAATGAATCAAAGTAGGTCACTGGATTACTTAATGCTGGGTAAAAGTACTGGCTTGGCGCAGATTGTGTTGGCGGAGAATCTGCTTTCTTTGGAAAGGAAAGGAGTGTTGATATTTGAGTAAGTGTTGTATAATGAAATCTTAGAAGAAATTCACTGAAAAAAATAATGAAATGAAAAATGTTATTTTTCATTTATATTCTCGATCAGAGTTTTCTAAACTGTGGTATGTTTACTCCAGGAGGCAAGCGATGAACCAATCAAGGATGTGCTAAAGTATTGTTGCTAATGGCGGAAAACATAAAACAGATGGCATTAATAATTTAAAAAGGATAAACTTTAATCCCCCGGGTTAACAAAAAAAACCCTCTAAATTTATGCAAATCAAGAAGATACTGGCTAACTGTAGAGATAAAATATTTAATATCTTTCACAAATGCAAAATTTATAGTAACAATAATTCGCCTTCTTCATATACTGATGACAAATATCACAATAAGCTTTAAGCAGCTCCAGATATATAATTATATCTGCCTTCATTTAAACTTAATTTTGTAAAAACTCAGCTCTGTAAAACAGATTCAATAAGTGCGTCAAAATTTTTTTCCATTAGAGTAGTAAACTATCACGATTAGAAGTTATTAGTTTTCCTCATATGTAAACGAGTAATAATTTCTGTCCTATATTGATTTATTACGAACAGGAACTTATATTATCATAAAAAGTGGAATAAAATGTAAAATTAAAAATAAATCTAATAAGTGTTATTATTTTAACTCTTATCATTTGATTCATGCTAATTTAAATCCTCAGTATTGTTTCCAAAAAAAAACTTTTTATGAAGCATTAACATTACTGTATACCCCCTAGACCTATAAACGTGAAGATTTTCACTCATTGAGGAAAGGAGATAAAACGATTATTATGAAAAGACTAAGTTACGTAAAGTTCACAAATAATGATGATGATAATCTCACATAACAGATTCTGGGAAAATTTCATTAAGCCTCTTGTAAAAAAAATTCAAATAATCATTTAGTATTTCGTTTTGATGTAAGTAGTCATTATCCTGATAAAATTATATCAGTTGTTATGGTCATTGAAAACGACCTGTTGATGTCCACTAGTAAATTTCATATGTAGCTGAATCCTCAACTTATATTTAAAAATTAATTAAAGATAATCGTTCATTAATTATTAAATTTCCAATTAAATTAGTTTTAGTAGAAAAATGGATTGTCGGTATTCATTTCCTTAATTTATATGGATTTATTGATTTCTTTGAGAGACTAACTTATTTTTCAATAAGAGACAATAACTTTTTGTATTTTGATTTTAGTAATTAAAGTGTTCGTGGAGTTGCTTTTTGTACTTTTCAACCGTAATCAACCGTTCATTTGTTATTTCATGCTTCTTAAAGAAAATGTGCATGGCAATTTGAAAATCGCTGGATTAAAAGTCTTAATCATATAGATAATATAAACAGGAAAAATAAGAAATACAGAATTCTCCTCTGCTTATAAGTATACATTAAAGTACATAGTCTAGAATTTTGAAACGCCTCAGTGACAGTTAAATCAATGAAATAAAAATAATCTACATTATCGCACGATAGATTTAAATGAACATATCTTATTTTTAGCTGCATGCGTCCACTCAGAACTGAAATGCTATGCCGACTTCCCTGTTAGGTGTCTAGTAAATTTTAAGATTTATTTCGCAAGATTTTGATGCCTGTTATATAAGCCTGATTCCATAAAATATTTGTATAAATTTCTTATCTTTATTTATATTTTCGTTTAACCCATGAATGGTCTAATGGGATGAGGCATAGCTTCATTGAAGCCCAGGAATTAAAGGAAGAAAATTATGTGTTTTATCCTTTAACTGCTTCTTCATAACTTTATCTAAAAATCAGGAAATGAAATACATTTTAGCAATGAATTTCATGCTATGTGTTGTTTGGCTGTAGGAAGTATTTCTGATCTTCTCCCATCTGTGTCGAACTTCAACCTCAGACTATAACTAAGCTCTCAAAGGATGTTCTGACAAACAGAAGATATCGCACTTGCTCTTTATCACGAGTCCTTAAACTCATCTGTATGGTGAGATATGCTAAGTCAAGAGAAACTAGATCCACCATCATTTCTCATTGTTCTTATTTGAATAATCAAAATTGTGAGGGCGCTGCTGATGATGAGAATGAGAAAACGAACTGAAGGGAAGAGGGTGGAGGGATGGAACCGCGGAAGAGACGATGCCCAGAGAGGATTCATGTTTGGAGCTCGATGATGTTCTTGTATTAAATTCGGTTATATTGTTCTTGTTTGTTATGTATTGTCCTAAGTAAATGCCAATTAAATGTTGTTAAAAAATTAAATTTGGTGTCATACTAATTATTCTAGTTTACACTTACTAATGAAAAGGGCAGTCTTCGCCTCACTTATTCTTCCAGATGAGAAATCGAAATTGAGAAACCTCGGCATCGCCGACAAAAATAACAATTATTCATTTGACAGTTCTGGAAACATGGCTTGTCAAATCGTAGGAAAAATGTTTTCTTTTTTTACTAAGTAAGGTTTTTTCTAAAACGAATTCCTGCTTCAATCATTATTAATCCTCTCATTGAGGCAGTCATCAACAATGTTATCAAAGTGGCATATTACGTTCATGTTTACGAAGGCATATTACTTGATGGCACATTACGTTTTCATGATGGAGGAGTAAGAGTAAGACTCAACTAAAAGAGCATTCAAATTCCTTCAAATATTAATATTTATTTTTCAATTTTATTATTTTATTATTTATTTATTTATTATAGTATTAATTCTATTAAATCTTATGCAGAAGTTTTTCTTTTTACTGGATAGGATTCTTTTATTTTATCTTGCTGCTTCAAATTGTAAAATATTTAATTCAATATTTGAATTGAACGACAACCCCATCTATATTTTTTTTTTACTTAGCTTTTTTTTTATTTTAATTTAATACTCTGCGGCAACCTGAAGTGATATAGCTAACCATTGAATTTAATCTTAACTTTGAAAATACGGATTGTAATGCAAAATTGAAATATCTTTTTAATTCAATAAATAGTTAGTATTTTACTATTTTTATATATTTCTTTATTTTTCATCAACTTCCATATTTTTTTCATTATTTGAATATTTTTTTAATTTAAAAGGCGTTATTGAATTTGTTGCTATTTGTTTAAATTAGCTTTTAGATATTTTCAGAAACCGTCGATTATCCTCGAACAGATTATCCACTTTGTGAACTTCGTGATTGTTAATCCCAAAATGCTTCTAAAAAAACTTCAATAAGAATTTTTAAAAGCAGTATTTTAACTCAAAAAAAGCGATTATTTTGCAAAAAGATAAGTACAAATATCTACTCTTTATTAATTCGTCTTTGTATGCAAAGAGCTTCTATTGTAGATGAAAATCGTTCGAAATTATCTTCCTGCTGATTTGTATCTTGTTTTCTCCATTTTGAGGATTACACGGAGCATTTGATGATCTGCGATGATTGCGTCATCCATTTTACGGATGATTAGAAGTTTACTGCAATCGAATTTAATAAATAGAAACGAAATATGAATCGTCAATCAGAATTATGAAAATGACAAAACATTTGATTGATACATCTGGCATTTATTGAATATTCCCAGAAGAACGATCAAATAATTATTTTGAAAAGTGTTAGCAAATAATTTTAACAGTGGAATATTAAACTAAATAATCTCACAGTTAAAAGTTAAAGTTACAGTTATCACAGTTAAAATAAATTTATAAATGCGTTGAATTCATTGATTTGCAGCTGAAATTAAATTTAATTGTATTCTATCTACATAATCCCAGGTTTTCTAAATATGCTCAAAAATAGTTATAAGCACACACTACACATTTCCCTATAAAAATATTAAATAAACTACAAACAAAAAATGTCCATAAATAGGTCGCATATCAGATGAAGCAGATATCCAAGCAAACAAAATTCAAACGATGTTTTATCCTATTTTACATGATCGTTCATTCTCACTTCATGATTATTCAGCGGCTGTTTCTCTCTGTTAATGTAGGACGTTCTATCGAGGGAGCAATTTTATGACCGTGGTGCCCCCCTGCCGCACAGGAATTGTCAGGTGTAACTGAGAAAAGAGATACGATAAATGTGCTCTAGATACGTGACTGTGCGTAAATTATTCTTCCTGATGCCTTTTTGTATAACACATAGAAATAGTCAATCCTTTTAATGGAATTGAATATATGCAGAGCGAAATTGTGAGCTTTATGACACATACTTTTGTGGAATACAAAATACCCAGTGCCCCTCCACTATTTGGATATAATTTTTACTGTGATCAAGGCATATTCTCCAGGAAACAAGGGAAGTATCCGAAATTATTGCATTATCCAGCAATTAAATCAAAGCCAAATATAAAAATAATAAAGGAAATTTTCTTCTTTTTAAATTTTTTTTATACATTTTCATTTATTTTGTCTCATATTTGCAACAATAGGGTTTTGGATTCGGTTTTTAACTGACTTCCTCCTAATCTAGGACAGAGATGGCGAACCACTGGTACGCGTGCCATTGATGGCACAGGGCACAATATTTTGGGCACACCACCGATCAAAATGGTTTGCATTTTAGTTCAAAATAACAAAGTTCAATATGAAGTATTACAAATAAACGCGAGTGTTCCCATTCCATTTAAAAAAGGGCACAGATATTTGTACGACTGTTAAAAATTCGCTTTCTGAGAAAGAAATTGATTTGAAAAGAATTATTTCAGTAATTGATGGTGCTTCAAATATGGTGGGCAAAAAAATGGTTTCATTAGTTTATTTCAAACAGATGTAGGACATTCGATTCTTGAACTCCGCTGCATTATTCACCAAAAAGCCTTGTGTTCTAAGAGTGATTTAACATCTCTTGATAATGTAATTGGCGTTAGCCACAAAAATAGTCAACATCATATCGTCGCTGGCTTTAAATAAGCGAAAGTTTGAGGCTTTGTTGGATGAAATCAACTCGGTGCATAATGGCTTATTAATGCATAAAAATGTTCGCTGGTGAGCCGTGGGAACATACTTCAAAAATTTGTTGACTGCTTGGAAAAAATCAGACTGTTTCTGCAAAATGCGGGGGAAATTGAACAATATCCACAGTTTTTGGATGTTATGTGGCTCTCAAAATTGATTCTTTTATAGACATGCGCCAACATTTCAATTGAACATAAAGCTTCAAGGCACAAATAAAACAATTATCGTAATGAAGGATCTCATTCGCGCTTTTGGATTGCATGTTTTAGGAACGATACTATTAAAAAAAAACTACAAGTACTTCCTTAATTTGAAGAAAAAATGTATCAAAGATTTAGATATACATGACAATCAGAAGAAGAAAAAGTTATTGAAGTATTTATTTTCGTAATTGATTCGTCATTCAAGGAATTTACAACCAGATTTTATCAGTCCGAAGAATTATCGGAAACGCTTAAGTTTATTATGAACCCTGATGTGATTTTATTTGATAAACTGAACTTGTCCAATTCGATTAGTTGCAAATGGAAGAATTTGAAATGCAACTGATTGATTACCAGTCTAGTTCAATATGGATTCAAAAATTTATTGAAACAATTAAAATTGTGGAATTGATTGAAACAGAAAGATTAACAAGCAATATATGTAAAAATGCCAGTAACGAAATTTTGAAAACATGGAATTCGATTCCAGTCACATTTAACTGTTTGGAGAAGCTGGCTCATGCTATTTTTACCATATTTTCATCTACCTATGCCTGTGAGTCATTATTTACAGAGATGAATAACATTAAAGACTCTTAGAAACCGTTTGGCATATGACTCCAATTCAGCATGCATTCTGCCAAAAGTAACAACTTGCAATCCTAATATAAGTTATTTATCATCTAATCTGCAACAAAAGAAGTCACACTAATGTTACTTTAATTTGAATTACACTTATAACTGAAACCTTTACTTCTACACAGTGAAAAATGTGTTTTTTTCCTTCTAAATCAAGAGTTTTGAGTTGTTAGTATTTAATTTTATTATTTTCCCAATAATCACAAGTCAAAATTATTTGACGGCACATCTATACCTCATTAAGCATTTCTTAAGAAAAAATGGTACGTTGATCCATAAAGGTTCTCCACCCCGATCTAGGGTATGAATTTTTCGCACTTCTATATTCTAGATTACAAAACGTTAATTTGATATTTTCTGAGATCAATTAACCAATTAATTTAATTAAATTTTGATACTAAACTGGTAGTATAAGCTGGTACTAAAATTTGAAAAAATAAATTTCAGAAATCCGTAAAATTGTCAAAAAGAAAAAAAACAACTTTAGAAAAAAATTGGTTTATTTCAAAATATTAATTATAGTAAAATATATTCATAAAAACTAAAGCAGAAGCACGAATTTATGAAAAATATAAAGGCTTTTGCAACCAATAAATCTTTTATACTTTAAAGCAAATTAATTACAGAAGAAAACTTTGATTGATTTTGTAATTTTGAAGTAAGGACTGGAAGTGAAATGAAGTTTTATTTCTTGCAATATAGCCTTGTTTACCATAATGAAGTATAAATTAAAGAAAAAATTGGTTGAAATAATTTTATATTTTAATTATTTAACTTGTACTCAGTATACTAGACAAAGTGTTATTTTAACAATTGTTAGGACAATTCGAGTCAAAGCATGATAATCAGAATCATACATGGAATTCAGATTTGAAATGTTTCTGGTTTAATAAAAAAAGGCAAAAATTTATATTGTCCCGATACAATAAAAATCGTCCGATTTTAGATAAAAGGGGCCACTTTTTTTTAATTAAGCACGATTACCATATTTTAAACGTTGAAAAATTTGAGGAGTGGATTGAATTTGTAAACGTAATTTTTTTAAAATCTAAATACTGTTTCATTATTACGTATTTTTCCCCTATAAAATTTGGGGGATTAACTTGCAGGATAAATAGTCGAATTTTGGGACTGGCCTAGCAAATTCGGTACGTCTGGTTATTTTAGTGATAATTCCAAAGCATTACACTAGTAAGAATCACGAATTCAGAATAGATCATTCTTATATAAATGCAGTCATTTATTCCTGATAAGTTCATATATTTTTCGTTTAGGATACTTTCTGCTGAAAAACAGTTTTGCCATGCAAACTGAAGAAAAATTAATCTTTGTAAATATAAATGAATTATATGATCTCATTTTGATTTTATGATAGTTCTAAATGCTATATTAATTTTAATTTCAAATGTTGCACTAGCAGGAATCTGGAATGGATCATCATTTATAATACAAAATAAAATTTCCTTCCGTTTATATATCAAATCTGCTTTTCAACAGAAATTATTTTAAAAGAAAAAAATATGAGAGCATCAGAAATAAATGACTTTATTCAGATAAGAAATGATTTATCTCTTTCACATGACCATTATTGTTTGTGAATTAGTTTTTTTATTAAAGATTCTATCTAAATTAATGAAAGCAAGCGTTTGAGTGAGTGTTTTCTGAGTCCATGTGAATCTATCACACTTGCTATCAGAAAATTTGGCACATATGCTATCAGAATACTGGTTCAATGTAATTTGAAAACCTAATTTTAGAAGTTTATATAGAAAATGTTTGTTAATGTTTTGTGTGATTTTCCACAAATATTTGCCAGTAATATCGTTTCGGATGAAAGCAGAAATAAAAAATGCACCGTCGGATAGAACAAGCAATTGTCGCTCTAATGAAGTTTGTCTTCAACTTTGCAAAATAAATAAATTGATTGTTATTATAATACAAGTCCTTAGCTTTACGAACCCTTCAAAGAATTTTTGTACTAAATAAGTTCAAGTAGTTCTTTTAGAATTAATTGTCAATTTTTAAATCATACTTTAAAAATTCGGATCTCTTTATGTTAAAAGAAATTAAATTTTTGTCTCATTAATAATGTGCAAAACACGAGTAACATTTATTCATACTTTGAAGAAGAGTATTAACGACAGAAAATAATAAATATTGTCATTAATCAGAAAAGAATTTGAGATAATCTGCTAAACTTTAAGCAGAATGGTACAAGAGTAGCATATTTTTAGAAAAAGATCATTGTATCATTAGAAAATCTATCTGAGTAGCTTTAGCTGTAAGTCGGTTTCAATACACCCTTCTCTAAAATATTGAATTCTTAATTCTACCTAACCTCTTTTTTTATTTTCTAATTTCTTTCTTTCTTTCTTTTTTCACTTTTCTTTCATTGTTAAGAAAATGTATATAGGTCGGTCTGGAAAGTCATTTGCAAAGTTTAAGTTTAGTTTAGTTTAGTTATATTAACGTCCCGTTGTAAAGCAACAAAAAGGCTATTTTGGGACGGACCTATTAATTTCGAACCGTGATCAGATGACGAGGACGACACCTGAGCTAGCAGTGGGAGTACATTGCAAAGTTTAAGAAAAGGGAATTGGCATAATGTAATATTTTAGCAGGAGAAAAGACAGCCGAAAATCAAAAGAGAAACCACTTTCTCTTTGGATCCACCAATCTTTATAAATGATTTAAGAAATAAAAACTTATACCAGATAACATGCAGCACAATATTTTGATGGAATACAAATTTACAATGGCTAAAGAAAATTTTTGCTAGAATAAATTATATAAAAGTAATCAGTTCCACAATGAAGTTTATTGTATTTAATTCGAAAGATGGTTGAATTTTAAGATGCTGTTTATTCATTTCATTTATAGTTTCTGAAGTTGAATTGAAGCGTTTATTGATAATAAGCAAGTGTATGTTAAAGTGTTTATTGATAATAAGCAAGTGTATGTTAAAGTGTTTATTGATAATAAGCAAGTGTATGTTAAAGTGTTTATTGATAATAAGCAAGTGTATGTTAAAGTGTTTATTGATAATAAGCAAGCGGTATGCGTGAATGGTACGACTTCAGTTTCAGATATGTGCAAATGGGCATAGTTGCTTGCAAATTCTTCTGTTATGCAAGTAATTAACTATGCTTTAATTACCCATTAAATGAGTTTGGGCTTTTATTAAAGTATTAACATCCCTTCTTAAATGTTAACTTTCAAAGAAATTGAGTTACATTTGCTTCCATTTACGCCCTTCTAACTATTAGTGCGAATTCAGCCAATGTCATAAAATCCAAGCATTGTGCTAAAATCAGTTCATAAAAAGAAATGAATGAAATTTAGTTCCCCGATTGGAATATATATAGAAACCAGTAGGCTTACCTGCTTTATTAATTACTCATTAAAATATTTCAATTAGGGATTGCAATACCGGGATACCGAATACCGGTATTTTGAGCCATTTGTACAATTTTGTAATACATGTATTCACAAGTTTAAATACCGGTTTTTCGGTATTTACTAGAAATTTTTTAAATTGTCTCCACTATATGTTCAGGGATCACCACCATAGCAAAATAGTATACGTTTTTGTTTTTATGTCTCCCTATCGGGTGAAATTAATTAGCTAATTAATGACTTAATTGCTTAAATCTAAATTAGTGAAACATGGATTATCCCTGAAAGAAGATATTGTATCCATAACGACTATTGGAGCAACAGTTATGAAAAAAGTTGGAAAGTTGATTGGTGCTATGCTCATGGAATTCAGTTAGGAGTAATAGATGCATTATACCAAAAAAAAATAAAGAACAGAAGAATCCAAATACTGTGGATATAGAAACTTCGGATTCCAACTTTGAAGAGATTGAGAGTGATATTGGCAATGAAGATAATGACAATGTAATTGTTGAAGAAAATATTGCTAATGAGGAGGAAATATTAACCCATCAAGAATTGCTTAATATAATTTATAAAGTTCGAAAAATTGTTAAGATATTTAAACGTTCCCCTACAAAAAATGCCATATTACAAAAATATATACTAACTGAAAATAAAACAGAATATATGTTAATAATAGATTCTAAGACACGTTGGAACAGTTTACTCCTAATGATGGACCGATTTTTGAAATTTAGAAATCCAATCCAAAATACAATAATCGACTTAAACCTGTGAATTAATTCTTAAGATAGTAAATTCGACTTAATATACAGAACTATATCAGTTCTACTTCCAATAGAAGACTATATATAGACTATAGAGACATTATGTCGGAGAGATTTTAATTTATTAACAGCTAATTCAACAATAAATTTCATGTTGCAGTCGTGAAAGAACAACACACATCACTTTTTGAAGAATTATATATTACATTTAAATATCGCACAGAAGAAAGGCATACCAAAATGGAAAATGTCTTACGGCATTTACATAATTATAATGATTTTAAAAATGAAAATGAAAAAGAAGAAAAGAAAATAATCAATTCAAATCTGATTAAGTTTATAGTAAATTTTTTTAAAATTTTTTTACCCACAAATCTATCCACATTGAGAAGAATTCGGTTCAGTTATCGAATAGTATGATGACACTAATGTCGATAGTGAAAAGGAATTGTCTCTTGAACAAAAATTAGAATTCGCGATAAATTAAAAAAAATTCAATGATACAAAATACAATACAGAAATCAGCTATATCCAAAACCATCCGACGAGAAATCGATTTATTTGAAGATGAGGGATTTAGAGGTAAATACTTGAAAAAAGTATATCGCGCATTGCTAACAGTATCACTAACTAGCGTAGATGTCGAAAGAGCGTTTTCGAAGCTGGTAATTACTTTTCGGGCTTAATGACAGTACAATGGATGCATTATGTTTTTTAAGATCACATTTCAAAAATTTGTAATAGTACCACAGGCTGAATAGTGATATTTACATTTTTTTGTGATTTAAATAAATAAGTTGTTTCTTTACCTTTTTTGTGATTCTTTATATACTGTTATAAATTATAACAGTATAAATATCAGAAAACAGTGTAAAATAAGAGAGTGTAAATATCACAAAAAATAATATGTAACTTATAAATTATCATATTATTTATTGCGATATTTACACTCTTATAAAACTGGCAAATAAAACAAAGAAACACCTGTGTTTCTTTCTTCTTCTAAAATTTCTAATACCGGTATCCCGGTATTAAGATCTAAAAAATACCGAATACCGGTATTGAAATTTTGGTCCGGTATTGCAATCCCTAATTTCAATACATTTTTATACTATCTAAAATGTTTCAGTTCTTTGTACCTTAAACTTTACAGACATTATTGACTATTTTGCAAAACTCATACATTGAGATTTAACACATGGCACCAAGGATACAAAAAAAATGGAAACCTTTATCCAAGGCAATTGGAATAAGATTTCCAGTTATTCTTTTTATGCTAGATTTCTGTTGCTAACGTCTCAGAAAAGAGGTACAATTTTTTACGCTAAATTAATCTAGCCTCATTAAAACAATTAATTCTCCGTTTATATCATACTATATAATATATATTACTTTCGATACAGATCATGCAAAAGTGTAGTCAAAAAAATACTGTATAGAATTTTGATAATTTTTTTAACGCGATTAGCAAAAATCATTATAGAAAACATTATTATGCATTATTAAACTTTCTGAGCAAAAATTAGAAATAAATATGTACAAAATATTAGTATATATACTTTCATTCATTTATTTTTTGTTGTTCTTGTTGCTTTTCACCGCTTTTTAAAGATTTTTTTTAACAAGGTTTAAATTGTTTGTATACTGTAAACCTCCTGTTGTGTATTGTAGTGCACGAGGATTGTTTAACGCTTTACCATAAATAAATAAATATTAGTATTTAAAAGCTCAGCAAATAATCGGTCTGTGAAAATAATCAATTTAAAGAAGATATCCATTATTCAGTTTGTTCTCCCTGATATATCATAAAATTTTATGTGATATTGGTTAATCCGATTGGAAGTTTAAAAAAAAGAATTATAAGTGATTCAAATTTCTAGTCCGAAATGTTTTAAGATAAAATTTTAGGGTTGTTTCGTCTATTTTTATTTTATTTTTAATTTTTTTAATTATATAACATAAAATATACTTCGATACTATACTATATCGATTATGTTACAAGTACTAATTAGCTAAAGACTATTTTAAGTAGCTAAACTGGTAATTCACTGGACTAAAATAGAAAATTCTTTATATGTGAATAAATTATTAAATTAAATAAATGATTTAAAAAATTGCTCCAAAAAGTTAATTTAATCATCAAATCTTTTAAATTCAAACCTTTTGTTGTCATCATTAAAATTTATTTTTGCACTTTAATTATATCTGTATGTAATTATATTTGTTACAACATTTAATAATTCTTAAAAATTTATTCTACTAATGAAAGAATTCGTCAACACGTTTTCCCCATTTATCTAAAGCAGAAAATTAAAATAAAATGAACATGATCGTCGATGCCAGAAGACAGACAAAAAATAATTCTTGTTAAACAGAGAGCGTAAATGAAAATGTGTGCAAATATATTTTTGCTGTTATAAATCCATTCATTTCTATACAATAAAAAGGGGTAAAAAGTATCAAAAGATCGTAAACATCCCGAAATATTTTTTGTAAATAGATCTTAAGGATGTCATTTAATAGAAATAGTTGTTCATTGATTTAAAGAAATCTTTGCCGCAAACAAGTCTTTTTTTTATTTACATTGCTATCTTCTAACCAGCATTATGCGGGGTTTTCTTTTCCAGTTCTTATTTACATCAGTATGAAGTTACCTAGCCAATAAAACATGCTATGATTTATTTCAATAACAGTAATTATTTAGTGTAATTGGAATGAACTTGAAATTATTAAAGAAATTGAAAAATGAATAAAAATTAGCCGTCGAAGTGTTACAAATTTATATAAGCTTAAATTTTAAATTTCTTTTCATTTCATTTACTTATATTAATATAATATTTTTGATGCTATGAGAATACTATTCTGGAGCATTTGGAATCCACACAAAACGTACAATGAATATAAATGGAACGTAATCAAAGTGGGCCGGTTGGAAAGAAGTATTTATTACAAGAAAAAAGTATATAAATATTGACTGATCTTAATGATCATGACATGTTTGAAAAAGTTTGACTTTGGCACAAATTTTTTCCTGAATTTAATCATGACCAAAATTTAAACACTAACTCAAACGGCCATGCTTTTCATCTTTTATATTTATTTAGATAAAAGGCCTTATTTTTCTTCTAAGATCAGTAAAAACCCCAAACACTGAGTTTTTACAGACCATTTGGGCAGAATATCGTGACATTAAAGAATGTTTTAAAGAATAATGGAAATTGGAAGTTACACTACATTATGTCAAAGAAATTAATTACTGTAGAATAACTGACAAGAAGTAATGAAATAAGAATCAGTTTGAATTGAATTACTGAATTCGAAACTATAATTTAAAAATTATCCTCATTCTTTTAGTGGTTAAACCTAAATCATCAATATTTTGTTATTAGTTATTTCAATATCTAGGTTTATAACTACGTATAGGTTTTCAGAATAAAGTTTAAAAAATACAGCTGTATTTCATATTTAATTTTAAAAAATTATATTATGCTTTTATTTGTAAAGTGTAATTGATTTATGTTTCTATCAGCATGCTACATATATGTAAAATATTTAAGGAAAGTGTAGAAATTTATCGCAAAGGACAACATAAATATTTTCTATTTATTTAAAAATGATTTTAATATTGAAACGTATTAAAAGAAATCAATGAAAACTCGCAACATTTTATTTTTGAGTCACACATCTTTTTTTTAATTCTCCATCTTTTTAATCAAAGTTTTTAAATTATTTCTTTACCTTAAAATACCTCTCTGCATAATATAATTTTTGTTCTTTAAGAAAAATTCTCCTTTAATAATAAATTCTCCACAAAAATTTTCATAAAAATAGAAGATATTATTACAAGAAAATAGATATTCTTGAAATTTTCTAATGTCCAACTCTGTCTATAAATGAGTAATAATATAATAGCTATATGACATGTTCTCCAAACACTATAATAATTCTGGTGTCTTTGGCCGACAAGGAAAGTTCATTATAACAAACGTTCGTCTATGTATAGAACGACCTTCTGGGAAATACTATTTTTACTGTGAGGAGCAAAATCACTAGCCTTCTACCGAATATTACATTTCCAGGAGAAATGAACTGTGAATGTCTCATGTCATAGAAAGCTTTTTGTGATGTTCACACCTTGAATGCAATCATAGATTAAACTGTTGGTCTTTCACCGTTTCTATGTTAACAATTCGTCTGCTTAAAGGCGATTGGGTATAAAAAAAATGCAACTTTTTCTGACTTTCAGTTAAGATATATTTCCCTCGCAAAAAATATCTTTATTTAAGAAATAACTCGAGTTAAAAAAATAATTTAAATTGGTTATTGCATGTTCAGAAATTTGTTATAAGCAGAATTCATTATATTTTGTTTTATTTTCATTTGCTTGCTATCATTTAGAAATTATAATTCTCAGCTGGGATTTTTTTTTCATTCCTTTGGAAAAATTTATTCATGTTAAAAATTAAGTAAAATATAAAGAAAGAAAATTATAGGATAAGAAATAAATAAAATTTTAGGATTCATTTTATTCTGTATTATATTGAATTTTAAGCATCTGCGCATTTAATTTTTATTAAAAACGCTACATCAAAGATGCACAAAATGTTTCAATTTTGAATAAAATATCAATATTTTCAAAAAATAACATTGTCTTTAATTAAGAAAATTTTGGCCCTGTATCGTTGAATTACCTAAATGCATTAAACACTGCCAAATGATCCATCCAATTTGATATAATTTTTAGTGAAATAAAAAAAATCAAATTATAACAAAACTATGCATATTAAAGCTCAACATATTCTATAGATGAAAATATTTGATTATGATTTTTAAACAATTTTATATTATTTTGTTATGTTATTATGTCATACCACTTGTAGCTTATTATTATTTATGCTTATTTATTAATTCACCTATTTCATGTATTTGCTGGTAAAGTTAAAATTATACCTTATGGCTTAATTTTATATTCATGTATATGAGTATATCACAAAAGAATTAAAAATAAAAAGAATTAAATTAAAAATTCTCTTAATTTCAAAATTTTATCAACGGTTACAAACTATTATTTAATTTAAGCAATTAGAGTTCATATAAATATTTCTTTTTAACCTATTCTAAATTTTATAGTTTTTTTCACCCTAAATTCACTAAAAAAAATTATTCTAAATTCCGGATGTTTCAACTGGTTTATTGTGATATCTGCTGTCCTAGTTTCAGCACGATATCATGGGGAAAAGGACTCAAAACAACTCTTTTCCTCCTTGTTTATCAATCACCATAACAACATCTAGAAAACTTACTAATTATCAATAAATAATCGTTTGGCAGTAAACAAACAAAAAAGCAAAATTATTTTGAAATACAACGTATATAAAATTTTACTCACAGGCTACCACTTGTTGTTGACATTATAGAATTTTGTGATCTTCACTGTTCACGGTAGGATGCAAAGGAGCGCAAATTTTTCATCGTCCGTTGATCAGTTGTTTAGAAAGTAAAACCACATGGCATCAAGAGAAAAGTACCGGTCAGGCAGAGAAAACAATTTACAAAAATGAGTCTGCTGCCATCTATCGGAGCTTTTTAAAACACAGTCAGTAGGCATTGATTAAAGAAATCTAACTGCAATTCACTGTAAATCTAGTTTTCCACGCGATAAAGAAAAGAATTGGTAGAAATACTCATGTATCAGAGGATTGTTTTTATAAGGATTAAAAGAAAATCTTTGTTATTGTTGTAGTTCAAAATCTGTAATTTCCGATTTCCTTTGCGAATTGTATTTTTTTTTATTAGTTACAATGAAATAAAAGAAAATTTACGTGTTTTTGCCAATTTTCGTGAATTTGTTTTAGTTCACAAAATTACATCAAAATGAATAGACGAAAATCTCTTATGCTTAAATAAACCTTGTGTTTGGGTATATGAACATTAATAAAAATTAAACATATAATAAAAATTTAAGAATTCCATTTTTTTTTTTTTTTTTTTTTTTTTTCCTATGTCGGAAGATTGCTAAAAATTGTGTTGAATTTCAGTTACTAAATATTATCTTTTCCCCATTTTTTTCAAATTAAAGGCAAAAAATATGTCCAAAAATTTCCATTAATTTAAAATATTCTATTAGAAAATAAATTATTAAAATTAAATCAAATTAAAGCCCATAACTTTTAAATTTCACTTCATTTCAGTATTATAAGAAAGGAACGTTTTGTATTATTTCGAAATTTCACTCTGTCTTCTTCCAAGTTATCTATAAATAAATTACTGATTTCTTCAGATGAAATTATTAAATTTTTTAGATCCCTGAAATGATGGTATTATGTCTATCTATAAACATTAGGGAGATAAAATACTTTTTAATAGATCACCAAATCTTACATGTAGACTACCATGGATAAATGTTAAAGAGAAAATAGAAGAGATTACTTTATAGAGGTTACAAAATAATTATTATAAATCACTTTCTAACAATGATAATAATGATAGTTCGCAATATAACCTTGGTCGTATGAAATGAAGTTGCTGTTAATTATATGCGTTAGCAAAATGAAATCGTATGTGAAAATTTTGTTATGTTAGAAACTTTCAATGAAATCATTGAAAGTAGAATGAAATCATTTTACCTATGTGTGATATCTTATAAGTGAACGATAACATCCCTTCTCATAGAGCAAGCCTTGTAAGTTACATATTACGAGATTATGATTTTAAACACGATAAAAAATGCAATGAATTGAAATATGAAAAAGAAATTATCGTATTATCCATTTATTACCTTTCCAGATAATTGCCTTTGGTTTTAAGGCTTGTCCCAATGCTGTTGCTGTTTAAAAATTCCATCTCATAAAATGCCGTCGCTTTTAGTAAAGTCAGTTTCAATTCATTGTCAGAATCAAATTTTTGACCACCGAAAAACTCTTCATGAGTGCAAGCAGATAAAAATCTGAAAGTCTGGACTGTATAGTGGATGCTCCAAAACTTCTCAACAGCATCTCTACATTCTTGCGCGAACAAGGCGATATACATGTAAATGAGGGTTGCCGAAAACAATCAAATAGTTTCATTTGTCACACATCGCTTATCGCGGACAACATGTGTCAGCTTTGCCCATTAAATTTGAGCATTGACAATACTCCCACGTGAGATGGACTCCGCCAATAGCATACCTTTCACGTCCCAGAAAACTGTAAAAACACATTTTTGCAGAGAAATATGAGACATTGAGCGTCTTTCAAAAGACAAGAATGGATATTTCCAATCATCTGGCAGATTTTGTGATGTAAAATCCAAATATCAACTCATGTGAAATACCTATTTTTTTTTTTTTTCGCTATAGAGCTGCAAATATATATCATTCTCCATCCAGTTTTAATAGTTGTTTTGGAATCCAGCGCCAATAAACGTTCCTGCACCCTGATTTCTCATGAACAATATCCAAAAAAAAAAAATGTTTTACATTTCCTTTATTTCATTCAAGGTCGCCCAACAACTCACCGTAACAAGCATCTATCTCAATCCATATTATATTATATATTAATTTTGCTGTTGTTCATAATGAACAATGAAATAAGTGATGGGTATAAGTTTTCAAATGACATTCAAAACTTCTAATGTTACCCACGATAAAACTATAACCACGTGTCTTTCCTGCGTATGATTAACGAAGAAAAAGCAATTCCTTTTACATGTTATCATTTCATTATCAGCAAACGAGTGTGTGTTTTTTTCAGAGTCTAAGTGTAAGTGGTCCGTATCGTTCTGAGATTATTCAGATGTATGTCGGCTTAAATCCAGCTTAATCCCGTAACAGTCGACAGGATTTACAACGTTGAATCCAGAAAAGAAACAGGTAGTATCAAAATCGGTTTGAAGCAAGAAAAGGAGCAGTTCGTTGATTTAAATAGATTACCATACCTATCAAAATTTCACTGAAGCATCAATGTAGATTGATATATGTTAGCAATGGTATATCATGCATTAGAGCATCGTGAGGATGCTGTAACCTACAATGTCACATTACAAATTGATGGTTTCTGTATAACTTTAATTTATTGACAAAAATTTATAATTTTTAATTAAAAAATTATCATTATATTTTTACGACGATTTATTTTAATAAAGAGGTTTAAACTGAGAAATTATTTATTTTTAATTAATATCAATTAAAATTTACCATAAAAATACTTTTTTTATAATTGTTTATGCTTAATTCCTTACATTTCTTTATAAATATTTAGAGAGTTGCGACTATACATGTGAAGAAATCAAGGGCTGTAAGCTTCATTAGCAAATATAATATTATTAGTTATTATTAATAGAAACTCTTTAAAATGAAATCCATTCTGTTAGTTTCATTTCCAGAATGAAACGTTCTGGAAAAAAAACTATAAAAACTTTTTCTTGATGTTTGTGTAGCTATAAAAACCCAAAAAGATGCATACAGACAGAGAGACAGAATTCTCTTTGATGGATGTCATCTAAGGTTTGAAACCTAATTCCAAATTTCATTCTTGTTGATGGTTTAGTTTCTGAATTATCACGTTTATTTGTACAAAAAAAATGCAGGAATTTAAAAAAAAAAAAAAAAAAAAAAAAAAGGTGAGAAAGCTCTAAATTATGGATATTCTTCAAAATATAAAAACTGAATATTTTGGTAGTGTTTTCGCTTAGCATACATAAAACTTAAATTTAATAACTTCCAAAACATTAATCGCGGCGCCTTTCAATATGATTACACTTCTGATGCTCCTTAAGAATTTATATTCATTCAAAAGGCCTTCATTTTATTCTGAGTAATAAAAGAATATCAAATACTGGAATTACTGTATTTGATATTATTTAAGAATTTGCGCTTTTATCCTGATACTTCTTTACACTTCTTACGTCGATTTTAAAAAGATATTTCCGGATAATATCGTTTTAATAATATTTCCCAAATAATAATATTGAAGTTTCAAAAATTTCGGAAACATCTCCTTACAAATATATAAAAGTTGCCAAAAATACCATTTGGGAAGCAAAAACAAATAATTTAATTGATATAAAATGATCTTATCATTGTTCATTTATTATTAAATTTCAGTTCGTAAAAAATTTTGTTAATGAAAAAAATACTGGCATAGTTTTTGACATCCCTAGATGCTGCATCTCTAACAGTATTTTTTTTTTATCTAAATCCGTCACTTGAGTTATAGGCATTGTAAATGCGTTTACTCAAAATAAACAAATTGGGACATACGGAAAAAGAGGAAATAATATTTAGGAAAGAGAAAATCAAAATTCTAGAGCAACCCAAATTTTTCTACTTTTCGCTGAAGCAGTCGGAGAAAACAGCGTTAGATTATTGATGGGTATGATGTATAGACGGACAACATATAGATATGACATCTTAACACGACACATCCCCATTTCTAGATCTTACATAGTTCCTATTCGGTTTGATATAGATGTAAGTGGACTTTATTAAAAACATGGAAAAAAAGAAAAGAAATAACTTGCAATCAATAGCAAAGAAACATACAAATGCCAAAAATATGATTTTATATAGAATTAACAACAGTGATAAAAACTAAAATGGACAACATCTGGAGTACAAGAATATTGATTGAATGAATTTGATAAAGCACAATACGAGTGAAAACACGAAACATTACATTGAATTTTTGCAAATTAAAATAGGAAGTGTTGCGATATGCGTCGAATGAGAAAAAAATTGTATAAAAATAAAATACTAATGAAGGATTAAGAATGTTCTAGAATTGAAATTCGAAGAATATTGAAACATTGCACAAAAAAATTGATATGATTATTCCGATTTCCTTAATTGTTCATTATCTGTTATGAATTTAATCAAGTTAGTGAAATGGAATCCAAATAATTGAATAATTATACTTGTGTACTGAAAAATATTGGATGTGCTTCAATACCTCATTTCCTATACAAAAGTCGTTACAGTTTGTTGAGAATATATAGAATGTATCCATATCTTCCATTATTAACAGTTGACAATTTTCGAAGCGATTTTTCTATGTTGGGTGGATATTCAAGCATTCTTTTACAAAGCTTCTAGGAACAATTATCCGCCATATAAATATTTGCTGTAGTCTCACAACAAAACTACATGAAGAACTAAATGGTTAAGAGTAGTGTTCAGAGACAAAGTCTCACCTCTGTCTCTGGATGAACATGTTAAGGTGAAGTAGTCTCATTTCTTTATTCCTAAGTAACATATTGCTCTTCTGAGTGGAATAACGGTGCAGGGTTCATTAATACACAGAGATTTTCATCCTAACAATCTTTTCAAATACTTTAATCGTTGCACACTCTCTTCTCCAATGTTTCGTGTTACATCCCCATGTTGGGCCACGGTAGCCTGATACTAAGATTCTGAATTTGAGGTTGTTTGAGAGCGAATATCCTCAAGTTTCCGTGACTAGAAAGTCGGTGGGTAGGACCATGGTTAATACCACCCTCGATAAATCATAATGCATCAATTTAATGCTGTCCTTCGTCTTTGAGTCAGCACCACGTAATGCACAATATAATGAATATTATTCGATATAATAACGCATTCAAGAATGCATTATCCAAAAATGGCTACAAGATGACTGGAAATATGATGTTTGATGTTTTGAGCATTTAAATACGTTTATCATCGAATGTTTCTGAAATTTGAATCGTACGTTCAACACTTGATTATCAATACGTGCTTAAAAGTCAAACCGTAGTATGTTGCAAACTTTTCTCTATTAGATAGTATTGTACTCAAATTCTTATCTGAATTTTAATACTTTTAGGTAATTTAATATTTTCCTTTTCAAATGTTCAATTTGAATATGTTATTTAATATTAATAAATTATTTTATTTTTGTTTCAGATTTAATCGTACGTTTAACTGTTTATCCACTCATTTCAAAAGAACCCTTTTTTAAACTAGGAAGAAATGTTCATTTAAACAACCTTAATGGATATATTATCCTTTATGCATGTAGTTTCATCCTTAGTGGAAGTGGTGAAATTTTTCTTCCCGCCGACTTGTGTCAAAATTTATACTATTTGGGTAAGTTGGTTTGAAAAAAAAATGTATCACACGGAAACCCATTTTTACGGGGAAAAGTAGGCAGAAGATTTCTTTCTTGTCAGCTCGTACAATTTCACATATTATCAAAAACATTTAACGGCAAAGAAGCTACTCACACCCTGTAAAGCACATGTAAACTGAATGATAATCATTGCGACAATATTTTGGCGGGAACCATGGCTGAGTAATCACCGGTCCACAATACAATGCCTCCCATAGAAAGCACATGCCATCATCGAAGTGGAGGTAATTCACTCCCACGCTATCCTTTAGGATATTAGAATCAACCATTTAACTGGAAGTTTTTCATCTTTATAATCTTAGGGGTTCACCGGTGTGAATCAAAAAAATATAAGACAGAATTTGAATTGATTCAAAAAGAATAAAGGAAGAATTAATTCTGAGAGTATAATGGAATTAAGAAAAGATAAAAATGTATAGAACTGGAAGCGCTTAGAAAAAATAAAAAGGTTGAGAGAAGAATATAAATATAAATGATAATGTAAGATATATAAAATATTAAAAACATAATCTAGAAAATACAATAAAATTAATAATAAATAAGATAATAATAATGTAAATAAAGGATAAGGGGAAAATAGTAATATTAATTAAAAAATACGACATATTTAATAATTCATAACACTACAAAAAGCATCAAATTAATATGGAGTGTATCAAAATATACAAAGCAATTTACATTTTTGATTAATAGATTTTTGTTATAAACCCCGAAATAAAACCATGATCAACGTTTGCCTTCTTCTTCGAAGAAGGAAGTAAGTCATAAGTTTTCGTCACATACATCATTTCAGCACTAACCTACAATAAATTACCGAGTGTGTAGAATTTAAATTAGAAAAAAAGAAGTCACAGGCAGAAAAAAAAATCTCGATTTCCTTCTGTATTATTTGATCTCACGCAACTATTATAACAACGCTTCGCTAAAAGGTCACTAAACTCTAAAGGTTTCTAAAAAAGGGAGAAAAAAGTCTCCAAATCCTAAAATATGAAACACACGACTTCCTTACAAATACTCTAGAGACAATAGGATTTTTAATAGAACTCATAAGAAGCATATCCTGAGGTGGTATAAAGGTTTTGCTCAGTCAGATGTTCGCCATTTTAGGCAACACAAACAAATATTGTCTTTAAATACTAATGTTGAAGTAAAAATTATTTTATATGCGTCTTATGGAAACCTGTATCCTGTTGGCATGTTGAAGAATAAATAAGTATTGTTGCTCTTACTAAAATAAGTTTTTCCCATTTTGAGAAACATCATAAAATATAGAACTTTGTTTTTAAAATCAATCTATGTATTAATAAGATTATTTCAAATTGACATAATGATAAAATAAGATACGTTAAAACTTTATTCTGTTGCCCAGATAAGAGTTCTTTCTTAGTCAAATATTGAAACTCGGGTAAGAATTTCAAACCAAATGTGGAAAAATAATTCAGTTGATACAAATATAAAACATAATTTTTAAATATAAAAATATAAAATATTATAAAGATATTAATAGCTCAGTATTAATATGGAAAAAAGTTCAAAATTTTCCGCACAATATTCTTGTTTAATATCCTAGACATGTCGGTGACAAAATATTCTCAAATATATCAGTGTTGGAGTTTTTATGATATACATTTAAATAAAATAATGCAAATTTCTTACTTAATCTCATATTGAAACTCAGCTATAACTTTTAAACCATATGCGGAAAGATATATTCAATTGATACAAATATAAAACAAAAACATAATTTTTAAACATAAGAATATAAAATATTATAACGATTCTAATAATCATGCATTAATATAGAAGAAAAGTCAAAATTTTTAGCATATTACCCCTGTTTAATATCCTTGACATATCAATATAAAAATATTCTCAATTTAATTATTTTTATGATATACTATTTAAATAAAATTGTGAATTTCCACTGTTTTTAGGAATAAATTTGTATATTCGTCCCATGATTATTATTTAGCCAGGATGCATTCCTTCGTATTTCCTCCACTACATACACAAGTATAATACAGGTTGCTGTAAAATAATTTATATTAAAGGAAAACTGGAATTCTCCCACATGTAGGATATCAATATTATTGCACATTTTTTAACGCTTTGAAGGAGACCACGATATGAGTAGAAACAAGCAACTATGTTGAATAATAAAAAGAAAAGTATGAATACACATTTTTATAAATGCTTTTAAAAGCTAAATTTTTGAATTTAATTGGGTTCTGTTTTTTAATTTCAAAATCAATTGTTTCTATTACGTTGCACCACTAGTACAGAATCAAAATTTAATTTAGCTGAAGATTAACAGATAATTAAGTTTTTAAAATATTAAAAATGTGCATTTTTTCGAGGACACAGATTTCGAGGACACAGGAAAATTTCACTATAGGAAGGAAGAGAAAAATCGAATTCAAAACATTTTTTTACAAATATGAAATGTCAAGTTAAATAAAATTGCTTCAATTCTAAGAAATTAGGAGTGAATTTTAAATAAATTATCCGTAGGGAAAAGGATTCGCTGTTTACATATACTGCACAAAAAGTTATTTATATTTCAATTATTAAAAATTCTAATGTTGTTGTTTTTTGAAAAGTGGATGAAATTGTATAAAAAAAGCATTGAGAGAATTGCAAGGAATAGTATAAGAAAGAATACAAATATAATAAGTGGTACAAAATTGTAATATGAAATGCACTTGAACAAAATACAATATGATACACATTGCAAAAATGAAAATATAAAAATCAGTCTAGCATAAATACAAAACGAAAAAGAAGTATTCTATATATATATATTTTTTAAATTATGAAGTTCTTCTTTTTCAATAAATAACTCCTTTGAAACATTTTTCTCATTTATTTAACAACTGAACAACATTTATTGTTACGCAATATAGTGTGTGCGCAGAAGTTTCAGTTTCAAGCAGACACGGAGTGGCTAAAAATGGAGTCATTTTTACCAGACAAAAGGATCATAAATATGCATCATCAATTTTTGTTTTGAAGTTGCATCTTTCGTGATGTCCATGATTAGTTCCTCATGAAGCAAAGTAGAAATTAATGTAAATGCTAATTGAACACTGTACTACCCTTCTAAATGGCGTTTGGGCCAGCATGCGTTGTGTCGGTTGACTTTTAACCTCTTAAAGATAGATGGCACGTTACATGAAATAAAACTCGGTGAGTGTCCATGAAATTCGAACACTTTTCAAACTGTTGCGAAGAGAATGCATGCAATGACAATTGAAAGTGTTTTGATGTACGAAAGATTTTCCGTGCTCAGAAGTATTATTAAAAGTAAAAGCTACGAATTATCGATTCCTTCGGGTACCTTGTGCTGTTTTGTTTTCATGAACTTCGTCACGTTTGTTTTATATTTTATTTCAAAGATTAAAAAGAAATCTGAAAACAACATTGAGTCATTAATTATTCTGTAGTCTAGAAAAAGCGTGACTGATTTTGGGCTCAGGAAAAATAAATATTGGCTACAGTTGTTTTGATGGAAGACAAAAATGTATTTTTGCATATTTCAAGGTTTGTATACATTACATATATTTTTGTTCATATAAGTGTTTCATTTGTAAACTTCTATAGGTTTCGAAAATAAATTAAAAATTTTAATAATTATGTGACTCATTCTTATGTAACAGAAGGATTAAAATAAATAAATAAACGGGATCGATCGCTTAAAGATAAAAATTCATTACATAATAAAGAATCAGCATCCGTTTTTCAAATTACAAGAGAATAATGGTGTTTGATTTCATCCAAAGTTAGAAACTTGAAGATGAATTTTGGTAAAATCAGGACGCGAACCTATAATTTCAGTAACAGACGATATCGTTGTTACGATCCAAAATTTCTTTATTCTTTATTCATATTAACTTCTCTTTATTAACTCATCTATATTAACTTTCTGGTCAGAAAAGGCACACGACATATGAAATTGTCTAATAATAAAGACTTTAGTAGATTAATTGAGTTTAAAATGCTGTTGTTCTTTCAAATTATGGACGGTGAGTTATTACAGTACATATCTCCAGGATTGCATCATCCATTCTCGGTTGCAAAAAGATGTAAACACACTTTTAAATATCGAAATTTGATAACTTTTATGTTTATGAATTTCATATTTGTGAAGATAAAATGTATAAAGGATCTTTCACCCGCATATTAATGTATAGAGATTTGAAATTTTATGCATTTATGTGTTCTTGAAGCAATAAAATACCTAAATATTTTCAAAACTTAAATAATCTATTAATTATAATTAAATTATTGTAATTTATTGTAAATAAATTATAATTTAATATAAGATATGACTTTTTTAAATTCCTGAAATGATGAAGACGCACTGAAAGAAAGTAAGCCAAAATAAATATTACAAAGAAAAACTTTCTAAAAGTTCATTAATATTTGAATTTGTATAATAAATATAATTAAAAATCTAATTGATTTGAAATTACTTTCGCCATCTACTCAGTCTTTTATGATTTTATTTTGATTAAAAAAATATCCATATTTTTGATTATATAATATTGAACTTTTTACTGCTGGAATAAAAGTGTATTCTTATATACGTTATTTTTATTGTCTCGCCACTCAAATTTCATTTAATGTTATCTGTTATCAAATTCGAATTTAGATAACACAAGCTTTAATTCAAGAGACATTTCATCAAGGTTCATAACAGATTTTACGAAGTTCTTTTGAATTATCAGGAAAAAAAAACATATAGAAAATGATTGCGATATTCTCCAATATTAAACAAATTAATTGCAATTTTTTGAAATGTACGACAAATTTTCGCATACATTAATTTTATGAAATCAAGACACAACCAGACAGGCCATATGCCAAGAAATCTTTAGGGGAAAATGAATGATTGAAATGGCTATTCATTAATTTTATAAAAGGAAGAGGCAACTAGAAAAACAGTTACTGAACTTATGTATTGAAAGATGCATCATTCATTTTATGAAACAAAGGGGCGACTAGACAAATCATTTCCAAGAAGTTTAAAGAAATAAATTATTCAAAATGCATATTGAAATATATTCATTTAAATTTCAAAATCATTAAAATATAAATACTTACATGCATTTCCAAATTCGGTATGTATGTTTCATTTACTTTTGGGCTGCAATGGCTTGTGACATGAAAGTGTATCAAAAAGAATATCATCCTGATGCTCATGAGAACGATACTTTTTTTTTAGATAATCTCCAAGTGCATGCATATTTATCGTAAAATATTTCCGATTCTCACATCCGGAAGTGCGAAAATTCGTGAGGTTTTTGCATTCGTTTACGATTTTTGCTGCATATGTTACGATCATTTTACTCACTTTTTGTCGGTTTTTATTGTTGGATTTCTAGGAATAAAGTAGGAAATAATAATGTATTTATCAAAACAATAATCGATTCGATAAAAATTTTTTACATTTTTTATAACATTTTATAATGATATCCTTGAAAAGATTCCAAAAAAAAATTTTAATGGTTTTCCAGAAATGCTTTGTTAACTGTTTTTCAATTAATTTATTAATCACAATTAGAGCATCTAATATTAGTGTGATTCTTCTAGCCATTAATACAGTTCTCATCTGTAGTAAAGAATAGCAAATAGCATTTTGAGATTAATTTTTATGGTAATTTCTAAGACTTTTTAGCGCCAATTACAAATGACTGATTCTAGTTTGTCCTTGTGCTTAGTTTTGCAATTAATAAAAATTGAAGTTAGTTGATGATAGCGTCTCGGTTTCTTAACGAATGCCCCATAATCAAAATTTTGCCTCATTTAACGGTAAATCTCTCAATCGTAAAACTAGGAACTTGCGAATGGCAGATCTTTCTTATTTTCATATATATCCAAGTTGGTTATATTTGCAATTTCTATTCGATGTTCATATTTTGTCAATAAATTTGCTAATCGTATTAAAATGCTATATTTTCAAAGCAGGCTTAGAAAAGGGTAAATTCCTTCTTTCATAAATTTCAGTTTCATTTAAATTCATGTTTTTCAGTCTGATCGAACAAGAAAGGTTAATTTTTTTTAATAAATGTATTCCACATTACCTACTGTTTAGTCAATATCTCAGTAGAACAAACTAAGCAACAAAAGCAGTTAGTTTATGATGAAAAAAAACGCAGATTGCAAATTGTTATTTTTGTCTAAACTAAGTTTACAATATTTTTTATTTCATACAGAGAGATACTTTTAGAAATGCTAGTTTTAAAATGCTAGTTTTTCATGCACTAAAATTTTAGAGAAATAAAACAAAGCAAATAAAATTATCATGCATTTAAAAAGTAATTTTTTAAAAGTACATATTCGTTTGAGGATTATATAAAATCATTTTTATAAATTTCTTACGATAAGAATATTTTATTTGAATTTTTTCATCCAATTATGATAGAAATAAAAAATGCGAGGTAAGATTACTCTCAATCCAATGACAGATGCTAACTGCTTATGGTTCCATCCAATGATGGAACCTATATTGTGAATAGTGATGACTATCCTTATATTCCACCTTTATACTGTCAAATGATGGTCAGTACACTTCCCAAATTCATTAATCGGACGGTATAATACCGATAAAATTTTAATATTTGTCCTTTCTATTTGCAAGATATAGTAACATTTGTCCCCTTGTTTGCAAGATATAGTAACATTTTTGTACACTTGCAACTATATTCTCTCATCACCTCCATTTGCAGATCTTTCTGTTTTCTCTAAATTCTGTATCTGTTGGTACTTCGTGAATGTTTCAAAGATTCATGACTGTTGAATGGCTTTAAAAAAAATATTAGTGCATATTTTGCACTAATATTTCTCTTTTCCTTTAAATTATTTTTTTGTTTCATTTTTACCGGTATTTGTTTTCCAACGGCTAAGTCTCCCGTTTTTTTCTAAAAAATTCCAAGTGTTAACACAAGAACGAAATGAACATTTGCAGTTCAATTTATTTTAAGTTTCAATTAAAAAAAATTGATGGTATCAGCAAAATTTTAAAAAAAATTATAGGAAGTTATCGGCTTTCAGATTTTTTCTCATAAAGATTAATGTATTTTTTGATTTAATTAATTATTTGTTCTTATAATTACATATTATCTAATATTTACGAGAAAATTAAGCTTTTCATGTCTAAAATAAACCCTTATTATCATTAGAAAATAAGAGTACGAGTAAATTAAACCTTTAATATCTAATATTTACGAGGAAAATAAACCCTCCTTCATAATAATTTAACTATACTGTACTATTTAATGTCAAGATCAATGGTTTTATAAAATATTTCAATATTAAAAATGGCTGATATATTGAAAAATTTCACATTTTTTTAAAACTCTTATTGTATTAATTTCAGTCGAAATCAGTAATTTTATGCCTGCCTGATGCTTTAAATTCTAGATCACATTCTTTTAAACCCTAAATTAATTGCTTGATAATTTTTCCCACTCAAAATTTCAGGAAGTTCAGAGTTTCCCTAGCAATTTAAATATTCATTTAAATCCTGATTTTCTTAATAGAGTATTTTCATAAAAATTGTTTATATATTATATTAATAGAATACAAATAAATATTTTTTTATTTTAAATGAGCGTTACATGTTTCGCAATAAAATTAAAGCTATAAAATAAGTAAATGCATTTCTAAAATTAGCGAGTTTTTGAAAATAATCATTTAAAAAAGTAATACTGCTATATATATGTATATATATTTGTAGGAAAATTATTATCTGCATTCTTCTGAATATTTTAGACTGGAATTCAAGTTTGTAAATAACTGTACTTCCGCATTTGTTCAACTGTGATTTAAAAAATGTAGTGAAAATATCAAATAAATTGTATTCAATTTTTTTCAAATTTACTTCTTGCCCTACGAATTTATTTATCTTTCCAATTTGAAAAAACAAAATTTATTAAAGAATATATTGTAATTACACTATTGTAAGTATACAAAAACATCTGACATTACTTAAGCATGCCCAAGAGGGGTTTTTTTTTTCGTCTTTTAAATTAATTACTATTTTGATTTCATAACCATTAACGGATACAAAAAATAAAAATTATATAATTCGATGCAATTTTATCTTACATTACATAATATATCTTATATTGAAAATGCAAGGAATTTAAATTAAATAATATGCTTTTCAAAAATATTCAGAAACTCAAAAAATCCCTTGTCAAAAATTAATTTTTTAACCGATTTTTTTTTTCCATGAAAATGTAGCGGAGATATCACTTTCAAGTATCTTCCTATTTCAGGATGTTTCCTATTGATGATTTTTTGACTTGCAGCCAACTGTCTCGCGGCCAATTGCTATATTTGCATATCCATTAATCTGGTAGCTAAATCGTTGCCTTTCTGCTGAAACTGAGTGTAGGTACATGCGTACCCTTTCGCTCCCGTTAGCAGTGAAAGTCATTAAATCTCTGTCCACTGCGGAAGCAGGGGTGCGTGACACTTTATATAGGTAGACGTTTTTGAATCGGCGTATAGAAGGGGGTGAACGACCGATACAAATATAATCGCAGACGTGTGCACACTATTGAGATCCTAATTCTCTAATGATTTATTCATAAATCGGAAAGACCCAGACGAAAAAGCCTGTGTAACCGCCTTTGTTTCTGTTTCACTCATTCGTTTTTCTTTTGGTTTGGTTTAGTGGTTCATTGCCACTGTTAAATGAACTTTTTGGGAATATACTGTATTATGACATGCAATAGTTATTCGGTTTGAATCAACAGCACTATGCAGTGTTGAAGTTCTATTTTTATCTCATTAACAAATTTAAATTTTTTCAATTAATTTTGAAAAACAATTAACAAAATTATTTATTTTCTAGCTTTTTTTATTAGAAGAAAGTTTCTTCATATTAAATGTTAATTGGAGAGTTAAAAAATTAACTAATTAATCTTAACTAAGCAATTAATATTTGAAGTAATTAGTTTTATGATATAATTTAATTCAAAATTATTTTAATTTTCTTCCGTATTCATTATAATTATTTATAAAAATTTGCACAACTTTTGTTAAAAAAAAATTTTTTAAATCATGAAAGGCATGGAGGTTCTATGAGTTTTAAAAATTTTGGTCTGTTAATTTTATTATTAAGTATAAGTTAATAAAAATATGATTTGTAAAGCACTGACAAAAATGATCACATTTTGTTATATTAGTTTCAAATAATAGCAAATTTTTATCTTCGTTTTTGAGATTTATGAAAATCTTCAAAATTCAAGAGTCCAATTATCAGTTTTCTCAAATTCTCGTTCTAAAATTTTGAACTTTTATTTCTGTAAAACATTTTTTTCAGAATCCGCTTTTCAGATTTCTGGATTTTTTTATTTTTTATTTCCGAATTCTTAAAAAGTATAAGATATCATACAAATATTATCACATGTTAATGTAGGAAAAATAACTTATTCCTGCATTTAAGTAATGAAAATTATATCTAATAAATAATGAAAATTGTATTTAAAATCTCTTTCTCTCTCTCTGTGTCTGTCTGTCTCTCTGTCTGTGTGTGTGTGTGGGGGGGGGGGTGTATGATTAAGATAGTTCACAAAAAGACTATTTCCAGCATGATATACTCTTGTATTAAAAGCGAAAGAAAGCATTCCTCGGTTAAGCAAGTTCATTATTTCTTACTTTGTTTACGTATTAAATTCATTAATGCAAACTTTAATATATGCATTGAGAAATTTTATAAATTGTATTTAATTTATTTTAAATAACATATTTTACATTCAATTCGATTAGAATTCACTAATTTATGACGTGAAATAACTTTTATTTTCGGTCATTTTTTTTTCTCTTTTGACTTCTCACTTATCTTATTTTGTCAAAGCTTTAATATATTATTTTTCTTAAGCTACGGTTTATAACATGCGTACTCATTTAGAATGTTGATTATGAATTGCAATTTAATTGTACAACCTTCGTGTTTCGGCAAATTTTCAGTAAGTATCCAACAAAGATTGCATCTTTTCCCGGAATGTTAATCGTATGAAATGTGTATTTCTATAAATCGAAACCTTTTCGGAGTTCGAATTAAAATATCCGTACCGATCATTGATCATCAGTACAAATCTATCAGAAAAAGTCACAACGACTCAAGGAACGGGTGTTAAGAAACAATGATAATTTATATAATTCTAATTTAGCGAGAAATACTTAAAGTGAGACTAGAAAAGCATTATACTGCTGTTAATTTTAATGTATTTTATAGTTACCGTATTCACTTTCATTTGGACATCAGAACAGACAAATTTCCTTTGAATTGAATGGAATAAAGGGGTTGTTGAGCAGACAGACATAATAAACAAAATTGTGTTTTTAGGTTTCTGGGAGCTTTGAAACCTGGAGATTCATTAATATCATGAGTTCGAAATATTTGATGATTACAATACTATCTTCTTGTATACTTTGTATACAAGACTATACAAAGAACTTATAGTCTTACATACAGACTTTACAACTTAGTATACAGACTTAGTATAAACATCTTAGTATACAGACTTTATACTTTTCTTGTATACTAAGAAAATAAAATATAGTAATTAACAAGTTTTTCAAGTAATTATTACTGATTCGAGTTTTTAAAGAGCTAACTGCAGAAGAGTGAATTGTTTTACAAATTATGTTAAATGTGAAGTATTTATTTCCAACAGCAAATGTTCAATTAACACCACTTAGCAAAGAAATTGTAATTTCTATCTCCAATCACGGGCCAAAAGCTAATTTTTAAACCATAATATATTTTGGAAAGTGACATATACTTCCATACTGAAAACAATATTAAAATGAATGGAATAATGAATGAAATAATGAATTATATTTAAGTTCATGTACTCCTGAAACAAACTACAAAATCTAAATTTTTGTGCGGTTCTCATTGCTATTATCTTTAATAAAATAAATTTGATTCCCTGTCATTTAAAAAAATCTTTTTTTTTATTTTTTATCTGAACTAATCGAGTAATGGAACCTTGAATTTCATCATTTAAGACCATTTCAACGGTTGATTCGATAAAACGAAGTCTATTAAGATGCATAGCTTCTCAAGATTGAACAATGACAATATTCAAATAAACTTGGAGAGGAGTTAAATCATTTAACACTCGTCTGAAGGTATAGGACATAATTAATGATTAATTATAGCAAAATGGGTCGCCACGTAAAATTAAAAGACGAAAACAGATATCCAAAATTGATGAAGGAACCACAGTACGACTTCTGCACGTAACAGTTTACTAAATAGCTCTTAAACTAAGAAAATCATATAAATCAGTTTTGTTTTTGTTTTTAATAAAAATGAGGGAAGAAAAAAGATCAATTGTATGGCCATTGCAATTTTTTTTTTAAGAAAATAATTTTTCAACCTTCTGGATATAATTCTTAATTTTATTGCTTCTTGATTGGATTTCAAAAAAGAAGATAAAATTATATCGTCTACTATCAGCTTATTTGGGCTTTAACCTTCAGAATGGTAATTAATATTGATTTGTTTCATAATTTTTCAGAGAATTGGGAATCGTGCTGCCATCTATCGTGATTTATATTAAACAAATTCTTATTCACATAAAATATTTACTTTTCTTATACATAGATGGCACTACGTCCTATTTGTTTCATGCAATTCTGTAAAATAGAGCTTGAAATATCATTGCTCAGAATTATAATTCTTATTTGTAATAAACATGGATAAAAATTTAAAAAATCACCGACTGTTTTTTCTTCTATTATCTCTTTTGTAAATTTGAAAATAGCATATATTTTGACAGAGCTTGCGAAATGAATTGTATTTGATATTTTATAATAACTAATTAAAATTTCTCTTTAAATTTTGAGGAATCAGAATTATTTCCTTTAATTATAATTTATTATTTAACTTTATATATTTTGCTTATATGTTTTAAGAAATGAGCATGAAATTTATTGTTTATATAAGTCGTTTGAAGACTGATTATATGTATTTAAATATTATTTCTCGTGTGATTGACTTAGTGAATAGAGAAGCAAATAATAAATGTTCTTTCCTTAAATTTGTCGAAAGGCCTTTATATACTAGATAAACCTGTTAGTTCAGTTATGATTCATTTAATCATGATTTAGTGTAATTTTTTTGCAAGAAAAAAAAATTCCCAAACTTAAAAAAAAAGCATTTTGACTTTAATTAGTTTTTTTATATTCAGTATAATATTTAAACTTTATGTTTTTCACTACATTAAAATTAGCAAAACTATAAATTTGGTTGATAAGGATTCAAAGAAAACATATTTCGGGACTGCATGCAAAAAAAGTCAATTGCTTATGTCTAAAATATACTATAAAATTTTTTTTTAAACTAGTTACATTTATGCGAATAAAGAGTAGTTCGTCAAAAAACAAATAGATGATGAATTATATTAATGAAGCTAATGATGCTTCGATCTTACTTGAGAAAATTAGCATTTGAAAAACATGAGAATAAAAAATTTACATAGTCAATTTTTGGCAAAGAATTTAGTGACTTTGGCGATAAACATGAAGGCTATAGGAAATAAGAATTACGATATCTCAATCAGAAGTCGAGTTTCCGAGATCCTTTTAGAAAATTCTATGCCTTGTTGGAAAACATATATAAAGGCGAGAGACTAAAGCTTATGAATCAAATGAATTCTCTTTTTTTGTGTTGATCAAGGAGTGAGTTTTCTAGCTCCACGCGCTTTGGATATTTTATTCTCTGCGTGTGTGTTGCAGATTTCCACAAATGCTGTCTTTGTTTACATCTCGACTGTGTTTTGATATCTGTGTGTGGTGTTTTATTGAGGAATAAAGCATTGTTATCCATTATCGATCTTGTTGGATTTCTCACTCTACACGCACCGGACTATTTTCAAGGTAATCGTATTGAATTAATTGTCTTCACAGCTCACATAAGTTATAGAAAGGACGATTTTGTATTACAGATAAATTAGAGCTACTTTTGCTCTAATTTCGGTGCGGTTTTCCAGCTGCACAAAACTGTATTTCTCTGAAAGTCAGTCAAGTTCACCAGTTGATTTTTTTTTCTTTAAGAAACTTTATAGTGGGATTTTTAACACTAACAAAATTTTCACTTTTAATTTTTTTTTTCCTATGCATTGGAATCTCCTATGCATATGCCTAAAATTGCATTGGAATTTTTTAATAAAAAACTATTTTTAAGTCATAAAAATTATAGCAGTTAGAATATGAAATAAATATAAATTCGACTAACTTTTTTTCAACTTCTGTTTTGGATACCTCCAAGTAACTAGATTAAAAAAAAATCCGAGAAAAGACAGATTTAAACATTTTTAAACTATTAGTTAATAAGTGGTTATGTATTCAAATTTTGCATAAAATAGAGAAAACTTAAATTTAAAAAAAAATTTGGACTATTTAAATTTGAAAAATCCCATAACAAAGTAACATACTGATGAACATATGATGATAATATCTTCCGAAATTCTTCTTTGTTGGAAAGTCCATGTCTTTACAAAAGATCGTGTAAGTTTCCTAAGAATTGGATTTTTGTTTCCGAAACCTTTATGTAGTTACTGTTATATTTTTGAAATATTATAGCATTTTTATGTCTGCATGACTTATGTTTTAAACCGGATGTAATGTCTGAGTATCCGAAAATTATACAAATGCCCATTTTTGTTTGAGGTTGAAACAGTTATTAAAGAAAAAAGTTACCCTATGTAAATTGGCAGCAGTTGTATTTTTCTTTTAAATACTGTTTTGGGAACAGAGTTTAGTATTACTATTCCGGTTTATTTTTGACTCGAGTTGTTTTCCTGCATGGGTAAAGTATACTTCAGATTATTTTTCTTCGTTTTCAAAGCATTTTATGTTACAAATAAAATGTGTTTTGGGTCAAGACAATTTTTTTAGATCGTTTGTTTATACTCCATTAGAAAATAAAAAAGAAATCACTCATTAAGTCAAAAATTGCATTTCAATACATCTACGAAATATATCTAATCTATCAACAAATTTCAGCAAAGAAACAGTGAAAAATTCAGTTGCAACAGTTAACATAATAATAATTTAATTTGTCGCAACATGATTCCAATATATTGTAAATTAATTGGAAATAGAATAAACTGTACGGGTGTGATAACATTAATATATATGTAAGCCTTCAGTAATTTAGAATACATCAGCCTTTTTAAAAAAAAATCCAAAAGATTGATATTCTCTGCTCCAATACATCATAAATGTTTTTTTTAATTTTATCAACTTAAATTTTTTGCATTCCAATTCATATATTGAAATGCTCATTTAATTCTGTAGGTATTTTAACAGAATAAAATGAGCGATATTTTAATGTATTTTTAGTCCAGAGTTACTCTCAAACAGATATAAAAATCTTAATATTTCGTGCTTTTTGTTCGAAACAAGTATTAGCATGAATCTTTCTTGGATGTGATAACCACGTTGTTGTTCTAACTTTTTTGTTTTCCACAGAAACTTAAAATGGAATTGATTTTAAAATTTAATTAATTCGTCAATACATATAAACATAATAAAATTATTGCAAAAACGGATAAATATTATTTAATCTTTTCCCCAAGAGCACATTAAAACATAAAAGTTTATTTGAGCACATGCGAAAAATGGGTAAAGATATAAAATCATTTTAATTGAAATATTTTAAATAAATTATTTTTTTCTCATGAATACATCAAAGCATAATAAAATTATTTGAGTACTTACGAAAAAGGGATAAAAATATTTTTTATTTAAACTAATTTATACTTTTCTTGCTAAATAATTACATGTTTGTGTCTTTTCAAGTGTATCATCGTGTCTGAAAGAAATGCGCGGTTGAGCCAAAATAATAATCATACAAATTTTTATTAAATATCTAATTAATACTAAATAATCCAGATGGTTCCATTATTTTGTTCTAATGTTTAAAAGATTTCGTGAATTTAGGCGCCGAATTAAAATGTTGTCTAATAACTCGTAACTAAATATATGTTTTCTATTAAAATATCACAAAGTTAAGAAAATTTTAATTTTTGATTGTAAATAATAATAATTTGTTTAGTAATTAATAATAATTCGTAATTTTGCAATTCAAAATTTTTTGAAGTTGACCACTAAAAAAGAAATAATCTTTAAATGTTTCGATAATGATAATGTATACATGTTAAAAATTTTGTTCGCTTAGCCCTCAATTAAACCTGGGGTTTAAATTTGTAAATTATTCCCTCAAATGTTTTTATTTTTCAATGCAAATGATTATTCATCTTTATCTGGATAATGCATTCATATCAAATAAAAGAAAATTAAAATTCTTTAGTGGCAGAAATGCTCCCATCGCGCTAACTGACTAAAAAAAGTCTAATAATTTAAACTTATTAAAAAAATGCCTAAAAAATTAAGCCAAGCTGATGACTGAAAAGAAAGCTTAGCAATTTATGCTTATTGAAAAAAATCCTTCCAATTTAAGCAGAATGAAAAAAATGCCTAGAAAATTAAACTAACGGAGTGAAAGCAACCTAGCAATATAAGCTAACTATAGAAAAAAGACTAGCAAAACAGTGAAAGAAGTATAGTTAGAGAAAAGTAATGTATATTCTTGTGAAAAAACAAGAACTGTCAAACGGAAAACATAATACTCTCTTGTACTAAAATCCCAAGAGAAAAATGTATAACTTTCAAAAGAAAATAATTTTAGAGAGATGAAAACGGAGAACATGATATATAAATAGACTAAAATTCTAAAATTCTTCCAAAGTTTTTCACTGCACTTTAATGGAAAAATTTAGTAAAAATTTAATTCTTTTTTCGGAAATGCAATCGTTTTAATCATTCTTGAAAGAAAATTCAGTATGATTTTAAGTGCTTCTTAAAAAGCACACGAGACATTAAATAACTTTCACCTGCATTAAATACGCAAAATACAAAAGGAATAAAATATAAAAGACTATATGTTTCAAGTTATTAATCAACTATAGTACTATATTTAAAAAGATAGTAAATATTAATATGATAGTTCAAAATAGATATCACAATTCTGAGAGTGAAAGCATCTGTGATCAAATAAGTTTCATTAATTAAATTACTATTCGTTAATTAAATTATTATTGTATATTTTCAGATATTTTCCATTTTTATTAAACGATTTCTGCTTTAGCCATTCTTTGCTTTGTACGTGTTTTAAAAATTGAATTAGATAAAAGAAAGTCCATAATTTCTCTCATAATCAAAATCACCATTTAATATGTTTTTAATAGAAAAACACAATAAAAGATACCTATTATCAAGGTCTAGCTTTTAAAGACAATACTTAATAATGATTAGTATTAAATAAAAATTAATGTTTTGTTAATCTTAAATGATATAAGTTGCATTTAAGCATATGTTAAGCAATTGTTTATAAGATTTTCAATTATTTGTCAGTATTGCATAAAAAATGTTCTGTTATCCATAAAAACAAAAATACTTCATATTTTATGTGGAGGATATTTATAATAATCAAACCATTATATAAATTTTTCACGAACTTTTCATTTTTCATAAATTTTAATATAAGGACCATCCAAACATATATGTAAACGAAATCTTTTTTTAAACACTTTTATTAGTGAATTAAAATATCGATTTCTCAATTTGATTATTTTGTATTCCTTTATCCATATATTATAAATGTTATGGAATCTAGAAACCAATATTTCCTGAAATTTCTTTTCAGAACGCCGTCACTGTATGAACGCAAAATAAATCAAAATTAATTTATTAATTCATAACTAAGCTTGAAAATATTAAAATATTATGTTGTCATTTAGTGCATACAATTGCACAAAAATTTTTAAATTCTAGCACATTTGGGACTATTGAATTGAATGCAAAATTCTATCTTTACAAACTTGAAATAAGTCAAATAATAGAGTTTAAAAACAGACTAGCAAATGTTTGTCTGTTTAAAATAATCCTTTAAAACAGTGGAAAAAAGAAACATATAATTTGTAGTTGGGCCATGATTAATTTCGATTTCAACTATTTATTTTTTATTTGTAAAACCAATTTAACTGAATAAGGTAAAGGATTGGCTCTAATTCTTAATTAATCACTGATAACAATTAGAGATTATCGAATTGTACTTGGGTGTGGAACATATACATAACAATGACTTAATTGATTTCATTTGTTGGATTGGCTATATAAAACAGGCCATTATATTTGTTTCCAGATATGAGATAAGGAAGAGCGGAATATATTTTTTATATAAACACGCGTTGAAAAATATGTGTTTATATAAAAAGCTGTTCATGTGAGATGGAAAAGTTTAACAGAAAAGTCACAGATAACTCAAAAAATTATTTTTCATTTTTTTTTATTTGAGCAAATTTTTTATAATTTTATTTAATATACCTGATCAATATTTCATAGCAATAGCAGAATTATTTTTTTAAATAATTCTGCTTTCTCGAAACCAGAATTGTCAAAAAAATATCCTTTAAGTTTTTTTTCTACTTGTACAAATTCATGGTTAGAAAAAAAAACCCTATTCCAAAAATATTGCTTTACAATTTTAAGTATTATTTGTGCTATTTACGATTTTCTGAAAAAGAAAGTGAAAACTAAATTTGTAGCTGACATTTTATCTTAATTATTAAGCCTAAAAGCATTTTCTGATTACTTTTAAGCTTTCGAACATTACTAAATAATACTTTTCAAAATATAAGTTCCACAAAGTAAGTTTTTTAAAAAAATTATCCATTATAATTCCATTTGAAATCACAGAATAACCATCAAAATAAGATTTTTCCCTGCCACAAATTGAAAAATACATTGGAGCATTTTTCGACGACTGTATGTAGGTTTGTTTTCTGACAAAGCTGAATTTTTCGAAAATATATATCTGTGATAATAAATAAGACAGAAGTCAATCTAAAAATAGCATAAATTTGAACTTTTTTTTTTTTGTAATTTCATTTAAGAAGTGAATACATGATAAAAATTTCATAATACAAAATAAAATATAGTAAAAGTTCTTATAATATATAACAAACTCTAATATTTTCATCAAATATTGCCTTTTATGTCAAATTTCTATTTCTTTTTTTCATCAAATATTTCCCTTATTTCACAAACATAAGTGGAATTACAAAAATGTTCCTACAATTTTTTTTTACAAAAATCAAAAATATTTTTCCAAACTTACACTTTTTTTTAGATTTACTCCTGCCTTATTTAGAATATCTTATTATTTGTCATCTCATTATGTAGGACTTTTTAATATCCATAACTTTCCTACTGAAAATTTTTCTTTTAGATAAATAGCCTTTTATTTAAAAGTTACAACTTTCTACTGTAATGAATAGCTTATAAGCCAGTTAACAACTACTGGCTTATAAGTTTGTTTTGTATCATGGTTGTTTTTGTATCATGGTCATGTTAATGGACTGCTAACCACAAGGTCCCAGGTTCTATCCTCGCTCCTACCAATCGCCGCACTACTCTCTCAGCAACGCTTTTTGTTACAACTTCCCCACCTCGTCCCTCCTTATCCAGGAGCAAATTATGCTTTAGATGGCCAACCCAACAACTTAAACCAATAAAATTGTTGTTTTAAAATCCAAATTTCGGTACTTTGGCAATTCGGCCGGATTATTTAGCCAAATCTTGAAATAAACTTGTAACATGTTTTTGATAATAGTAGTTACCCAGCTGATGCGCTCAAACAGATTTATTTATGTATTGTACATTTGCGATCATTATTATCTGTTGTGTCCGTATCAATCTGTATTCATCTGCAATTGTGAATGGGTATTTCCACTTATTAAAAGTTATTAGTGATAGTATATTGACTTTTATGTCATCTTGTGTATTTATTAATGTGTTAAAATATATTCGAGAAAACTTACATAATATAATTAAAGTGGTTCTTAACTATTTTGAAAAGCAAATACCCATGATGTTATTTGTAAAATTTTAATCAGCTGCAATTTAGCTAAATCAGAATCCACTTTACATAAGCGCTTCGATGCAATTATTTGCCCTCCAAATAGCAATACCAAGAATTACAAAACTATTCGACATCAGTTCTGCGTTTGCTATAAAACATTAAAATTAAGCAGCAATAAGTAATAAAGTTCGCAAAAAAATAAATGTTAAGGTTTTGCTTTCCCCATGGAAACAGTTGGGCATCACCTCCATGAGAACAGTGAACTCAGTGCCCATTAAAACGAGAGTAGAGTGTGGATTACGAAAGACAAGTAGAGGTCCACTCTCAAGAAGGATATTTCTGACAGATCTAATTGACTGTTCCGCAAAAAACCTGACACATCGAAATGTGGTCGGCCTGTCCGACAAAATAATTACCACTAGCTGCTCCTGGAGGGATTACATATCTCCCTGTCTCGCTGCAGTGCTTTTGAATGACATTTTGTTGATCCCCCACCACTATATCCTGCGCTGCAGACGTTTAATTAGAAGCGAACTGGAAATACTGAATTATGACTTTGTTTATGAGCTGTACACAGGTGAGATCCTAAAGAAATATGTCGTTCTCTCCGGTGTTTCTTAACTGGTCACATTATCAGCTTAATCTCGTTTCATTTTGTTAGTTGATGAAATTGATTTTTTATGTTTCGTGAATATATTTCTATAATATTTATTGTTTTGCCTTTTTGTCATTCAAAAAAATAGAAAAAATACAGTTTAGAAAATCGCAGTGATGATAAAATTTTATTGAATTTAACAATCGCAAAATCATCTAACTTCAAAAACGTTATATCAATGCTAAACTATAAATTCTATTAATTACAAACATACAGATAAATGTTTTTATTACATTCGCAGATAATAGCCTTGACACCTAAATTTTTATTTACTAAATTTTCTAAAAAATTCTTTGGAAATTGACAGTATATTGAAGTTCAAGAAAATTTAAAATGAGGCAATTCGTTTTGAGCATTATGGCTTTTATTTTTGTACAATACTGCAAAAAATGTTAGAGAATTTTTAATTATAAATTGAGAGATTTATTAGAAATATTTCAATAATTTGGAAAAAAGAAAATTTATTAAAAATAATTTTATTTAAAGGAACTCTTGCGCAAAATTATCAGAATTGTATGTGCTTTTTTTTAAAGTTATAATGTTTAGCCAAACGTAAAATTTAATAAAAATATAAAATATTCTAAACTATATTTTTGTCAAGATAATAATTTGAACTGTACGTTTCTTTTCTTCAGAAACACTATAAAGTTATTTCACAAAATATCAAGATACTTTAAAATTTAAATTCAAAACTGAATTTTTATGGAAAAAAAAAGAAAAATTAGTAAAAAGGATTCAAATAAAAATTTTACAATTTTAAAGGTAGTTTATTCAATGATACAAGACAAACTGTGTTTAATTTTCGATATTGTTGAATTTATATTTAGAAAAACTAAATTTCAAATAAGGTTAAAAAATCCTTTTCAGAATATTGTTGTGAATATAATAAAATTAAATGTTAATAAAACTGTTAATACTTTAATAAGTCCACAATTAATAGAAATCTATGACATGAATCTTTCATACTATGACATCAACTACGTGCGAACAATTTATATAAAATTGATATATGTAGAAATGTAGAAATAAGTAAGTAATGTAAGTAAGTAATATGTAGAAATAAGTAAGCGAGTGAAACAAGCAAACTTTAAGCTGGAAAAAGTGCAGAAGAATTCGAAAAAGAAAATTAAATAATAGTTTCAATAAGGAAACAAATCGTTTAAAAATTATTCACCTTAATCAAAATTATAGTCGCTTTTAATTACATATTATTCATTCATTTTTTTTGTAGAAATTAATGAAATTTCCTTCTGATTAATAACTTGCTGCTGAAACAAAGGACACGTATTGAATAAATACAAAACGCGAGGATTTGAGTTTTCATAATGAACTAAAACTACAACGTAAAAATAAAACAAACAGTTTTCAATTTTGCATGCTTTTTTAAAGCGCTGTCAATGGATACTTCCTTTTTAAACGCTGTTCCTCTTTCCACAAAAGTTTTGATGAATATAATCGTGAGAAACATTAAAAGTTCTCCACTACAAAGCACAATATCTGTTCTAAGCATTGATTTTTATTGAATATGCTGATTATGTGCAAGTAAATTCCAATTGTGTAAAATGGAATAATCAGATTTTTATTAAAATTATTTATTAATATACCGTGACTAATAATATAAAATAATATTATTCACTGCAAAATACACTATCCTGAGTATTGATTAATCGACATTCTGCAATATATTCCCACGTGAAATGAGAATTAGACGGCGATACGGAAAAATAATTCAGAATGCTCTCCTTTTTATTTTCACATTTATTTATAGAATGCGGCGAGTTTTATATTGAACTTTGTAATGTTTAAGTAATGTTTTGTAATGTTTGTAAGTTTTGTGTTAAGATTTGTAATGTTTTGAATAGATTCAAACATATATTTTAACCTCTTTTTTTGACCAATCAGGCACAAAATTTCACATTGATGAATAATTCTAAATATCTGGAAGACCAAATTTCGCTGGACATTTTTTGTTTGTTTGCAAAATCGTGTTTTTTAGAGAAAATACAACATATACATACTGATTGCATATGAATATTTTTCAATCTTACCTACATATGAACTGATCATTCAAATAAAAAAAAAATCTTGAATGCACTTAGTTTAACATGTTATTCGAAATAATCTGCTTTATTACATCACTCATTTTACAGTTCATCAATCATTACTTATATTTTTCAAATTGCGCTCAATTTTATCATGGTGAAATCGGATCCGAACGGACGGTATATGACATTGTCAATATGACAGCAGATAGAAAAAGAATTTTATAGTTAGTTATAAAAAACATTTTATCAGAAATATAGATGATAGCTTTCTATATAGATTAGCTTAAAAAGCAAAAATATTAAATATAAATGCATAAGTAAGATAATAAAGCAAAAAGTGCGACTCAAACTGAGGACCCGCTACAAAAGCATCATTCATTTATTATGACTACTGCGCAGCCCACACTTCGAGGCAGAAATTGAATACAGTTAGTTATAAAAAATATGGGGTTTTATTATGTAAAATCGTGTTTTTGCAGGACACCTATATAGATAAACTTAAAAAGCAAAATCTTGAAATATAAAATTGGCCCAAATCGTTAGAGCCGCTTCCGAGATACACAAAATAAATAAATTTTATATCAGAATTGCTCGTTTAAAGTTGTAAGATTAGAAAAGAATATGCCCGATTTGATGTATTTATCTCAATGCTTATTTTTAATTGAACAGATAGATAAAGTCGAACTTTAAGAAAATTTCTACGTTAGGAAATTTATAAACTTTGGACTTTTTTATTTTCCTAAAAAATCTAAAACTTCGGTAAAAAGATAGCATACTAAGTCTCTTCGCCTATCTTCTTACGTTTCTTATTTATAGTGTCTACAGACAGGACACCAAAAATAATTCTTGTTTTCTGATTGAGGAAGGTGTAAATCATTTATAAATTGGCCAGCAGATATAAACCATTGAACGAGTAAACCATATAAATCATTTATATTTTCATTTTTTTAATAAAATCTAGTTAAAAAAAATTTTTTGATGATTATAATGGTATTTTCTCTATATTTTTCGCATTCCATTAAATAAAATTTAATAATTATGCAAAGTTATATGGAATTAATTAAAAATTAATATATCGCTCGCCTTATTTATCGGATCTTGCTTTACTATAAAATTCCAAACCATCATTACACTCTCGTTAAAAATGTCTAAGCACGCCATTTGCCATCAATTATCTCTGCCATAATAATCGCATTCCACTTTTCGCCAGTAAAACCACGGCCTCATCTGTCTGTGTCCGGGTTGATAGAAGCCCGAAGAAGGGATCATTGGAGGAAACCTCGTCAGCTGCTTCCTCCAGAAAAGCCGGGAGTTTGGTGTCCGGCCCGATAGCAGGAAGCGATGACCGCATGTGCCGGAAATTGGTTTTGTTTCCCTTTTAATGCCGCCAGCAGAGCCACAGCAGCAACTCGTAAACTTTTATTTCCCAGTCTTCGGTGGCAGCGGCATCTTCGCTGGAGTGCCGAAGAAGGAAGGCATATCTTTGGGAGACATAATCGGGTTCAGAGTTTTTGCGGGAATCACAGAAAGAAAGGAAATCCGTTTAATAAATGCCATCGCAGAGGGTGGAGTGGGTAAGAAAAAGAACGATTTAACAACTCTTGGTTTATTTGGTGAAAGATGATAGAGGGGTACAAGGAATTTCAGAAGTTTTTTTTTTTCCTCCTTAAAATGTGCTAAGATTTAGTAAGCGAAATCTTCCGCACGAAATATAAATGATGCTTTGAAGTAACTTCTTCAAAAAATAAATAAATAAAATAAACAAAAAGAAAAAGAGGAAAAAAAACTTTTAAAGAGAAAATACTTTTTTATTTTATAAAAAAAAACAGAAAAATGATTTAGTAATCATAAAAATATAAAAACATTAAAAAACATGATAGAAAAAATTTCTATCCTTTTACCCACAGTTTGAAGATTCTTTGAACTTTCATTAGCCGTTATCCTCTTATGCTGAAGTTGGACGTTAATGAATGTAACAGCCAGTCACAATAAGCCCCGTTTATATGGCTTAAATGGTTTATTTATATGGCCGTTTATATGGTAATTTAAAAAAAAAATATTTCTTATGAAAAATTTGGTAAAGAAAAAAAAATTATGTAAAGAAAAGTAGTAATCAAATTATTCCAAGACATCGAATTAATTTAGTATTCATCGAAAAAAAATTTAAAAAACAATTTTACGATTTTTCAACTTCTCTGAAGGTATATTTTATAACAAGTTTGCAACATGTTGCTTTACAAACACAATTTCCTTGAAAACTTTCACCTGCGAATCGCTAATTTTCCAAGACTCTGCGATCTTAAATGGACGGAAAACAAAGTACCTCCTCATTCCTTGATTGACTATAATTAGGTGTCACCCCACGCGTAGATTCACGAACTAAGATGCTTAGCGCCACTTGATGAGTCACGAACTACCAATGAAATTTAAAAAGCGAAGAAAGCACTGATGGCTTAATTACGGCGCAATTGATTCAAAGCACCTGTCGAAAAAATCGCTGTCCTAAATTTTACATCCGTGGAATTTTATTCAAAGAAAGGACATCTTGAAATATTACGTTAGTGAAGGATTCATTTATTTCACTTTCTTGCTTATGTTTATATAAATTATCAATAAATTTAATAATGAATTTGAACGAAGACAATATATGCGTTTACAGAAATATTATATTGATTATAAATGTCTTATGTTCCAAGAAAAAAATTAAGGATCAGGAAATAATTGAAGAAATTAAAGAATGAAAAAACCTTAGCAGATCTAAAATTTATTCATGATTTAAAATAATTGATCACCTTTATTTTCTCTTTTACTATCTTTATAAAAACTTTCTCAGCTATAATAATTAGAATATAATTAATTAATCAAAATATATTTTTGAACATTTACTGCAATAACTGCAGGCTTTGCTTATATTTACAATTTATTTTTTCATTGATATTCCTCAAACAAACAAAAGTAAAGAAAATATAACATGAAATATTCAACCTTCTTATATCAGTTACTTTTGGTGTTCTTTCTGTACATTAAAGCCGTTTTTTCGACAAAAGTTGGACTTGTCAGAGTGACACCGAAGAAGGCTCTATAAATCAAGTGATCAAAGTCTGTGCACTATGGTGAGATGACCAAGAATTTGGATGTCTCTTGAAGTGGAAGAATTCTTAAACATTCCAATCGTTACATCTTTTATTAAGGACATTTTGTCAAATCTCTTGTCTTTAATTCTCTCCTAATTTAAAAATTTAACGTATGTTTAATGTATTTAATGATGTTTAATGTTACATAAATGTTTAATATGTAATGTAAAATGTAATGTTTTTTTTTCTGGACATGCGTTTTCTCTAGAGGGTCCTTTGCTGTTTGGAAATGTCCAATATCATCAACTATCGTGTATTCCTTCGTGCTAGGTGAGGTTGCTCTTCGGCGGCCCCATCAAGTTTCCCGAATGGCCTCTGGCTAGGTCGGGGTATAGATTGCATATCAATTACCTTTTTAACTTAGTCATGCAGAGAAACTTGCTGTAGAATTTCTGAATGATATTTTTTCTGGGAAAAAAATCTGTTTTTTCATGTAGGTGTAGCTACGTATAATATATGAAAGCAATTCCAAAATAAAAATTTGGAATGCAATTGTCTTCAAAAAGCATTACAGAAAAAAAAAATTAAGATTTCCAAGATTATTGCATTTTAATTTCTTATTGTGCAACTGATTGCAGTTGTTTTGATTTTGGATGACAATCTATAAGCACTTAAGGATAATTTTAAGTGCAGAATTTGAAACCCATAAAATAAGAGCTTGTTCCTATTTGCATAACCAGAACAATGAGTTTCATCTAAGCTGATCAAGGCAGTGGAAATTTTATGTAATCTAGTATTTTCTACTTGTTTTTTATTCGAATCCTGATTATGAAAATTTTAGCTATATTTTCAAAACTATACGGCACAAAATCGAGGTTGTTTGTTTTTTTCTGTTACAGCCAAATAGCAATAGTTTTCGGTTGCTAGTTAACACATGAGACTGAAACAATCTTTCATTTTTTTTTCTTTTTAATCGCTTATATAAGAGTAAATGAGCCGTTAAGTGAACCTTTAAGGAGCAAAAGAATCCATTTCCTCAGAGATGTTGTCTCAGAGAGGGGATACTTCCTGGGAATTTCCGCTATAGACTCGTTGCTCTTCAGTCCTAATTGCATCAAACGGTATTAGTGCGATTGGAGTCACAGATAAAATAGCAAGTACCGCTCTTACTCATAGGGTCGACCCCTCTCTGTTAACTAGATTAGAGGACTGCTTGTACCGTAAGTCATTAGACCTAAACTTTTATCCAAGACGCATATAAGGTATTAATGAAATCGTCATATTTTAATATAAAATGAAGATTGCGCTGTGCATATATGAAATGGACGTTTTTCAATTATTTCAATGAAAACAATATAAACTAATCAATAAATTATAAAAGCTTATGCTTCTTTGAAAGATTTTTATTTATTCATATTTTTTTTTAACATTGGAAATTAGAAATTGCCAATACACAATTAAAAATATATTGAAGACTTATAAAAATCTGGCTTTTAGGTAACTGGTCACTCTTACTTGCTTTCCCATGAAAAAAATTGCTTTCTTTAAATAGCAGTGGATAGATAATTTTTTTTAAATCTTATATATCTTGCAATTAGCAATATCTTTTATTAATGCATTTATAATAGTTTTTAATATCGATTCTCTTTTAAATTATCGTTTCCGTGTTTTCTGAAATTTTAATATTCAGATGTAAATAATTCGATGCACAAATTTCAGAATAAAAAAATATCAGAAACGAAGATAAAAAAGAAATGGATAAAAATGAAATGAATAGTAAACCGAATGTAATATTTACAGGTGAACAAAAAAAAAGTTTAAAAAATTTTGCTTCTATAAAATCATATCAAGTTTATATTGTTTCTATCATCATATTTATTTATGTTTCTTCTATAAAATCCTAATATCAGATTTATATTGCTTCTATTAACATATTTTTTATATTGCTTCTATAAAATCATATTATAAATTTAGTTAAAATTTTCACTGAATAAAAAGATATGATATAGGCGTTTAATTTCCTGCAATGATTATTACTATATTAAAAAAAATAAGAATTATCGGGAGAAAATTTGCTATCGTTTAGTGAAAAATAAAAAAAAGACGATGGTTCCATTTGAAGTTTATAACAAGGACATTCTAAGATTATCAAAGTGAGCGCAAATTATTAAATTATAATATTGGGCTTTTGAACATGAACTTTTTTTAGGAAGTTGAGTGAAGTATTAACAATTAACTGATTTCATACAAGTTTGAATCAGATTCTAACAAAAAATATCTGAATGTGATAGCTAACTTCATAGCAATGTTCCTATTTATCATTCATCTTATAAATACAGAAGGGGATGACCCAGACACTTTCTAGAGAAATAAACTTAAGAATACTTCATTTGTGATCAAAGAATAGTAGAAGATTTTGTCCTTTTATCCAGAGAGTTGCCTTATTTCCCAATGAATCTATCAAAGAAGCTTTTGGGGGGGAGTATCTGGATGAATTTCTTGAATATTTTTAAGCTTTTATAGAATGATAATTGAGCTTGATCAAAGAAAATAAATGAATCATTTTCTTCGTGATTTCTTAAGTAATAGTTTTTAGATAGTAGCTTAACAAACTGTCTGTTTTTAATAATAAAGATTTCATTTCTAGAAACAATTAGCTATTCGTCGTTTTCTTAAAAATATATTTGGGAATTAATTTATCAGTCAGCCATTGTAAAATGTAATTAGTAATTTTGTTTAAATTATCGTCATGTTTTTTTTTATGGTTAAGATAAAGTTAATTTCTTTATTTTCTGTCTTTAATAATCTATCATTCAATATGTGCTGTATTCTGTGTTAGTTAAAACATCAAAGAAAAAAAATATAAATTCAGCATTATTAAATAAGTTTAATTAAATGGCTGTACCACTATGATGATATTCATAAAAAGAAAGAAGAAAAAGTTCCAATGTAAATTTCTTAAAAGAGGGACCATAATTTTTAATCAAACGAAAGAATGATGTTATTCATACAATTAAAATAGTAAACTTTGTTTTCATAAGAAAATATCTAAGCTTCATATTTATTTTCCTACATTTTTATGCTGAAAAGAATGCTGAACTGAAAAATACAAAATCTTTAATACTTTTGTCCAAATAATAGAGGACACTGATAAATAAATAGATAATAAATAAAATGTTTGATAGAATACTTTAACTTAAAGTGAGGGAAAAATTTAGACCTATTCAAGTAAAGTTTCTCAATAAAGAATTCTCCTTCCCTACGTTGGATTTGCAAGAGCTTTAGTTATTTCCTTCAGCACAATATTGAGAAAATTTCTTTTAAATTGCTATCGCCTTTTATATGAAAACTTTTTCGTGATTCATGCATTATTCATATAGACTCACTTTGTTGTAGGAATTGCATAAAATAATGAATATTAGTCTGAATTTCTTTTTCAATTATTGAGAATAATAATATAAAATATTTTGAGTGCAGATAGATTTAAAATACAGCAATGTCTTTATATTATTAATATTTAGACATCAGTTTGTTGAACGAGATTATATACAATAAGAAGTACGTTCATTTTATAGTTTTATATATCATATAACTTCTTAAGTCTAATATATTTGTTTTTTGATAACGTTTCTTTTCCTATCTTTCAATTTTAAATTTAGATTGAATGATTTATAAATGTTGTATAAAATTTATAATTTTGTTATTTCTATTGAATCTTATATATTTCAATAGATTAAAACGACATAGAAAAAAATTTATACATATCTTATCTTTCTTCTCAAAGAATTAAAATATGTAGAATTAAATTTAAAATTGGAGTGCTAACTCTACCATTGATACTTATAAAATAGTTATTTATCACTTTAATAGAACTTAGAAAATATCTAAATTGTAGAATTTTAATTCATTTCCTCTCCTTTGTATATTCATTTTCAATTAACTTATAGTACTTTTATGTACTTCGAATTTAAACTCAAAAATATTATTGAAAGTATTGTAATATCATTTATTAAATATTTTTATAACAAGAAGAAACTTTCTTTTTTTATTAATAATGTTTCAGACGCATTTTAGGTTTTTGAATTATATAACTAAACAGTGTGCAATATAGCACAATAATTTTCTGGCTAGATATTACCTGCGATTTGCAGCATGTAATATATACAGTCTAAATCTAGTCCAGACTATAGACCCTTAAGCAAAGGAAGTCAAAGGGCCCCAATTTACCTCTGCTCATCTTCTAGTTATATATATTTTTTTATGGATTTTAATTTGATCCATATTTAAATAGCAAATTTCTTAAAACTGAAATAGCAGAACATTTAATCGTGACCGTTTTTAAGATATTTAGTTTTGGAATAACGCATATAAAAAAAAGTGCAAAATTTAAATTTAAAAATAATATTATATAAAATTGATAAAACATTTTAACACAAATTAATTTTATTTAATCATAAAATCAAACAACTTTTTAATTATAAAACCACGCTTTTTTAAAAAAAATTTAAAAAACTTATCATAAATTTATAATTAGAAATGATGCTAAAATAATTTTCCAAAACTTAAACGAAATTTGCGTTTAATTTAAATTAGATATCTGTAAATTCGATAGAAGTACAAAATTAAATGTCTCTAAAAATTACCCAAAAATGTTCGACCTTTAAGATTTTTTTGCAGCATTTTACTCCTCCCTCTCAGAAAGTTATGGGATTTCTAGGCAGTTAACTATTTTGCCTGTTCATTTATTCGGCTTTGGATATATACGATACAGACACTGTTCAGGTTCATCTATGGTGCAGACCACTAGACCTAAAACTATCAAAATTAGTATGTAACTAGTTTTTGAAAAAAATATTGGGAGCTAGCTCATTACGAAAGGTTTTTTTTTCAAAGTGTTGAATTTTAAATTATGAATTTATATAAATTGGCATTTTTTTCATCTGTGAATTTAAAGCATATTATTGCATAACTTTAAAATTCTAATCATTAGCTTTTTTATTGATATTAATTTTACTTCTGTAAATTTCTTTTCTTTGGTCTTAATGAATTTTCAATTCAATTTTAAATGTATTTCAAAGCATTACTTTTCAACACTTAACTACTACATTTATACATACATACATTGCAACTATATTAAAGACATTTTTATATGCACATTATAGTTGTTATATAACTAAGAAAATTTTTTTGAAATAATATAGATAAATGAATCCATTTAAAATATTATTATGTTATAATTTTTCGAACTAATAATTCGAATCTCCTTGATGTTAGTTTTAATAATATTTGAAAATCTCTTTTAGATTTCAATAAAGTTTGTCATGAACATTCATTTATTTTAACCCTAGAATACACGATTTATTATTTATTTATATATGTATATATATGCATATAATTTAAGAAAATCATTTTAATTGTTGTTTTTTGTGAAATTTAAAAAAAATAAAATATGCGAGACGACTACATTAAGAAATAAAACGATATTCCAGTGGCGGATAATAAGTTTACAATAAAATTAAAAGCTCCTTTTTAACAACATATTTTTTACAGTGCAAAATATACTGGTATATATTGATGGTATTTTATTGATAGTATTTTTAATTGTTGAATTATTTATACATCTTGGTATTTTCCCGAGTCTCCAGATTAAATTTAATCCTACTACCACTATTGCCATATAACGGTTTTGTCAACACATATTTACCAAAAAACATTTAAAAATATTTCCAAACTTCCATTGTTGCCTTTTGGAACAGCTGCTTGAAGCTTATAAATGTAAATAAATGCGTGTTTCCAAACGGCTACACGATAACTATTTCCTTTTTGATGAAATTAATGTGAAAGTTATACGGAATAAAATGGTTTGTTAGACTATAAATAAAACAGCTTTGAAATATTTTTTTAAAAAGTATATATAAAATTTGCAGAGCTCAACAGTGTTTCTGTATGCATCTGCACAGACATTTTATTTTAATTCTTATTAGGAATTTTATACTAAATATAATGATGCAACAAGCAATAAAATATAGTAAAGAGATTTTAAAAGGCTAAAGACTGTTAACACATGCTCATATTTATCAAAAGTGAAACCTATTTCAAAATTTAATATGCGTATCATTATTAAGTTTCTCTGAGTTCTACTGCTTCAAATGATTTTCTCCTCTTTGATTTAAAAAAAAATTAATAAATCTTTGCATTTGATTTTAGAAAATTAATGACCTTTAATATAACGATTATGAAACAAGGTGATGTACTGAAATAATATTTATTCCGGAGGTCCAATTCAAATGTTCACCATATGTACAGAAATCAATGTTAACATCATCATTAAATGACTGTTCATACTGCATTCTAGAGAATATATCGGGGAATAATTCCACAGGATTCTAAATACCCGAACGAAAAACAGAGAAACAAACTTGTTCGGAAAGATCGAACACGTGAAGGAAATGCACCTTCCAACGAATCCGCAGAGCTTGCGGAATTAGTAAAACGAAGTTTCCAAAATCGTTCGTTCATCACCATCTGACTCGGAAACTCCGGATTCAACGGAATCAACGATAAATGACAGAATTTGAGACGACCACAGTAAATACATTATTCACCCGGCCAGTCAATAGCAAACGGTCATTCCATTAGAACACGGGAGACGGCGTCTGGTTATTAGTTATCAATCACGTGACCCTTCCGTCTGCTCGTTGCCGGATTCAGGAGCCCAAAATGTTCGACGAACGACAGCTGAAAAATCGAAACTTTTCTTATGCTCAAATCTTTTTTGTTCTTTCAGTAGATTAACTTTCTTAATAGGAATTTGTTTCGTTTTTTCTTTAAAAAAAAAAAAGTCTATTCGCTTTGTGTTTCAGAATTGTGAAGTTACATTTTGCGTATGGAAAAAGAACGATTTAAAAGATATCCGATGCTTAATGGAGGCAGTTTCCAAACATAATAGAATTCTTAGGTCCTTTGTACTCTAGCAACATAAATAGATGCAATGGTAGGCTACATTCACATCGTAAGAGTACTTTCTGTCCATTTAATTCACCGACTAACCATCTGTTTTAACTTAGCGCAATACCCAAGATTTATGATTATAATGCAACAATGTTTTCAGTGAATGTTTAAATTGTTTCTGCATTATTTCCAATAGAATTTCAATCATAAGTTACTTGGAATTGTTTTGTGAAAATACAGCATTACTAAATTTGATGTAGGTAAACGGCAAACTGGTCAGGGAAAAAAAGAGGGCCAATACCAGTCAAAATAACCTCAACAGAAAAGCAGTCCCCTAAATTTCCAACAATCATTGGATTTATCATAAAACCATATAATGATACGCAAAAGCATAAAAGGTCATAAATAATAACTGAAGTATTCATGTTTGTAGAATATTCATATTTGTGTATTCATTTAAAACAGAAAGAAAATAATCGAAACACACAGAGACAAAAAAAAGTTTTAAAAATAAGTCTCAAAATCTGTTCAGATTTGTGAACCAAAAATGTAATTCGAATTTTAGTAAGAATATATTATTTTTATAAAGAATCAAAATATTTTTAATAGCAAAATATGCGCAAGAAAAAAAATTTCCAGAAAAAGTGTGAAAAATATCTAACGGAAATGTGGTAAAATCTTCATACGTTCTTTAATATATGAATAATTCTCATTTAAAACTTAACGTTTGAGCTTATATTTAAAAATACCGTTAAGAAGTTAACAATTTAACACAAAAAAGAGCTATATTAATATAATGAGTCTGACTATATTAACTAAAGTAAAATTCAATTATCGGCATTATAGAATTAAAAAGTATTTAACCAATTTATATAAATGAAACATGTCAGTTTACGAAAATTTCCCGTTTAAAAACTATACTAGATTTTATGAAACTCTACCAAAGTGTTTAAATTTCTTAAAAATGGTTACAAAATATAGATTCTTTATTTATACCAGTAATTCCCGAAAATTCTGGGAAGAATTCAGATCTATATGATTAAAAACGAAAAATTTTATTAATTTCTGATAAATCTCTGATTAATAGTAAAAGTCTTAAATAATTCAAAGTGAAATCGTTTTCACGAGTTTTAAGAGACACTGGGTATAATCAAGAACACATTTACCTTTATATTATTTCGTGCTGAAAATAACTATTGATTGTTTCCAAATTTTAATTATGATACGTTTTGAATTCAAAATATTCTGACCTGTAAGAACAAAAAGAAAATTGCCTTTTGTTTCTAAAAATCCATTAAAAATAAAAATTTGGAAATTTACTAAGAAAATTTTTAAACAAATGCACACGAAAAAAATAGGTAAGAATTTCTACTTAAATAAGAATTTTCCCATTCATTTATCTTTTCTGAGAAATATTTTAAAAGCTTTCAATTATAATAAAACTGAATTTTCATGGTACATTCATTTAATGCATAAGAGTTGAAATTCAAAGACGAGGTCTCCTATCTAAACGAGTACACATTGTAATCTCTCAACAAATGAGACTCCTGAAATACAGAAGTATCGACTGAATGACATTAATCTCTCTCAAGGCAGATTATTCGTTAACATAGCGCTGCATCTCCTTTTCCTGACCATGTTCTCTGTGTGTTCTCTTCTTTCTTTTCTTTTTTCTTAAAATACGAAAAGTTTTCTCAGCACTAATCTTCTTTGTATGGCCGCGTTTCCATGTCTTTTAATTAGACAGTCGGTGAAAGACTTTTGTATTTGGATTTCAGTTGCAGGGAATGCGAATGACTCATTCACTTATTTATTTTCTAGTTACCTTATTTAAAAAAGGTACAAGATACTTTCCAAGCATATTCAGTTTTTCATTTTACTCAAATAAGAAATCTATAGTGGTCACTCATGGCCTGTTGATTTTCCAGAATGGAATATTAATTTCAATGAATAAATTTGGTAATTGTTATAAGGTAATTCTTAAATTTCTTTTCATTAGTAGCGTTTATTCTACTTGTAAGCTAAATAAGTAATGGATCTGCCATAGTAATATTGCAGACCCAAAAAATCGCTATATCTAGAAAAATGTCAGCCAATCTTTTTTTGTTATAAAAATAAAAAATTTAAAGGTCTATTATTTCGGATGTTATGGACGACATATTTTCTGGAAACCTTCGTACATTTGATTTTGTTTCAAATATATAGACCAAAACTCCACCTGTTTCTCTAAACCCTTAATAATAATAAACTAAAATGAGAAGAAAATGTTTTTTCGTATGGGAAAAGTTTTTAAATGTATTATATAATTAATTGATTATTCAACAAGTATTTATTTGATTCCATTCATTTTAGTATGTCTTTAAGCTGAAGCCGTAAATTAGAAATCAATAACTCAACTAAATATTTACTTGACTATATTGTGCCTTTTTAAATTATTTATCTGAATATTTTCTTGAGAAATCACCGTTTTGACAAAAAAAAATCTGTGTTATTAAAATAATAAAACCACTATCCATAATTTAGGAGGTTCTAAAAAATTTTCAAGACCATCAAATGAATAAAAAACTCAGTTATAAATAATTTTAACTATTAATCTAATTCAAGCTATTAATGAACTTGACCTGTCTCGCTTATATCTTCTTATAAATACAAAAGAACTTCAATTATCTGAATTAGTTAGAATTAGATCCTATCTCAATAATTGGATAATTGACCAAAAAATTTTTTTAAAAGCGAATTTTACGTATTACTAATTTAATGATTACAAAAACAATACAGCAAGCATTTTGTGTACTTATATACCATATTAAAATATCACAGCTTGAATACGACATTAAGAAACAATTGTTTCGCTTTCTTTACTTTTTTTTTGATAATGTTTGAACAACAGGAGCTCTACTGTCTTGTCGTTACTTCTTTTACCATATTCCAATATATTTTTTTTCTAGATTCCCATACCTACTTTTCTCTCTACTTATTACACTTAGCAACAAGAGGTTTCTATCGCCACACCTCAACTGCAAGCGGTATCTTCTTAAAAGGTTCCATGAGCAGTGAGATAAAGAAGATGCATTTCGAGGGTTGGGCGTTTCAGCCATATTGCTCCCTGTATCAGCTAATATTCTTTTGATATATATGGGAAGAAAAGACAGATCTTACATTTTTTATTGCTGTATCCTGAAAAAAAAATAGTTGCTCTTCTTCCGAGTTTTGCAAAATTATCTTCAGCTGCTGTACCTTTGCGACATATTTAAAAGTTTCAATAAACACTTTATAATTATATTAATTTTCTTGTCAAAGATATCTGAAAAAAATAAATGAGAAAATATTTTGAATTTATTTATAAAGATCTGTGCTAACTAATACCGTTAGAAATATATGGGAAATCTATTTATACAGTAAAAATGTTATTAAAAGTTTGAACATTTTCGTCGAATTATAAAATTCAAACTGTTTCGTTTTATTCATATTTCGGTATATTGTGTTACGTAATAAGTTTTTCATTGAAATGAAAAATAGTAAATATAAATCCCTTTTCATAACTTTGAACTTGGAATAAAGGAAATAGTTAAGTTCTATCAAGTTTCTCAATTATTTTTTTCTTGAAAGGGAATAGTTACGATTTTTTTCAATATTTATTATAATGCAGGACTTCACATTTTTTTTTTAATTTTTTTTTACTAGTCTTTTGTTTAACTTTAGCTTGAAGACTTCCAAGCTAATTTTCATCATTTCTTTGGACTCTTATGGTTTACTGATACGGTATAATTCACAATAAAAGTGAACATTATTATTTATTTGATATATAAACAGTCATTTTGGACTGGAAAGAGGGTTTATTCGGGTTTAAATGTGAATATTTTCTTTTCACTAAATTTTTCTTGGAACTTTGAGAATGAAAAAAAAAATGTACTCTATAAACTGGTTATAAAGGCATGCTAATTCATGAACTAAACAATAATGTATCGCGAGACTGCCAGCCTTATTACTATCATATTCTATGTCTAACCAACATTACCAAAAAAAAAACATTGCAAAATACAATAAATGTAATTTACAAAAGATTGTAGGGCTTTTCTCGATTATGTTTTTAAATAGATTACATTTTTGCGATCCATCTCATTTTCTTTCATAAAGAGCATCTTTTTGAGATTCCTAAACATAATATGCGTTATATTTCCTTTTTAATGTTACTTCCAATTTCAATTCTAGATAATTTTTTTTTATCATTTTGAAGCAACTTATAGTTTATTTTTATTAGAGTATATGTACGCTTCCGCAGTTGTTCACTCTCTCTTTCTCTACCTTTTTTTCCCATCAATTGATATCAATGCATTCAAATACACTTTGAATATTTTGATAATTTTAATGGCATGCAATAATTTCTTGCAAGATTTTCATATAAATATTTATTTTTAGCTAAAGTTTTGTTGCAGTATTACATCTTTTAAATATTTTCTTGTTTTCAAAATTCAATGTTTGTATAAATTATCAATCTATTGTAGATTGCAATTGTAGTAGCAAGGGAATATTTTATCTTAAAATCTCTCATTAGCTGTAGATTAAATTAATGCAAACAGGAGTTTTTTTTTTTATTTAAGGTAATATTCTCAATTAAAATAGTATACATATAAAGAATTTTAAACAGAAATAAGCAAGATAGTAATAACAAACAAAAGAAAAAAACTTGAAAAATCTTTTTGAATTGCTATAATAATATATTAAAGGTCCGGTAACAATAATAGTAATTAAATTAGAAATCGATTTCCAAAAAAAAAAGTGTTTATGAATGCTTGAGAATGTTTGATAACCAATTAAGATAATCAAATCCTTTTAAATTTGTTCATTCTTATTATTTTAAGAAAAAAAAAAGGGGGAGAGTTACAATTTAATCAAAAATGTATGATTTATCACATATTAATTTAAATAATATCAGATGCAACATAAATTGTTAGGATAATGAAATGTTTTTATTTTATAACAAGAATGTTTTGCAGTGAGAGATTAAAATACGAATTATTAGATATTTGAAATAAAACGCATGGTTTAAAATAAATTGGCATAAATAATTTTTATTGGCAACAAAATGCATTCATTATTTTTTTTTCAATTAATAAAAAAGCACCTAATATTCAAAACCTTTTTAGGTATCAAATTATATATATATATATATATACACGTAATACAATGAAAGCAAAAAGTTTTTAAGTCGTTTATCTTTTTTTAGTTCGAAAAGTTGAACATTCGCCAAATTTGGCGACAACAGGATGACTTCCTGGCGTTGGTTACATTTCGAGATGGGTGAAGAATTCTCGAACATGAAAATGATTAGCCTAACCCATCCTGCCCCCCTCTTACCCCCTGTGATCAGAGAGGGTGGTCGGCAGCAGACGATCTCAGCGAGCCCTCAGTTCTTCCACAATCGTTCTTCAGGATTGGCTGGGACCCCTCTCGCACGCTTTCGACTGCGAGGATCACGTGGCTTTCCCGCATCTCTAAGTAAAGGAAACCCACCGACGAAAACACGGGGGAGAAGTGAGTTTTTTTTAATACATATAAAGCTCTTGTGTAATTATATTTTATCTTGTTTCCATTGTGATAATTTTGAAAATGAAATCGATTTCGACTTTTTTTTTTCACATTCAATTTTTTTTTTAAAAAAATCAGGAAACTTATCAGTAAGAGAACTGTTATAAAAAAAATTAATTTACGAAATCGCAAAAATTCAGTTGGATATGTATAGCAAATATCTCCTAGGAAAAAAAAAAAAAGAAAAAAAAAACATGATATATGAAATTATGAATGCTTATTTGAAAACAGAAAACAGTTATATCTAATGTTTGAATTAAAGATCTAAAATAATTATTTATGATATTTTGGTAATTGTTTTTTTAGGTTGACTATTTTGGTAACTAATAATCTTTTTTGGTTGAATTAACAGAAAAAAAATCAATGCAATTTATTCATTTGCATACATTTACAGACAGCAATTAAATTAGTGTGTGAAGGAATTATATTTTCTAATAAACTTACTTATAGTAAACTGGCATTCTATTTCATCATTATATTCCAATAATCTTAAAAACAATTAAATTTTATAAAGTAAAAATGTATTAACTAAAAATAATTATCACTCAGTCATTCCATTAGTAGTTTTTATTTTTAAAAATTTACCAATAATTTCTGTAAATATGATTATAATTATCACAAAAATAGTTTTTAATTTTTTAAATATGGAATTTCCAGTAGAAGTCTGCTTTAAAACGAATTTAAAATTGCAAAAATACCATCAAACGTTGTCAAAAAAACACTTTTTTTTTTTTTGCTATAATTTGAACAGGGATAAATTAAAAGCATTTCTTTATTTTATTTATTTATTGTGATATTCTTTTAAGAGAATATTTGACGTCACAATCTATTTTACGGAATTCGAGAGTATTAATTTCACAATTTTTGCGGTTCATCAACTTAACAAAAAAATAGTTTATAAGAACTTTTGTTGAATATAATGAAATTACAAAATATTTAATACATTTTAAAACATACATTTAAAAACAAAGAACATAAATATGAAATTTTTGAAAGTATGATGGAGGTCAAATAGAAAACATAGCTTTAAAATGGATAGCGACTTATCACAGAGACAGTTAAAAAAAAAAAAAAAAAGCTTAATCCAACATCCCACTCCTCCATAACTGAAAAGACTACAGCGAGGAAGGGAGCATAATCCGGCTGAACTATGTTTAATTTTTAAATAGAATTATAATAGAAAAACGGCCTATGCATCAACATTTGCTTTTCTTTTTTTCATAAAATCTCAATATTTTATTTAGAAAATCAAAGTATAAAATTAATGGAATATTCGAATATTAGCATTGTGAATTTAATATATATTGTGCCCAACTTTAAACAAATTCCATAAATAGATTAATAGATTATGCATTTGCATTTATTTAACCTACGCCGGCTTTCATCACCTATTCAAAAGTCGGCAACGTAGATCCACAAAGCATATTGCATGCACATAATTTTAGATAATAAGTTTGAAAAATATATCTTACAGATCATAAATCATATAAAATATACAAATACACGTTGAGTAATTTAGCAATATAATCAGAAAATATGAGAATTTCAAAAATATGCAAGTCCATAACACGACCAAAAAAATTTTTAGAATGTTTAAGATGACATTTTCAAGCTAAAGCTAATGAAATTTATTAGTGAAATTGTACTAAATACTAGTGAAATAAACAAATCTAAGATTAAGAAGTGAAACAAATGAAATTTTAAAAAAAGACATGGTATATTAAACAAAACTTTAGGAATGATCAAGCAAGAGTATTAAATGAAATTAGAATTAAAATATCAATAAATAAACGCTGTAAAGTTATAATAATAAACGGTCAGGCGATCTGAAATTCCCTTGTTAAGATTTAGAGAAGAGATTTCCATGAAAGTTTCGAAGGTGGAGTGCAACAACAATGAACGCAACGGAGCACTATATTCCAATATCCATACTTGAATGCCTGCATATTAAAAAAAATAAGCCTTGGCTTTGCTTTCGTCTCGATTAGTACTGACATTGCTGAACAGTGAGAATCGTATTATAATTGTAAACATTGTATAGTTTATACAATTTTCCTGCCGTCTTTTGTTGTTATGAGAATAAAATAAATTTTTATTAGAAAAAAATAGAATTACTTCTAAACGTAAAAAAAAAATAGAAAATCATATCTTAATTTAACAGTTTTTAATTCTAAACTAATACCTTTCTTGAAAATTTTCAGAATTAAGCAAAAATAATCTAATTTTGGAACATAAAATCGTTTAATTTTGAACTGCTTTTGATGAATTTTTAATTGCTTTTTGATGGTGGCCATTTATATAGAGTCTTTTTTAAATTATTTTTAAAATAAATAGAATATTTATAGTTAAATCTCTTTTCTTCTTACCTTTTGGTCTCTTAAAATGCTAAAACTTCAGTAACAGATTTACGGGCAATTTGATACCAAAGAAATTTAATGACCGATGTTACAAAAATACAGTTCCATAAAAGTGATTTATTACTTTTAAAAAAATCATTTGGTTGATCAGCGGTTCAACCAAAAATATAGATAAGAAGTTTCAATTAAATTCGTTATGCATGAACAAGAAATTTTAAGCAGACATTAAAATCATAAAACTGTGACAGACTTTAAAGGCATGTTATTTTAATGGCTTTAGATCAATTCTTATTGTTCACATCAACATTCCTAATGGAGTCGAATCCTGTGACATCACATTACCATTCAAAATTTAAAATGTTTGGATGATCTATTTTAAACTGCATGATATCTTTGCAGTAATGTAGTTACACTTTCTGATATATCCAGTAATTTGTGCAGAAAGTCAGTAAAATCAACAAAGAAAGAAAATCAAGCGATTATATATATAATGAAACAAAAACAAATAGCTTTATTCTCTTTTCAACGATGAAATCCATTAAAAATTATGTGGAAAAATATTTTTAAAAAAATTATTAAAATTACGGAAAATTGCAAGGTAATCAAGTTGGTATCATTAAAAAGATAATATTTCAAGTTTTAAAATAGTGCAAAAATTGGTTTTGTGCAATACTATTTTTAGGAGTTTTCTCGGGAAAATGCCAACATTTCGTTTAATTAAAATTTGGAAGTTTTTAAAAGATGGCATTAAAATGTATATTTCTGTCCTCTTAAATATGTTTGTGGAAACTTTGGTAGCTCTAGGTCAGCCTGTATAACGCCAGAATAGACATACACATTCTCCTTCCTATTCATTGTAGTCTGTAAAGCCCCAATATACATATGCTCATTCTCCATTATGAATAAAAATGAACATTCGTACATATGCATAGTAGAAGAATGATTCGATGATGATATATTCGTAATAATTAGGTAGAGATCAACTAAAAAGAGATGATGCCATTGTTCAAAATAACCTGTAATTAAAAGCAAAAGGTATATAAAATAGTCATAAGATCCGAGAATTACTTGCAGTTAACAAAAATGAAAACTGTTTCATAAGATTTTTGCATTAGATCATTACAAATGCTTGCTTATTTTTTGTTCTTTTCAGTTGCAATTACATCACCTTTTATAGATAAATTGTCAACTCATTCCGATAAAACCTTTCGGCAAACCTAGATTAAATATTTTTATTCTAAGTCGTAATACTAGTTGAGAGCCATTCATTCGCATTTCATTTGACCTTCTTCATTCTGTAAGAAATATGATATCAGAGTATTCATTTATTCATGCTAATTAAACATTATCGGCGGATTTCGAAAATAGAAATTCCAATAATATTTTAAACATCTCCTTTCTGATAAATAGCGCTACCGATAAGCTTACAAATGTTTTTAACTCTGCTGAGATCGCATTTTTAACACAGGAACAATAATGTCTGAATAGCGATAATCCTGAATTCCTATAACTTTGCGGGTTAAACATGAACTGCTGATTTCAAAAATAAGATTTTCAATTCAATCATTTCCTTTCAAATATAATTCGTAAGAATAAGAGTAGAGTTGTTTAATCTGCTGAGATAGCACAGGCCGTTCTTTCCTCTTTAGTTCAGAAATAATTTAAATTGAACATAATTTAAACTTTGTGTCTCGCAATAATTATCCTTTATAAATCTTTATTATGAAAAATAAGGAGCCTCGTTTTCGTTATAGGAATGCGAGTATGATATCTCGCCGACTACGACAGTGGGTGACGTTACTTCTACTCACCGCGGCAACAACCGGAGAAACCAGACATCCTCCGTGGTTGCGAACGATCGGGAATGACTTTGTATGCACCCGAGTCCTTCCAGACGGTGAAGTAGAGAGACGAATTCAAAAGGGACGAATCTCAGCCATAGAGACCACGGTAGAGCTTCCTCCTGAATCAACAGACTCCCCATACTTCTCGACGTCAAGTCAAGCACGGGAGTACCAAATCTTGACCTTGCTGCAGGTCACAGATGGTCGGCATTTTATTCAACTGATATACGATTCAGGCTGGGAACTGAGGGATTGTGAATACCTCAAGTCAGCAAAGTCGGTGGACGAATTCTTTGAAGCTTTTGCTGCAGACATCAACTGTCCTCAACAGAAACAATTTCTGAATGAGACCCGATCCCCCACGAATGATGAAGGAAACCTCGACATTGTAAAACCAGATGTCACAGACTACGGTGCACTACGCAGGGAATGTCGAAACCTGCACAAGAAAGTCCGCGAAATGACCCTACACAGTAATCACCATGGGCTACAACGCTTGAAGAGGGATCTTTTCTTGTATCCTGGCACCAACTGGTGTGGATCTGGAAGCAATGCGAGGAAATTCAACGAGCTGGGTTACAACGCAGCCGCGGATCGTTGTTGCAGAGATCACGACCATTGCCCCTACACCATTGAAGGGTTTACGAGTCAATTCAACTTCTTCAACTTCAGGTTTCACACGATCAGTCATTGTGATTGTGACGAAAGGTACCGTACATTTTGCCTTCTAAATTCCCTTTCATTTTGATGCCTCGTTGAAAATTAATGCTATGAAAATACTTCAATTTTTTTTTAAGTTTTAAATCTAGTCTTTGAACTTAGAACAGGTTCAAAAAATTACTAATATATTGAATAACAAGAAATGAAATACTATGCATTAAAGAAATTTTATGGGATATATTTATATAAAATAAGGCCTGTTCTATTAGACCATAAATTTTTCTTCTTGAAATATTCTGACTGGTAAAGATATTAATTTGAAAATTAATATTCGTTGAAAATTAATGCTATGAAAATACTTCAATTTTTTTTTAAGTTTTAAATCTAGTCTTTGAACTTAGAACTGGTTCAAAAAATTACTAATATATTGAATAACAAGAAATGAAATACTATGCATTAAAGAAATTTTATGGGATATATTTATATAAAATAAGGCCTGTTCTATTAGACCATAAATTTTTCTTCTTGAAATATTCTGACTGGTAAAGATATTAATTTGAAAATTAATATTCGTTGAAAATTAATGCTATGAAAATACTTCAATTTTTTTTTAAGTTTTAAATCTAGTCTTTGAACTTAGAACAGGTTCAAAAAATTACTAATATATTGAATAACAAGAAATGAAATACTATGCATTAAAGAAATTTTATGGGATATATTTATATAAAATAAGGCCTGTTCTATTAGACCATAAATTTTTCTTCTTGAAATATTCTGACTGGTAAAGATATTAATTTGTTATCAAAGAAATCGTGCTAATAATTTTATAGATGATCATTCTGAAAATATCTCTGGTAGAAATTTTTAGTTATAGTTGAGATTTAAAGAGATGAATTGGTTATTAAAGTATAATGTAATGAAATCAGAATTTTGAGAAAAGAAATATGTAGAAATGAATGAATTTTTATCAATATTATTGATCACACTTAAATGAACAAAAATTAAATTGAATGATTTTTGATGATATATAAATAGATGTGTTTATGCAGGTTATACTTTAGGAATATTTCCCCGAAAACGATTCCTGCTTTTTGTATGAGGTGTATGAACTTCTGTTTGTATTGTTTAATTTACTGGAATCTCCTTTTGAATATAGAATAAAAGCGAAAGTTTCATTTGTTTTTAAATGCTTAAATTAAATTGAATTAAACTAAATTTTTCAATGCTTCAATTGTTAATAAAGTAAAATTTGGATTATGTCGATGCGTGAAATTTTAGTTTAACAAAATTCCAGTGCAATTTATTTTATTTAGTAAATTTCCTAAATTAAATAAAATTAAAAAAAATAATTTAATAAATTCCAAACCTATATTGAATACGATTTCAACGTTTCGAAAGAAATTATTTATCCTATTTCTGTGGCTATTCTTTCCCGAAACATTTTTCCATGAAAAATATCTTTACTTGAAAGGATATATGCCAAATAACTTTAAAACATTATAAAATAGTCATTCAAAAAAAAATCAAACTGAAACATATCATTTGCGATTGTAATATGTACTTCTTTGTATATGAAAAAAGAAGAAAAAAATTATCTACAGGAAGTGATCATAATTTACAACAGAAAAAAAAAAAATGTTTTAATGTCTTTTTTCTGTTTTCTAACTAATAAGAATAAATTTTTGTTGGCGAGACATTAATGCAATAATTTATAACCGTAATAATCAATTATATCGTTATCTTACGCGCGAGAATCAGGTTTTCCTTCCTTCTCAAAGTTATAGAATGAAACTAAGAAATTTATATTTAGAAATAAGCAGAAATGCCTTGCACTGCTAATACAATCTCTTCCAAGGGGTAAATTCACCTCTAGGAAGAGATTGTATTAGGAAATTTCACATAAATTTAGTTCAATTATTATTTTTAACTGTTTATTGGTAATTTTAAAGATAAGAAATTAGATATAATTAAACGTTCAGATTTCTCATAAGCATTGTAACGGTGTTTGAAGAGTCTGATAGTCAACCTGTCCCACCCCTTTAGTACGCACCAAAACATCAACCGTGACGACTGAAGTATTTTTGAAAATGGTCCCTGCACTTAGGTGTGGGGCGAAAAAAAGTGTGTAAGAAGAGCCGAAGCCATGCATGTAAAGTGGGGAGATTGTGAGGAAGAAGGTGAAAAAAATACTTAAAGGCTCGATTGTGAGCTCTGCCATGGACCGTTGCTCTTTCCTTCGCCCTCAGAGTTTTCTGTTCGACCTTAATGCATGATCCTTCCACCTACTGCTTTCTTGTTTACGATGAAAAACGTGTGAGAAAGGTTCGAAAATCTTTTTCTTTTTCTTTTCCTAGCAAAGATTTCATTTTGTATATGAGCTCTCACATCATAAAAGTATCATTCAAATTAATTTGCATTAAAAAAGAAGTTATTTTCTTAAAATTTTCTTTACAAAAAAACCAATAAAATTTGTTGCAATACAAGCAAAATGAAAGGTACAAATAAAATATATGCTTTATAAAGCTTCCCATAATACATTACAATTATTATTATCCCTAATACGAATTAGGCGCAATTTAGAACATTTTTTCACTATAATTTTATATTACCATATGTTCATATATTCATCATATATTTGGCGCAGCATAGCCATGTCTAATTTTTGTGCCATTAAAATCCAACTCCAACTCCGTAATACATTAATACTAAGATCTCTGAGAAATTGTATATGTTCTATTATGGAAAAATTAATCTAGATAAAAATAATAATTCTCGCGATGTATAACACATTTGTTCATACGCTGAACCCACTTTTTAAAAATAATTTTAGAAGGAACAAAGCTTCTTTCAGGGGTTTTTTTTTAAAGATACTTCTGCAGAAAAACTTCTTTTTCTTTCAATAAATGTTTCTCGTAAAAGGTAAAGTTGTTAGGTATTTAGGGTTAGGGTTGCTTAAGTAGCGTATTTTCATAATTGTTACTCTCGATTAAAAAAAATAATTAAGAATGCCTTTCCAAAGTTTGTAGTGTATATAAATTTGGATTCTGAAAAGGAAAAAGATAGTTGAGATAAAAAAAAATCCAGTTCTAAATGCTACCCAAATAATATTTTGTGAAATAATAAGATATAATATCTGGAGATCAAGGAATAAACCATCCCAAGAAACGATTGCTTGAGAAAAATTTTTAATCTATTATAAACAGATCTTTTAATTCTCTTGTATAACTAGATGATAATAAATTGATATATACTAATTTTTGTTTTAAACAAATTATCATATTAACATAATAAATAAATGTTGCTCGCTCATCTTTTTTGCCCGATATACTCTATAAATACTCTATTAATAACAAAATCTTAACAGCTGTTAAATAAAAAGGAAACTGCATTCCGCAACACCACACGCAGTTTCCGACATTTTAACATGATAATATTTATATGCATGCGACATGCTACGTTCAAATCGTTCAAAGTGCACTACAGAGCAAACCGTTGGGTTTCAAATTGTCACATTTGCTACGTAATAAATTTTAGGCTGCAGGTGCTTATTGAGAAACGAAATTTCAATACTAGTAAAAGATTTTTAATGAAAAAATTACCGTGGCAGAACGTAAAAACCTCGATTGACTTTGGAATATATAACTACACAAAATAAAACATTTTAAAACCAATTCAATTTTTTAAAATTAATTTTTCAGTAATACCAAATTTATTAAAGGTTTTTTTTTCTAATTTTAATAAATTTTTCAAAATATTTTAAGTACATTCAACAGCTATACTTTCATTATTTTGGTAACAGAGTTATTGCAGCTATATAAATAAGAAGTAAATAAATATATAAATAAGAAGTAAATTTTATAAATAAAATAAAATCAGAAGAATCAGTCTTAAAGCATTATGGATATTTTGAACGTTTGAACTTTTCTTAGAAACAAATAAAACTTTGAAGGATGCCAAAAACAAACTTTCTTAATTTTGATACATGATGATTGATGATGAAATTATATAATAGAATTTTTTATTTTAATGATGGTTAATATTTTACTTCTATTTATAAACTCAAATTGATTCACTAAAAGAGTTCTTTAGTGAATCAAATAAGAGTTCTTAAGAGTAATTCAAAAATAATTTTTCAGTCAGAATAAGTCCGAAAATGAAACCATTATTAAAGACTTCGGTTATTACTTTTAACTAAAGTTTTTTTTTTAATATTCATGGCTATAAAAATCTAAAATCTAAATTATCTTGAGGCTTTTATTGCTTGTTTTTATGCTTTTTTAAAATCAAAATATTATATTATCTCACTGTAAAAACTTTCTTAGAGATTTATATCTTATTATTCCCACATTACTAATTCTTTTAGAAGATTTTAAAATTATATTATTTTATAAAAATAATTTGCACTTATATAATTGCGTTCTACAAAACGTTAATATCCTTAGTAATGTAATATACCAATGGTAATGGTAATATACCATACCATTACCACGATGCAAGACAACTACCCAGAATGTGTCCTAGCATTTTCAATGAATTTATTCCATCGTTATCTATTATCAGCAATATTTATCCAATTAATTGATTTTATAACATCTTTATCAATACAATCAATATATATGGTTTTAGGTCTTATTCCAAAATATGTTCTATATATAAAAAAAAAAAACATTATCTCGCATTATAAATAATGAAATAAAGAACTGATGCTTTGCACTTATATCCATTTCCTTCCCTCCAAAATTTTTCAAACCTTTTTAAGATTTCGAAATATTTTTTTTTATTATTATTTATGTGAATTAAAGCATGTAGAGGGTATCCACTGTAATCTTAGCTGAATAGCTACTTTCTAAATCATTTGAGATAAAACTATTCTTCATCTTGGAAAAATGCTTTAAATAGCACTGGAAATATTTTATGTTATTTGAACCTGTACATATATTGATAAAAAGAATAGCAAATCTAAATTCTTATCAATCACATAATCTTAGGAGCCATATTTATTGAAATATTCTTGACACTCAAATATTTAAAATAATCGACACTTCTGTGATTAAATTTATTTATTTATTTTTTAAGAAAACAAAGCCACCTAGAGTAAGCACCGTCTATTGGAGGGTAGATCTTCCACAAGGTAGACGAAGAAATGACCTAAAATCATTTAAAGTAGAGATATTCAAAGCTTCATAGCTAGATTATTTTTAATCGCAATTGTTGCTGTTGTTATTTGAAATGGTAGGGACTGAAAATTTTATAGGGATTTCTTTGACACATGTAGACTTGGAAAAGGGAATTTCATGTATCTTTAAAAGAACGTTGCACACACATTAAGGTTTTTCATCTCTTCACTCGGAACGTGAGAACTTGCTGAATTTACAGTTTTACAAAGCATGCGTAGGATTAATTAAATAAAAAAAAAAGTAGGAATCGGATCAGGAAATAAGAAAACATTTTAGCATGAAGTTAATATGGGTAAAATTAAGATAAAAAAAGTAAGAAATTAATTGGGATCTAAATTAAATTTTAAAATATCATTACATAAATATATATGTAACAATTTCGAAATCAGCTATTGGGCAATTATTAAAGTGGATATCTTGAATATTAAAATTTAAATAAATATATGCAGAAAAGGATGGACTTTACAAATGCAAAACCAAAGGTATTAATATATATTACTTTCCGAAAAAATAAAAATAAATAAATGTATTAACATCTGAAAACAGAACAAAAAATGAAATTGATCAATGATTCTTCAGCCATTAAAAGTAGACAGGAATTCTCCTTAAAATAGAAAGGAGTGTGATGCCTTGTAAAATTTTATTTTGCCAAAATGAATTTCTTACAACCAATTCAGTAAACTTCCTTTTGTCACTGAACATTCACTTCGATGGGATAAATCGCCAAACAACGACCTACTGTTGTGGGTGAAAAAAAAGAGGGGGATCGCGCAATGCAATACCTCTCTCGTTCACGGGATCAAGAAGATTCAAATAGAAGCAAGGGTGGAGGGGTAGGTGCAGAAAAAAGGAGCAAGATTCGATTGCTGTTTAAGTGGGGGAAGGAAAAATGATCCTCCCTTGCTGTCAGTGAAGTCATCACCGTTCAAGAGGTGATGACGGTCACCCGCAAAGTTGGGAGAATTCTATGGGCTCCTGTGTCGCGCTTCCCCTAATATTCTTTTTAAAAAATTTTAAAGTGCCAATTGACTTCACATTCTTGTAGAATCTCTGAAGTCTCATTTTAAATCTATTCATCGGTACATTCCGGTCGGCTTCTGAATGTAGGATGACAAAGGAATTGTTGAAATATTTCGTGGGAAACTGTTTGTAAACAGTCATGAAATCGCTTTGCGGATATTCAGATAAAAATGTCTGTTGGTATATATATTTTAAAGTTTTGTCATAAGAAATAATATTTTGCTGAAACGTGGTTTTTATTCAAATAAAATGCATACGAAAATTTAATCTTGAGGCAATTTAATCTTACAAAGTAATGCAGAAAAGATTTTTTTTTTTTTTTTTTTTTTCCAATTTCAATCACTAATTTTCATTCCCCCCCCAAAAAAACATTTTGAAAACACGTAAAAAAAATTTTACAAATGGGAGGCTAAACCAAGAATAGTTAAAGTTTTGACTTACATATTCCCACTGCGACTATTCCAAAGGCAAAAATAAACATCAGACAAAAACAAAATAGTGTTTAAATATTGAAAATAAAAGTATTTGCAAATTTATATGTAGCATTTTTTTAACATTTTATTTGCTCATTTTTTTTTCAACAATAAACATATTTTTTAAAAAATCAATGCATCAGTGTCAGCATATGCGAGGCCTTATTCCAGCAATTCAATATTTTTTTTTTTTCAAAACTCATAATAATAATTTACATTTTAGTTGCATGGCATTTTCTATTTTGTAATATGCACAATAAGGCCAATTATTTCGTACAATGTAGTTAAATTCATTAAAATTACTAAATTTTAATACTTTATTGAGAATATTCTTATTAATTACCTTCGAGATAAATATGATACGATAACTGCATTTCCACGGGTTGTTTTTTGATCTGATGTCATGATCTGTGGATTATTTGCTTTATGTATGTTTCATACGAGTAATAAAATTTGCTTTAGCGAAATTGCCTCTATTTGTAATATGCACCCCGTTTAACTATTAATGTGTAGTTAAACATTTTGTATACAATAAAACTAATTGTTCATTTCATTTCCTTATTTTTCCGTATATTGACAAAAAAATTAATAGATATTTTCGTAAATAGATCAAACTAGCAAATATGTTTAAGTAATTTTATAATAATTTGTTGCAATTCTTACTTCAGTTCTCGGCAACTATTGATTCTAGTGATGATTTATTATGACTCTTCAAAACGTATCTTGCAGTTTGTGATTAATCGTTTTTAGTTTATCTTGGAGGGGGAAAATTCTATTGCAATATTGATTTATTTCCTTTCAAGTGCTAAGACATTAAAATAAAATAGTCTAATATCATGCCATAGCAATATTTTTTCGCAGTTTAATTTCATCAATATTTATTGATTTTAACACTCTTGTTTTAAGAATCTTTAACATTTATACTTTTTATTATTAGTTACGAATTATTCTTTAACTTAATAGTTTGAGTCTCACTCCATCCCCCAGAAGAACTGTTGCTTAATAGTCGTAAAAAATAAAGGAAAGCCTTTATAAATTTAGGGTAGAAAATATTTTCAACATTCAGAAGAGTCAGAAATTTCAAATCACACGATAGCATGCCGAGAGAGAAGCAATAAATACCATTTATTATTTTCCTCTTGTTAAACTTATGTTCATTTTATATCTGAAAAGGGTGTTTTTATCACTTCGAAGTTTCCCTCCAGCAAAGGTTGGCCATCATATACTATCAAGCTTAAAGCACATCTAGTATGAAGCATAGGATGAAAATACTTTTTTTCTTTAAAGACAAAAGGTTGATTTTGGAGTAGAGCAGCTACGCCTCTTCTGAACTACCTCGCGTTAATATTTTTTTTTTCCTTTGTTTCCAAAAGGAAAAGATGGCAACTCCCCTGCTCACTGGCATGATATTTTTGCTGTTAGTTTTAAGTAGACAGTTTTTAACAATGTAATTTAAAAAAGAAAACGACATTTATTTTCTTATACCACTATGGCTTTTTATGTAACTTTTTAACTTAGTTACAGCTTCACTACCACCGTAAAATAGCCAACAAGGGTAGCATGCTCTCTAGTAAAGGACTGATCCTGCTCCCGCATAAAATTGTAGACTTCGAGTAAGATCTCGAATACACTGCATGGCATTGCCAAACTATAGTTCTGAAATACAGAATCTTTGACATGAATGTAATAATTTTACTGAACCTATAGTAAGAATATGTATTTGGGGCACTTTTTGGCGACCAGAAACCAATTAAAATTTGACGCGGAGTTATAGTCGTAGTCACAAAGTAACATATCGGATTTCATTGATTTATCTGACTGAGTTTGAGATATATTGTATTTACAAACATGCGAAAGTACAGACCGACATATAGTCAACCATTCGACAGATTTAATTAAAAATTTAATAAGAATCTATATTTTAGATGTCACTGTCTATCAAATTTTATCTAACTATTTCTTTACGTTTCGTAGTTATTGAGTTTATTTATACTCGAACAATCAGCCAGACTTCCTGCGAATGGATTTATCTAATCGTTTAAGCTCATATACAAAACTTCATTCATGCGTTTTTGAGTTATAATATTCACAGACGAGCATAAAACCAAAATTGTGTTTTTGGAACTCAAAAAGGTCTAAAACGTGAAAATGCGTCAAAATTTTGTTTTCAAATTTTTTTGTCGACTACAATATTTCTTCTATACTTCATATACGAAAAAGTAAAGATCAATAAAATTGTGTTTGATATATTGAGTGGAAGGGTCAAGTCAAAGTTTCTGAGTTAAGTCAACGGATGGGTACATCTGTTGAGATTTTGGTTTCTGAATCATTCACAACACGGGAGGCGAAATTTTGTTTTATAGTGATTATTAATACAAAACACGATGTGTTGTTTCCTATGCCTAATTTATTATTTTGCTTGTACATCAAAGTAAATAAACTCTAATTTTCCTCATTGAATAATGCAGGCCTTTATCAGAATAAAATCAAGCCTAGATTAGTTGCTGTTAAGGGTGAAGTTGATAAAAAGCGAAGTTTTCCAGCAGTTGGTAGCCACGTTTGAATGAACTAATGGAGAGGCAATGACTTACAGAATTACATATTGTTGTTTTATACTGAGAAATTGAGAAGTTCACTGCATGATATTGGGTAATATTTAAATTCAATTCACGAAATATATTCATAATTTTTTTTTAAAAAATTGGAATGTTAATTTTTCTCGAGTTGCTTTTGAAAGATGAAAGCGGGAAAGTTTTCACTTCTCTTATTCTTTCTAGAGAATCTTTAAGGATAATCTGCATTCTATTTAAGGAACAAACACCTTTGTCATCTTCTTGAAATTCCATTTTCAAAACAAAAAAAAAATCCATTTAAAACATTTTATGTTTAATAACGTTTGTTTGTTAATGAATACTGATATTTAATAAAGCTTAATGGTGAATAATGAAAGCTTAATGACTCCAGAATAGTGAACAAACCAAGTAAAAAAAAATGCAGCTGAAGATTGAAGTTTCGGAAGGTCGAAGAAGAAGCGCCTACCTATTGGCGACAGCGCCTAGCGCAACAAAAACTGCAACCTTGATTCTTCTCGGGCAAAATCAGCCTTTCCAAACGAATCCTGTCGAGCGTTAAGAGTCGGCTCCCCCTTTTCTCCGTCCAATCGTCTATTGTTAGATGAAAAGCGATACATCCCCTCTCGTCTTTTGTACACTGTTCTATCGCATGCGTGGTCCAATGAATCGGCTACTCATCGGACAAGATACGGCAGAGGATAAGCGAATTAGCACGCTCGAAGAAGACGGATATTTGCGGTGTGGTGGTATTCAGATGTATCAATTGCGTACCCATTCAGATTCCGTAATGGGTGTGACTGGGTGCACCCATTACGCATCCCACTCCCCTCCTCCTGTCACAAACACGTCCCCTGCATACCAGCCGCGATTTGTCTCCATTAAATTGCTGGAAATCATACAGCAGAGAGTTTTCAACAAGGATATGGGGGAAAAAAGGATGCATCAATATGCCATTACATAAATGCTATTGCAAATTTTTTTCTTGAAACGATTTCACAACTTAAAAAAAACATTGATACAAAACAAAGTGGCAAATTAAGATCTCTGTTAAACTATAAAAATTAACGATGCCAAATGCGAAACGTCATTTTTTCTTTTTTTCATTCGCCAGTTTTGGCATTCAAAATGCAAAGAATGACGGAAGAAAGAAAACGAGATTTTATATTATATAAATTTTTCCCAATAAATTTTGTTTTTTCCACAGTCAGTATGATAATGTTCACCTTTTAAAGTTTTTAATGTGAAAAAGGCTTATTTTGGAAAAAACAGAACGTCCTACTTAAGTTACCGTAAATTCTTTGTTAATTAAATGCAATGCTGAAATATCAAATGTATTTTTTTAAATATAAGATCTGCGACGATGTTCTAAATTTCACGAGTCACCTGCCTTAGTGTTAACTATAAAATGGTATAGCATCGCAATCACTCATGTTAACTTTATCACTTTCTTATATACAAAAAGAAAAGATCATAAGAATCCAAAAGTTCGGTCTTGAGATTTTGATAAATCTCTATACTTTAGATTTCCTTTGAGACCCCCTCCCCTCCTCAGCCCCCAAATATTCTGAAATTGTTGGTTTATCCGATTGTTGACGCGATAATTCAAAATCGCAGCATGCCAGAATAGTGAATTTTTGTATATGGTCTCTTTACACAAAACTGTAAATCTATGAGCAATATTGAACTAAATATGCCGGTAGATGTATACTTCTTTGTAAATGTGTATGTGCACACGATGATTCATCGTATGACAAATTGAATGAATAAAATGAGCGTATGCAGACTTCATAGCAAAATTGCAAGTCTGCATCAAATTTTGGATCCAATTAGGAAAGAATTCATACTTATTAAAAACTAAACTCACTTTTTGATATTTGTACGAGAAAGCGAAGGTGGGGAAAACCTTCACTGATTTTTGTTGTAAATTCAAATTATCGCAAACAGATAACTGTCTGAAAGGTACAGGATTCTGAAAGATTTCTATTAAAACTATCAAAGAAAATTTAAGTTATAAACGTTGTTTAAATACAATAGAAAGTGTTGCTATGAGAACACTAGATTAATACAACAAAATGATTTCAGCAAAATCATAAATTATTTAAATTTTTCTTTATTAATACGGGGAACTTCTTGAATTACCAGCAGGGGAATATACATCTTACGTATGGCAACCAAGCAGGAGGAATAATATAGATAACAAGATTCATACGAGATACCTGTGCTTACAGTTTTTGAGAATTTCACTATTTAATGCAATGCGATGTACGTGTGTTGGGTCTTGTAAATATTTTGAGGCTCTTTTGTAGTATTAGTAGTATTTTATGTGCATAAGTTGTGAGGAAATAAAAAGCATTTAAAGTCTTGCCCTATTTATTATTTTTGCATTGACTTGAAGAACGTCCAATGCCTCTTGAAAACGGCTGTGAAAATCATACCTTATATTCAAATAATTTAATTTTTTTCCCTATTCACTAGACCTGCTGTTCCGTTTTGTTGAATTTGAATTTGCTTAAACCTGTGCAGCCCAACACATATTCCTTTAATGCAACATAAATAATTTGAATACATGCTAAAGAAAAAAGGTTCCATCTTTTATTGTTATATTAATTTCCAAATGATATTTAAAATAAATTGTGCAACTTGCTCTTCACACCTCTAATATTTTTAGTGACTAAACAAGACATACCTCAGAAATAAGAACACACCAAAAACAATTTTTCTTTAAGTATAATTACCATACAATTACAACCTAATTAACCATTAATATCGTTTCTTAATATGCCTTATTTCCGCTTCACTTATCCATTTTGTAAGTAATCATTTCTACTTTTTAATTAATTTTAATCATTACATCGACTTCCAGGGCAAATACAACATTTTTACGACGTGCATTAGTTAGCATATGTCAGTAAACTATACCGACTTATCAGTTTATGTTTCTCATAATTAATTTTTCCTAAAGAAAAAAAACCACCGAAGTTCTCTCTCTCACACAGTTGTCTTGTTAACGATCCAGTGAAGAATCGTTTCTCTTTTAAAGTGCAAACAATTTGGACGGCGATAATGCTCGGCTACATTTGTAAGGATAAGTAAGGCGGACTCTCTTACTTTTACAAAAATGAAGAACTGTCTGTTTCATCTCGATAAGTATTGCTGTCATTTTTCAAACCATTCGTAAGCAAAAGTGGAGAGAATAAAGCAAAAATGGGAATTCATTTGGGCTCCAGTCATCCTTGCAAATAGCTAGGGCTCTCTTATCTCTCTAATGAAGCTTAAAACTTTGCTAATCCCCTGCGGCCCGACGCCTGCTGATAGCGACATTGAAAATTAGATGCATTTTGTTTGCATTGCATATGGATGACTCGGGAGGAGAATGAAAAAGTTAGTATCGAATCGATAGTGAGCAATAGAGTGTTATAAGAAGGTTAATAGGATGTTATTAAACGAACTATTTGTTACCAGGGCCTATCATGGCTTAGTGATTCGCTTTTTCTTTTTTGTCAAAAATATGGTAACTATTCTGCATTCATCATTATTAAAAAAAATTAGCATCATTATTAAAAAAAAGTTCCATATCGATTCAATGCTAAACAAATGATACAAATTTATAGTTCAGTTTTATAAGTTTGTAAAGACGTGCGAGAGAGAGGAACGAGCAGGAGTGGTCCTTTCAAAACTTTCTCGCATATTCTGCAATAAAGATGATATCCCAAAGAACGCATTGCATGGCGTTGCATAAAATAGTAACGAAATATTAACCTTTGGCGTGAATTTAACATTTTACTGAATCTGCCCTGTAATCCTTGGCGAGTTTTTTGTCGATTTATTCCTGGCATGAGATTAATAGTATCCGAATTGAAGTTGCATTTTAGAAGTGTTTTTCCCAAACGATTGAAATAAAAATTTGACACAAAACTACACTTGGGATCACAAAATCCCATACCAAATTTGCTATATTTAAGTCATTGAGTTTGTAAGTTAGCGCGTTGACAGGTTTCTGAAACGTACATGCCAGTAGATGATCAATCTCTAGTAGCATTTGACTCAAAATTTGCTAGATGTCTACAATATAGATGTGAAATCTGTGTGCCGAATTATATATATCTTGATCTCTTCATTTTGTTGTTATCGTGTTAACTTTTATTCGTACATCTGGTCAGACAGACTTTCTCAGAACGGATTTTGTTCAAAATTTGTTAGAAATCTGCAAGCTTTATGTAAAAACCATATACCGAATTTTATCCATCTAGCTCAAAGCATTCTTGAGTTTTCTTTGTCACAGGCAGACGGACAGACTGAAATTCTCCAAAAATGTGTTTTCCGAACTCAGAGGTCTAAAACGTGGAGATTCGTAAAAATCTCGAATTCGAATTCTTTAACGATTACTATACTTTCTCAATACCACGTACACTAGAAAGTGAAAAAAGGTTATTGATATACTCATATTAACAATTTGGATTGTTGAAAAGGTGTTTAATTAATCTCCTTTTTGAAATGACACGAGCTCCATTTTGAAAAGGACCTCATAATTTTGAATGCGGTCAGATGATGCAATTGAAACTTTATTTAAGACTTTTCATCCTCACGAATATTTGGACAAAATTTAGCACTGACAAATGCAATAGCAGATTAGCAATAGATGTATGACAGAGCATGATATAACAGAAAAATGTAAAGAGGATTTAAACCTCTTAAAAGTAATAGTCCATGCTTGCTTCGTCTATCTTTTTTTTGTTTTTGTTTTTTTTAGTTGCTATCAGTTATTTAACAATGTCAATGCCCAAATAACAAATGTATTTAATATTGCCTCACCACTCGTATATATAATCGTAGCAACTAAAAAAAAAAAAAGAAAAATATCATTGTAAAATATGTACTAAAATAGTTTTTAATTAGGGAGAAATGTATGGAAATAAAATTAATATCAAAAATTTTTTTTGAACTTCAAAGTGACGTAGAAGTAAGTAATTGTTCATAGCATTCTAAGAAAATACAGATAATCAATATCACACAAAAGGCAGATCATTGAAGAAATGTACATCATACGATTGTTATTCATATTAAAATGAAAAACTTGATACGAGATTAACTGTTTCTAGTTTATTTAGACTGAATTGGTTACAATAAAATCCTTTTTGTATATAAAATCTGGAAGAATTCAAATTGAATGTAATTCACGGTTGAATATATAACCTTGTCTTTAAAAAAAGATCACAGTGATGAAGGAAAAGAATGAAATTGCTAAAAGTTATTAAAGGAAACTTTCCTTGGGCACCCTTTATTTGTTTATTTAAATTATGAAGTAAACACAAGAGAGAAGTAAACAGTTTCAGTGTTATTAAATCATTAAAGTCCATATTCTTCATACTTTCTTTTGCTCACATACTTATTTAACACATTTGTTATCCAATGGATTATTTTAACAAAACAAAGGTTATACGCTAAATACTGTGCAATAAATGTGTTATGCGGCATGTTGTAAATATCATTCAAACTGCTCGGCAGCATAGACCATTGAACCTAGAGCCAAATTTAGCATGTAGTTGCTTGATGGATAGTAGCTGCAGCTGCTCACCAAAAAAAATGACACAAATTTTAAATAATGAAAATTTTTCCTCATATACGTGTGTGTGTGTGTGTGTGTGTGTGTGTGTGTGTGTGTGTGTGTGTGTGTGTGTGTGTGTGTGTACGTTTTCGCTATATAAAGAATTCCTCATTCCTAATCAAACATTATCATGTTAAGATTTTCGGACTGGAGATTTGAATTTCCTTTAATTTTCTTAAATAGCTCTAATATTTAGAAAACCCGAGGGTAAATTAACATAAATCAGCAAAAACTGTAATACTTTATTCTGTTAAGAACTTAGTACGTCAAAAACCCAAATTTAGGTATTTTGTTTCCGATGTTTTTCATTTTATTTAAATAAAAGAAAATATTATAAATATCATTTTGGAATCGTAGTGCATCCGAATACGTTTTGTTCCAAACAAAAAAAGGAATTTTTAATCTGCTCGGTTCAAAAAAATCATTCTAATAGAAATGCGAATTACTTATAAGCAAATCCTTAATTCACAAACAATCCAAGAATTCACTTTAAACTGTAGCATAGCTGATAGAAAAGTAATGATTCCGATTTCAATAATATATATATTTTTTTACGTTTTGCAATGCAATTTCTATTCAAATGAGCTAATATAAAATGCTTTTTGAGCAGATACTAAGTTATTTACGAGCAAAGGTAGAACATTTATTTACACATTTTTCTTCTGGAAGCGGGTGTGCAAGAAAAACACTATTGACTAAATCTCTCCTCCCCTCTTGGGGATGAAGTCCCCTGCCATGCTTCATCGACTAGGGGGTGAGTCAGGCTTCTTTTTATGGCACTGTCCTGCCGAGCATTCAGGCCAGTCTCTAAGAATATTGCTGAATGTTTGGCGATTAAATTTTGGCGTGAATTTCTCTTCAATTTACGAAGAAATATGTAAATGTCGCCATATGAAACGAAACAGAGCATATTAAAGCTACTACATGTATGAAGTCAAAGGAGTTTAGTTTACCAAACATTTAGATTGCGTAAACTAAATGTTTTACGCAAACATTATTAACAAATTATAGTGCAAATATACATATTAAAGCTTTTAATTTTTTCAAAGTAATGTTTGAGTATATTAAACAATGGGATCTGCAAACTTACTTTTTGAAAGGTAAGAATATACTTTCAAGTTTTTAATCCTGAAAATTCTGTCTTTCGATAAAATTGGAATTTTCATGAACTTTCTGTTATATTTTCGAACTCAAATTTAATATTAAATTTGTGTTCGGAATTTTACTTGCGACATCAAACTTTTGCAGGATTAATATTTTATTGTGTTTGAACACTAGCTCATTTATCATCTTCAAAGGAATGAATTAACTGTTATTTGTAGATTTTGCAACGTTAGCGACCGAAGTCCTCCTCTAGTAAAGCTTATAAATACAGTGGACTCTACTCTTGTGAATTATTAATTTAGGATTACAAAATTTTATATGTACAGGGTGTCCCAAAAAAATGTATACACATTTTAGCAGCTAATAACTAAGTTATTTCTTCTTTCTTTACAAACTGAACCCATTGAACCGAGTGATGGCAGACAGACTTGAATTTGAAGAAAGGAAATTTATTCTAAAATACTACTGGAAGTATGAAAATGCAGTAGAAGTGCAAAGACAATTTAAGAGGGAGTTTAACAAAGAACCACCTACACGAGTTACCATCACTCGAATTAGAGATGAGTTTGAAGCAGATGGAACTGTTCAGGATGTCCATAAACCTGCAACAGTTGTTCAATTGAGAGCAACCATTGAACATGAATGTACGAATATCCCAAGGGAATTGTTCCATCATGTGTGCTATTCCATCGCTTCGCGTTGTCAGCAGTGTCTGGAGCAGAATGAACATCAGTTTGAGAACATGCGATAACAAGACAGTAGAATGATATTTGTAGAATCTTTTATATGATGAAAATTATTCGAATTATAATAAACCCCAAATTTACAATTATTTAAAGTGTGTATACATTTTTTGGGACACCTTGTATGTTTATTAAAATTTAAATACATCAAATATCTTTAAAGAAACTTTGTAAAACAAAATATATTATTTTTTAAAAATTAAAAATATATAAATTTTAAAAATTTCAAAATACTTTAGGTGACTTAATTCTTTCTATTAATTTTTCCTTATTATCCTATATAAATTTATTTGGAACAAAAATGTGTATGATTTCGTAATTGCAATTAAAACAGAACCTTTTTAAAATATTTTTTATGCACAGGCACCGAATTTTTCTCTTAAGAATTTTATTATTTCTGAACTAAAATTGACTTTTAAATATCTAAAAAAAACTCGGAACATAAAACATATACCTTGTTTTCTTTTAATGCTTAACTAAAATCTTTATTATCGATTCCATTTAATTTCCTCACAAATTAATTCATTTGAAACATTTCAAAAATATACAAATCTAATTGAAAAATCGTTTTGAAAAAAAAAAGTAATTAAAATGCACTTTTCCCGGACCCTTTAAATATTCACTTTATTGAAAAACATTTTATAATGTTTTAGTTTAGTTTAAACATGTATATGGTGCTGACGCAAAAGAAATATTTTGGTCCGTTTTCACTTATTTCAAAATCGACTGTTCCCTTACAGTATTATAAGATTTTTCTAAACAGTAAGTGAAAGAATCCACTCTAAGCATATATTATGCATCAAATAAAACTGTTCTCGTATTTCTCATCTTTTTATCTAATATTGTTTGTAGGCAGTAAATTGTGTAATGCGACATATACGATTCAAAAACCGTTCAAAAAGTTTTATAGGACACAAGTTTAACATACAACTACCAAATTTGAAACGTAATTAGTTTAAAGTAATTAATGCTCTAAGTAAGGATTTATGAATTTTTTTATTGGATTAGTAATTATCAACTTACATAAATTTTAGAAATTTCCTTCAATAACTTTGAATCATATTCCCACTGAAAAATTATATTCACTCCTTTTTTTTAAAAAAATAATAAGCCTTTTCAATTATATCCTTTTAATTCTTTTTCAATTTTAATGAATTTTGAAAATATTTTAAGCATATTTTACGACATTTTTCATTGCTTTATTTACGTTATGGCACACGGGCGTTCTAATGATTAAATATGCTTTTTATTTGCATTTTTTATATTTATCATTGATACATAATTAAGAGTAAATTTTAAAAATCAAAAAAGATCGACGAATAAAGCTTAAAATGGTACTTTAAACTAGAGGTTTGAATCACTTTTAAATTTTTCTTTGTAAAATTTTGTCTTAATTACTGCATTTTATTTCATTTATTTAATCGCATTCTTCCAACAAAAATCTTTATAATGTGTCAAAATGATGCTGATTGTTTTCATGTAGTTCCTAAGCAATATAAATAATTACATGTTATTTTATACATATCCTAGAAATGCCAAGCGGCACATGGGATTTTTTATTGTAAATTTACAAGTGAAGTGCATAAAACCCTGAAGTAAACTCCTTGATAATGATAAAATTTAAATTCATCACATATCAAATAATTAACAAACATAATGACGAATGTAAAATGTGACTTTATAATTTTCTAACCTAAAGTATCTGAATTTCTTATAATGAAATTCTGATTTACGAGCTTTATAGAATTTAAATTTTTAGATGTAATGTACGCTAGAAGTTTTCGATAGTATTTTTTTAAAAAATTTCCATAATAATGAAAATAATTGAAAGCATAAAAAGTGATTTAACTTTTACAGTAAATATGCAAAAAGGTAATTTCTACAATACAATTACACTAGATTAAATTAATCATACAAATTTGCAAGAGAGCAAAGCAGAGTGAATAATACAAATTTCAAAAATTAGGAAAATTATACTAATAATATTTTTAATTCACAGTTGCAAATGCTTATGTACAACGTTAAAAACAAAAATATTTTTGTACTAAATGAAATGATACTTGATATTTTTATAACCTTCCAAAAGAATCACATATATGCAGACGTGTTTCCGAAATATTCAAACGGTCACTCATTCTATGCTCTATTTTTAGCAGGAGCAACCCTACTTTGTAGCTGACGTCAAAAAAGGTCAGGGATCACCCCTTTTGTCAAAAACACGTTTCAGCCTTACAAAGCCAAATGGGTCTATCTATTAAATATGCAGTTTCCACTCGATTAATTGCATTGTGCCAATAAAGCTGTCGCAGTCATAGCAAGTTTTGAATAACGAGGACTGTATAACCCCTGCCTTACTTTCAACGTTTTTTATACTGTTAAATATTTTTAATTTGCGGATATACTTTTTTGTTAGCAAATTAAAGCAAGTAAAAATTTTTCAAGTGAAGTTTTTTAGATCTATGAAGATTTTTTAGATCTATTTTTAGATCATAAAGGGATTTTTTTTTTTTATTGAATGAATAGACAATACCAATCACTTATGATTCTTAGTTAAAAATTATCTTTGTAAACAGTTAAATATTTTAAGTATTTATATAAAGTTTAAATTCCTTACTTGAATTATTGATATTCTAATAAATGCATAAATAAATATACAAATAAAAAATTAATATTCAAATATAAAAACATGTTTTTGTTGCTATAAACCAAAACAAATATAACAACAAAAACTGAAATAAATATATTAATAAAAACTTAAAAATAAAAAATGGCCAATATAGAACGATAATATTTTCGGATTACAGACTATGACAACTGCAAAAAGCATAACAAAATTTTGCTTTCAACTCTTAGCTTTAAATACCTGGCGGCACAAATTAAAGAACTACAATACAAAATTCCTCTGTGAATTCTTTTAAGTGAAATTGAAAGTTAATTGGCTTCTAATTCAAGATTTATATTATATCCTAATCAAGAGAATTCACTTTCACTACAGTAATATTCCTTTTTGATACTCATGGAATGGAAGGTAGTGCAAATGGATGCTTCAAATTCTAATTCCAAGAATTGAACTAGTATTTAGATGAATTTTTCTCACCTGAAAAGTGGGAAACGTAGCTAATTATATTACCGGATTGGACGAGTGAAAGTTGGACAGATAAAGTTACATTGCTGAAATGATCTAAAAATAGCCAATAGCGCCATGTCAAGAGTCTAAAAATAGTTTAAAGCTCCCGATGAATGCAGACAATCTGGTCAAGATTGGTCTGGGAAAGTGCCACAACAAGTTCTCGACATCTTTATTTCGCAATGATTGCTAAGAGATGATTTGACCAGATTGAAGAAGACTGATGTAACTGCAGGAACTGGATCATTCAAATGCACCCTAAGAGGCAGGTGGCAAGAAAGGGGGTTGTGTTCAGAGACCGTATGACTTGTCCCCCACTTACTCGGGATGTGAAATGGATCTTTTTAAAGTGGTATAAAGATCAGTGGGATTGAAATCTTCTATATATCACGGTAGGATCACGAAATGGAATCTTTTATATATTGCTGAATTCAGCTTCTGTTCAAACCCCCCCCCTCCCCTTCAGAATGATTTCGATCTGGAGGAAGAGAAAAACTCGAGAGAAATCAAAAAATATCTGCTGAAGGCACCGATACAAAGGCGATAGAATCATAATTTTTATAGATATAGTGATAGATAGATAGTGGCACACTGATTGATACATTTTTACCATAATTACAATACAATTATTTAGTTTTTAATCCTCATTTCCTGTTGTATAGAAGTAAAATTAGCAATTAATTTTTGTTATTGGTATTAAATGAGCCAATTTGCAATCACACAGTACCACCGATTAATTGAACTGAAAATAAATGAATCCGTTAAACAGAATCCCATATGTTTGCGTATTTAAATCCAATAAAACATGTGCGAGACGCACTACGACATCGACTTGGATCACTGAAGTTTTCAAGTTATTTGTTATGAATTATTTAAATGACATCAAGGACTTCCGAGCAACATAATTTCCCATTATGGAAAATCGGTATTAAGCTTCAAGTTTGATCAAGACTGCCCTCGTACTTTTTTTTTTTTTTTGGTTCTTAAAAAGTTATTGGTATTTTACCCTTTCTCTACTTAATATCATATTATTTACATTCTTATTTAAATTTATTTTTTGAGGAAATATACAATTACACATTTTAGTATTTTCGATATAAAAAAATTAAGATTTTACGAAAATTTCGCATTTTTAATTTCAAAAACATCAGCTTGAATGAATCATCGGTGAGTTTTCATTGTTGCTTCCTTCATTTTTCTTACCAATGTACGATTATTTACAACGTCGAGAAAACATAATAAATAATTCACTATAATTATTATTATGTTTACTTCAATGTAAAAAATAATAATTTTTTCTGAAAATTAAAAATGCAATGCAAAATTACTTCAATAGAAAAATGTAACTTATAGATTTGAAATTATTGACCACTAACATTTTGCTTGCAAATTTTTTTGGCATGCTATTTATAAAAAATAAAAACTAACCTGAATGTTTCCTCTTTGGCTTAGTTTTATTCCAACGTATAAGAAAAACGTCAAGAAAATCATTTAAATGCAAGAAATATAAAGTTTGAGTATATTCTAAATGCAGTAATACAAAATAAGTAAACATCCTGTCTTGCGAATAAGAAAAAATGTTTTGCATTGAATAGAATAACTGAAGTCGTTGCCACTCGTATGTATGCTAATATATATATATATATAAATAAATAAAAGCTTAATTTTATTAATTTTAACATTACAATTTCACATCAAAAATCATAAATAATAAGAAATTTTTTGTGGAAAAAATATTTAAATATGGGGAATTTCAAATAAAATAGGAATTGTACAATAAATCAACGAGTAATAATGCCTTTACGAATCACAGTAATTTTTTTATGTAGAACAATAATTCAAATGCAGTTTTTGCAATCAATGAATTAAAAGTTATTTCTGCTTATTGCATTTTGAATGGAAGGTATACAATTAGGGATTGCAATACCGGAGCAAAATTTCAATACCGGTATTCGGTATTTTTTAGATCTTAATACCGGGTTACCGGTTTTAATACCGGTATTAGAAATTTTAGAAAAAGGAAGAAAACACAGGTGTTTCTTTGTTTTATTTGCCAGTTTTATAAGAGAGGGCAAATAACACAAAAAATAATATGTAACTTATAAATAATAACAGTATATAAAGAATTACAAAAAAGTAAAAGAACAACTTATTTATTTAAATCACAAACAAAGTGTAAATATCACTATTCAGTATGTGGTACTATTACAAATTTTTGAAATGTGATCTTAAAAAACATAATGCATCCATTTTACTGTCATTAAGCCTGAAAAGTAATTTTGTGTAAAAGTTACTAGCTTCGAAAACGCTCTTTCGGCATCTACGCTAGTTAGTGATACTGTTAGTAATGCGCGATATACTTTTTCCAAGTATTTACCTCTAAATCCCTCATCTTCAAATAAATCAATTTCTCGTCGGATGGCTTTGGATATAGCTGATTTCTGTATTGTATTTTGTTCGTTGTATTTTTTTTTATTTATTTATTTATCGCTAATTCTAATTTTTGTTCAAGAGACAATTCCTTTTCACTATCGATATTAGTGTCATCATAATCTTCGATAACTGAACCGAATTCTTCTGAATGTGGATAAATTTGTGGGTAAAAAATTTTTTAAAAATTTACTATAAACTTAATCAGATTTGAATTGATTATTTTATTTTCTTCTTTTTCATTTTTAAAATCATTATAATTATGTAAATACCATAAGACATTTTCTATTTCGGTATGCCTTTCTTCTGTGCGATTTTTCAATGTAATATATAATTCTTCAGATAGTGATGTGTGCTGTTCTTTCATGACTGCAACATGAAATTTATTGTTGCATTAGCTTTTAATAAATTAAAATCTCTCCGACTTAATGACATAATGCTCCGACATAATAGTCAGTTTTATTGGAAGTAGAGATATAGTTCTGGATATTAAGTCGAATTCACTATCTGAAAAATTAATTTACAGGTTTAAGTCGATTATTGCTTTTTGGAGATTGGATTTCTAAATTTCAAAAATCGTTCCATCATTAGGAGTAAACTGTTCCAACGTGTCTTAGAATCTATTATTAACATATATTCTCTTTTATTTTCAGTTAGTATATATTTTTGTAATATGACATTTTTTGTAGGGGAACGTTTAAATATCTCAACAATTTTTCGAACTTTATAAATTATAGGAAGCAATTCTTGATGGGTTAATATTTCCTCCTCATTAGCAATATCTTCTTCAACAATTACATTGTCATTATCTTCATTGTCAATATCACTCTCATCTTACTCTCTTCAATGTCGGAATCCGAAGTTTCTATATCCACAGTATTTGGATTCTTCTGTTCTTTATTTTTTTGGTATAATGCATCTATTACTCCTAACTGAATTCCATGAGATTAGCACAATTGCTGATTTGCACCAATCAACTTTCCATCTTTTTTCATAACTGTTGCTCCATCAGTCGTTATGGATACAATATCTTCCTTCAGGGATAATCCATGTTTCACTAATTTAGATTTAAGCAATTAATTAAGCCATTAATTAGCTAATTAATTTCGCCCATTAGGGAGACATAAAAACAAAAATGTATTCTATTTTGCTATGTTGGCGATCCCTGAACATATAGTGGAGACAATTTTAAAAATTTCTAGTAAATACCGAAAAACCGGTATTTAAACTTGTGAATACCGGTATTACAAAATTGTACAAATGGCTCAAAATACCGGTATTCGGTAACCCGGTATGCCGGTATTGCAATCCCTATATACAATATTTCAAGACACATTTTCCAAAATTCTTTATAATGTAGCATGGATACAGAGTAATTCATATGTTCCGAGATTCGGTAATTTTTAAATTCAATTTCTTTATTAGCATTAATTTTCTTTTTAAGTCTTTCGAAGTTTAGAATAAAAAAATAAAAAATGTTGGGTGATTTACCTTCTAGAGAAAAAGGTGAAAACGACTAAAATTTTATTTAGAAAATAGATTGTCAGTTATTTTGATTCTGGACATCGGAGTATATTTTAATGCATCACATGCTGTCACAGAGATGACTGCACAGTTGCATTTTTTTCCATGAATGGATTTTCTGGTTTTCTTCCTACCAATAAATCGCGTTAACTCCCCACAGAACAAAACATCCTGTACATTTAAGCAGATAACATGTTCTTTTAACACTGGCAATGTAAAAATTCCTAGAAACAGTTGATGGGGATAAACAAGGATGTGATGGCCAAAAGTGGAACGAAACTGCAGTTTATTGTGTTTCGTCATTCAAAGTTTTTAAATAATATGTTCTTACTGAATACTGACAAATTTCTGATTTACATACACGTAACTCAGCAAGTTTTGTTTGAAATAAAGATCATGCCTCTTTTTTGACTTTCCGTCTTAGTATAGAGAATGTACAGTAATCATCAAAAAATTCGAACTCGAGATTCGAATCTCCACGTTTTAGACCTTCATGAGTTCGAAAAATACATTTTTGAAAAATATCTATCTGTGAAAAAGATAACTCAAAAACGCTTTGCACTAGACGATTGCAATTTGGTGTATGCACCAAATTTGCAGATTTCTATCGGATTTTGAGTAAAATCTGTTCTAAGGATGTCCGTCTGTTCAAAAGTAAGTTAACACGATAACTACAAAACGAAGAGAGCTAGATAGGTAAGATGGGTACACAGATTTAACATCTATAGTTCAGACACCTATCAAATTTTGAACCAAATCCAAGAACGGGTTGATTGTCTGTCAGTATGTATTTTCAGAAATACGCAAGCATGATAATTTACAAATGCAATGACTTAAATATATAGAATTAGGTATGGTATTTTGCACCTATAATCATGATTTCTTTGGATATGCTAAACTTCAGATCAATAAAATTAATTGAACTCAAATAAATTAAGTCTTTGATGTCAACCGGTTTTGAAGGCAATTGGAATGTTGATTTTTTAAGCTACGCATGAATATAAACGCTGTTTTCCATCATTTCAAATTTTGAAAACAACTTCACACTTATACAATTATGAATGACTGCGGTTTAAGAATCACCAAGCCCCTTTATAGAATTACGACAATTTTTCCTTCCAATACTTAATCGATGAACAAAGGATTCACTGACAAAGCTAATTTCACTTTCAATTCTAAGTGTATATTTCTTGGCCAGTAGAATCATGAAGTATAACCGCCACAATTGGAAATAATGAAATGCTCTTCTGGATTCCGTTTTATTCCTTATTCTGTGCCTCCGACGTAGATAAATTTACTTATTATTAGCTTTAATATCTTTATATAATAAAGCGTGATGTTTGCTTTTACAAAAAAGACACATTGTTTGCGAGAAACAGAATTTCTGGTGATGATTGCCATGGCAATTGAAACGCAATAAGTTTTTCCAAGACAGTATTTTTCCTAATTGGAATATCTGCATCTAAATCTATAATATTTTGATAAAGTATGAGGACCACTATAGTATTGACACTTAAGAACTGAATGATTGTTACTTTGCGCAACGTTTATAAAAATAAGGTGCTGATTTTTATAAGATTTCTCTTTTCACTATTGTGACTATTTAATATTTCAAGTGAAGTACATCTTGAATTTAAAAATTTCATGAAACATTCGATTGCTGGAAATTCTTTTTCACCGACCTTTTATGATCATAATTGACGCATTTCACTTTCGACTGTTCCCAACAATAAATATTTAATGCAAATATCTCTGAACAACACCTTTTCCCTAAGAGATTTTATCCACTGATAACTTCATTAGATATGTCAGCTAATCATCTTAAATTTATAGAATGAACATTTATAATATAAGGTTGGTTAAGGAATACTTTCACAAATGAAGTGGCATTTTGATCTTTTTTCTATCATAACGTTTCATTAATTTATTCCACACCTCATGATATGCAGTTTCCGAAATAGAAAAGTGCTTCCTTATAGGCTTGCTTATTGCTTGTTGACTTGCTTGTAAAAGTCCTGTCAAATATTGAAATTTCTCAATTTTTTCCCAATAATTTATTATCATGAACTGCCGCCCAATAAAGATCTATAATATTAGGCCAATCGGAATATTTACCATTAAAGCACGGAATGTTTAAAAGAAGTAGTTTAAAGCCATCCTCAGCGGCAGGTAGATTTAAACTTTACTTTAGGACACTTTTAATAGTAAATGTATTAATGGCAGATTGGTCTATTGCTTCTGTTCCAAAATATTTGGCTTCAAATTCCTCAATCTCATAACTGATGAAACTCTTTTAATCTTTGATCAATTCTACTCAAACATCCTTTAAATTCCTTTGTACTGATCACTAAACTCATTATCGTTTATATCTAGAGTTTCAAAAAAAAAAAAAAAAAAAAAAGGAGGGGAGGCGGGGAAAGAAAAAAAAGCGTTATGAAATCCGGTTACTGTGATTTAGGTCATTCTTTAAATGTTTAAGAACAAATTTACTTAACTTAATCATGTTACGATAAAACAAATAATTAATATAATATTAATTAAAAATCTGAGGTAGTAAACTTTATCCTTTAAACGGTATTCTGGCGATGCACACATGAGAATAAAATAAGTTTCATTTACAGTCTTGAAGCATCTAATAAGCCTCACTTGAGGAATCAATTAGTCGATTTGGATTGAAAGACGAGTCTTTCTTATAAAAATATAATTTATATTTTGGTCTATTTAAAATTTTAAGAATACACATAAGTCTGCAGCTTTACTTGAAAGCTGCAGACTTATGTGGACGTAGGTTATTGGGATTTACAGCTACAATGGCTATTATCCCCTATTTCCAGATGAAGTTTCAGTCAGTTAACAGTTAAGAAGTAGTTGCGATGATGCGATTTAGTTCATATTCGAGATTCAAGATTTCCAGTGAAAAGAAGAGATACAATAAGACGGACAGTTCCCGCAACACGGAATGGTGAATAAAGAAAAGAGACACAAAAAGACCACAACGCCTGCAGCTTTGTGCGACAATTTTTTTATTAATAGTAGTAAGCTGATTGATTGATTGAAACTTTGATTAATTGAAATGTGACGAGAATGGGATTTTTGGCAACAAAGTGCCATTATCCCCTTATACCAAAAGAGTGCATTCAATAGATACTAAAAAAATTTCAGAATTTGTAGAAGGACCCGAAGATACTACTCATTAGAAACAGTTTTTTGAATAAGCGTTTTGAATGAAGAACCAGAATGAAGATCGATATTAAGTTTTGCAAAAAGGTTTGACCTATGAGCTGCGTATTGGGAACAAAACAAGATGATATATTCAACGTTGTTTTCACGATTACAAATTTGGCATTAAGCATAATTGTGTAGACCAAATCAATTCAGCGAAGCTGGAGTAATAATCATCTGGGTTAAAAGTCATGCAGTTAGCAAATTGCTTCCATCAACATTTTTACAAGAAAGACAAAAACAAACATGGAATTTGTTGCCACGAATGAAATTACAATAGATTAAGAACAGCACCTTAATGATATTGAAATAAGAATTAACATCAAGAATCAGAAAAATATATTAAAAAATAAGATACAAAAGTAATTAATAGCAAAAAAATATTAATATAAACATATTCAAACATACTTCTGTTGCATTCGTAAAATTTCACAATTGGTCGATGGCCATTTCAATTATTAATGTAAATAGTCTGACATTACCATTTTTACTTGGATACATTTATATTAAAAATATTAATATACAAATATTAGATTTATATTTACAAAACATAGTGATATACATATATTAATATTTAAAACAAACAAATTGAATTGTATATTAAGTAAAGTATTGAACAAATGCTTTGCTTAATGTTTTTTTTTTTGTATACAAAAAAATAAAAACGAAGAAAAAAAAGGAAATATTTTTCCTTCTTAAAAATTTAAGTCTCTTTATAAATCACATTTTGGTTATGGGCAGGGTTATGATTAGACATGATTATCTTTTACTAATTGCATTCAATATCTATCTTTATTCAATGAATTCAATGATAAAGCATAATTAATTTTTTCAAAAGTAATTTTATACTTTAATCTGAAGTATTAATTTTATTTTTATAAAACATTTCATAAAAAAGGACACAAATCGGGACTCCTTTGCTGCAAAAACGAATGAAAGCATACTTTTTTAGTTAACTGTACAATTGCTTTAACTGTAACAAATGTATTTTACGTAAATCCCATCTAAACGTCATATATTTTTAAGTATCATTGTTTTATTCAATTATTGCCATTAAAACTAAATTAATCAGTGTTTAGAACGTTATGAATTGCTGCAAATATCAGAAATAGCAGAACCATAACAGAATATAATATTTTATTTATCTCAACAACTGTTTTAAAGTACTAAAATGCTAATGAATCATTGTAATTGTGTGTTTACAAGCTTTTACATAAAAAATAGGCGAACACAGAAAAATTTTGCACATCACTGTTTCATATGCATTAATATCTGTGCCATCACAGTTTCGATTTGGAATCTACCATGCATCTTTTTCAAACAAAAGACAAAACGTCACATCATTTAGATATTGTATACCATCATAATTAAGCTCGTCACGTGATTGCGACCTCGCATAAAATGATTCCATTGTCATCAAAGTTTTAGAGGATACGATTAAAAGCTTCACTTCATACATAAAAAATCCTAATGCATGAATAAATTAATGTTGACATTGCAGAAAAAAATTCGTCTCATTCAGCGGGCTAGTTGAATATAACCCTAATCCAAAATGTGCCACTGATCTGAAAAATTTATTTCATTGATTTTATTTTAATTTTGAAAACAAAAATATATCTAGAGCTTACAACTAAACAGTGACAGAGACGTTGATATAATTAAGAGTACAGAATAAAGATGTCCTTAAAATGGTCCAGGTTGAATGATTTAAATACTTTGTCGACGCAATACGATATTTTAGAAAAAAAATTGATCAAACCAAATTGATTGAAGAATTTGCTAATGTTTAATGCCGTAAAATATTTACTTATATATTAGCACTTATTGCTGTATCAATTATATAAGAAATTTTAAAAGTGTTTAGATATTATTTTAAATAGTAAGTATACTATTATATTCTTTTTATTAAATAAAGTATATAAAATAAAAATGTTGTTATAAAATAACAGTTAATATTCATCATGTATACTAACAGACTTCATCGAAGATGTTTTGTAAAATCCTATTTTTAAAATTTTTAAAAGGTGACGATTGGCAAAAATTTAAATCCTAATCATTCTAATTTATTTATTTATTTATTTGTGTGTGTGTGCGTGCGTGCGTGCGTGCGTGATCTTAAAATTAAAAAAAAAACATCTTCAATTAATTCGATTTCCCTGCAATTTTTTTTTTTCTGAATTTTGAAAAAAAAAATTATTTTTAAAAATAGTTTGAATTGTTACCTTAGGATTCAAACTATTATCATGGTTTCATCAAATATTTAATCGCTTGATTTTCTTCAATTGTTGGAGCCTAAGAAAAAAAATTGTTTAATGTTTATGTAATTTACAAAACTAATAAAGGAGTGGAGTTAGGAACCGAGAAAGTTAAAATTAAAAATCTCACATTTACGTTTTAATAGCATGATGATGTCATAGTAATGACCCCCATTTATATTCCATACCTATTTTTTAATTTTTATCAAGTAAGCCATTATTGTACAGAATGTTCATTTAAATCATGACCCAGCAATTAATTTAGAAACCTTTAGATTTATACTTTTTTACTGAAAAATTTCTTTAAATGTTGTTAAGAATTATCTTTTATGTTGTTTGAGTCAATAAATATATTGACTAAAAAAATTATGATGTTTAAATTTAATGAAAAATCCCTTTGTGCTATTAGTCATACTTAGTAAAATATTTTAGCAGATTAAAATTTCGATGAACTTCTGCATCTAGAACTGATCGAGTTATGAAGTCAGAAGTTATGAATCGTAAGCCAGCTCAATGAACTGCCATGCATTTATTGATGAATCTTCCTTCAGTCAATCACTTACATTGTTTTAAATCGACAAAAATAGCGAAGCCTCAGAACTCGATCAGTTTTAGTCGCAGAAGTGTGAAGACTCTTTAGTTTAAAATATTAATGTATCGACAATATTTTCTTTAATATGACTAACAGAATTGGATGATTATATAAAAATTTAGACATCGTAATTCCTTCTGAAGAACATTTATTGCTTCATGCATTATAATTCTTTGCATCTTTTAAAGCATTTTTTGATTTGAAGTATATGCCTATCCCTAATAGTAATTAGTAAATAAACCATGATTAGGTTGAATACTGTATATCTTAATGCTATATTTTATTATACTTTTTTTTTGCGTTGTATAAGCTATTGAACAGTGATTATGAATTTGTAGCAAAAATAATTTTTCACCCAATATTATAATTGTTCTGCGATTCCCGAACTTTCTTTCCTCCCGTTTATTTTGATTAGACTTTGATCCTATTCTCAGAGCCCACCCTCCCCTTCCACTTCCAGTCCTCTCTTCCTTAAAAAAAGATTTTATTAATCATCCAGACTCAGATGTCTCTTCTCAAGCACCATTCAACATAATATTGATAACCAATAACACATCATTTATACGTTTTAATTATTTATTTTTAATTTTAAAAGTTAAAAATGCCAAGACAGTTGTAAGAAGACGTAAATTAATTTTTCGAGAAAATTCAACTTAAAATAATTCTATATATTTATTTTTCGGAATAAACAACTAGTCCTTTTTTTAGGTGAATAATTATGAATCGATTTACTTTTCCTAGTACAAAGGGTTAACACTGTTAAGAGCTTGGATTAGCTTAAAAGTCGAAAGATTCTAACTAATTTAAAAATATGTGTAAGATTTATTTTTGGTTTCAAATTTTATGTCATTTTTATGACAGCACTGATGTCTAATTTCTTCAACTAGAGTATTGGCTTTCTCGCCAGTTAAGCTATTGTATTGTAGTCATAAATATTTAAATTGTCCCTATTATTAATGAAAAATATAAAAAAAATTCTCACTGATATGAATATAAAGATGATTTACCGTTGTTAAGTATACTTTCAAAATAAAGCATTTTAAAACTAACTTCAATTATTTAAAATTCTTTTCATGACCAAATTGAATATCAAAGATTTAACAAGTTAAAAAATTGCAAATTGTCTTCTTAAATATTGGATGAAGAGATAATACGATGCTTTGATGCACAAAATGAAATTACCAAAAATTGAAACTTCATGATTACATGCATAATTATTAAAATTATTTTTGAATTTAAAAAATTGCTCTAAAAATTGTTGTAACTTCAAAACCTTCAAAATTGTCTAAATATTAAATTTTGGGAAGAAAAAGTTTCGGCTCATTATTTCTTACTCACGATGTTTAAAATTAAGAGAAAATTGTTCATAATAACTTTAAAAAAAAATGAAACGAATTTATTACTAAAAAACAAATTTTTAAAAAATCAAAAATCCTTTATATATATATATATATATATATATATTGTGAGGAAAGATGCATCAACAAGTCAACTTTTTAACATGAAACATAGATCGCTTGATTTTTACTTCAGTTTAAAATAGATTTTAAAAAATATGTAATGTTGAGCTTCAGAAAAATATTTTTAAAAAGGAGCCAAGCTTTGTCAGCCATAGATTCAATATTTGAAAAAATAATGCAATTTAAATTATTTGAGAAAACAATGAAATTCGTTTGAATTTAATGGCAACTATAAAAAATATTGTAATATTTGTTAAAATATTTTTTAAATGATCTTATTTAGGGAAAAAATATACGACAATTAGTTTGAAATAAATAAGAATAACGAATTTTTAATTTAATGACTCAGCAAAAATCATTTCTTTATCGATATTCATTAATATTTACAGATTTTAATCCATGCTACATTAAGTTATTCATTATGGATTCAGATTCGAAAATGTTGGAAATTTTCTAAGTGATTTAGAAATAATGACCACGTTGCAAGCGATGTTGGTGCATCACTACCTTACATATGTACAAACATTCAAATCTATCAGACATCGCCTGGTGAATGACGCAGCTATTCAATTTCGGTTTCAATCAGTCGAGAAAATGTCGTCCAAAGGTCATATTCGATTTTCTTCTGTTTGCCACAGAAGTTCGATTAACCACAAGCTAGTGATTAATCGGCACAGATCACACATTAAATTAGATAAAAGCGTTTGATCCACGCCAAATACCGATATTTCGTAACCCTTGTTCGCCAGTGTCTTTCAATTAATATATAAATACCCATTTTCTTCACTATATAACAAAGAACACAACTCTCGTGTAGAAGTCCAAAAATAAAAATATAAGCATTCACGACATTTATGAATTATTCAAGATCCACAATTTGTGCGTTAGGGAGAGAGATATATATAACGCTTTTATTAAAGAGTATCATAGAAAAGGTTTGAAGAAGCCACTTTCGCTGGTTTGTTTAGAACATGGAGAAATTTTACCAATTTATTCTAAATTTATCAAATAATTGACAATATGTCGGAGAAGCATTATATGTAAAAAAATTAATTAAATAATTTGAATATTGAGAGAAATCTGAGTATTTGTAGGAAATTTAAATATGAATGTGGGAATCATACCCTATTTTTTTCTTTAATAATTTCAAAGTAAGATAGCGATGTTAGATTCTATTTCCAAATGCATAATTTCGCAAATCCTGAAATTTTTGATAACTTCTTACATGTTCCACATAAATTCACAACTTCACTTTAGAAGTACAACACATATCTATTTTAACGTAACTGAAACATTCTATAAAAAGACGAGGAACCATCCAAATTCTGATTACAAGCAGGAACCAGAAAATGTCTTTGACAAGCAGCTAACACGCCTTCCTCATAAAAATAAAGGAGGAAAGCGCAGATCATTTTCTACATCCGAACCTGTCTGAAGACAGTTTTCAGGTAACGACTTTCTACGTTCCAGCCAGTTGAAGAATTAAAAAATACTTCATTTCAATTTGAATATGTTCGAGAAAACATGATTATCGCATGAAACCACAAAATAAAATTACTCGGAAAATCCCATAAAAATGTTCGATGCCCTTCAAAGTTACGAGGCCCCCTAAGCAGAAGCTTTCTTTGCTTATTTGATAATTTGACTCAGCCAGGAATATCTGCAAATCTCACTAATTGTTTATGATTTTTCAATCGTTAATCAATAGCCGTTGGTTCATTTGCATGAGTTTATTTCTTTCTAAATATAACACTAAAAACTTCTTAAAGAGAAAAAGAACCTAGAAAATGAAAGTGCATCAAGTTCTGGACTGAATTATTTAATGAATATCAGTATTTTTCCAGAACTTTTCTTATTTTTAGTCTTAGTTTTCGTTTATAATAATTAATGCTTGATCTAATTTATATTTTCTGATTTAATATCTCTGGAAGAATACTGATATTCTGGACAAATATCTGTATTTTTCTTGAACCTTTTCTTGATTTTGGATAAATATGAGTATTCTTCCAAAACCTTTTCTTATTTTTAGTCTTAGTTTTTCATTTACAATAATAAATACTCGATCTAATATATATTTTCAGATTTCGAGCTTGCCTGAAACTCTCTGGCACTGCAGCAGGCAATATGGTGGGGAAGTTGTTTTTTAACGTGGTACAGACGAAGTGCTTCCTCTTCAAACATGTCAAGAAATGCACCAAGAGATCTTGGTGGGGTAAATGCCTCAAATACGAGAAAGACAAGACAGCTTTCCTGAGAGATGCTCTCAAGTACTGAATTATGTATTATAACTTTGTCCAGTCAATTGTACAGGTTGCTCCAGCCAAGTGACGAGATTTACCTTTTATAAGTAGACGACTTCGTCAGTATTTGATGTATTAGGATTTATCACCTTTTAGATCCTAAATGGAATATTTAAATAATATCACAAAAATTGCACATTGAATATAAAATAGTTAACTTTTTCTATAGAGACTTAAATAAACTGAAACTGAATGCTAACGTAAAGAACTATAGAAATCCAGGATTTAAGAATGTTCTTTTCCAGATAGTAGAAATATCGTCTGTATTACATAACCTCTTCACAGCCAATTCACCAGACATCCTAACAAAAGTATCAAGATTTTAATGGCTTTTATAGACAGTAGCTTTTACTATGTAATAATAACAAACACATCTACTTGCTAAAACATGCATAGTGTTTTAGTTATTCTTTACATATTTCATGCTTATTTAAATGGTTAAGAAATAAGATTTCAACAATTGCTTCTAAAATATGAGGAATCATGTTTTATTGAAAACACCTCTATCAAATATGATAATAGGAAAAAAAGGGCTACAAACAATGAAATAAGCAAAGCAGTTTTTATTCTCCCATCTACAGCAAGCTCACATACCTTAATAGAAAATAATATTGAAGATCACTGAATACATGCAATTTTACTACTGAAATAATATCTAATTATTTGTCGTTTGCCATTTTAAATGTTTTAAAACCTTTTCAGTAATTTTTTTGAAAACTTATACCACATAAAAATCAAAATTAACATTACTCTGAAAGAGCATTTGATCCTTTTAATACCATGGTTTAAATATTTATAGTTTGAATATTAATAAAATTTTATTAGCAAAAATAAATAAATAAATCTGTCCACGGACAGGAAACTTTATGTCTTTTACAGTGCTTTATTCGGTTTCTAATTAATATTTTTAATTGGCTTAAAATTTATATAACAAAATTCATTTGAGTACTTCTTAGGAAACAAACATCAAATCTGAAACAAAATTTCCACTTTGAAGAATAAGTAACACCTTCATTTTATTTATGTTCCTACTTGTACATTTTTTTCCTCAACTATAAATAAAAGTAGCTATTATGTGTTCAAAAGACTTTCTTTGATGCTGGAGCAATCTTTAAACAGTTGACATCAGAGATTCTTTGACTCTGAATTAGTGACATTGAGGCGCACATTATGCCATAGTTTTCTACGTGTATTTTGCCAACTTAGCTCATCAATCACTATCAATATGTAGATTACATATGTTGATCCCAAGTAACGTATCATTTACATGAAAATGCATATTTTATTTAGAATATAAACTATAAGTAATTAGTGGACAGAAAAAAAAAAAGATAAAATTTAAATGTTTCAATTCAGTAACTTTTTACCTTAGAATCTAGTAAGAAGTACTTTAACAACCAGCACTTTACGTATTGTCTCAGTAATTTTATTTTATTGATATTTCTGTCATGTTATTGTTATCTTTCCTTGTAAGACAGTTAAAAAAATTGATGAATTTTACGCAAACTCAAACGAAGTAAAATGTAAATATTTTGGAATCGATAATTCTCCACTTTATGTAAGCTTGATAAGTGATGCTAAAACGATATTGCTTCGTCACTTAAACTTTAAAACAGGCATCTTCTCTGTAATGTTTCAGACCATAGAAATCAAATTTTAAGTGTGATGATAACTTTAAAACCTCTTATTTTTAAAGTTCCATAAAGTAAACACTGAAACTGTGGTGCAAAAATAAGGATTCTGCAATTACTTCATCACGAAGCTCATGTAAAAAATTTTGAGAACCGGAGGAAAATATTTACAGGGAAAAGCTGTGACACATTTCCTAAAGCTATCGACCTCTACAATGTATGCCACGTCATTCCCTGACAGTGTTTATGAATATGCCCTTCATGCATTATTACGATAATTTCCAATGTCTGTCTTGCGATTCGAAGAACATATAATTTCCATGTAAATATATCCCAAGAATGAAAAGGAACACTCTTCCTTTCCTTTTTGAAAAATTAATCTTTCCGACATGATTATAAGGTGTTCTGATTCAAAATTTCGTGGAAGATTCTTAGACAGTTCTGTTCCGTTATGATTTTTCTACTTTTTATTTAATGCTTTAATAACTGAACATTTTATTTCCATTTGGAAATAGAATGTTCGTTTATTAAAAATTGGATTATTTATAAAAGCAAAGAACAAGCGGATCTTAAAATGCAAAAAGTCAAAATTCCTTTTTTTTTTTTTTTTTTTTCTATAATCGAACATGTATTCCATTGCTATTCTTTTAATTTCATCCGAAGTTGTTAAGTTAATTGAAATTTACGTCTATCTGTTTATAGCGTTTCAATTTTAAGTCTTTAATTATTTCAGCTAATTTACAGCATTTGACTTTCAAATCTTAAATCAACATATACTTTTTTAGTTAAAACTTGCTGCTACATCTTCCTGCTTTTTAGAATTTTTTGGAGAATAAAATCTAATTTCAAATACTACAAATTTTTATAAAGTCAGCAAATTTTTCAAAATTGAAAAATAATGCAAAATAAGCGCTTTTCGCTATTATTAATTCTCAATAATAATGGAAAGAATTGCTTTAATATAAATGTAGGAGACTAATGGGGCGTATTAAAAATAAAAGATATTCAACAGAATGCAAGAATCAACAATAATTTATTTGAATTAAAAAGTGACAAAGTAATTAAAATATGTAAAGGTAACAGAACCTTGTTTGTTGATTTTTCGGCTTTTGCGATTCTTTTTTCGAATATCTGATCTATAATAAGATTTAAATTTTCATTAAGCATCATTATGGAAAATGATGCAAAGAATTAACTTCTAATTTGTCTGAAATAATAGAGAAAGGCACGAAAAAAATAATAAATTCCTCTCAATCTCAAAATATTTTTAATAGGCTTCATCATATTCATGTAATTTTTAATCTTCAATAAAATCGAAGATAAGTATAACAAAAGTATTTAACAGATTCTTTTTTATCCTCTCAAGAATCAAAATATATTCGAATAACTTTACAATCAGATTCATCCCTTCCTTTGTTCCATTTTGTATATTGAATGATACAATGTAATTTTCATGTTTAATGATTACTGTTTAGTAAATAAAGAAATGTTCCTAGTATTGCCATTTATGTCTTATTATTGCAAAAAAGGAATTATTTCACCCAATTACATGAATTGGAATGCAGTTATTTTATTACATGCACGTTTAATTTAACTTTCATTTCCTGCTGTTATTTTTTATTTATTTTTACATCCGGAAATATAGCTGTTTGTATGAATAAAAAATACATGTTAATTACCAAAGAATAAAATCTTAATACAGAATTCATGAAAGAATTATCCGCTAACGTTTACAACTACACTCCAGTATTAGCAATAACCGCATAATCTGAGCAAGAATACTGTAGGGCTCTGGTATATAACAGGAATTTATATTACCTACATTTTTAAGCCATTTGAACAATAACAATACATTTTCTGGAGACTCTAAGAATGAATCTCCCTCTTAAAATAGAACCCATTGTCTGGATACAGCAATTTCTCTAATTTTTAGATTATCAAAACTTTTAAAAATAAAACGTCATTCACATTCTTAATTGACATTCGGGTTTTTTAAATGACGAAACAATAAAATTTACAAGTTAATAATTTTCGCATTTTTATTAACTTTGAGAATAAATATCTTATGGATACTAACATTAATTTTAATATTAGCAAAATAAAAACTAACCGAGACCAATAAAATTTAATCGATCATTTTGGCAATTCTAATTATATTACCTACAAAAGAGAGAATTTGCAAATAAAATATTAAACAGCAGAAAAAGAAAGCGCATTTAAAATAAATATTATGAAAATCAATCAAATTTGATTATGCAGCAGCATATGTTTTGGATAATGAGATAAATAGTATGCTAATTAAACCTGAGAAAGTAAATCCATGTAAATTAATTATGGTGATAAGCAGATGGTGTACTCTGTTAAGTTTCGCAAAGAATTCGCTCACTCGTAGCATATATTGTATATCAAATAAAATCATTTAATGAAGATCAAAGAAAAAAATGGCAGATATTTTATAAGTCACATAATCTTTTGTCTGTAAATAATAAATTATTAATAGTTTAAAAAAAGAATTTATCTCGAATCTTTTTTTATTATTTTGTATTAAAATATTTTTGCTTATTTCAAAAGAAATTCTCATAAATACTCATTTCGACATGAAGCACAATTAAAATTTATTATTTTAAAATTTTTATTTAAATTTTTTTTGTTCTTTATTTGAATATAAGGTAAAATTTATTTAAGCATCTTTTGTCCTTCATTTAAATATAAGGTAATAAATATATAATTTTATACCGACAAAAATACTGATAGATTAAAATGTCAATCGTGAATCATTAAAATTATCGTTTTAATATATATAAGGATATATATTCTGCATCAAAGTATTAATACTAAATATATTATCTAATAATGTTTTGATGTATGAATTAACTCCCTTTTATGATTATAAGCAATGTTATAACTATAATTACGGCAGATTAATTTTGTGAAATTTATGGCTTTTGTAAGAAAAATGCATAAAATAAACACTAAATAATAAATAAACTGAATTCGTGTTAGAACATACGGAGTTTTTTTTTTTTTTTTTCAATTAATTATAAAGCGAAATAACTTGGTCCATATTTTGTAAATTTTGAGGCTATTTAATTTTTGCAAAGTGTGTATTAAGAAGTAGTTTAGTTGTATTAACGTCCCGTCTTAAAGCAGCACTAGCGCTATTTTAGGAGGACCTCGTAATTTTGCACAGCGGTCAGATGACGATGACAACACTTGAGCTGGCACACCCCTCTCTAAGCTTCCGCACCACACCAGGGAGAGGACAGGGAGAATCCCGATGGTTTTAGCAGTACACCAGAACCCGCTTACACGATGGTTCATCAATAGAATCGGGTCTCGAACCTGAAGCCTTCCGTTTCCAAAGCCGAGGCCTTAGATCACCGCGGTCCACTTATTACGAAATAAAATTTCCATTTTTCATTGACTTTTTATATTCTGCAAGTGGCATTCTATAAGCAATTGAATAAAAAGTCTTGCTTCTCACAAGAATAGAGATTAAAATATTATGGCACTAGAAAGCATTTCTTTTTTATTTTGATACTTTTTGCCACCACCATTTTTTTTTTCCTAAATGTTTTTGCATTACCACAGTCTTGAAAATATTTAATACAAGAGATATGATCAGAAATATTAGATTGTCAAATAAAAGAAATAACGATTATGAAAACGCCCTACAGGGCAGACCGTTTGACCTGGAACTATCATCTTTGGGACATAATTTCTTCTTAGTTAGTTGTATTCACTAAAGAAAGATTTTTTTTTTTTTAATTTTTATATTCCTGCTCATAAAATTCGGTGCAAATTATCGCACAAAGCCCATTTTTATACAAGTTTAACATAGAAAAAAAAAATCTATTCAGTCATCCTAATGTTATTTAGGTGCAATTTTTCCCCTAATTTTAATAAATTTTTCAACATATTTAAGTTTACTTTACAATACTTTTTACTGTTTAAGTTACTATGTTCAAGTATATCCCGGTTACGATGATATTAATGTTTTTTTATGAGCAGATTATCGCTGCTCTACAACTAAGAATTGTTTATATAAAATAAAATTGAATGAATAATGCTCATAACATTATCATTCTATGTTGTTTCGGGCAGATTTGAATCGCCATTAAATTATTTTAAAAAAGAACTTCCCGCTATATTTCTGATATCGAAATAAGTGATATACTCCTTGAAAGAGCACAAATGCTTAAGATATTTTATTGGAAATCTCATCATTGAAGCTCAAAACAAACAAAAAAAAAAAAAAAAAAAAAAAATTTTTTTTTCGTCTGAAAATGGTTAAGAAAAATGTAAAGGAGATTTGAACCACCAGAACGAAACATCGAGCATGATGTTGTGGGTATGTTTAATTTAATTTTAAAAAAAATCTTAATATAGCGACGAAAACATGCACACGCACATACACACAAAAAAAAATATACCGTCCCAATGTGACAATATAAGTCCTGTCACTAAACTAACAACGAAAATTATTGCTGATAAATACACCTCAAATTATTTTTTAAAAGAAAAGGGAAATAAGATTGGTTATTGAAAAGTTCATATTTTAAAGTGATATAAAAATGATTTTTGTGCAGTAGTCTGTTTCAAAATTATTGAGGAAAAACTTAAAACTCAAGAAATCACTATGTGCAAATTTGATGCTCAAATTCGATGCCAGTTCTGCAAAGCCACTGTCCCATGAAAGAGTTTTTCATTACGCATATAATATTACACAATACATAAATAGTATGGCAGCTTATAAGCATTAATATTTTTAGTTAGCAACATATTAATGTAACAAGGTTAATCAATCATTTCATTCTATTCTTCAGATTCATCTGTGTTGGTTAATTGAATCAAAACTTTTCAAATTACCAAGAATGAAATTAATATACAGCAGTAGTTAATTGTTTCATATGCAGATTAGTCAAATATGGCGTGATGACCTTTGGCCTTTTGGAGTGAATATGTGTCATTTAAAATTTTTTTATAAACACTTGGAAGTCTATCATTCTTGTGTAATCTTTAATCTTACTTCCCTACTACAAGATATACATGCCCATAATTTTTATTTATTTTTATACATCTTAATTAAAACAGATATGCTTTATATAAAATGTTAAAGAGAATGAAATGATTTAAAGTAAATCAGGAATATTATTATTTATTTTAATACATCTTAATGTCAAAAGTAAATAGTATTTATTGTTATATCATGTTTAATATTTAATTTACAAAGCGTAAATTTTTGCAAAAATTTATAAAAATAAGAAAAGAAAAAAAACTGTAAAACAAATTTTAATCCATTGTAAAGGAAAGATTATTAGTAAGAAATATGAATGAATTATTAGAACTGAAAAACAGAAATTAGTTTAATCCACTTCAAAAAATAGTGTTTTATTTAATAGATAGATATATTAATTCATTGCTTTTGTTTGATAAGTTTCTATTTTATTTTTATCCTGTATATTCAATTTCTTTAGTGTGTTAATGTGACTCAAAATATTTCAAAAGAAAACCACTTGCAAGATTTGAAATAAAACTAAGAAAACCAGGAAAACAGATTTATTATGATATAGTTTTGTTAAATATATTTGCATTTATAATTTCTAACATATGTTTGATAAAAATTTACAAAGTTATTATACATATATCATTCTGAAACTTAACTTTTTTTGTTTTTTACAAATATATACAAGTTTTACAAACCTCAGGTGATTTGCAATTATTTGTGAAAACATTCCTAAATTGTCTAACATCCAATGAAGCACAAAACATAACACAAAAAAGTAATTTACATAATGGACTTAGACTTTTAATTACAATATGATACTTCCATTCATATATAGATAGAACATGCTTGTAACTGACTTTATGCAATATATACAAGGAAGAATATGAATAAATAACAAAAGAAAATGAAATAAAAATTCTGACATCAGCACAATTTGCTAATAGCAGACATATTAAACATAAATGCTTTTTTTTTTAAATAAAGGATTAAAAATAGCATAATTTGAGTTATGGTTTAAAATCCTAACTACTTGAAATTAAAAAATTTTATTGATTGAACAATCAATCAAAAGATTACAAAGCATTTATGTTTCACATCAATCCAAATGATAAGAGAAATTTATTATCTTTTTATTAGAAAAAAAAAGTCCTTAAATTTAATCTCAAGTCAAATAAATTAATGCAAAAAAAAATTTTTAAGTCTGCAACAACCAAAAAAGGCACTGATTCGTATAAAGCATTTCAAACATTGTACTGTAAATCACATATGGTATAGAGGCAGATAATTTAACTTTGATTAAATCTTTTCTTTGTAAATAGAAATAATTTAATTATATTAAATAATTATTTCAACACACTTTACTGCTACAATCTGCAAATCATCCTAACTGAATAGAAATGTCAGAGAACTGAAACATAAATGTTGAATGCATATAGCCAAGCAACCTAAATTTTAAAATGCTTGGTTATCTTATGATCCTTAAGAACTTAGCCATGAAATACAACTTTAGTCTGAAAAAAAAAATAGAATGGAAATAAATTTGTGCTTGCATGATTTTTTGAATTATGGAAATGTGGACACTATTTAAAAACTAAGCTTTTTGTTTAATCATACAGATTTTAACTGTAAATATAAATTCTATTACAAACCAAATACGTTTTTTTTTTTATAAATATAATGTAATACACACCGAAAAAGCCTTTTTAAATATATATTTGAAACAGAAAGCAGATTATTATTTTTTAAAAACTTATCAGAAAGCGTACTTGAAATTTTCTTAACATCTATATTGCATTTGTTTTTACATATACAGGCATATTTGGCCATTTTTTTTTAAAGTAGCAATATCCTTCCTATTTTAAGTGTAGCATAAATTAGTTAATGAAATTAAATGAGTTCATCAAAACAAAACATATCATGATATATTTTAAAAAAGAATTATATGAAAATACTGCTTCATGAAACAGCAACTGAAAATGATTTCAAAGAGATACAAAGATTACTGTTGTCTAAATTAAAAATCAGTAAAGCACTGATCAAAATGGCACATATTTCATGATGACTAAAACAAAAACATTTATTTACATAACAATGGTAGAATGAACAGGAAAAAAAATTGACACTTGCTAATAAATCGATGACATACATACAGAAATCATGAAAAGACTAAATATTCACGCAACTGCTTAATAAGGTCAAATAATAAGTCCATATTATACAAAGGGTTCAATGAAATTAACTAACTAAATTAATTCAAAACATTCAACTAGCTAAGAATTACAGTAACAAATATAAGATGGAAGGAAAAAACAAATCACTAGAAAGTTACTGGTAATAACAAATGTTACATGACTAAAAAAAAGGAGAATTGGTTTATTCATAAAGCCTGGGAATATTTAAGCTCAGATCTGAGAGGTAGTAAGGAGCTGAATATGCAGTAAATAATATCAATAAAAAATACTTTTTATGTAACTGTATAAATGAAAAGAAGTTTCCATAATCAACTTGAATTGACAACATATAAAACATATTAAAACAACAGTTAAAAAGAGAGGAAGAAAATTAGTATCATTAGTTATTTAGAACTTAAGCGAATATTTTAGAAAACATATTAATTGAATTTTAATCTTAAGCTTCACAGTTCTGACTAGCCATAGAAATATAAGCTGCAAATTGAAAAAAATTAATGGAGAATGTTATTTTTAACTGCAAAAATGGGATAGGAGATGTTTAAATCAGTCCAATTCAATTTTCTTAATTTCATGAAAAGCTGAATGCATTAAATATTAGTACAAATCTCTATTTAAAAATATTTTCTGTATTGCTTTCTTTTTTCTTTGCTTTCAATCAGCTAAATCTACAAAAACTCAAAAGAAAATTAAATTATCTTATTGGTATATGCAATATTCTATAGTTATTATTTAATCACAAAGCAGTTCAAAGAAATAGTTAACAATTTAAACTAATGCTTCAAGATAATAGGAATTTTTTTAAAAAAAAAGGGGGGGGGGGTTTAAATATATCCTCAATTAGAAACTATTTTACCTGATATATACTTCTCAACTGCAACTAATTTCTTTTTATAAATTCATTTTTTTTCCTTTGCAAATAATACTTCAATAAAAAAACAAATGATTAATTGGTTTAGCAGAAGAAATTCTTTTTGTAACATTAAATATATTCTCCCCCCCCCTCCGATGCATACTGTTTCTTTTGAATAATTATACATAATTCTTGCAATTCAAATTTTAACTATCTACTAATTATAACATCAGTTCCATGACACCCATCATCTATTTCAAAGTATAAATTTCAACACGCCCTTTTGAAAGGATTCTTATGATACACAGCATCTAATTATGTAATAGGGAAACTTTGTTAATAGCAGCAATTTGAAAAGAATGAAAATAATTTCAAAAGGCAATAAACAAATACAAAATTAAAAAAATAATAAAAACAAAAATATGTGAAAATTAGATGAAAAAACAAATTTGAAAATTTTAAATTTGTTTGCAAATAACTTAAGTAATATATAACAAGGCACATTATATCATTGACAAGGGTTTAAAAAAAAAGTTATGCTACAAAAATTCTCTTTGAAATTTAAAAATATTTTTCTCCCCTATTATAAGTAGTTTCTTAAGTTCATAAAATATTTCAACATTGATAACTTCAAAGTTTAAATAAACCAACTTCTACATACCATTCATTAACATCTTTTTCTTTCAATCATATGTAATAAGACTTTCAATAACACACAAAAACATTCACCATCCATATTTTCTCTTATGATGCAGATATATTACAACATCAAGCATTGAAAATTTCTTAAATTTCATTAACAAAGATTTAAGAAAAGATACTAAAAAAATGTTACTTATTTGAAATTTCATTTTAAAAACCTTCCAATAGAAATTTCTTTACAGATCCAGGTAAATTTATAAATAAATGTATGCATAAGAAATATTTTTCTTATTAAAAAAAATGCTTAAAATTTATTAAATGCAAAATTTTTTTAACTAAAAATCAGATAATTAATTAAATAATATCTTAAACTATCAATATCTTAAAATAAACAACAATATAATCAAATCTATTCTTATACATTTAAAATAAATTAATTTGCTACTAAATAATTTTGCTACATTTTCTTTCATAAAAATGAATTCTTTTCAACCATAATTTTACTCTAACAAAAATATTGATGAGAATATAACAGTATAAATGATAACATTAATACAAATATAATTTCACAAAATTGTGAAAAAAAAAAACACTTTATGTTATTTTGGAAAGGAAAAAAATTTATATATAAATGAAATAATTTCTTCAAATATATTTATTAATAACATCAGAAGTCTAAGAATATAAAAATATTTCTCATATAAATATATTGGAAGGTAAAATATATAAACATAAATATAATTCAAAACTTATAAATCATTTTTTTAATTTAATGCAGCACAGTCAGTTTATTTTTTTAACATCCTATTTAGTTCCATCACAGATAATTAGAATATACTTTCACAATTCATTCAGACTAGATCATTTCTAAGATTTACAAAATTTTGCACCTGGTAATACAAGAGAAAAAAAGAGGTAACATTCCTGCAGCAGACTAGACTCTATGTTTACTGTTTTTTCAAAAAGATAACATTCATACCTTGCACCAAAAAAAACAGTGCCAATTCGACAATTCAAAACAATAAGTGCAAATCTCCGACAACTAAAGTAAACAAACAAAAGTGTTCTCAATCCTTAAAAGATATTTCAAATCATATTCTTCAGAACACATTCTTCACACACCAAGCCATATTTAGCTTTTCAATCTTGAAGTATAATTGTATCCAAGCTTATTTGTTCCAAAATAATAATTCATAAGCTGCAACAGCTTAAAACAACATTTAAATACCTGAAGAATTTACTAACTTAAATGTCTCAAATAAAGAATTCATACATATAACAATCTATACATCATATCCTTAATCAAAAAAGTACAATCTGATACAATTTTCAAAGATTTCTAACAAAGAAATATTTTTGTATGAAATAAATAAATAAAAAAATACTAATTATATATTTTATAAAATTTTAATTACATATTAATTTCAAGATAAAAAAAATTAACAAGTGATTTATACCATAATTGAAAATTTAAAGACTATAAATAAGTATGAATTTGAAACTGGTTAATATTTTATAACTCAATATTAAACAGTGAACTTTTGTCTTCAACAAATTAAAATAGCATTCTTATAAAATAAGGATTTCATAATAAGCAACTTTTGAAAGTTTTTTGATATACAAAAACAATGAATAATTAAACAAAAATACACCATTCCTTTCCATAAATACATTATCACATTCTCTTCATAAATGGCATTTATAACTGGTTTTAACAACTCTAAATGCTGAATAGTTGCTACAATAATTCTTATTAGAAAAATTTGAAAAATAAAATGACCTAAAACAATTCTACATAAATATTCTAGTTAGCTTTAAATCAAAAAATGTTAAACCAACCAAATAATAGTATTTAAAAATATTTAGTAAAATTAAGGTAAGAAAATAGCTCATTACTATTTTTTAAGCTTTTAAGTTTTTTAATTGCAAAAATATCTTACAATATTGTTATATTGCACAGAAACCTGCACTTCTAATGTTTGATCTTATACAATACAGCATCAAATGTCCCACCAATGACTTCACGCCACTATATATTTATAAAATATTTTGATTGTATCAAAACAATGAAGGCATCAATAAAAAAGACAGGCACAGGCCTGTGTTTCGTATAAAATTTTTTTTTTAAATTTCCAATGTAGAACATGTCATAAATAGCTACTGAACAATTTCTAATTTGGTAAAAAATCTTAAGTTAAATAACATACTGGAAAAAAAATGTAAAAATAAATACTTAAAATCAGTTTTAACAATTTAATCACAAATTTTCTCTCATATAAATATTATTTTATAACTGCTTTACTTATAATACAGTCAAACGTAGAAAGAAATTTTGTCCCATGACTTAGAATTATTTAAGAGATAAAAATATGAAAATGAACAAAAATATAAAACCTTTGATTTTTCTCTCTTCAGATATACTTTCAGCTTTAACTAGATTAACACTATGAGAATGGAACCATTTATTCATATAAAAACAGCATTTCATTAAAAATTAATATATCTCACTTAAAACATCTGGAAAACAGCTGTACAAATGTTAAAATATCATTACAATAGATATTTTTCTTATATATATATTGATGAGAATAATATACTTTTTGACTAAGTATCACCACTTGTCTATCACAAAATAGTTTCAACAATACCATATAACTGCATCAACATTTGCATATGAATTGGGAGACAAGAACGCCTGTCAGAATATTTGGAATCAAGTTGGAGCCAAGATAAAGCATTATATCCTTCTAAAACATACCTGTAATTGAAATGGATAAGTATTAAGGATTTAAAAAAATTATTATAAATAAAAAAATTGTTCAGAAAACTCTTTTAACTTAAAAATTTTATACATATTCATCTATATAATTTATGTATGAACCAAACTTTGAAACAATAAATTTTTAATCAAATAAGATAAATATTTATATGAAAAGAATTTTCAGTATTATTTTCAATAATATTTCATTTCTCATAAAAAATCAACAATTTTCATCAATTAATCTTATAAAAGTGCAGAAAATATAAAGAACTTGGATCTTAATCTTACAAAAGTGCAGAAAATATATAGAACTTTGATCTTCATGTAATTCATAGATGAATTTCATTTTTTTTTTAAATTCTTCTACTTACTTATTTTATTTATTTTAAAAATAAAATTTATAATGATACAAAATCAGAATAAAAAATTAATACTATTTAAATAAAATACCTCAAGACATCTGTAGTGAAGTTTGAATCAAGAGGATGACAAAGGAGTTGTTGTTGGCTATTATTAGGCAGCCATTCATCTGAACTTTGTTGAATAAATGGTAAATGAATAAGCAATGCAGACTGAAAGAAAAAAAAAAAAAAAAAAAAAGAGGGAGGGGGGATAAATATATGTAAACATGAAATTTAAATTTATTGAAAGCAAAATCCAGTATTTTAATCAGGCATGCTAAATTACTACAAATAATACTCTCATAGGGAGATAAATCTAGCAGTATACAAACAACAACAATCTTAATACAAATGTCATGATTTAAACTCATTATTAAAAAAAAAGTCAATACACATAACTATTAGAAAACTATTATTAACTAGTTTATTATGATAAAAAAAACTAGTCAATGTATTATCACACACAAAAAAATTATAACCAATCATACTTAAATGGAGGTAATCAAGATCAGAATAAGCATAATTTTACAGCAAAATTAAATGAATTTAAGATGATTGAATTTACAAATAATTGTTAGTCAAATTTGATAACATTTGAAAAAACCTGCATATAAAATAATGCATACTCTTTTTTTAAGTGTTTGGTCATGCAAATCGATATAAAAATATTACTTTTTTTTCACAAAATTAAGGAAAATTCATATCCACTTTATTCTTTTTGAAAATCACCACTGCAAATAAGACATTTCTTGAAGCAATGTAAGAGTTTTGCTAAATTTATGAAGAAACCATAAACTTTTTCTTTTATATGTGTCATTATACAATATTAGTCAAAATAAATTTCTGCTCTTCATTATGATTCATATGTTTATGTGATATCTTATTCTTTGAATTTTCATGCTTGATTTAGACAATCAAACAGCAAATTAACTATTCAGCAATTAATAATAAAAACCTTACACACCTTTAAAAAAACAGGCAATTTGTTTTCCATCTGAGGACAAGATGCCCAAAACCATTTGGGAACAGGACCTACTTTTGCAGTAGATACATAATATCCCAATGCTAATGGCTGCTGCAACAATTGTAAAGCTTCATCTTGGCTTTCTGTTAAAATACTTTCACACTGCAGGGGGAAAAAAAGCATATGTAATAATAATAATAAATCATAAAACCTACCCATGAGTAATTCTACGAAAAAATTATTTTAAAAACATGTTTTGTTTTGTCAGAACATAGGATCATAAAATAAAAATTTACTATGCAAATAGTAATAGTAAATTTTTCAAAATTAGAAGAACTGAAATGACAAAATTAAATTTTTAAAATTCAACATTAACAACCTTACAACTCTTAGAATATTAAAAGGGGAGTAATTTGAATACACTTAATGCAAAAAAAGAGAAAAAAATTAAACAAATGTAATAAAAAGTATTAGCATAAATGTACCCACTTTATTTTGTTCACCATGATTGGATGAAGACAATCTGAATGATGAACCAGGACTAGAGGGTTGGGAGCAACCATCACGACGGGGAGAATTTCCAGGACTCTGAGGACTTTCTGTCCAATGAAAAATGTCATTCATATCTGGCCCAGGTAAATCGTCATCATCAAGGGTTTCAAAAAGATCACCAGGTAATGGATCAATATGTTCTTGATGGAAAGTTGCTTGAGCAGACTAAAAGTAAACAAATGATAATATGTAAATGGTTGCAAAAATTTCCTATTACTGTCACAGATTAGATCTACATTAAGCTCAAATATTTTTCAGAATAATTAAATACATGTTTCATGTTATAATTATCTAAATGTTTAGTGCAGGAATATTTTATAGGAAATCGCTTCTTTGTATTTCTTCTTAGTTATGCAAACCAGCAATATAATCATTCCCATTAATATGAATAAATAATTGTACATAATTTTTGGTAAAATATGCACTAACATTACTAGCATTGAAATTATATAGAGTATCCCATAAATAATGGTACAATCTTTAAGGGGAGATGAGGAACAATTAAAGGAATTGAGAATTGCATAGTAACCCCCATTATTGAAAACATTATAGGAAAGTGATATCAGAGGTTTAAAAAATGAAGAGACACAAGACAAAGATTACCAGAAATATTTATTGCTCATAAATTATTCTGCAGTAAATGATACCAAGTGAAAATGTTATAGAGTAGTTCAAAGTTTTCACTAGCGCAGGTGATGCATGCATTGCACCAACAGATCAGGTCAAACACACTTGGATTTTCACGAATATCAGCAGTAGCACAGACAATTCTTGCAACCAGACCCATTTCGGACTTGACAAGTGTTGCAGGCACTATAGCTTTAAGTGCTCCCCCACAGAAATACATCCAAGAAGTTTAAATCAAGAGAATGTGGGGGCCAGGCAATCTATCCACCATGCCCAAATTATCATAACCCAAACGACACACTTTTTCCAAAATAAGGAGGCGTTTCATGCTAAAACCACATGTTGTGTTTCACATTTTTGACAGAGGGTGAAGTAAGCCTGGCAGAACCTCTTTGAAAAAGATGAGATAATTTGTTAATGTCTGAGATGATGGCAGCTAAGTAAGGCCAGACTAAGCAATTGCCAACCAAACCAGCCCAAGCATTCCCTGAGAAAGTTGGGCATCATGCAGTCTCATTCTGTGGAGGCTCTCATGAGTATATAAATGTGTATTATATTGGTTGAACACACCATCTCGAATGATGTATGTCTCATCTGTAAACAAAATATATGATGGGAAATGAGCATTTTGGGCTCATTAGTGGAAATAATAATGTGCAAGATGCACATGTACAGGATAATCTGTGGGGAGCAATGACTGTTCTTTTTGGAGACTGATAGAGTATAAGGCCTTACCTGGCAAAACGCAATGTACAATATTCTGTTCCATGGTGGGAGTAAAAGTCTCATGGCTCGCCTTCACTCTATTATATAATAAAAACCCATATTCCCTTTGAATTGTGATGCATGCTCAAAAAATTCAATGGTGCAGTGGGAATCATTCTTGATACAGTTTCTGAACTGCTTGCATATTCCATCAAGCAATATCTATACAAAGTGGATATCTGCCAATTCACTATTTAACATTGCATGCTCTTATCAAGGCGACTATTGCTGGAATGATTGAGAAAAAGTAGATATTTCTCCATCAACAAACTCTTGCAAACTGCACCCCTTAGTAGCATACAATGACCTTTCCTGTTATGAGTTGCTATGAAATTCTCCATCTTTTTGAAGTACCCTACCTCCCCTTTACATCAATATTTATGGGATACTCTGTATAACATAAAAGCACTGAATTGTGCATTATGTTTAAACGGAACTCAAGATGATTAGCTGCCTAAAAAAACATATCAAGGAAAATTTAATTAATCACGCAAACAAATATAATGCACCATCATATGATATGATTACAAAGAAATAAGGAAAATGTCTCTGTCTCTTTTTAATCCACATGATAATAATCAGTTTTGTTCAATTTCTGCTAGAATCAATTAGCATAGTCCTATAATTAAAAAATGTTCTTTCAGATGAGATTATATGTAAAAAATACACATACACACACAGTTTTAACTATATTCTTTTCTAAACAAATTCCTAGAAAATATGAACTTTTGTTCTTCTATACTTATATAAAGCTTAATGTGTGTGTGTGTGTTGGTGCTCTACAGGCCAGACCGTTCAACCTACAGCTACCAAATTTGGCACATGCATACTTTGGAGGTCAGGAATGTGCACCTGGGGTCCCTTTTTTTGGAATTTTTAATAAGAATTTTAATTATTAATTAAAAACTAACTTTCCCGCCAAAAAAATCTTTTCATTTCCCCACTACCAAATGAGTAAGGCTTGTTTTTTTTTTATTATTATTTTTCTTATTTTTCCCCACGCTGAAGAGGATAGGCTTAAGAAATTTTCGGCAGATTATTTCAAAGGATTCTGTTTATTTTCTTAAGGTTTGATGCATTTAAAGTTAAGCACTGTTAATTAATCGATCTTTCAGATTCATTCTGAAGTACTTTTGAATTAAAATAAAACAGAATAAAGGAAATTAAAAATTTCTAATCTGCATAGCGTTACCCCAACTGGTGTAGAAAATTCATGCATTTGCGTTACCATAATTGCCGTTGAAAATTCACGCATGCGCATTGTGTTCTGATTATTGACAACGGATACGGACTTGGTTTTGAAGGCTTAGTATGTTTTTGACAGATTATTTCAAACAATTCTATTTATTTTTTTAGTGTTTGATGCGTTGAAAACTAAACATTGTTAATTAATCGATCTGTTCATGATAATCTGAGAAAATTTTGTTGAAAACTTCTTGAGATATTATATAAATTAAGAAAATATTCTTTAGTGCGCATAAGGTTTAAATACTCAGCGACTCTGTTTTCAGCACTCGTATTTAAAAAAAATGCTTCGTTTCAGTAAAAAAAGTCATTATATTTATTGCAGTTTAATCATTTCCACTTTAATTTAAAGCATAAATTCTACGGGAGCCAATAGAAAATTAGAGAGATACATATTACGTTATGGCTGAAGGCCTTTATAATATTATGAGTGAATTATATGACTATTAAAATTTAAAGTTTTAAAATATTTTAATGAAGAAGCAATTAAAATGGGAGTTCTATAAAATATTTAATTATTAAAATTTTAACGTGCATTAAGATTGGCGAACCGACTGGTCGCCAAAGGCGGCTAGTTATGAATAATTTTAGCACATACTTTTACTATTAGATATAAATCATTATTATAGATGAATTTCAAAACTTTTAAACAGTAAGAATTAATAAGTATTGAACTTTCACTTTTAAGGTCAATATTGCACACTCCAAAACATCATTGTAACATCAGTATCTATACACTTTTCCTAAACTTTTAATTAAATTATTTTGAAAAAGAAAAATTGTAAAGTACTTTAAACATCTGAGTAATTTAAATACAATCATTTCTAAATTTTGCAGATATCAGAAAAGAGAGTTGCCAAATTTTTTTTTAAGTATCGGATTAGAAAGAGAAAAAAAACATAAAAATGTATTTTAATTGCAAAATTTATGTTTAATGTACAAATTATACCATACTGATATAAATTATAAATATTTTAAAACATAAGTCAAAATCCTATTATTTAAACAATATAAACTTCACTAAAATTCACATGTAATGACATGTTTTCCTCTTTACTTGCCATTCTGAAAATAATAGAGACGAAATTGATGAAAAGTCATATTATTGAAAGTTAGAAGACTGTGCAGTGTAAGATATGCATGCTAATAATATTACTCAACACTTAATTTTTATAGGGTATTTTTCCCCCCTCAAGATTTCAAATGTATTCCTTTTACAAACCATTCCACATTTAATCTTATAGTATATAAATTCTTCTTGCTGCAGCAGAGTAGTTCATCACTACAAATGGAATTAAAACATCCAATTCACATGCAAAATATGCAAAAATTATTCAAATATCTAATTAACTATGTGTACATTAACACAGCAAGGAATCATTTTGTGTATCCAATTAAACATTTAAATAAAATAAAATGGTACTTGTCATTCATTGCAAACAAATACTAAAGATGTCTTAGTCTATTGACTATGTTTATAAATGTCTTGCACTTAAGCCTAAATTTTGCTAGTGACATGTTGTATATATATATATAAATATATATTGAACAAATATTAAAGCACAGTTCCTCTTTCCTGAAGGCATAACTCAAACTCAAAAATAATTTTAACAAAGACATGGACACAAACTGAAAAATATTTACCTGTGTTATTGCAGATGTTGGAAACACCAAAATATGTGTGCATGTTGCATCTTCAGGCGTACTCAGAGAACATGTTTTGTATCGTCCACTACTAAATCGATCATCAGGAGTGAACTGATCATGCATTATCCTTAATGCAGAATCTGGTCCTAAAGAGACCAAGCAAGCTGAAAGTATGGATGGGCCATCACCAACACCAGAAATATTACACTGATTACACATCTCTCTCAAATGTTTGGAATATGACTGCAGTGATTTCCGATTCAGAAGTGAAGCCCATGCCTTCAATTCTCCATGCCCCAATCTTCCAAAACGGTCAATTATAATCCTCCAAGGATGAACAGACACAGAAATAACTTCCAATATAAATTCCAGCAACTTACGAAGACCAAACTTCCTTACAGAGCATTGCTTCCTTCGATGTCTAAAAAAATTTACAAAGAAATTAGTTAATAGTTTACAGAGAAAATATAATTCAGTTGAAAAAATACTACCCTAATACAAAACCAAAATTTTACAGACGACTCTGAATTTTATTTAAGTCTATTTCTTTTATGAAACCAAGATGCTGTCTGTATTAGAAACCTGATCCAGCTACTCTCTTTAGAGGAAAATATTGAAATTGTATCAAATGTGTCTTGAAGAAACAACAGATTTGAAATTTTTCATATACAAAGGGGAAGAAGGTCAGATTATGGTATTTTTCTTGCAAATGAATGATATCTGAAACTGTATCTGACCACAGTCAAGTTTAATCAAACTAACATTAAGAAGAAAATTATATGGTGTATTATTATGCCCAGTTAAAAAGACCTGAATATGACCCCAATTAATTTCAATGTACTTGGTATAGTCTAACAGAATTTATACGATCAATAACTGACATTAAGAATGTTTAATTATTTGAAATTAAAGCAATTAAATCACATTCAACTGTTTCTATAGTCATTAGATGTATAGAAATACATACTGCATAATTTATCAGCAATGCTATCACTCACAGGTTTTGACGTACTATCTACAAGAACTGTCACTAATGCATGGTATTATAAAAATATTACTATAAAATGGAAAGGGAAAAAAATTAATTTGTGCCCAATTTTTAAAATTCAAAAAAAAAAATCTGTTTGTATAGTAATAAAATGCGAGAAAGAAATTGGGTCCTTACCTATTAGGAATACCAATGTTAATAACAGTTGTTTCAGTGAATTCTCCTTTGTCATTTGTACAGCATGCTAATATATACTTTCTGTCTTGTGTCAAACAATATGAGCAATACAAAATTCCACATTTCTCTCTTCTGTCTCCAAACATTTCCCCCAATTCTGTTTGCTTATCTTTGACAGAAGCTATTACATATGGCTGATTGAATATTTGTGTGGGATAAAACATTTTGCTCTGAAAAAAATAATAGTAACTCTCAATTAAACAGTTTACTGTACACAATTAAAAGCATATTTAAAAGTATGCAAACAAAAGTAATATACCCGTTGCACACACTTTTCACTCAAATCATCCAAGGAAAGAGAAATTTGAAAATAAATACTTGAATTTCCACATGCATTAAAAATGTAGAATCTGATACAAGTACCACTAATATGCTTTTTATTTTCTTTTTCCCCTTCCTATTAGAACATATATTCTACAGATCCCTTAATATGGTTGACAGAACAGACATTTTTTTTAAAAATAAATCATTTAAAATTATACAAAATAAAAAAAATAATAAACTAGCATGTCCACATTGAGTTTTAAAATCAAATTTGAAAAATTCTTTTTGAATCTAAGAAACAGATTGAAGAAATATCCCATTCTATCCATTGTTCTGAGATTACAAAATCATATTTTGCAAACTGTAATATTAAAAACATAATTGATATTCAACCTTTTCAATTCAGTGTCAAAACAATGCATTATTAGAAACATATTGAAATTTTTATATATGCAAAAACTTACACTTCTATTATTTATAAACTTCTCTTGAGCTGCTGCAGGACCAAAACCAGTCAGAGACTTTACTGAATGTTGGTGGGAAGAATACAGGTAAGATTGGGAATATACAGACAGAGCCAGGGCCTTCAATTTGTCCTTATTATGTTTTATAGCTTTGTTTTTTCTGAATTTTATTTTGTCACCACCATTACACATGATAGCATCCAGACTTAACACCTAAAAATATTCAATATTAATTTTTAATTCCTTCTAAAAAAAATTTACAAATATTTCATAATTGTTTTTTACACTTTCAATTAAATTAATCTGAAAAGTCTTCTTTTAAAAATCATAAATCTAAAAAATAAAAGCACTGCACCAATTTATGTAAATGGGAAAATGGGGGGGGGACTCTGATTAACAGTACAAAGTTTAACAATTTATAAAAAGAAATTAAAGTACAGTTACAAATTGCTAAAATAAGTTGCATTAGAAAATATTCAAACCAGATAAGTGATATCATAAAAAACAAATATAAATTGAGATAATAATGGTCTGCAATAGAGAATTGTTTTTAAAAAAAAATGACATTTTCTTACTGCTTTTTGGATGCATTAGTAAAAATTGCAATTCTAATACATATGAATTCTCTATATTTATTAGCATCATAATACAATTTTTATGAAATTTAATATATTTATAAATTTTATGTAATCATTTGTTCTATATAAATTCTAAAAAAAAAAAAAAAATGAAGATTAAACTACTAACTACTAATGCTACTCACAAAGCATGCAAGGGTATTTAGCATATTTTGAACCATTAAACAATTCAACATAATTATTCAAAGAACAGAAACCCAATTATTCAAATACCAACAATCTAATAATCCTAATTTTTGCACAAATTGCTATTTATTGTTTATTTATGTTTAGCCAAATATAAATCTGTTTTTAAATTCTTAATAAATATTTTATTATATTCTTTAAACATATCAATTTTGAGTCCCCTCAGTTGAAGAAACTTTCTTAGTTTTCTTATGTTGCAAGTTGCATCACGTTAATATATTAAATTTATTGCTAAATTATGCCATGCAATTCCCAGCATTTTTGCATGAGAGAATGTTTATACAATTAACTATCCAATATTTATTTTCAGTATTTGTCTCAAGTATAAATCATAAAAAGTGTAGTTGACAATGCTGAATTCATATTACAGACATTTACATGCTTCAAAACCGAAAGCAAAAATAAATACAATATAGATAAGCTAAAATAACAAAAATATGTACCTGCAGATGAATGGCATTCTTTGTTGCCTCAGGCAAACTTGCAATCATATCAGCATAGGCATGCATGATTCCCAGAGATACTAAGCGATACATGTCAGGATCTGATTGACCAAATGTGAAAGGTTCGACAATGTATATGACTAATGCAGGAACATCTTGGCAGTTTTCTTCAGGTGGTTCATGAGTAGTTACAGGATGAGCTTCTGTTGAATATTCTAAAAGATATTAAAATTCAATGAGATCACAGTGAAAAATTGAAAAAGGGTCAACTTTTATAATCACTCCCATAAGCATTATTTAAGCAACAATCTAATTCCAAATCTTTAGAAAAAATATAATTTTATTAAGTTATGCTGTAGTTGTAAACTCCCTTCATAACAGAAACTAACATTGAAAAGAAGAAAATAAACCCATTTACAAAAATAAGCAACAGATTCTTAATTGCTATCTTTTGCTACCATGTAACATATAAAGAACATATGCATGAAAAATAATGATCTGTCATATATTTACAAAATAAATTTGATTTTTAAAAAATGGCAGAATAACCATTCCTAATACTTTTAAAAATGAGACTAGTAATTGAGCTGTTCATTATGAATATAATTGATAATATAAAAGCAGTGATATCTACCAGATTCTTGTTTGGGTACTGTAGATTTCTCATTGTTTTCAGAAAAATGAGATAATGAACTACCACTACTACTAGTACTAGTTTCAGATGTCTTTGGAGGTGAACTGAAAATGCTGCTATCGAGAGATAATGTAGATAAATGAGGGGCTGTAAAAGAAATGAGGAAAATTAACACATTATTCATTTTAAAATATAATTGCTTTTCTAAGCAAAAGATACACCTTTCTTTTTTGAAACCAAAAATTATTTTATGTATTTTTTTTAGCAGAAAATAAGATATACTGGCTTATACACAGTCAATGATCACAAGTTACTTGAATTTCAACCAAATGAAAAACAATCAAATCACGCTAAACAATCATGTCCTTTAAATGATAATTTTCTTTTCTTATAGAAAAAATAATTTTATATCTATTGAGATAAATTAAACTTGACATTTTTTTAAAGAATAATACAACTGTTCAAATCATTGAAGATAAAATCTGTAAAAATGCCGATTACATTTAAATGTTTTCATAAAATTAAAAAAAAAAAAAAATTTAAACTTTTAGTATGAACAAATTTGCATTCTTCCTTTAAAATTAACTCAAATATTGATTTTTATATTTGTAAAGAATGGTTGAAAAATATTAACAATTTTTGAAATCTTAGTAATTCTTTTAAATATCTAGATTTGATATATATTTTTAAAAATTAGTTTATATATGTGAAATTAAATTAAAATTAAAAAATAATCATTTTTAATACTTTTGCATTAATATACCACATAGAACACAGAAGTTGCACCAATTTATTTCTCTTCAATAGTAATATTAAGATGAATAAAAATGCAACTCATTTCTTTCTGGAATTGAAAAGTTTACAATAATTTAAGTCGGAAGTACAAGTCATGTAAGAAGAATTTCATACAAATTTGCATTGTATATAATATTTCACTAATGCTGACACAAAATTTGAAGCTAAAAATCAGTACTTCAACTTATTTCAAAATAGATCACAATTTGAGAAATATTAACCATTAGAAAATGAATTTAGACGCTCATAGATCTAACTGAATGTAACTTTAAATATACTTTCATCCTTTACTAGCAGCTTTAAAGCAACATATCTCCTTTTTAGGGAATAATGTTTACCAATGAAATATTATGAAATATAACACTATGAAACTCTTTAACTAACAATCAATGAGAAGAACATTGACATTTTAGAGAAGTTTTAGTGTATTTTAAGTAAAAATACACATAACTCACCTAGCCTATGCTTACAAACACGAGCATAAAGCTTCAACTTATTAGAAATAGGTCCATCACCAATAGTATTAAACCAATCACTAACAGGTTCTTCGGCAACTTTGGATGCAGCAGTCTTCCCAACTCGCATAATCCCATCTCTTAATACTTTGGTGATAGGGCGATGTTTACCCAAGTTTAGTGATTCATAGGTACAACTCAGTTCCCTGAAGAAAGATTTTAATGTAGAAAGGACAGCATCATTTTCTGGAGCTACAACAATATAAGCCACATCTCTAGGTGATGAACTTGGTTCCAAGTGCAGTTTATCCTGAAAGAAAAAAAGTTTTATACAAAGTGAACCTAAAACATGGGACAAGCTTTCCAAATGAATCAAGCATATATATAAAAAAAATTAACATAGCACATGGTTTATACACCCAATGAAATGTGTAAAACAGAGTTAAAGAAATATAAATTTACACTAACAGTTGCACGAATATAATTTCAGATGAAAAGTTCACAAACATTTAAAATAAGTGTTTGAGGAACACGAAATGCTTGTTGTTGACAATGTTCTATTTCCTATTATATCTGTGAAATGCTTGTTGTTGACAATGTTCTATTTCCTATTATATCTGTAAACAATTCATTGGAAGCTTTAATAAGAAAATTTCCTAATTAATGAAAAGATTAGATGTAAATAAACAAAAAAAATTCTACAGTTTTGACGGCTTTTTCCCTTTCTCCTTCCACATTCCAAAAGAAAATTAACATTTAATATATGTTAATAATATATGTAATAAATAATATATATTATTTAATATATGTTACAAATGAAGTGGTATTCATACATCTTTTAAAAAAGCTGTTTATTTTCCAAACAGAAAACAGATAGCAGCTGATAGTAGATTTGCAGCTGACATTTTTACTGCATCAAAATACTTTCTTGAAGTTCTTTTTTTTCCTTTTTAAAAAAATATCTTTTTACTATTTCATTTTTTTAACAACTTCTAGTAAATACTTCAATACTCTACATTTCTAACAATAATTAAAGTATATAATTAAAGAATTTTAAAAATATTTATATATTATTTTATATCATAATCAAATTTTTATCATTATAAGATTAAATTATAGAAGATTTAAATTTTAACATATATTTGGTTATATTTTTAGAATAACTAATATTGAATTTAAGAAACAGTACAGCATAAGGTGCTATGAACTTTTTGAATTTTTTTAAAATAAGAAAATAAAGGTTGGAAAAATTTCCAATAACAAGGAACATATTTGAAACAAGGTACTTCAAATTTACAAATTAAATTATTATTACAAATCAGATAACATTAATAAATTAAATGATGATAATGGCAAAATTTAAATTTCACAAATAAAGCAAAGAGGCAGAAACCAGCAGGGAAATTTCTGTTGAATATAATTTTCATAGCAGTAGCTCTAAAATCAAGAGTATCAAAATTTTCAACCCACAGTAATAACCTTTACAAGCCAGCAAACAAAACATCAAACTAAAAATTTTGTAATTTTTCATTAAAGATTGTGTAATTTTTTTTTTTTTTTAATTTTAAACTGCACATAATAATAAAATGTGAAATGCAGCATTTGTTAGTGACAAATTACTGATGATGTTACATATATGGACCATTTTCTATACCAAAGACAGCAATAATAAAACATAAATATGCAAATAAAGGGTAGTTCTTCAATTCACATTGAAGAAATACCCAACTTTCATGAAGATTTGTCAGCCAAGTTAAAATAAATTAAAAAATTATAAGAAATTATTTTCACATCTAGAAATACTTTTTTTTTTTCCTTCATAAGTATAAATAGAACTAATAAGTCTTCTGTCAGATTCAGAATTACCAACATTTCTCTTAAATCAGTTTTGAAAATAATCTTTGCAAACAAAATATTTCTTTAAGATGGTAGCAGACAATAGTATTAATTTTACTGTCTTTCTCTTTCTTTTTTAAGTTGTGTTTTCAAAATAAATATTTTTTTTTTCTATAAAGTAACTTGTGTATCTGGCCCAAACTTCGAGCTTGATATCCTAGAATTAGATGAAAATTAAACACAATATGATTGTAATATATTTTTGCAATTATTGATGGGGAAAAAAATTACTTGTACTCTATCTGATAATGTGTTTCTGCAAATAGAATTATTAATCCTTGATTTCCCCCCCCCTCAACATTCTAATTTTACAGCACAAAATATTCTTTCAAGCTTTGGAAAAATTCCTTCAGTCTTATTAAAGCTTCCTTATAACATAATAGCTCATAAAGATTTAATAAAAAACTTAAAGGATTTAAAAAGAATGAAAATTTTTTAAAATATATGCTACTTACCCAGTATTTTAGAGAAAATGGTGATAGTGCAACACTGTCTTTATCATGTCCTAACAATAAAGATGGTATGGGTTGTGGTTCACATTGATCATCCGCTCCTGATAACAAATACAACTAATATCACTTATATAAACTAACAAAATCCTGCAATATACAAACTTTTCAGAAAACTATGAAAACCATTCAATATTAATCCTAAGATTTCAAATTTTAAAAAGTTCCAAATCTATGTAGCAAAATGTTAAAATACATTTTTATGTAAATTACAATTATAAAAATAAACAATTTTGACATGCATATCTGTGAAACTATGATACCTAAGGCCTGAAATCACATAATTTCACATATTTATTTTTGTTGAAATAATGTCTTTTGAAATTTCTACCTCTATACATTTTTAATTTACTTAAGTAAATTGTGAATTCAATAATAGAAACTTTTTTTTAAGCTGCAAGCATATTCTTAGAGCAGAATTCAAACATTTCATCTTGATTTTTTTTTTTTTTTTTTTGCTATTAATTAAAGTGCCTCCCCTCCCCCCAATAATCTATACTTATAATAAAGCTCAATGTGTGTGTGTGTGTGTGTGTGTTGGCGCTCTACAGGCCAGACCGTTTGACATACAGCTACCAAATTAGGTACATGTATACCTTGGAGGTTGGGAATGTGCACCTGGGGTTTCTTTTTTCGAATTTTTATTTAGAATTTTGATTATTAATTAAAAACTAACTTTCCCGCCAAAAAAATCTTCCATTTTCCCCACTGCCAACTTTTTCGCCAAACGAGAAAGGCTTCAGTTTTTTTTCTCCCAACAGTAATGAGGCTAGGGTTAAAATTTTTCGGCGGATTATTTCAATCGGTTCTGTTTATTTTCTTAATGTTTGATGCATTTAAAATTAAACACTGTTAATGAATCAATCTTTCAGATTCATTCTGAAGTACTTTTGAATTAAAATAACACAGAATAAAGGAAATTAAAAATGTTTAATCTGCATAGCGTTACCCCAACTGGCGTAGAAAAATTCACGTATTTGCATTACCGTAATTGGCGAAGAAAATTCACGCCTGCGCATTGTGTTCCGATTGTTGCCATGACAACCATTATCAACGGACGATTTAAATTATTTTTCGGTTAGTTGCATGCTTTTGTAAGTAAATTTTATTTATGTTAGTTATATATTTTTTGTATATGCTTATAGTTTTAAGTACATCGTTTTTTAAGTAGTTTTTTAAAACCTGTTTTCGACCGATTATTTTAAACGATTCATTTTATTTTTTGAGTGTTTGATGCATTTAAAATTAAACATTGTTAATGAATCGATCTGTTCCTGATGAATCTGAGAAAATTTTGTTGACAAATTCTTGAGATATTACATAAATTAAGAAAGATATTCTTATTATAGTGCCCAGAAAGTTTAAACGCTCAGTGACTCTGTTATCAGTAATCATATTATAAAAAAATGCTTTGTTTCAGTAAAAATATATTATTATATTAATTGTAGATTAATTCTTTCCACTTTAATTTAAAGCATAAATTCTACGGGAGCTAACAGAAAATTAGAGAGATACATATTACGTTATGATTGAAGGCTTTTATAATATTATGACTGAATTATATGACTATCAAAATTTGAAGTTTTAAAATATTTTGATGAAGAATCTATTAAAGTAGGAATTGCGTAAAATATTTAATTATTAAAATTTAAACGCACAATAAGATTGGCGAACCGGTTGGTCGACAAATACTTGAGATATTACATAAATTAAGAAAGATATTTTTTAGTTCCCATAAGGTCGCCAAAGGCGGCTAGTCATTAATATATGAAGAAAATGTTTTACTATTTCTAGGACAGTAAAAATTTTTATAGCAATTTTACAGAATTTTTTGATGGAAATATGTGATTAAGGGCAAGAAAAAAAGTTTTATCATAACTTTAGATTTATTTATTATGCATAAAAATGAGTGACTTTCTTATTCTTTCAAAACTGCATCAAGTAATATCTAGTAAAACAAATTCTTACATTTGTTTGCAAAAATAGAACGTTAAACACATTTCAGTACGGGGGGGGGGGGGGGAATCACAAGGAAATAAAAAGGATGATAATGACTTTAGTTCACTTGTTATATAACAAAAAATAAATCTTCCAGTATTTAAAAGCAAAATGCTCTATCTTAAAACAATGACACTGATTTTAAATCATGACGAATTTTTAAAAAATAGAAATCAGTTTGAATACCTCGTGCAGCTAATCTATGAAATTCTCTCCAAGTAAGAGGTCCAGACACAACATATGTTACATCCCACAAACGCTGAGTTGTTTTTTTATGTACTGCTACTTGGAGCAAAGGCTTAATACATTCTAAGAACAGTCTGAAGTCAATGCTTGAACTAGGTAATGGACCTAAAAAGTTTAATTAAAGCATAGCAAAATTATTTCATGCTTTTAATTAAAAAATAAATGTATAATGAATTAAATTTGTCATATGAAGCAGATACAATTAAAAGTTTAAATCCATTTAATTCTACATTTTATATATAAATACTTTATTTTAAATTAGTTAATGGCACATATGTATTCAAACCTTTAAAAAAATAAATCACTTCAATTCCGATGATGAATTTTTATACAAAGATTTCAAATATTTGTCTTTATAAAAACTATAATTATATCATATTCAAATACTAACTTACAGTAAAATTTTCTTGCAAAATATAACAATATAAAAAATTTACTTCATGGCCTAAAACATTTTTTTAAAAAAATGAAAAAAATAATGAAACTAAAAACTTTTTGTGAACCACCAAAAGCTATTTCCACTATACACTATTAATATTTTTTTAAAGAAAAATATAAAATTTAAAACTGCTAGTGGCAATAAAAAGGCAAATATGTAAAAAAAAAGTTCAAAATATCTACAAGAATGGTAACACTGAAAATAAAACAGAAATTAAAGAGAAGAAAAACTGTACATTTTTCTCAGAAATGTGAAAATTTAAAAAAGCTTTTAAAGAAGGTTTTGCAATGAAAAATTATGTAGCTAATTATTAAACAGCATGAAAATTAGTTTATCCCAAATGACATCAATTTCTAAAAACAATTTTTTTTTTTTTTTAATACTGGTCACTTGAAATTTTTTTAATTTGCAGACACTAGATCAAGCCAAGGACTTTAGGCCTTCAGTCTTATATTCCCCCAAATGTGATTTTATGCCAATACAAAATTTTTGCTCAATGAAAGACTATCAAATAGGAATACAGGCATGAGGGTTATCTATCGCCATTTTATTTAATAAATTTTTTTGTCACAAAAACCTTTATTAAAGGCTTTCAATATGTCACAGTATTTGTAAGCAAAATTTGAAAAACATTCATTTAGTAATTAGGATTTCTACCAAGAACAAAATATTTACGAGTTTCACTTTTATATAATTCATTGCCTTCAACAACAAGATTGTTCATCAGTAAAATTTCAAATAATCTTTTGACAGATATTTTAGATATGTTATTATAATAATTATATATATATATATATACATGAACGTCACAGCAACATTGAATACAATGATGTAATTATCCAAATAAATTAGCATCTTGTTGCATTTTTTTCATTTTTTTTAAATCCGTACACAAAATATGCCTTTAATTTCAACATTAAAATGCTGTAAAATATATTATGTCTATAAGTATATAAGTTGGGTTAAAACATGCTGATGAACATATAGAAAAATAGTATTTCCTAATATGCATAAGAAGACTTTCTTTACAGATTCCACAAAGAAAATTAATGCAAATAAAATAAAGTCATCAAGATTTTACCAAAAAAAAAATATTTTACAAAAAGCAGAATTTACATTTCTTGGCTTTATGAAATGTGTGTAGCAAAATATTTATATTTAAATTTCACTGCAACAAAGAAAATATTGTTGCAAATTAAACATAAAAATGAAAAACTTTGTTAAAATCAGACAAAAAACTAAATATTATTGAATAGCAATTCTTGCATTTTTACACACAAATTATTTTTTGCTATAATATTTTATTATAAGCAAAATTATTTTTGAAAATTAATGCCAAAAACTTTGAACTTGCTGAAAACTTTATCAGACATGGCACAGGCATAGAAAAAAAAAAAAAAAAAAAAAAAGTTAAACTTCATAAAATACTGAAATGTGCCAAACATAAATGACAAGAAGTAAAAAAAGTATGATTAACTGAAAAATAAAATGAATAAATTTAAACAAAAATGAATTTAAATAATAAAAATATTGTAGAATTATTATATAAAGGGAACTAACTAATCTACAAAATGATAAAATTGAATTCCAAAAATGATGAAATCTGTATTTCTCAGAAAATGTACTTTTGAAATTTTGAAGTGCAAATTTTATCCTGCCAAAGCATATTTGTGCAAAACAGTAATTCTAGATCAAATAGTCTCCCTTATAGACTGACAATTAGATACCTCTTAAAAGATATATTTTCTCAGTATAAGAGACCCTAAAAGTAAAATCCACTATTGGAACTATTGAAAGTGGAAATTAATAAAAAATATTACTAATATAAATATAAATAATTAATAAAAAATATTACTATTTAGACATTACTTCCTATGAAACATAACATCCTTATGCTTCATAAAATCATTCACAAGCAAAACTGATTTTTAAAAAATAATCTAGTCAATACTTTAGATTACTATAGTGTATCATTTATAAAAGAATTTTACTTTTTTTAATATAAATAGTGCGCAATATTACTTAAATGTTAATGTAAAGTATTAATTTAACCAAAATAGCATTTTAGAATCATTAATGTACAAAAAATACCAGATTTGAATCTTTCATTAACACACGCATACACAATAAAAAGTACTTACTAGAAATATAAGGCCACTTATGAAGGCAAGAAGACTTTAAATTTTCATCAAATTTGTTACTGGACACTAGATTTTCCATAGACATTCTTGCTTCTTCCAAAGCCATATAACAAATCTCACGGCCATCAGACATTTCTATGCCATTTGAAAAAGAATGGGATTCCATCTTAGCTGATAATCTGAATTTATGAAACAAGCTAAATGGGGAAGCAATTGTTTTACATTGCACTTTTATAATGTCAAGCAGAAAACCTGGTATATTTTCTATCTGAAATGAAAGCTTTTGAGATTCACTTATCTCTGTTTCTGATTTGTTGCTGATAGTTGAATAAATTGAAGTGTTTGAATTATCACAGACAGATCCAGTCACTTCGAGTTCATCTTCATAGAAAAGACCAGAATTATAACTCTTATGTCGATATACCACAGCACTAAATCCACATGTGCATTTGTACTGTGGTTCATCATTCCATGTTGGAATAAGCGTGTTTGGAAGAATAACACCAGCATCTGATCCTTTGATATTCATGTTACAAACACATAGGCAGCAACAATCAAAATTATGGTCCTTAAAAATATTGAGCAGTGAATCAGAAAGAAGAAGATTTACAAGTAAGGGATGAATTTCAAACACTGAATGAGACATGCTTGCATCCATAGAATTAAGATTTCTATTCAAGTATGAAGGAACACTTGATGCTGGAGATACAGCTTCACAATTAGACATAGGAAATGATGAATCAATCATACTTTCCTGAGAATATAAATTACTTGATGTTTGTTCTTCATCAAAGAGAGCAGTCTGCTGACTAAAAAATAAAAATAATTACATGAAACTTAGAAAATAACAAATATTTGCATTATTTAAATATTTGCTCTACTTATATTAGACTAAAAAAATTTATTAGAGTACTCGAAAAATAATTTTAAAACTTAAACAAAAAAAAAAAAAAAAAAGAAGCATACATTCATGTTAATACAATATTCACACATATAAGTACGAAAAAAAAATTTAAATAATTTTTTTTTCCTTTTTTTTTTCCTGCAATATCACATTCATTTTCTTAAAAAAATTATAAAGTTTGTACAAGAAGAAATAAGTAGATTTCTGTTTCCAACAAACATCAGAAGTTATTAAAATGGTAAAAAAGTAATTCAGCATTAAAATTTAAAGGTCTCCCCTCCCCATCATGTGATAACATATTAAAAATCATAATAATTTTGCCCAATTTCAGTAAAAAATAACTGGAAAAGTATTGAAGAAATCAGAAAAAGGCTTTAATAATGAATCATATTATGACTGATCGAACAAATAAAAAAAAATATAAATGATAGGAAAATATTTTTCTGTAATTTAAAATTGAATCATCAGGCTATCCTAACATTGTTCAGAAAAGAAAATTACTGAAACAGAAAGCTCTACCTTATCACTTACCATAACCTTACTATTAGCACCCTTCAATGAAATATTAAAAAACTATAAATAAAATATATGAGTGGAATGAAGATCTCTAGTAATAAAAAACAATTCCATCATTAAACTCAATAGATTTGATATTTGCAATAGAGTGGAATTTACAATTCATGACCTTATTATATTTATTAACTCTCCTCTTATATCTTTAATTTTAAAATAAAACATCCTTTTATTAGAATAAAGTGTCAAAAAAATCATCAACTACTACTATACATTGGAAATCAGATATGCAGAAATTTTTCATCTCATTTGTAACAGAATAAGATTTTCAATTTATTACCATTTGCTAAAAATATCACAAAATTTAAGCAAAATAATGAAGATGGGATAATTAATCTTTAAAAAAACATTTTAAACTAACTTAAAAAACGACAGAAATTTGATCACAGCAAAAGCATGTGAAAGAAAATAAAGAAATCTTTATTTATTGTGGGTAGCTAATTCTAATTTGTTGATTTTAGACATTTATCACAGTTTGATCCATATAATTACATTCAGTCAAAAATAATTCAAGAAACTCAAACAAAATTCATTGTTAATTTAAAAGCTGAACAGTCGTTTAAAAAAAATATTTATATTATGTTATATTATATTTTTCAATTTTTGTATTAATTGATTTTTGATGGGATAGCAATATTAAATTACAATTCTCATTTCAAGAGCTAAGGAGTTCTCACCAGGTGTTACATATTAGAATAGTACTCACTGCCCTAAAAGAAATGACTTACAAAAATTACAACAATAAAATGCAAGAAAAATACAAATTTGCATATAGTAAAATATTTTAGTCACTATGACATTTTGTACATTCAAATAAAGACAATAGTTAAAAATGAATTGAACTAACCTATAAACTTGCTGAGTTTCTAAGATCTGATTATCCTCATTTCCTGAATTAAGTCTGATTCTTGAATTTGAATGAGTCCACAGAGGTCTATATACTAATTCTTGGTCCAATTTTGATTCAACAAATGAAGGCAATGTTAATAAGGCAGCATACTTTGGGGACTCTATAAATTCAGTTATTAAAGGAGGATACCAGACATCAATATTCTAAAAAAGAAATATAGAAATATTATAAAATTACAATGCATAAAGTAAAAATGCTAAGGTATCAGCAGCATGCATTAATCTAAATTTACAATAAATATCCCTTTTATGAATGTAATCACAATAGAATGTGAAGAGGAAATTTTAAAATCATGTTCAAATTTTAAATCATTAAAAATTTTGAAGTAAAAGATAAATAAGAATACCGAATAATCTCTTGCATCTCTACCTCTTTATTTTAATAAAACATCCCAGAATGTCACTTTGATTAAAATAAAAAAATAAAGCAACTTATCTTCCTGCATATAAAAAACCATGAAGAAGTTAATTTTATGAGCTTCAACAACAATTAATATTTTTAAACAAAACAACTACTAGTAAGATAAGTAGTAAACATTACTAGATAAATATTCAAGACAATGGTCACCTACAAAAAACAAAAAGCAACATTTGACTATATTTTTAATTCAGAACAAGGATACAAAATAAATACTGACTGCAATTACAATTTCTGTTTATTCTGAAGCTTTACTGATGTTTAAAACTATTGATAATACAGGGTCACTATTTCTGCTGTTTGATTTTCCCTGATATTTCCAGGTTTTTATATCAAGATCTATCTATCTAATCATCTTCAGAATGATGTTGCTTTATTTTATTTATTTATTAAATAATAACTATAACTATGTGGGAAAAGCTGTTCTACTCTTTTAACCAAAATCGATTTTTTTTTTAAAAAATTACACACATAGAAAGCAAAAAAAAAAAAAAAAAAAGGTCCATCGATTTTATTAAATTTTAAACATGTAAATACTTTAATTTTTTTACAAATAAAATAACCAATACTGGAAGATGCAAGTCGTTTTAGACAGACTTTTAACCAATCAATTCATATCAGGGACTGTTTGTCAGTTAGTATCATTTTAAAATTATGGAGCATTTTGCTCAATAGCAGAATTTGTTAAACAGGAAATTTTTTAAAAATGTGCAAAATAAAAAAAAATAAAAAAATGCTAGAATAAAATACTAGCAATAACATCAATTCCAAGTCTTCCATATGAAGAATTTCGTAAATGAACCACATTCTTATCGTTTTAAAATAAGCAACAAAGTTTTCAGAAAATATTAGTAGTAATGTCCAATACTTCATAATTCAACAAGATAGCTAAAAAGGAGAAAAATAATAATAATTCTGACAAAATACTTATTTAGTTACAATAAACTTTTTGGGAATTATAACAATCAATCAACATTGGATATAAATCCAATCTAAAAAAACTTTGAATAATAAAAATTTAAAATTCATACTTTCTCTTTCATAATACATGGTGTGATCAGCTTGAAGTTCAATAGAAAAAAAGGTGTGCATATTTCAAAATCTAATTTCAATTCTAATTAATTTCCAAAGCTGTGTCTTAATTTAGCCAATATTAACTCTATTCTAAAATATTGTCTTATTTCCTGCTCCCATTTCACCATTTCTATTTAATTTATGCAATAGAAAAAAGCTTTGTAAAAATGCTTTTGTCAGCAATTCCCATGCTCCGAGTGAAGGGATAAAAAATTGCTGACCTAAATAAATTCCTCGAAAAGATTTCTACGATTCCTTTGCCTGTAGGTAACATGAGCGAGAAATTCCTATGAAAATCTCATAGTATATAAGCTCTGGTAAAACTATTTCCCCTCTCTTTTATGCTACACTGAGAGCGGACATGCCTTGTTCTTGCTGCTTGTCCATAAATAATGCCTTCTGGGATAAAATAAAATAAAGTTAAAAATTCAAAGTGTCTTCTCTCTATTCAACCACAACTCTGCTTCAAAAATCGTTTACACATATATATTCCTTTTAACTAAAAGAGAGCCATTAAATTTTTAAATCTTCATAGTAATGGGTTTTAGATAGGTGACCTTTCATCATAGGAAGCATTTTTTTTTTTTTTTTTTTTTTTGCTAATTAAATTGATGATGTTGTGAAAAAGAATTAAACAAAAACTTTCGGAGAAAAATATTATATAAGCAATAAATTAGATATAGTGATTATTGTTTCCTTTAACATTATATTTTCAAATGCCAATTTTACGAACTTGACTGCACCTAAACAATTTTGGTTAATGCTAAACCTCAATAACAACTCAATAAAAAACAATGCATTAATGAATTATAATACTATCAGATTAAAATTGCAATACCATAAATAATGCAAGAGAATGGGATGGTGGAGTAAATTTTTTAGATAAATATATAAAATGTAAAAGTAAGGCAAACAATAAATTAGTTAACTGGGAAAAAAAAAAAAAAACAGCCAGCACAATTTTAATAAGAACTCATTACAAACAAAATGAACAACTTTTCTTCAAAATTAAAAGAACTTTTCAAAAATTATGGTACTTATAGAGACAAAATTTAAGTATCTCAGAAATTTTTATTTAAATCTTCCACCACCCGGCATATGCAGAGAAATGTGGATGGCCTCTGTCAAATTTTTAAGTTTGATAAGAATTACCGATTTAAAAAATTCCAGTTTTAGAATAAATTTTCCTGACATTTTCCAGTTGACTGGCTACCCTGTAATTAATATTAAAAAAAATTCTTGGAAACACAACTTACTTCATGTTCATAATTCATTATATTAGAATGCTCAACTTCAAAATCCTCTCTAAAGGCATCAGTTTCAGTAGTAGTGATTTCATTCCCTGTAAGAGGACCGAAAGGCGAAGGCACTGCATGTTGTTCTAAAGATGGAGGAGTTGGATACATCCGGGATAACTCTGGATAAAAAGCATGATATATTATGAATAAAACAGATAAGTTAATTTCAAAAAGAAGTGAAACTAGAAAGAAGAAGTGAAAAAAATGGTTTATTATTCTTAAAAATCACTTAAATTTTCTCATCTTAAATCAGTAAATAAAATTCCAGTAATTCTGGCATAATAATTTGTCATTACCAATTTTCCCAGCAAATTCATCATACGGCATCAATTTTGAAGGGGTAACAGGCACATCAACCTAAAAAAATTTAAAACGTGGATCACATATAATAAACAAATCCAAAATTTTAGACATATAAAAATATTTAAAAGATCAAACAAAAAAAATTCAATTTATAACCTTAACTGTTTTGATTTTTTTTTTTTTTTTGTAATTTTTATCTGAAAATAATATAATTTTAAAATGATAATAATGATAGAGTACCTAAAGTGACAAAAATATATATTTTATTAAACGCACATAAAATATAATTTTTTTGGTATGAGAGGGCTTCACTCACCAATCCCAATGTTACCCAATACTGCAGATGTTCAATACTGCATCCAATGTTTGTCAGTTCCAGTTTTTTTAAATTCATTGGACATTCATCCAATGCTGGAAACTTAATCTTTCCATGATGACAACATAATTTTACCAATTGGCCTAGTTCCAATTCAAAACTCAAAGTCTCACAATGAAAATATTCTTTGCTCATATCTTCAATATTTAAATATTGACTCAATTTTTCAAATTTGGCTTCCAAAGTAGCTACCTTACAATCAGCTTTTCTTTTCAAGTTGGCAGATCCTTGCTCGGTCTTTCTTTGCATTTTTTTCCTTCATCTGATATCGCTGAATGTCCCTTTACTATTAAAAAAAATAATGCAGGGATAACACGAGTGTTGCTTAATTATTCAGACGATTGGCTAACAAATTGGAAAACTATTTATGAGTGTTACCACAAACAATGTCTCGGTATTACTCATGTTGTAAACAGTAAAACTGTTTTAAACTCATTTCATGTTAATTGAAGCGTCCTTTTTTTCATTTTTGTCACCCTTTCATCATTAAGTGCAATATAAATATTTACTACGACATAATTTTCACTAAATATTTCAAACAATACTGGCAAAACAAACTTCAAAATTCATAGTCTGGTGACTGTCTATCTACCAATCGCAAAATGAATAAAAAGTGACGTTTACATTAAAAATTTTTATAATAGGATATAAAAAGTAATAAAATATGAATAGAATTTATAAATTTAAAGCATGTAAATTATCAATAGTTCATTAATAAGTATAATACTTCAGTTTAAAAAAACAATTCAAATTATAAAGCCTTTTTGATTTAAGATTTTAAAAATACATTAAGAAAATGTAAAATGATAGCATAACAACATTAATCTTTTCATCATTCAATTAAAGTATTATTCATATCATATAGTTTAATGAATACTCACATTATCTTCTCCTTCAGAGGATGATGTGTCAAAGATGTTATCCAAATCATGAAGAGATACAGCCAAGTCTTCTTCTCGGATGAATTTAGGACAAAAGTTTTTTGTTGTTGGTGATAAGGCTTTATCTGAGTCATCATTTAAATGAGAAATCATACCATCCTGAGTCTGAACAGGCACAGTAGATGAAACAGTAGCTGATACTACATTCATAGGTGGTGCATTGGGGAGGACTTTTTCATCCTGAAATAAATTCACATCTTTAAATAACTGCATAAGTAAAATTTCAAAAAAAAAAAAAAAAAAAGTCGATTTTAATTTTAATCAGATGTTTATCACATTTTTATTTAAATTTAAATGCATATTGAAGCAAAAAAAAAAAAAAAAACTTAGATCATTTAAAATTGCCTACATTTTGGCATGGGTTGTGATTTACAACATAAAAATTTCAATTGGAATTTTCCAAAAGTGGATAATAACATTTAGCTAAAAATCTATCTTAGCATTTAAATAAATATACATTTGCCACCTCTGGCTACTAGCTGTTTGTTCATCATTTTAATAACATTAATTTAGTAATGCCAACGAACTTTCAGAAGCTACATTTTATCACACCAAATTGGAAGCACCATTTTAAATTATATTTTTACAATAAACATAAAGCATTCTGAAACATTCATTCAGTTTATAATGTTAAAAAAGTCCTGCTAATTAAAACTGGAACATTATGAATTATTCTGAGTACAGTTTCCAAATTAGGCGTCATCACAATCACAAATGGTCATCATTCCCAATCATAACAAAAAACATTTCATATTAAAACAAAAACAATTTTTCAATTCAACAGAAAAAAAAGTTATATTGATACTAATATGTTCATAAATATCAGTTGCAAAATACAATAAAAAACAATCTCCTCCTAAGCAATTAAACAAAGGTAAATTGTATAATTTTATGAAGTAATATTTAAAAGAAAAAAGGTCAATCACCAAACATGAAGATATTTTTAAAAACTCATTAAAAATTGTAAACATTATGAGTTGAAATCTAAAAAAAAAATACACATTTAATAAATTAACACTATGTAAATAAATGCCATTCAATTTTGTAATTCTTGAGGCAAAACAAGTTACCTTTAAAAATATATCAGTTTTTTGACGAAATCCTCTTTCAGATGGACTTGTTTCATCAAACTCAGTGAACTCATAAGGATCTTTGGGAGCACAAGGCACTGATTCATCCAATTCATAGTCATTTTCAATTATATCACAGTTAGAATCATTTAATTCATTCTTATGTACACCAAGAGAGTTAGGAGGAGGTAAACAACGTTTTTTTACAGGTGTAGGATTCCTATAACATTAAATGATTTTAAACTTAAGATATAAATCCATAAATTAAAGAAATAGAGCAAAAAAGATAATATGAAATTAAAAGGTCATCTTAACAAAACATATCAACATAGAAAAAACAAAAATAACTTAACATTACCATAAAGGTGAATCAAAATGTTGATAGTTATATAGTAGACTATTCATTATCAGCTCAACTTCATCATTTTCCTCATGGCTTCGCTTCTGTAATGTAGGTTTTTCTATTTGGCATTCAGCATTTACAGAACCTGTCACATCTGCTTGTGAACCTTCATCTACCTGATCAGCTTCTATACTCAAAGGTGCAGGGGATTTCTTGTTAAATAATTTGGCATTTTCAAAAGAATTCAATAATGAAGTGTGAAAAGGAGACAGAAGCTGTAAAAATAACACATGAAAAATGCTATATAAGTCTCAAACAAACATTCATCACTACAATAATGCAATGACAAGAATCTAAATACAATAAAAATATCTCCTATGATTAATGTTTTCATTTAATTTCTATTGACTGTATGTTCATTTTCATTGCAAATGATATAAAAACAGATAATTTTTGTTAATTTATAAAAATTTAAAATAAAATTGCTATTCCACTTCTCAGATACTTTGATTAGTCAACTGAAAATGCATACAAAGGAACAATTATTTAATATTTGGAACCATTATTAAAGTAGCAAGATAGCTATTTCTAAATATTATAAAAATATATAATGAAATTTTATAATTGTTGCTTAAACTTGAATTTAATTTCTGTTCCATTTTAAATCATATACGGAAAATAACTAGGGAGTAAAATAATATAGAATTCCAAGGGGGTAGAGGGTATATCAAATTATATTGTAGCATCTCATCAATTTATAAATTCCATGTAACAAAATACCACTTAATACTTTTTAAATATAAGATAAATATACATATTTCATACATACCTCATCAGATATTTTCCCTTTTAATGGAACTCCTTGTGAAGAGTCTCTGCACAGACTAGAAATATTGATCTCAGTTTGTACTTCATCAGGTTCTTCTTTTATAACAGGAGGTTGTGGTGACAATGTGGGCATAACAGGATCCGAGGAAGACAAATGAGAATAATATGTGTCACTAGATGCATTAGCTGGAAGTGATTGCTTTTTCAGTTGAGAGAAAGGGCTGTGAAGCTGTGGTAAACTGGTAGTATTAGAGCAAGTCCTAAAATCCATACTCAGAGATTTTCCACAGTCCTTTTTAAATGAACTTGAAGTATCTTCAAGTATATCGAATATTGAACTTTGTCTAAGATGAAATGGTGTGTACACTTTTCCACCTTTACAACTCTTATTATAAGAGCTATTTGGGATACTAAATGGAGTTGTACTACTTGCATCTCTTCCTATATGGCCTGGATTACTTTTCAGTTTGTTGTATTTTCTAGAATAATTCCAGAATTAAGTGTTTTAGAATTAGTCTTTAGAACATTCAAATGCAAAGAAAATAATTATAATGCTTCAAAAAATAAAGAATACATTAAATCATAATTTGAAGGCATAATCAAAATATTATAATTATGTAATCCAAAGGAAAGTTTTAAAGATTGGCAAAACTTCCAAACGTAATTAGATACATCAACTTCCAATACGATAAGATTAAAATATAATTAATTAAAAACTATAAAACAAAATCTTAGCTATTTTTTAAATGAAAAAATAACACAAATATTACCTTTTACAAATATTGCAGTTGCAATTAGAAACAAGAGCAGGATCTTGAAAATCCCACAAAGTCGAACTGTCTTCCGATTTTTCATGAACAATAGAAGCATAGCATTCTTGACTAACTGAATGGATAATTAGATTGGAATAGTCTACATCATTTTTAGTATTGACTGTGTCAATCTGTATTTTAGATGATATATTGTTCGAAGGACTCTGAAATCTAGAAAAATCTCCCAAGGCACTATTTTCAGCAGGAGACATAGGGGGAGTCAATAACCCTGGGGTTGGTAAACTGCAAGGTTTCAAAGTAGGCTGGGTGGTGGGCAAAACACTGTCTTTAGAAGATGAATTTTCAGAACTTGGAAACACTTCTAAGTGATCTTCTTCTGTAACAAACACATAAGAAACTGGATACTTCATACGAGCTCCTCCTAAAAAATTAATGATAGAGCTAAAACATTCTCTTTTATATCAATACATTTATAAAATACCAATATGACTTGAGAAAAGCAACTGAACATGCTTAATGTCAACAAAAAAAAAATATTCAAAACAATAAATATAAAAGTTTGTTGATGTTAATTTCTCATCAAAATTATGAAAACAGACATTATTGGTTCAAAAATATTTAAAATTTCCCAAAATTTGATTCCCTATTAATTTTTGACCATATGCATTAAAATATTTTAGTTATTTCAATACTAGAGAAATTATAATAGGACATCAAACTATAATCTATAATCATTACCTATTAAAACTTCAACTACGCTAGACATTTCACTATGCAACCTCCAGTTTGATCTCCCATGTGGATGAAGATAAAACATATGCCAATTGTTAAGAAATCGAGCCATATAAGGATCATTGTACTTGTAAGCAACTCCAGTCAATTTACCTTCCATTCCATATGGACTGAGTATAACTATAAAACAGAAAAAAATATAATGAATATTATGACATATTTAATAACAAATCATTACAAGAAAATATATACCTTTCATCAATACAAAGAGTTACAGTCAATATCAACAAAAGGAGTTATGTCAGTTTAATGCCAAACAAAATTTTAATGTACTTGATAATGTGCTTGAGATAAAAAGATAATGTACTTGAAAAGAGAAATGGTACATTAATATCTAATGACTGAAATGCTACTCCAGTTAATAATCATAAATTATTCTACTCCTAAATATTGTTTAATATCATAGAAATCCATTTTTTTTTTAAATATTGAAAAAAATTAGAAATAGTGTGGTTTCAGATTAAGCCATTATTTAAAAAAAAATAATGTATTTTAAATGAAAAATTTTTAAAAATAGAAATTTATTGATACTTGCCACTTGTTAAAAAAAAAATAGACATATAAATATTACGATTTGATATTAGGTCAGCAATAAAAAAAATGAAAATGTGTTTTGAATAAGAGAGAGAAGGGCATGGATATTTGTTGCCAACTAAAATCAGCTAAATTTTACCTACATTTTTAATGATCCCAAAATGTTTTTTCCTATGTCAAGAACAAAACTCTTTTAAACAATCATAAGAAACTGGATACATTCAATATTAATACTATCGTAGTTACAGTTCTTTGTAAATCTCACAATATATATCTTACACAGTGCAAATCTTAAAGTATACAGTAACTTTAAATTTTCATGACTTTAAATTTTTAACATTTAATCAATTTACTATTAATTTCAATATACTTATGTACTAAACATATATTGATAGTATGAAAATACAATAAATTCTAAAAGAAATAAAGAGATTAATAAAAAATCCTCAGAACAGAAAAGACATTAAAAATGCAATCCTCTAATTAGGCTAAACAGGAAATAAACTAAACGAAAATTATATAAAAATTCATACCTTTAACCTTTTTCTGCCCAGTTTGAGCAGCAGTTATATGGCACTTGTCAAGGACGTAAACAGCTGATACTTGTCTAGCATTTATACTTGTACAAACAGTGCTTTCACCATGGATAAAAAAATGAAGGGAAAATGCAATTTGTTTCCTGGAATAAAATAAAATGTTTTAATAAAGACATTAATTTTAATTAAATTGAGCATATATTAGTACTTGTCTGTGCACATTACTTGTCTAGTAGTAAAAAAAAAAAAAAAAAATACCTATTTTTTTTAGTTATAGGAAGGACTTGGGGCTGTACAAAAAATCTGCCAAGCCTTGTATACCCTCGAGAGAGGAAACATCTATAGAAAAAAAATTGCAAGAAATAAGTTTAAAAAATTAGAGTAGTGACATTATCAAATAATCAATGCATTCTGTCTTTTTATTACAATTGTTTTCAAATTATTCTGACAAGTCACACTGATTTGCTACTTTCCAATAAGTAGAGAATTAATTTAATCAATTATATGAAGCCATGTTAAACAACTGCAACCCGAATGAGAAAACAGCTATTTTATAAAGCGGTTCTGTAAAAATCATTCTAAATTTATCAGATACAATAAAATAAGCAATAAAAACAGTGAAACAAGCTTATTTCTTTATTGTACTTAAATACATTACACATTGAAACAAAACTATGAATGTTTTTCCATTTTTGTTGAAATGAACAGTTAAAATCACTAAACAATTATAGATAAGATAAATAGTAACAAAATCTTCATGGAATAAAAGGGGGGGATTGTTTTTACCTCAACTCACAGTTTTGCACAAAAAAATTAAAATGTTCCAAAAATATACAATCAGACTGAAATGAAAAAAATTCCAACTCAAAAATAAATTTAAGTGTCTGCAAAACAAGAAATAACTAAATGCCTTATAGCCACCAATTATTTTTTATTAATTTTAAATATTCACTGACTTAAAAGAATAAATAACATTTTTGATTTAATTATTTAAATTCATTACATTTTGAAACAGTATTAAATCATCCTAACACACTGTCTTATGTAAATGTAGATCTATATTAGTAAAATGAATTTATTTCATTTTTTACTGTCTGAAAGTGCTGAATACTTAATCACTATATTTCTCTTTTCAGTAAAGTAGACACTTTACAGGTAAAACTATCACTTCTTAAAAACATCAATACTTGTTTAACAATTATGGCCCATTCCACGGTAATGTATGTGACAATCGGACTAAAAGATATGCATAAATATCTGATAAATTTATGTACAAATGTAGTGAAAGTCAAAAATTTAATTTTGTTAGACAATTAAAAAAGAGTTTTAATAAATGGTAATGAAAAATATATTTGTATTTAAATTTTGAGAGACCTTTTAAAATTTTTTTTAGATAGTCACGTATGTGACAAAAATTGGAACTGTGATTTGATAACACCAACTTTCTTTAAAAAAATCAGTGAATTATATGCATGAAACGTGCTTAAAAAAAGTTTCCCATAAGAAAAAGGTTTAATGAAGACAAACTAATAAATGCATTAAATATTTCTTTAATTTTTCAATTAAAAAAAAAATGTAACTTTACAGGTCATGTATGTGACAAGTAGTCATGTATGTGACATCGTTCAATTTCACATAACTGCATTTTGAAATATTACAGTATTGCGACCGTTAATTATAGGTGTTGGCAATACTCTAATTATGTCATCCCGCTGAATAACTCCTATATCATTCTCTTGATAAATGAAGTTGCATACGGATACCTGCTTTAGGAAAATAACATTGATTTCGGTGTTATCTAATGCAGACACCTGTGCTACATAAGGCTTCCAGGACTTTTTTCCAAACACTTTTACAAGTAAAAACTTGCCAAGTGAAATATATGCAGAAGTGTGATTTTGTGCAAGTAATGGAGTTCTTTTCAAACACTGTTCTGTATTTTTACAAAAGCATAGCTCTTGCACAGTTGTATCCAAATTTTGCTGACTTGTAAATAAACAAATGTGTTCATCCAAACATTTAATTATGTGGGCTTTTTTAATTCCTGGAACATCCTTAGCTAAATTCCAATCAATTTGAGTTTTATCTATATCCTTTTGCAGCATAGGAATGACAGTGATATTTTGTACTACTTTTGCAGCAACTGTAGCAAAATCAACTGCATTCTGTACTATAGCTCTTCTTGCCTTTACTTCCGCATAGACTCGGGACTTTGCAGTACCTCCTATCCCATCAACAACTCCCTTTCCATGGGAAGTTGCTGAATATTTCCATTCGAAACTAGAAAAATGCTTTTGTGTTTTGAATAAAATAAAGAGGAAGTAACAAATAAATTTGTTTTTAAACTCGCTGGATGGTCCATCGCTCCAAATTATTAATTTTGGTTTATTTGCCTGAAATTTAATAATTTCCAAAAGCTTCAAAATGAAAGCAGACACAGATAGCTTAGATTTATCTTTAGTATCACTTACAATAAGATAACTCTGTGTTTTATGATTCTTTTCAAATAATGCAGCTGTAAACAAAGTTACGTTTTCCCGGCTCCATAGTGCAGACTGTATTTCACTTTGCCACTCACATGAATAACTCATAGCAAAATCTACTTGCAATACAACAGTATTGCTTTGCTTTATATCAGATTGAAAGGCAGCAGCTTGGATTCGTTTAATTTTTACATGCTGCTTAAAACTTTGAAAATTTTCTAAAACATTATCAGTTAATTCAGCTATGCAACCTTCATTGGTTTCTTTATAGAAGCGCTTATTTTCTGACTTAACCCATTGGTGCCATTGTACATTAGAAGCATTATTTAATCCTTTTTTGCCAATAAAATCTAAAAGCAATTTTCCAGCATTACATTTATCACATTTTGTTTCCCAACACTTTGATTCCAAGTCTGAATTGCACAGCACTTCTTTCCAAAAATCATTGTTATAATCAATATTTAATCCTTTTAACAAAAGAATGAAATTCTCATGACTCTTGCATTTACACTGATCACTAGGTGTGTCTTTAAGAAGAAGAACATTTTTAGGTCTTAAACTGCAAAATTTTGAATATCCAATATTAATGCTTGGATTTTCTTCCTTAAACAAAGCATGTGCTTCTTTCATATACATTGTAAGAAAATGTTTACGAACACGTTTTTTAATGCCATTTTCCCAAATTATCATTTCATCATGCATTCCTGGAGCAGTGTAGACTATGTCTGCTCGGCACAAGAAGTCTGCCACAAGTTCTTTGTTTTGATTATTATCACTGATATTGGACTCTCTTTCCTTTTGCAGTTTTAAACCTACCTTTTCCACTAAATTGCTGACTACAGCCATTCGTTTTCGAGGTGAGGTTGGTAAGGCTTTCAAAGTTTTTTTAACTGCTTTGCCAAGTGTCTGGGGAACTGTATAAGGAGAACATTCTGGGGTAGTCGCAATAGAAGAATTCAAACTTGAAATTTTTGTAGAATTACTTATCTTTTTGGCTGCTCTGCATTTCCTCTGCCTTTCTCTAGCTGCTTGCTTTTGTTTCTTTTTCTCCTTTTTTGTCATAGTTGCTGCTTTTAAATCTCTTATTTTTTTCTGCCTTAGCTTTTCTTTCTCTTTAAAATCAGGATCATTTCTTTTTTTCTCATAATATCTCTTTTGTTTAGTAGCATTTTTTATTCTTTGTTCATCATCCATATTTTAAGCTTAAAATAGCAAAATAAGACTAAGATGCTTAAAGATAGCAAAATCTGACTTGCAGCATACTTCAAACACAGTGTGCTGTGAACCTTTGCTTAAAAACAAACATTAGGTTATAGCTGGAGAAGTAAAGGAATGTACTGCCATCTGGTGAGATGAATTTAAAATAACTGCTTTGGATTTTATAATTCAATGTCACATACATAACTGCTTGAAGTCACATACCTGACCATTGAAAATTATAAATTAATTATAATATTTTTTAAATTTTTAAATGCAGTTTCATCAAATAGTATGATTATATTTAGAAAATAAAAATTTAGAACTTTCTATTAATTTAATGATGCAAAAAATAAAAAAAAAGTTTTAATGGTCATGTATGTGACACTCCACAATCTTCATTAGCTTTGATTGTTAAAACAAAGCCAAAATAGACATTAATTTGTAATTTTTTGATATAGTATTACTAAAAACATATTAACAATTGAAAATTAAAATTCTATAGGCACCTTATGAAAGGTGAAATAATTATAGAAACCTTTAAAAAATATAATAATGAAACAGGCCATTTACAAATTCTCAGCCAAGGTTTTAAAAAATGCAATTTTTGATGAGATCTAATATTTTTACACAAAAATCAAGTCAACAACAAGCAAAATCAGATATTTTTCATTAAAATTATGTGTTATAACCATGATAATAGATTAAAAAAAAATTTGCCCCTTGGTTTCAAAATCCATGGAATGGGCCTTATATTTACCAACTGCCTTATTTAAAAATCAAATAATAATCTATTCTGCAAATATAACTGTGATATGTAAATATATACAGAAAACTTTTAATTCATAAATATTTATTCTATACCTTTCAATCAAATTGTGAAAAGCCTTAAAGAGTAGTGTGCGGCATTCATACGATAATCCACTCTCCCATGATCCCTGTTCAGCTTCTAGAAAAAAGAAGAGAAAAAAAATTCAGCAAAAATGAGAAAATATGTATAAAGAAAATTTCGGATTCATTTTACATTATTTGAATTTTAAAACTGTCATTTTTAAATAATCATTTAAGGAATAACTTAAATTTTACCTTTTTCTCATTAAAAAAAAAATCAACTTTTTTTTTTTTTTTTAAAGAAAGGTTGATTTTTCAATATCTTCTTACAAAAGTGTATTATATAAGTTTTTAAAATGTACAGAAGTGAAAATAATAAAAATTGGCATTGGCTTTTTTAGCCCTTCCTTCTATACTAAATATTATTAAATTTTTCATTTAATAATATTTAGTATAGAAGGAACATAATATACATAAATATTTATTTAAACAACATAAATAATATAAACAACATACATAAATATTTAATTTAACAAGTAATATATAAAACTACATTTTTAAGTCAATTCCTATTTAGGTCAACAATTTTTTTTATTATTATTTTAGTTACTTTTTATTAAATAATTACAAATTTGGCGAGCATTTGGCGAAGGATTTGGAGACCAAATAGAAATTACTGGACAAATTAAATTAATTAATTAATATTTGAAAAAACTGTATTAACATCAAGTGTCATCCACTACAAGTTAAAAAAATGTATTTGAACTTGAGTGGATGAATAAAAAGTATTTTATTAACGACTGAAAATTTGAACAAGATATAAAGAGAGAGAGTGAGCTAATAGTAGGAATTAAAAAATAGTTAAGACTAGAGTTGTTAAATATTTTTTCAGCAAATACTAGATTACAATATCCAAAACAATGTTAAGACAGTTTCATTTCAGACAGTTAAAAAGAAAACAAGCAGTACATATCAGATGTACCTCTTGAGAAAAAGCTTCAATAATACTGACCTGTCAAAGAAGGCTCAACAAGTACAGAAAAGTCAGGTCCTTCGCCATACCAAAATATCCAGAGTTCTTTAAAACAAGATAGGCTGTTACTTTCTTGTACAGTTTGGTGAATTCCAGCTCTCTGAACCAGAATTTTTCGCCAAACTGAAAGTATTCCTGCTGACAAGCATTTGCTGTATGATTTTAAAACAGGATCTTCAAGAGGGTCAATAAAAACAGAATCCACACACAATCGGCGCCATTTTATACCATTAAGATCAGCCTATAATTGCAAAGAAATATTCAATAAAATGCAAACTTCGGATCTGAATTAAATGATGAAATTAAATTTATTCAATTTAACATAATTTGAATTTAAACCAAGAATTTAAACTAAGACCATATATTAAATTTTATGACTTAAAAACTACATTTTTTACAAACAATGAAAAATATATTTTTAAAAAAATTATTAGGTATCATCATTCAGCAAAAATGTTAAAGAAAAATAAATTCTCTATATAATAATATTTTATTATATATATTAATATGCATTCTTAATAATAGAAGTAATTATTATTGCATCTAATGGATTTAATTTAACAAAATATGAAAGCAAATCTACTGTAAATGCTGTAAAGAAATAGTATAAACATACTTCCTAAGACCTCTTTTACCAGCCCTATTCATTCCAACCAACATGTTCAAGAAATTTGCAATACAAGTTAACAAAACAAAAAAAATCAGAACAATATATGTTTTTGAACAGCCGTATTTCATTCTAGATATTTGCATAAGCCAAAATTAACTTTTAGCTTACTGGCAGTACAACTGTTGTAACTGGCTTTTTTTTACCTTTCCTTACGGGTCAGTACAACTGCTATACCAGCAATGAGTTTGGATTGCGTTCCCCACATAAAATCCCTTCCCTTTTGTGTCATACCCCTTAAGTCAGGAGATTTCGTCCAGCAGTTGTTATAACCACTTTTGGCACTACTGAGTTTTGTGAACCCTGCTTTGATGACATTTTTTAAAAAATAACATTCCTAAGAGATATAGAATGAGTCAGCATAATTTCATTTGCGAGTAGTACTCGACTGAAAACTTTCTTCTTTTATCCTGTTCCGTAATTCTTTAACTTATAAAGATTTTGTAACTTTATAATAATATATGTTTATAGTTGGGCCTATCTATTCAAATGATAAATATTAGAACCAAGAATTATTTAAAGTTTCATTTTTGATAGAATGGTGTAATAAAGGTATTCATAGCCCCAGACAAATTGTTATCTTTTCGCTCCCATTCGTTACAAATGAAGCAGAAATACTAAAAGAAACCTTGGATATTTTTTCACCCTGTCATTATATTTTGCATTATAAAGTGACAAAACACTCTGTTTTGTCTTCATGCTTATCCTCCCTCCCCCTTTGACTGGAACCTCAAGCATATGTATACACTTCCCAAGCACTAATGGACTAGTCTAACAATACTTGAACTGGATATATTCCAGCTAAAAATACATTTTAGTTTTGATTTTGAAGTAAACTGTCGGTTTCATTATTTTTCATGATTTATGAAAATGATTGATTTAATAATTCATAATTAATCAATCATTCTTTAAAAGTTATAATTCTAATTTTAAAATATTGAAGGAGGTTCTTAAAATCTATCAAAAAGAATAATTAGTAGTTTTTCTATGTATTCAAATATCAGATGATAAATATTAAATCTTTATACCTTCATTTTTTCTCTCTCAAAAGTTACTAGACACTTAAATTATTCCGGAAATATTTGTATTAAAATAAAATAAAGAAGCTGCATAAAAAAGTCAGGAATTCTAGATTTAATTTTAAGCATTTCTGAAAGATTAATCTAAATTATCTACTACTAAAAATACTTGTATTTAAAAACGAATGTTGATCATTTAGAATGCCAACTTCATTCTTTTAAAGTTTCTTTTCTACGTAAGTTTCTAAAGTTTCAAATTCTACATAAACCATTTCTAATCTTACTTTGGTTAAAAAATTATTAAATCTTGCAATTATCTATTTTTCTGCAGAAAAATAAATTTTGTTACAATTCAGTTATTGATTGTTTACAAAATTAAACATATTTTTCAAAAATACTACACTGCAATGAGTAATTAAAATTCCCAGCAAAAAAAATAAAAAAAAAAAATACTATAAATTGTAAGAACTGATAATGGAATAGGAAAACATTACCAGTAATTTATATTCAAAACCATTCGAACTAAGTTAGGAGCAAAAATTATACTCGATTTCTGTGTGTGCACTATATTAATATTAAAACATTCAAAGATATTTTAATCAACAGGCAACAAACATTCAAAGATATTTTACTAGCAGAGGATTGTCATCTGTGCTATGCACAATGAAATGGGAATATTTTTAAAAAGAAAATATAAACAATTAGGATCTTTATATATGATATACAAATCATTACATTTTATCAAAATTGATGAGTTAGAAGAATAACAAAATAAAATTCACAATGATGTGCTCAAGCTTCATAAGAATTAAATTTACAGCTTCAGTAATGCTTGAAAAATTTATTAAATTACAAATATGATTGAAAAGGTGTCAACATTTTGTTTAAGGTGCTAAATAACTAAACAGGAGTAAACCTATTTGTAATTTATTTAATGTCATAAAATTAAATTCAATACTTCCTCCTATGGAATTAGTAAACTAATGTTTCAGAAAAAATAAAATAAAACTGCAATGAAAAGCTTTTTATAGTGTTCAAAAGAGGACAAACTGCAAAAAAAGTAACCTGCATACGACAGTGAGGACAGATGACCAATTACCACTACAGGTGGTAGAAATCGAGGTGGATATTTTCAACAATCGCCTTTAAAAGAAGGGGAAAGCATCTTCTAGCTTTCCTCACTGAATGCCCATTTTCAAAGTAACTTTTCCGAGCTTGGGTTCCCGAAGCTTAAAGGTTAAGTAAAGTTAGATTAGATATAAAAAAAAATTTATTATAATCCATGACTAGGGCACAATTAGAATTGTTCCAAAAAAACTTGTACAAAAGAATTTTAAACTATGTTACAAACTTCAAAATTCATGAATGTACTGGATTAATTTTCAATTTCATGTGGTTTCAAAAGTTTTTATCATACCTATCAAGGCATTTGTATAAAAAAAACAAAATATATAACATTCAAATTTTCAAAAAAAAATTAATTAAGGTTTAAATCATCAAAATTAAAAGAAAATTTTGAAATTCAAACTAACACAAAACTTGATAAAAAAAAAAAGCCTAAGGATATTTCTTACTTCCTTTTAACTAAACTTTCGTTTAACAGAATATTGATTTGCCAGCTCTATGAATTTGAGACATTGCTGTTGAACTTATTCACAGCAAAATTACTTATATACAGGGTGCCCCAAAGATTGAAACTGGTTTAATTCTTTACCTATTAGAGATAAGTGGGCAATGTAAATTTTAATATAGGTGAAAATAAGGCCAGTAATAATAAAAATTTGCTTTTAATTTTCAAAAATCTACAATTTTAAATTTTTGTGTGATCACAGTAAAATACATAACTGTATTTTAAAAACAAATGTATTATAATTCAGAAAAAAGGTTGAATTATGCCATTTTTCACATCCCTTAAAATACTGTATCTTCGATGAAAATAGGGGCCACATACAAACTGTTGTTGGTAGTTTTTAGATCAGAAATGCTATTGCGGATGTCAGAAATATCCCAAAAAAAATCCTTAAAGCTTTGACAGAAATGAACAGTGTACTGTGTATATGAGTACCATGTGGCCCTCAGTATCTTTTTATGTGGTCTTGCAGATGGTTGACATAAAAAAAAAAAATCATGCATGCAAACAGATAAACAGTTTATAAAATGTATTTTAGAAAAATCCTGTGATTATTTTTAATTTCCAAGCACCGGTCAAAATCAGAGGGATCTAGTATTTGAAATCCATGAACACAAAATGGATGCTAATTATGTTTTTCAAGTATTCTATCAATTAAGGTTCTAGGTAGTCTTGTAATTTCACTCACTGTTTAAATGCTTGTCTGCAGCTTGGTAGAAAAATATGTAATAATATCAGTTTCTTTGTCTTCAGTGTACAATCGATTTCTCCCCGGCCAGATCTCAGATAAAGAAAACCGATAGTTCTTAAATTTCTCATTATCCAATGCATTAAGTGAAATTTCAGGCAAATACAGAAAATGCTGTTTAAATTCTTTGGAAGTTTCTGCATTATTTTTATTGTGGATTGAATAAATCACTGCCAATAAAAACAGCTCATCATTTATTAAAAATACCAAAATACACAACCAGTTTTGCTGTGTTCTTAATTCGACAATATGAAACCGAATATTGATAAATAATTTTCAATTTTTATTCTGATTTTACAAAAAAGATTTGGTTAAGTTGTACTGAAAAGAAATAATTCTGGGATTCAATAATTAAATTGAGAAAAATCATCAGCATTTCAATATGCAGTTTTAAAAAATATTTGAAATGGCTAAATTACAGTTGAATGAAAGAAAGTAAATTAATTGCGAGTTAATTTGTTAGAATGCCATTTTGAAACATTATGATAAATTTGATAATAAATTAATTTCATTTACTTATGTTTCCAAATAAGGTGGCAGTGTTATGAATATGCCCTAAATAGGCAAAAATAGTTGTAATGTAAATATTATCATAATTTTATTTCTTTAAGATATGTTAAATTTTTATTTCTATTTAGCATATAGCTCCTATGCTGGGAGTTCAATTTACAATTAAGTATAACTCGCTGAATTTTAAATATACGAGTATGCGATTTTTTTGCTATGTTGTTGCATGAGAATGTAAAAGTTACTAATAGCCTAAATTTGTTTACATGGGTTGGATAAAAATTTAAACAGTGCAACTTTTGAAAAATTAACAGAATTTTTTTATTATTATTATTAATGTGGCCTTATTTTGAACTATTTTGCAATTTACATTGCCCACTTATCTCTAATAAGTAAAGAATTAAGCCACATTTCAATCTTTTTGGGAGACCCTGTATATATTTTTGAAATTGAAATATTATATTATTTCTCTCAAGTTACCCTAATTTGTTTGAAATGAATTAAAGAATTAAAAATTATATTTATTTTTAGTTTGTAGCCTATTTGTCAAATGATTAATTACACAGTACACTGATTTAAGTTTAGTTATCTAGAATTAAGAAATCATTCAGAAATAGTTTCATGTTTCAGCATTTTTTTGTAAATCCCTAATTCATGAATTACAAACATTTTCATGAGCTTCTTTATATTTTGAATATTTTATAATGTTTACAGACAGAAGATTAAATCTGTAATTTATACACTAATAAAATAATAATAAATATAAAAGTTTTGCTCAATATATGTAAAATTATTTGACTGCACAATTTCAAACAATTGTGAAGATTGTCATATATTTATAAATGACTATATAATGAACACAATGTTTAAGTAAATATTATATACACATATAAAGATTAAAGAAAATAGAAATTTCAGTGTAAAGAATAAAAATTAGCTCATAACATCACATTTTATTTCCATATTTAACAATTATTAATATGTTGATTTTTTTTACAATATTGACTTTAAATATCTTTAGACAAAATTGTATTATATATTTTATATTAATTTTTAAACATTTAAAATGCATGAAGTCTAAATTTTGGAAACTATTATAGAGTGACATGTGCAGTGCCATAATTAATGATTATTTTACTGACAGAAAATACATTATTTTGTGGATTGTAAAGATTCTCATAATGGTTTAAACTAATTTCTTCATTTATACAATGGGTATTTCTTTTAATTCCTTGAATAAAATTGGTCTTTTTATTCTTTCATCTTTTTTACCATTTAATTTTATTGCAAGTATAAGGATTATTTCAATATTCATTCAGTTTTCCTTCAATTTCAATTCAAGTTGATTCGGTCAAAAAATCAGCCTTATTCTTAACATAAGCAATTATTTCCTTTTGTGAGTTAAATTTTAATATTTGATCTCTTAAATGAGCGATATGAAAAATATTTGACATGGGAAAAAATATATTTTTCATTTTTTCAATTTTGAAAAAATATTATCAAAATATTAAAAAAAAAATGAAGTATTTCAATAACATCCTTATTACAACAACATAGCATTATCCATGTTAAAAAAACAGCCAACAACCTTTAAAAGTTATTTTATAGAAAAAGGATAGTAATTATACTTATTATTCCAATATTATGACAAGCTAAATTCTTTGTAAAAATAACAAAAATTCATTTTAAATTGAATGTTTTTTTAAAGCATGTAAATAAACAACTCAATCATTCTAACAACGCTTCGCGATTCAATTGTAATAAACATGAAAATTTAAAGGCCGATGCACAGTGCTTCGAAATATATCGTAAAACAAAATTATTTCAGGTTACGCTCAAATCTAGTTGTGATTAACTCCAATATACATTTGCCTGATTCAGATTTATGATTTCTCTCATATTTCCAGAACATAACATTTATTTACATGATTAAATATGTGGAAGAAGAATAAAACATTTTACATATTTAGCATTTTACATATTAAGTTTGTGATGTTAAGTATAACTTTTTGAATATAGCTTCAAATTGAATAATAAAATAAAAATTATCAACTTTTCAACTATTTCATTCTGAAAAAATATGCAGAAAATCAGTTAAAATAATACAGTACTATACTCTATGTGCAAGTTTCAAAACATGTTACAAATCAAAACAGAGCCAAGAATATATGGGAAATAACATACCAGCGCAAAGAAATTAGTATGACAATCTTCAAGACTCGCTCCATTTGTATTATCATATGCATGAGTCATTTTAAATCCATATTGATAAATTTACATTAAAAGCAATTAAATATAGATATATTTAACTCAGGAAATTTTACAACCTACAATAACGTAACACAACACACACACAACATGGCGAGACTGATATTAGGGATGGAAGGGGGGAGATAGGGAGGGAGGCTAGAAGCCGCCAAAGGGCATTTCTTTTTACAATATTTTTTTCAGTTTCACGAGAATTAATTATTTTTATCCAGCAGTTTTCCAGATTCTTCGTAAAATATTAAAATATGAAATCAAAACAAAAGAGAAAAATTGTACATGAGTGCAAGTAGGGATTTTATACACAAAAAGGGAATATTCTAGCAACTATCGGGAAATTTTGCCTGACAGTGTACAGATTTTCCCATCACATTTCCCTGAAATGAGATCTGCTGCACGAGCGACTAGATCTGGCAGAGTACCCAATTATCAAACAAACAAGTACGATTCGGTATGTTCTCTTATGTCTTCAAGCTGTCTGCGATGTTGATATCGCACAAGAAAGAAATTTAAACAAATGGTCATATTTATTTCAGAACTTCGAAATGATGTTTCATTCCCTGAATCTTATTTGCTCAAGTTTTCATATTTTCAAATTCTTTGTAAATTATGTAAATTCAACAACCATCTGTTTGTGAAAAATGATGAAACTCTAGTCATCTTTGAAAAATATAAAGAACAAATATTCTGAGTCTAGATTTGTAATATCGATGTCCATTGATGCTGGATAAATACATTGCATCAATTTTCGATATTCTGTCCATTTAATTAAGGCGTCAATTTGCCAAATGTAGCAGAAAACTCCCATCTATTCGACCAAAGTAGAAAGCTCGCGCAAAAAAAGAAAGAAAGAAAGAAAAAGGAAAAGATAGAAAGAAAAAGAAAAGAAAAGAAGGAATGAAAGAAAATAAAAAAAAAGTGTGACAGAGAGGAATTTTTGAGAAACCTGCTTGCCTAGCTTTTATTAAGTTCCTTGTAAGTGCTAAGATATTATAATAGTGAAAGCCAGAACTCACAATCTCTACAAAGGGACACCGAGGAGAAAGAAGAGTGTTTTCGAGGGGGCTAGCTTAAAATATTTTTTTCAAAAGCAAAATAGAAATTAAAAAATATATTTATTTAAATTTGCTTTTGTTTGTTTGTCAGAAAAATTATTTTTACGAAAGATTTAATTTTTAGTTCAATATTCTAGAATATGTAAGCTATTTTCACTGATGATTGGAGAGAATTTTTAATTATAATTTGTTGAAGGACCGTTCTTGCTACCGTTACTGATAAAGTAAAAAATAATTTAAATATTGTTAGCACATTTTTAAAAGATCATTACAATTACTTTATAATATTTATTGAACAATTCCTAGTCCGTTATTTCAATATTTTTAGTCAGCTATTAGCTCTTAATAAATATATTATAATCTCTTTACATCTTCATAACAGAGCTTTACGAAAATCTTTGATAGAGTTTACAGTACATGTTTTTATATTACTTTTACATCTGTGATTAATTCAAAATTGAAAAGAATCTTTCGTTTGTTCGTAATCATAGAATATTACGATGTTTAAAAACTTTCACTTAAATCTTTTTATTGGAATTACTTTATTACTTATTGTTCAATTTCTTCGTTCAATATAGTAAATTTGTAGAGGCTTATTGTTCCTAAACGTATTTTGTATTTGAAACATACATAACACAATGCAAATTGATCTGTATATTCAAATCTCCACTAAACCATACTTTAAATTTTTTTTGTATTTAATTTCTGTATTTAATTTTTGTAAAAATGATTAATAAATAAGGGCAATTAATATACCTAAACAATTTTAAGCTTTTGTTTTATTAAAAGAAAATAATAATGTATTTTGAACGCCTTTTTATTTACCAAACGAAAACAAAATTTGACATGGAACTATAGCTGTAGTGACCTAGCATACAAAATTTCACAGATTTTAGTCATTTTATTTATGAGTGTTATTACTTTAATATGTGTTTGCATACATGCGAGATAATAGAGACTGACAGACGATCAACCTTTTAACAGATTTGGTTCGAAATTTGATGAGAACCTATATTTTAGCTGCTAAATTTGTGAACCAAATTTTATCTACGTAGCTCTTTGCATTCTGTGGTTATTGAGTTCACTTTCTTACAAATAGCAAGACAAACAGATTTTCTGTGAATGGATCTTATTCAAAATTTGATAGAAATCTTTAAATTTGTTCGTAAATCCATATACCAATTTTCCTCCATCTATCTCAATATGCTTTTGAGATACCTTTTGACAGACAAACACGCAGACAGAATATGCAAAAAAAAATAAAAAAATCTGGGAGGTTTGAAACGTGGGGATTCGTCAGAATCTCGAGTTGGATTTTTTTTTTTTTTTTTTTTCGACGATTACAATTCTTTCTTTTTATTTTGTATACTAGAAAGTAAAAATTATTTGAAGAGAATGAATAAAATTTGGAACAGAGATATTTTAAATCATGCTTCTTCAATTGATGCCAAAAATGTTGTGATTTTCTATAAAAAAAATATTTTAATTTATGAGGTTAAAAAATAATTAAAAACATAAAATACCTTTTTATATTTTTAAAAAGGCAAAATTTTTCATTTTTATTGAGTATTTTAATGTAAAATATTGTTGTCTAAAATTCATTATATAGTGAAATATATTGAAAAAACCGGATCTCTTATTTTAAAATTAGATAATGAAAATTTCAAATTTTTTATAACTCGTCAATCGTTTACTTAAAATTACAATATGTTTTTCAAATTCGAACTCTTTTAGTATGGAAAATTCAAATATATATTCGAAACTAGTTGTTAAAAATCTGAAAAAATTGAGTTTGCGTAAATATAGATACCCTTAACACAACCCTTTGCATAAAAAATATTTCCAGCACTTGTAGAGAACATATTTTTACAACAAAAGGCAGTTACAATTTAGTTTTTAAAGAAAAACTGTCTATAAATACTTTTTTTTTTTTAGGTATACCAGGACATCGATTCAAACAAACTGCGTATCCTTTTGTCTGGGTTAAGACATCACGTATTAAATATGATTCTGAAATAAAATAAAAAAAACATATAGCGATAACTATGCACAGCGAAAATTAGCATTCTTAAACACTAAAATATCTAAAAAGGTACAATTTTCGTTGAAAAAAATATCAGATATAACAGTTAATAACAGTTATATAACATTTTATAATCATTATATAACAGATATAATATAACATAATATAACAGTTTTCAATCATTAAAGCCACACATGCTTCAAATGATTCTTAAGATTATTACATTTATTAGGTAATTAAAAATTACTTTTTTATCTAGTTGCATAAAATAAATGAATAACATAAATTAATAGCTGCAAATATTTTCACTTTATTGTTAGATTTTATAATCAGTTTATTTCAATTCTTTCATTTTCAATTGTAGTCGCAAGATCACATGCCAAATTTCATCTATTTTTTTTTTGTTTCATTTATCGTGTTTCTGAGTTATTGCATTTATATGCATGTGAAAATATACAGAGATAAATGGCCAACCTCCTAGACGGATTTAATGCAAAATTTAAAAAAACTTTTAATTTAAGATGCTAAAATTATGAACCAAATTTCCTTAATTTAAATTATTGCGGTTTTGAACTATCGCATTTACTGACAGGCAGTCAACTCTTCAAGAGATTTGATCCCAAGTTTTATCACATGTTACAGGACAAGACATGTTCTTCTGAATTTGTTAGATGCTGCATTTGCATACCAAATGTTATCCATCTAGCTTTTTATGTTTTGCGGTTATCGAAATCACTTGATATTGAACAGCCAGACAGTTCTCTGAGTAGATTTTATCCAAAATTTGATAAAAATGTAAAAAAATGTAGCGTACAAAATATTTTAAAAATTTCATCTGTCTTGTCGAAAATATATTTGAGTTACCTAGTTAACAGACAGAAATAATTTCAAAAATGCCCGTTTCGGATTTAGGGAGGTTCAAAACATAGAGACTAAAAATCTCGATTTCGAATTTTTTGACGATTAAAATATTTTCTCTTCGTCATTCATAGGTAATTCATATACTTAAAAGAAAGAAAAAACGTGCTTTTCTCCTAAATGCGATTATTGACTCCACAGTTCTGTGCTACTTAAAAACTGTTTCCAAGAATTTTAAATGCAATGTTGTTTTTGCTTTCGCTTATATCAAATATATAAAAACAAAATTTTATTGTCATCAAAAAAATTCGATCTAGAGATTTTGATGAATTTCCAAGTTTTAGACTTCCTTGAGACCGAAAAACACATTTTCATATTCTATCTGTCTACCTTACAACGAACACGATAATACGCAATGAGCTAGACGGATGAAATTTGGTGTAGAGAATTTAGATCAAATTTTAAACGAAATCTATTGAAGAAGTCTGTCTGTCTGTCTATTCAAGTGCAAATGAATTCGATAACTTTAAAACGTAAAGAGCTAGATAGATAAATTCAGTGCACGAGTTTGGTATCTAAATTGCAGATTCATATGAAATTTTGAATCAAATCTGCTAAAGGGTTGTCCATCTTTCATGTAAATACAACTTTCACTTTCATGTTAATGTTAACTCATAAACGTAATGACTTAAATTAATGAGATTCGATATGTGATTTTGTGACTACCAACTATAGTTTTGCGTCAAATTTTGGTTAGAAACGATCAGAAAAATATTAGCAAGATAGATTCGAAGAAATACTGAAATCAAGCCAAAAATCTTTATTTCATTGCTATTGTTCGCCAATGTTATGCAAAGTATTTGAGGCCTTTCCAAAGGTTTATATTTTTTGAGGGGGGGGGGGAAGTATATGAGAAAGTGTCGGGGAAATCACTCATACCGGTTATTAGAATTATTGCAGATTATGAATACGATATCTCAAAAAAATTTTGAATTAAACGGAAGAAATTTTGTATACCGTCTTTACACGAATTTTGTGTATTTCTATCAAATTTCGAGCAGAATCCCTTCATAGGAAATTTATCGATCAATTTATTCTAGTGCAGGTGAACATGACAACTACAAAACGCAAGAGATTAAAGAGATAGTATTTGGTGCACCGTTTTAGCATGTAATGTGGAGATTTGTATCAATGACTAAAAAATTCTGTAGAAATATTGATTGTACATGAGGTAACTCAAAAACGTAATGACTTAAAAAATAAAATTTATTATCTAAACTTGCTGTGAATATTGTAGTTTTGTTTCAAAATTTTGGTGTCCATTCGGTCGAAAATGCATGCTCGGTTTTCTTCACTGCACTACGAAGAATAAAACACTCATATACGAAACTGAAAATAAAAATCTGAAAGCTCGTGGCCTTCATGTTCTTGCACAAGGTTTCCAATTTTTATGCGAAAGAGAAGAAGGAGACATAATTCCTTTATTATTTAGATTGTGTGAAAGCTTCAGAAAGATAATTCCCATTGTTTTAAAGCTCGGATTATTTGAAAAATATAAAAAAGATGGCGATTATTTCTCTGAAAGCTCTACCATAATTAATTGAATTTTTTATTATAATTTTAATACGTTCTACTTACGTTTAAGGATTTTTAATTAGAAATCATTGTTTTATGTTTTTCGTAAAATTCGTGGAAATGATTTTTTTTTTTTCTTTTCGAAAGAATTTGCTTTTTATTTAATGTGCAGCAAAAGAATACATAATGTTCATGTATTTTGAAAATAAATAAATAAATATTTTTCCAAGAAATTCATCCCATGGGTACAAGGTAAAGAGTTCAAAACAAAGCTCAATATCAGATAGAAATATTTTATTCTCTACAAAAACACGAACATTCAGTAGACAAACAATCTAAACGAACACAAAAACAGCACTTACAATAAACAACAGCACATAATAAAAAGACAATGAAGACGATAAAAACGTGCTGCATTTGTTATATGGCGTACGGTCCATACAACAAATTTGAAGATTTCTATCAAATTTTGAAAGAAATTCATTCTGAGGAATTTTGCCTCTCTGGCTACGTAACATGGTAACTAAAAATGTTAAGAGCAAGAGAGATAAAATTGGGTGCAATAATTAACATCTCTATTTTATATATGTAAATCAAATTTGAAACCAAAACATTCTAGAGCGTGCAAACTGTCGGTTGAATGACTTTTCCGTACGGATTCACTCCCGTACCGATCATAAAACTATCAATCAATGATCTTGTTTACAAGGCGTTTGTGTTACTGATAAGGATCTGTTCTAGAAGAGGTTACAGCATTTTAAACGTTTCTAAAAGTATCAGAATTGGCGAAAGTTAATAGGATGTGTTTACGCAATTTTGAATACTTATTAACATGTCCTGTAATACAATTTCATGCGTTTTAATGCAATCTGAATACTTTCCCTTTTGTCGTTTATGAAAGATGAATTGCTTTTCAATTAATTTATTCAAAAATGTATGATAAAAATCAAGGGCGAATGATATTTTTTCTCATATAAATACTGTATCCACTTCGAAACAAAAATTATTTCTTCTATATTTTAAATAGTAAATGCATTATTTTACATAAATATAACGATCTTCATTAAACGAAAGCATTTTGGTTTAATCAGTTTTTGCTTTATTTCTTCTTGATCCGTTTGTTTAGTTCAATAAGTTCAAACATTGAAATATATTTTATTTAAATACAGGCACGTAAAAAAAAATATGTTTTTTTTTTTTAATTTGAAGTACAATTAAATGATGTTAGTAGTATTGGAATGATTTGTAAGGGGAGGGGGCAGTTGCAAAAGCAATTCTTGAAATGCAAATGAAAAAAATTTACTTAATTATAATACATGAAACCTTGATTAAATTTTCAGTATATTTTCGTTATAGAAATTTGTAATTGAAATGATTTGTAAGGGGAGGGGGCAGTTGCAATTAAAAATTAAAAAAATGAAAAAATGAAATGAATCATTTCCTATTAATATACTGTTAAATAAAATAAAAAAAATTGCATTATAGTACTTATGTAACAGCTATAATTTTTTTCTCAACATAGGACAAAAGTTTGATTATTTTGTAATAATAAATAGTAAATGTTGGATAAGTTTAAAAAAATAATCAAAAATGCGTTCTTACGTATTATTTTTTAATTTTTCATTTGTAATATTCCATTAAAATAACTCGAGTTTCATTTTTATTTCATAAAATAAAATAAAAACTGTTTTAGAACTTAAAAAACAAACTTCCAGAAACATACGCACGCACACACACAAAGGAGGAAAAAAAAAGGGATAAAAAATGAATTTTTAATACTGAAGCATATACTTTAAATTTGACAGGTATATCCAAATTTGTCGCTTAAAATTATTCAAATATTAAAGTGTAGAAAGTATAGAATATTCAGAACTCTAATCTAAAAATTTTAATTCACAAAATAAGATTTTTTTCCAAGTATAAAAGTGAATGTATATATATGCGTATATCAGTCTTTTTAAAACATAGACCATTGTACGTAGAAAAACTAAATTTAATACAAATATATTTGGGAAAAAGAAATATCAATATATAAATTATATCGATCATCAAAGTATATCTATACTTGTGTATGATATAAAGATGTAAAGTATATGTATATAGAAATGATATACAAGTATACTTATAGCACATTAATACTTGTATCAACATGATATAAAGGATTAGAATGATATTTGTATCAACATGATAAAAATATCAGAATGACCTGAAACGAAGTATCGAAATGTTATAGTATTCCCTAATCCTAATTCACCATTCCGAATCGGCATCATTATATGTATGCACTAATTATATTTACAATTTCTTACCAAAATGCATAATAAAAATATTTCGAACGCATTTGTTTATCTTCTCTTGCAAGGCTTATTAAGTACACGAGATTGATGAGACTTTCTATGAATAAATTAATGAAATGAAAAAAAAATGATTGTAAACAAATAGACAACTCAAACAATGGAACTATAATAGTAAAATAATTGAAAACAAATAAAAATTAAATGTTGAAAATGCATAGAATATCCAGAATATTACGATTACAAAAAACGAATTTAAAAAGCAAACATATAATTTTAAAATTTCAAATATATATTCTTTATTAAATCTATGATATAATATTTTTAAAAAAAACTTTTGCTATATTGTTTACGTTTAAAATTTAATAACTTTTAATAATCTATATATCTATACTTATAATAAAGCTCAATGTGTGTGTGTGTGTGTGTTGGCGCTCTACAGGCCAGACCGTTTGACCTACAGCTACCAAATTTGGTACATGTATACCTTGGAGGTTGGGAATGTGCACCTGGGGTTCCTTTTTTCGAATTTTTAATTAGAATTTTAATTATTAATTAAAAACTAACTTTCCCGCCAAAAAAATCTTCCATTTCCCCCACAGCCAAATGAGAAAGGTTTCAGTTTTTTTTTTCTCCCAACAGTAATGAGGCTAGGGTTAAAATTTTTCGGCCGATTATTTCTATCGATTCTGTTTATTTTCTTAATGTTTGATGCATTTAAAATTAAACATTGTTAATGAATCTATTTTTCAGATTCATTCTGAAGTACTTTTGAATTAAAATAAAACAGAATAAAGGAAATTAAAAATTTCTAATCCGCATAGCGTTACCCCAACTGGCGTAGAAAAAATCACGTATTTGCGTTACGTAACTGGCGAAGAAAATTCACGCATGCGCATTCTGTTCTGATTGTTGCCATGACAACCGTTATCAATGGATGATTTAAATTATTTTTGGGTTAGTTGCATGCTTTTGTAAGTAAATTGTATTTATATTAGTTATATATATTTTGTATATGCTTATAGTTTTAAGTATATCGTTTTTTAAGTAGTTTTTTTAAAACCTGTTTTCAACCGTTTATTTTAAACGATTCGTTTTATTTTCTTAGTGTTTGATGCATTTAAATTTAAACATTGTGAATTAATCGATCTGGTCATAATGAATCTAAGAAAACTTTGTTGACAAACTCTTGAGAGATTACATAAATTAAAAAAGATATTCTTTAGTGCCCATAAAGTTTAAAGGCTGAGTGACTCTATTTTCAGTAATCAGATTATAAAAAAAATACTTTGTTTCAGTAAAAAATATTATTATATTAATTGAAGATTAATTCTTTCCACTTTAATTTAAAGAATAAATTCTACCGTTGCTAACAGAAAATGAGAGGGATACATATTACGTTATGACTGAAGGCCTTTATAATATTATGAATGAATTTTATGACAATCAAAATTTGAAGTTTTAAAATATTTTGATGAAGAAGCTATTAAAGTAGAAATTACATAAAATATTTAATTTTTAAAATTTTAACGAACATTAAGATTGGCGAACCGGCTGGTCGCCAAAGGCGGCTAGTACTTATAATAAAGCTCAATGTGTGTGTGTGTGTGTGTGTGTGTGTTGGCGCTCTACAGGCCAGGTCATTTGACATACAGCTATCAAATTTGGTACATGTATACCTTAGAGGTCGGGAATGTGCGCCTGGGGTCCCTTTTTTTGAAATTTTAATTAGAATTTTAATTATTAATTAAAAACTAACTTTCCGCCAAAAAAATCTTCCATTTTCCCCACCGCCAAATGAGTAAGGCTTCAGTTATTTTTTTTCTCCCAACAGTAATGAGGCTAGGGTTAAAATTTTTCGGCGGATTATTTCAAACGATTCTGTTTATTTTCTTAATGTTTTATGCATTTAAAATTAAACATTGTTAATTAATCCATGTTTCAGATTCATTCTGAAGTACTTTTGAATTAAAATAACACAGAATAAAGAAAATTAAAAATGTATAATCTGCATAGCGTTACCCCAACTGGCGTAGAAAAATTCACGCATTTGCGTTACCGGAGCTGGCGAAAAAAATTCACGCATGCGCATTGTGTTCTGACTGTTGACATGACAACCAACGGATGATTTAAATTATTTTTAGGTTAGTTGCATGCTTTTTTAAGTAAATTGTATTTATGTTAGTTATATATTTTTTGTATATGCTTATAGTTTTAGTACATCGTTTTTTAAGTAGTTTTTTTAACCTGTTTTCAATGATTTAAATTATTTTTAGGTTAATTGCATGCTTTTGTAATTAAATTGTATTTATGTTAGTTGTATACTTTTTTTGTATATGCTTATAATTTTAAGTACATCGTTTTTTAAGTAGTTTTTTTAAACCTGTTTTCGACCAATTATTTTAAACGATTCATTTTATATTCTTAGTGTTTGATGCATTTAAAATTAAACATTGTTAATTAATCGATTTGTTCATGATCAATCTGAGAAATTTTTGTTGACAAATTCTTGAGATATTACATAAACTAAGAAAGATATTCTTTAGTGCCCATAAAGTTTAAACGCTCAATGACTCTATTATCAGTAATCATAGTATTAAAAAAATGCTTTGTTTCAGTAAAAAAATATTATTATATTAATTGCAGATTAATCATTTACACTTTAATTTATACGAGGGGTAACAGAAAATTAGAGAGATACATATCAGGCTATGACTGAAGGTCCTTATAATATTATGAGTGAATTATATGACTATCAAAATTTGAAGTTTTAAAATATTTTGCCGAAGAATCTATTAAAGTTGGAATTGCGTAAAATATTTAATGGTACGATCGGAGTTTAACCTCCTGCTTGGAGCAATTTTTAAAAATCGCCAACAACGACCTTGCGAAATGTTCAAAAGCAAAGGAGCAGATGTTCAATTATAGTGCATAATAAAGATTGCCAGCTTTGGAGCGTTATCGCAACTTGGCGAAGAAGGGGGTTAAACTCCGGTTCAACCTATTTAATTATTAAAATTTAAACGAACATTAAGATTGGCGAACCGGCTGATCGCCAAAGGCGGCTAGTGTTTTATAAAACAAAGCGCAAAATTAAAATTAATAACCAAAGTTACCGATAACAATCAATTTGGGGGATAATAAATCATTATAGCTTATATTGAGTAACTAGTAGTATAGACTTATTGATGAAAAAGAGTTTGGTTGTCGGATATATCAAATACAAAATTATTAGATACACTTTAGTGTCGGTATCAGTCTGCTCCCGATGTTGTGAAACCGAGTATCAAATCAACAATAATCTGGCTAAAAGCACGAGCAGTGACACTCATTGAATATCCAGTTTCATACCGATAGGAAAAGAATCGGTTCCTGGCTGTTGTTGTTTCTGTTGTTTCTTATGGCACTTGCCATAGGCAAGCCCGCTGTTCGAAGACAGCGGATTTAAGCCTGGGGGGGGGGGCTCTTGTTTCTATAGTAGTGCCATCTAGGGCCAAGAGAACGACTTAGCTACACACACGTCACAACCCTTTTTACGGGGCGGACTTCATCCACGCATTTCATTCGCTCAAACACAGATCGTAATTTAGACCTGAATCAGAGAACGATCACCCCTGATCCAGTACTCCCAGTGGTATTACTCTCGACATGGAGGACTTTGTGACCACGACAGATTCAACGCGCGTCAGCCACCAAGCAGGCGGGGAATCTTCGGCCGGCGGGGTTCGAACTCGCAACCTAAGTGACGCGAATCCGACGCTCTACCAACCAGTCTATCCCGGCCTAAGAAACTATAAGGGTTCGGCCGAGATTTGAACCCGGGACCTCTCGCACCCTAAGCGAGAATCATACCCCTAGACCCCCGAACCTTACTGGCTGTATGAGGTATAATAGCATATCAGTATCAACCTGTACCTGAAACAGAGAAGCCGGGTATCAACTCAAAACTAGTGTCATTTCTTGAGTCGCAAACTCAAAAAATTGCTGTCATTAACGTTTCCAGGTGGTAAAGAAAAAAAAAGCTTAATAAGAGAGACAGTAAAGCGTTTAAAGATTGAAAAAATTAAGTTGAAATTCAAATAGAAAGACATACCGCATTTTTTATTATATAAAAAGTCATAAAAGTAAATAAATAGAGAAAAGTAAAACAAAAGGCGTTTTGGCATCGTTTATTTAAATTGTCAAAATTCGATTATGAAGCGAGATTGAAATTTTTCTTTATGAATTTCAAAAGAAATGCTCTAACATTTAAAGGCTGAGAACTTTTGAATTATGAAGATTTTTTATACCTTAAAATACATGTGCAATTCTTTCATCATATTATAATTTCTCTTAGATGGAGTATACAAAAAGGAAGTAAAGTATTCGAAAAAAAATTCATGGAGATTTTCACGGAGATAAATTGATATTTTTTCTGCACGTTTCAATCCTGCCTGTAACCATAATTATAGAATTATGCCAGTATTTCTGTGAATACGATAACCTAAAAATGCTTTGAGCTAGATGCATGAAATGTGGTACGTGGCTTTTACATCAAGTATGTACAACATTAAATTACACCAAGTGCGTACATTCCATTAAATTTCGAGCGGAATCCATCAGCAGGAAGTTTGTCTATCGATCAATTCTAATGCAAATAAACACGATAATTACAAAATACAAGAAGTTAGATAAATAAAAATTGAAACGCAATTTTAATATCTTAAGTGTAAATCCGTATTAAAGTCTGAATAAATTCCGCCAAGGGTTAGCTGTTTGTTAGTTTGCACTTCCCCATGCATGGAAACGCGATAACTCAAAAACTCAGTAAATTAAATAAATTAAATATGGTGTGTGATTTTGCTACCAAAATTGTAGTTTGTGCAAAATTTTGGTTTAAATTGTTCGGAAAAAAAAGTCTTTCAAAATGCATATTTGATTTTTTTCTCTATAGAGCGCAAAACTCTCAGGTCCTAGACTAATGAAAATATAAACGCGTGACGTTCATACTCTTGTCCAGGGTATGCAATTTTATGCTTAAAAAAGCAGTGAATAACACATTTATCAGAATGTGTGCGAAGAAATTTCATAGAGACTAATACCATTGGTTTATTTTTTTATTTATTTCTTAAGAAACAACAATTTGCATCATGAAGCAACTACTTTTATGTATTCTTATTAAATAAATTTTATGCTAAACATATTAAAATTATTTGGAATCGTATTTAACACAAACTTTTTTATTTCTTTTTAAAGCACTTCTTTTTGAGCTTACATTATGAAAGACGCAAAACCTTTCTACAAAATTTTGGTAATGAATGCAAAATAGGAGAATGAGCACAAATGTTTGTGATTGTTACAATCAGTATTCAACGCATAATTACAATAATATTTTTATAGTATTGTTAATTTATTATGTAAATTTGATAATAAATATTATTTTAGTTTTTGTTCTTGCTAATACAAAACAAAGTGCTTAGCGTCATCATCCCATCTTGGATGTAGTATACAAGATATCGTACAATATTTCCACAAAGTTGTTTGATATTCTGAATATGAGATGATATCGTGTATATATTGTAACAATATTTTGAGACATTTTGCGCATACCAATGAGTTGAATTAAATACAACGGCGTCCTGGCATAGGGATAGCGCATCTTCCCCGCGATCTGGGTGTCCCGGGTTCGAGTCCCGGTTTGGTTATGGTTGCTCTTTCTGTGAGATGTGTGAATGTACCCTCCAGTAAAAAGGGTTGTGCAAGCGAATGAGTGATGCGTGAGTACTCAAGTCCTATTCTTGGCCCAAATGGGCTCTACGATAAAAACAAGAGTCACTCCCTCTTAGGCTTATATCGGCTGTCTTTGAACAGCGGGCTTGTCCGTGGCAAGTGACATAAGAAACAACAAATGCAATGGCTTGGAAATTGGTGGAAAAGAGGTTTCATGGCAGAAAACAAGTGTGTTTTTCTCCGTAAGATGGGAATGTTTTTATTTAAATTTATAGAATTATATATAAAAGGAAGATTTTAAAAAATATTGTACCTAAGGTGTGTTTCAATTTTTTAGGGACACCAGTAAAAATGAAAATAAAAGCGTATATAATAAATATTTGACATTTATTTCTGAAACAAGTTAGATAAATAACAAAATTAAATATTGTACGATAATTTAGATTAAACAAATAAAGATTAAACAAATAAATTTCAATTTTGAAATAACTAAACAAAAGAGTAGCAAAATTTTGTGTTTCAAATTTTTAGGGACAGTGGAATTAAAAGCTTCAAAACTTCAAATTAAACTTTTTTACCGTTCAATATTAGCACCATTTTTTCTGATGACATCATATATTCTGCTTGGCATGAATATATTAGGTTCTGAAGAAGTTTTGGATCCAGAGAATACCAAGCATCCCTTATTGCTTGTTGAAGTTGCATTTTCGAATCAAATTGGCTCCCTCCTTCATAAACTGTTCTTGCCAAAAGATCCCATAGATTTTCAATGGGGTTTAGATCGGGGCTTCTAGCTGGCCAATCCATAACTTTCACATTGTTATCTCTAAATCACTTTTTTGTTGATTTTGAGCTGTGGATAGATGCAATATCCGGTTGAAAAGTCCAATTTAGACCACATATTTTAGGTTCTGCATTAAGTAAATGTGTTTGTAACATTTCTTGGTATCGATCAGAATCCATTCTTTCATTCACAAATGCCAGTTCGCATGTACCATTGAAGCTAAAAGCTCCCCAAATCATAACAGATCCACCACCCATTTGCCTTTTGGAGAAAATCTCTGGTTCTTTTCTTAGATCATGCCAGTAATATCTCCAACCGTCTGGCCCATCTAGATTAAACTTCTCCTCGTCGCTGAACATGACTTATATCCACTCATCTTTGAAATTCATGTATTCCTTTGACCAGGATAAACGTTGTAATTTGTGTTGTTTGGCAAGTGGTGGTTTGCAAGCCTTTTTCACATATTTCATGTTTTTATTGCTCTTGATTGACTTCCAAACATTAGTGTAAGGACATCCCAGTTTCAATTCTTTTGTTACTTTTCGTACTGATGATTTTCCATTTACACATTTCTGAATAATTCTAATGCGGGTACGTGAATCGAGCTTTGGCTTAGGTCCTCGCTTTTGAATTGCAGTTGATTTTCCATTTAATTGCTTCACATAATTTTCCACAGCACGTTTTGAACGTTTTATGAGGGCTGCAATATTTCTCAAAGACTTTTTTTCGTTGTAATAAGCTTTTATTTGGCCTTTTTCAAGATCTGATAACCATTTACTTTTAGCCATATTTCTTCGGCAAAAAATTAAGTACGAACGTGGACGTTTTCAATATAAGCTTTTTAAGTTATTAAAACAACTGGTAGTAAATGAAAATGAGCAATAATAAAGATTTAACTTGAATTTATATACCATCTCATCTAGCTGTCCCTAAAAATTTGAAACACAAATTTGGCATTTTTTTCTATTTTCTTCATTTATTAGCATTGATATTTATTTAATTATTTTAGACTTTTTTATTATATTTAATTTTTTATGTTTTTCAAAGAAGTTTTTACAGATATTAGGTAAAAATTATTCCGATTTTATGTTTTTATATGGTGTCCCTAAAAATTTGAAACACACCTTAGAAGCTGCTTATCTTTGTGTCGCTACTTGCGAGAACAATATTTAGTCTAAAGTCGTATCCTTCCTTATAGTGACTAAGAGACTAAGGGACAAAAGTACATAGATGGTCAGAATGTTCTTCTCCGAGGTTGGTTTGTAGATAACATATTATTGCGGTTTATATTTATTTTTAAATTGTATATGACAAAAAAGCGAAAATGTAACGCCATGTTCCTAGCTCCATTTGCATTTGCTAAGTCACTGATAACGATGAGAAAGAGTTTAAAAATCATACCAGTAGTAGGGCCCAATTACTGTTGTTATGCTATTGTTTCTACACTTCTTATCACCCAATGTTATGCATTTTAGCTCAACATACCATGTAGACTTGTTTAGTGGCGTAACTCTAGGATATAAATGCCCAGGGCACTAGTATTCAGAAAAGTGAAGGTAAGCGAATATAAAATTTTTAAAAATATTCTATAGAAATTAATAAATGCTACGCATCAGGCAACATTTACTTTAACTTTCGTCATTGTATACTTATTCGCGATTCATATTTGAAATTTTGGCTGGATACTTGATAAGAAACTTTAATCTGTACTTTTTTGTGTCTGCACATTTTTAACTTCAGATGTGTGGATACTTGTTTAAAGGGGTTAGTTCATTATAGCATTATTTAAAACATTTGAAAATATTTTAAACAATAATCAGTTGATGATTAATAATTTTATTACTCAGGATATAATTTCCCAGTATATAAAATATTCGTGTATCCAAATTTTTTTCATAGCACAATATTTTTAGATTTATTATTAATTTTAATTTTTAAGCAAATGAAGGTAATCCAAATCATTGTGCGTTCTTAGCTGTATTTTTAAAATAAAGTCAATTAATTTATAGTTAGTACATTTTAGCGTTAAGTTTATGAAAGCATATATGATTTCATTAAAAAATGCATTAAAGTGATATGGAAAAAAAATTGTTTAATTTTATTCTATTGTTCTTCAAATTTTTTTGGAGTTATTTGTTATTTGTCTTGAAAACCACTTGCTTATATATTCGATTCTCTAATTTGTATGTTGTTTAAATTAGGGAAGAGAATACAAGCAAGTAATTTTCAAGGAAAATAAAAAATATCTCCAAAAAATTTGAGGAACAATAGAATTAATTTTTTGTAAAAAGAAATTCTTTGAAAAGATGTTAAAGGCAAAAATAAATAAATAAATAAAGTGGCGAATTTTTGAAAGAGTGTTGAATGGAAGTAACATAATCAAATAATTTCACATTTGTAAAGCTGTCATGTCTAATACTCGCCAGATTTCTGCAGGGAAAAAAAAAATCCATCGTATTGTGCCACCTTGCCCTTTATCAGAAGTCGAGTCATAAACAAAGGAAAGGACTCAACATCTGGAAGGATAGGATCCCAAATAGGAATGCATAATTCACAAATTTTTTGAATAAAAATATTATTATTGTCCTTTTGAAATGACTGATTCAAATAATTGTTATTTTAACCACACTTTCAGTTTTTAAATAGTCTTGCAAAGTGCTCATACACTGTTTTGAAAGAAAAATTAAATTACAGATGTTGTTATTTCTCTTTATTATACTTTCTTTAAAGTTTTCATTCTTGATTTTATATATTGTCAAAAGATGTCAATTATTGTGTAACCAGCTTTTGATCACCAGAAATTACAAATAGGGTAATCGAATAATTGCCATTAATGCTTTATCGGTATTTTCTCAGTTTCGAACATTTTCTTTTGAATAAAAATCGCATCGTGAAACAGGATTTCGATTGATTGATGAATAATAGTTCTTTTCAATTTTTACTATATTTACGAATTTATCATTTCCCTTTGTAGAAGTTTATATTTTTGGAGCATTTCTTTTCCTTTTGCCGGGGACAAATTTCTGACTAGACAGACCGAGCAGCTTGTTATTAGTCCACTTGTTAAATAAATCAATTTGGAAAAAAATGTACGAATTTTAAGAATTAGAAAATATTCGAAGAATATTTAATAATACACCCCTTTTTTTTAATGGAAAAACATGTATGTCTCGTTTTCATGAGTCATTCTAAATAAAAATATATACATGTTGATAAAGTTACCAATATAAATAAATATCAGCACTGATCACTTAAAAAGTTTTAAAGAGGGCCCTTATAATGCATATTGTTTAGATATATTGTTAATAGCACAAAATGTCTATTTCCACCTATACCGTATCTCTCTATTAAGTAGCGACTACCGACAAAATGCTATTATTATTTTGAAGTACAAACGCCTTTTTGGACGGGGGGGGGGGGTTCATGCTTTGGACGGGGGGGGGGGAAGAGCGTTTATTATATCATAATCATTTCAAAGGGAAAGTTTTGCAGATCATTAATAGTGTGAGGAATAGCTTATAAGCCAGTTAACAGTTACGCTACACCAGCAATTGCTTTTGTATCGTGATCATGCTACTGGACTGCGAACCACAAGGTCCCAGGTTCTTTAGAGGTATGAGACGCGGGAAGATAAAACCTGGGACCTTTAGGTTAGCAGTCCAGTAACGATCCGATTTTACCAAAACAGCTGTTCGGGTAGAAGCGCTGTTACTGGCTTATATGCAATTCACCAATGTTCTATCCTCACTCAATTTAATTCGCCACAATAGTATTGAAACAGCTTCGGATGTTTTTTCTTGGAAAGCGAACCAGCAAAGAACCTGTTTTGAAACAGATATTCCCTGACCATCAATGCATTTCTGCTTTCGAAGATAATCGCATTCGGACAGGGGTAACTGCATCCTTTAATCTAATAAATACCTTGTTTAAGAGTTGTCTTTAAGCTCATGTTAATGATTAAATCATATTGGCATGTCAGTATGTATTCATTGCTTATACTTGAAATTGTTTTGATAGTGCGCTCAAAATATCAGTTCTTGAAATTTTCGTTATCCCTCGAACACATACTTAAAACTTGCCGAAGTTTTAGGTAATTCTTCGAGGGATGACTATTAACAAATGTGTGCTATGAACTAAAGTCGGTTTTGTTGCTAAAATTTATGTTTGAAATAAGAGTTATTAAACGAAATCCTATGAACTTTTCAATATTTTATGAAGTATTAGTTTTTGATTTTACAGTTATTTCATTTTATATTTATTCTCTTCTGGTCTTTTATCATTGCAGATTCTGTTCAGAATATGCTTTAATTTTGAAGACAAAAAAAAATGAATTGTCGAAGCAAAACTAAGAAAGACACATGCATTAAATACAAAGAATTAAGTAAATTATACATTAAAGTAAATTATTATTTTACACTTGAGTGGTAAAAGATTTATCAGAGTGACACATCTGAGAAAACCGATTTGGTAATTTACTTCTTATTTTACTACTGAGGATCCAGATAACTTAGTTTTTCGCCAATTTGGCAATAGGCATGATTTTAAGGCGTCGTTTTAAACCAATTACAGCAAAGTTGCATATTTCTCACCAATCAGAACAGAGAAATCTTCTGAAAATAAGGGTTACAGATTCTAATTGGTGGATTTTTCTATTACTGTTCAAAGAGCGAGGGCGTTGCGATTATACGTCCTGTATTTTTGTTTTGATGTGCTAAGTTTGTTCGAAACGAAACTTACGTGATTCATCCGTCAATGAAAGAGTTACCTCTTGTCAAAGAGGTTTCTGAAGAATATAGAATGTCTCAATTTAGAAACATTAATCATAATCAATGATTAATTATTCTAATTCGGCTGCTTTCGTATGCAATTCTTGAGCTTAACCCAATTTTTTTTATTTATATTTTCTTTTGAATGTAACATACGATGGATATCCAAAATTTCCTGTTATTTTCGATTGCGTCTTTAGTTACATTCATTTTGGTTTTACAGTAAGTTTTAAGTATTTTTTCATTTATTGCAGTATTTCCTTATACTTGAATAGACCATGAGTTTCCTGAATTGATGTCTTACTTTTTCCTTTATTATTTCACTTTTAAAATTTACAAAGCTGTTTCGTTGTGATTATTAATTTGAATGCCCTTAAACTCTGAACAAGATAGAATTTTGCTGGAATTGCAGTTTTTAAAATTTGGATTTATGTATTTTATTATTTAAATAATTTAGAATATAAAATTTATATAATATATTTTACTGTATAGATAGGTGTTATTGATTTATTATAGTATAATAGGCAGCATTACATTTTATTTAATCTGTTAAAAATTTTAGAGATTTTGTTATTAAAATGATGTTAAGCATATTAAATATTATATATATAACATCAGTTCTTCACTGTTAGATTTATGCATAAGCTATACAAGCGATAGCTGAAGAGCCCCTAAAAATTTTTCCAAATGAACAAGCATCATCGATATTAAATATTCTACTTAAATGGAATTATAAAGGGCTTATTAATGGACTTATAAAGGGCTTTATATCTTGAATAACATGGAGTTTCCTCAAGTCTAAATCTGGCACAGAAGTTAACGTTAATACATTTAGATACTTTTGCAGTTGCTTTTTAATACTTTTTCATTAGAAATGCAGCATCTAAAAATTATACCTATTGTTTACTTTATGTTGCCAAACAATTCTTTCTTAATGTATTATTGTCAGATCTAGGTAAATCATATATATCAGGATTCATGGTCTATAGCAGTTTCCACAGAATTGAATTGCATATTTTTTACTCTTAAATCTATATAATTTTTTTTTCTTGTTTACCTTTTTACGACTTCTACTGAAAAATTCATATAGTTCGTCAATGGATTCTGAGATGACCACTTTTCGACGACCCCATCTCATTAAGGGGTGAGACGCTGAACGATACCCGAGTTTCCGGTATAATTATCTGTAATATTTATGCCTCAGAAAACCGTGAGTCTTCATTGTTAAATGTAAACATCTCCACCTTTCATCTTTCCTTTCACCCCTATTTTGACGAATTAAACCCATCCTAACACATGCGCAAAAGCGCGGAGGGTTTTACAATCTGTTGCTGAACTATACCAAACTTTTTCCTTGTTAGCTATTTTCAATATGTATGAAAGATTCCTGTTATATTTTTTTTATAAGTTATGTTTAAAATTCTATGAATTTCCTTGAAATAATATTCATTTAATCAGCATACTGTCATAAATCTACTGTCATGTATTTCCAAATATAAGTCTACCAATATTTTCAGTTAAAAATTTATTTTAAATTTAATACATTTATATAAACTGAAGTAATCAATAAAATGCCTCTGTCACATTTAAACATGTTGCCATTATGCCGGAAATATCACCATGTAGGTAAAATGATGGTGAAAAATTTTCCAGTCAAGTTGTATAGTAAAACACCAGATGTCGATTTTAAGATTTCAGTACATTTGTCTTAAATATTTGTAACTGTGCTTCTGAAAATACTAAATATAATTTTAAGAAACTTTCTGTTACTTTTTAAGTAAGTTTTAGTGCAAGAACATAAAATTTTATAAAATGTCTTTTATATCTAGAGATAATTTCATGTTCATTTTATTCCTATTTTTCAATACCAGATTTCTAAATTGTATTATACTAATCACATTTATTGACCGGCTGGTTTGCCGGAAATGTTGGCTATATTTAATTTTAGTTTAATTGTGTAAATATGATAACCATGATTCCAACAATTTGATATATATTCCATGACTCCAATATGTTTATATATAAGTCAAAACATATTGATTTGCATTTAAATTTTACCCAGAAATATTTCATGGCTGACACTAACTAGAATGAGATGATATTTTTAGATAGAATAAAATTTAATTTAAATGGGATGTCGAAATTTAAATGATTTATATTAAAAAACCCCACCCACCCACTTTTCTTTAAACCCAAATCATGGAAAGATCTGCCATGGTAGGGGTTATGCCAGGGTACACTAGCAAATAATTTTTGCTAGTTCTTCCTTGTTTATCTTAGGAAATTGGATATTGCAGCATGACAATTAACCATTGCCCATTTCATGTTCTACGAGTTTGTGGAAGAAGATGAATAAGGTAAAAATTCTTCAATGATTATCTTAAAGTTTCAACCTGAATTTAATGGGGAAAAAAATTTAGTCATTCTGATTCAAGATATTTACAAGAATATAGAAACTGATCTGATCAGTTCTGGAAGTTCTTATATTTCATAAATTTCTTATTTGTATTTCTAGACCTATGCCATCCATTTTTGCAATGATATACTTTCCCCACCATTTTGAATTATTTCTATTGTATGAAGAAACTATATATTCTATGATATTTGGTGTGAATTGTTTCCTTTCCAGATTTATTGATATTGGAATTCTTTCCCTACGCTTTATTCTGTATGTAACGGAATCATTGATAAAGATGTAAAATAAGCATATATGGGTTGTAGAAAAAGTTCAGTGAAATTAAACAACTTTCAATTTATATGCAGAATTTCATTACAGAGAATATTGATAATTGTTGTTTAAAACCAAACAGTAATGCTAATTTTTAAAAATATATAGATTATTCTTAAATACATAAATACAGTAAAATTTTTCTAAACAGTTAACCCTTCTTCGGTCACTTTTGTTTGATTTTGAATATTCGGCTCATAGACATAATATTCAAATAGCCACTTGGAATGACTACTCAATAGTGGCTGGCCTACTGTTTAATGGAATTAAAATATATTCCTTTCATTTCTCTGACCTTTGATCTTTTATTAAAAGATGGAGGGAAAGAAATATACATACTTTCAAAAATAACTTTGGAAATCAAATCAAAATTAACCATTCCTTTCCCTATGTGGAAAGAAAAGTGAACTGAGGGAAGATTTAAGGTAAGTGTTGCTTAGTATAGAGCAAGAAACCACTTTCCTCCATGTACAGTTTTACCAGAATGGCATTTTTCTGGTTCTAGAGTTGCATCTAAAATTGTTATGTCAGCAAGATAATAAGAAATTGAAAATCTGAGCAAACAAAGTGTAGCCTTTTTTTTTTTTTTTTTGAAAAAACAAACAAATAAATTTGGATTAAAGCATTTTTTTTTCCTTCTTTAAACAAATTCTTTTCATCATTTTTGATGCAGTGAATTTTAAGGCTTATTTAAAAAATATTTTATTTTTCTAAGAGGAAAACCCTGCAGAGCAGCAAGTCACTTTAAATGATTTTGGATAGCACAGAGGATAGCCTTTGTAGAGATGTTTCATTAAATCATATACAAGATATTTTTTTTGAGACTAATAATATACATTATAACTTTCACTATTTGCCATCTGTAATTGTATTTTATTACAATGTACAAATGTCTAATAACTTTTACATTTTAACAAAGTTTCCAATGAAAAGAGATATTTCTGTTTTTGAAGTTTCCAAATACATCTGTTAAATGTACTTCCATTGCTTGAAATTTTCCCAGTTTTACTCAAATACCCCTTGTCCCCTTAAATAAAATTATAGAACAAATTTAAATGTTAGTCATGTATTTATTAAGTTTATCTTTTACTTGGATTTTACAAATAAATAAGTTTTAAGAATAAATTTGTTATTAAATTTCACTTTTTTAAAAATTTATTTTTGACTGTTAGTAATATTTAATAATCAGTACATTTGGTGCTTCTAATCTTTATTACAATTGTTGATTTTTTATTATGCATGTCATTAATTGAAAAAAAAACTATTAATTTTTAAACATTTTTCTAATTATTCAAGTAGTAATTTAAAAATAATTTATTTTGAAGTATTATTTTCTTACAGAATAAAAGGAATGAGACTTTTCTTTCTCTAAAATATTTTCCTTGATAAAATTTAAGTTTTACATTTATTTTTAACCTGCTGTTATTGCTTCTCTTAGCATTCTAAAACACGTATCTTAAATTTTGTTTTCTTTTAGGCATTGTATTATTTCATGTTATTTAAGTAATTGAAAGAGATTAAAAGCAAAATTCTGAAGTTGTTTTTAGATAGTCCATATGCCCAAAAATTGTGTTTTGATTTATATATTGAAATGTTTGAATTATATATGAAAAATGAAATTTTCTTTTTTAGTTTTGGAGTGAAAGCTTTATCATGGTTTCTACATAGAAAATATGGTGTTAAATTAAAAGTTGGTGGCTATGGAATCATGTGTTTTCGAAATATCCATTTGCAGCTAAAGAATGGATTGAAATTGGTAAGTTTTTTTATGTTAGATATTGCCTAATTTGCCTGTTGGAAGTTTTGATTATTTTTTTTATCAGACATTCATTAAATTTTTTAATTGGGAACAGAAACCCTCCTCCATGATTTTCAACTTTTGAATCATTTAAGTATTTTTTTAAAGTTAGGAATACAGTAATCTTTTAATTATATTCTAATAGAAATTATCATGCTATTCTAAATTTTTTCTTTTCTTTTTTAAAATTATAAAGTAAATTTATTATGTGCATATAGAGTCCCTTGAAAATCGAAAATTATATCTATTTTTTCAGTTTATTTTCGTTTATTTTGCAGAGAAGACTTTATGAGAGTTAAAGTATTCTTATTTCATTAAAAAAAAAAAAAAAAAAAAAAAAAAAAATTATTTAATTTGTAAATAATGAATTATAATTTATTGTTTATCCTTACCTGTTATAAAAATAATAGGAATATATAGGAATAAAAATAATAGGCTACATATAGGAACTAAATTAAGGAATTATGAAAGATTATTTAAAACTATTCTGGTTTTTTGGTTTTATGGAGGTTATTGCATTGATTTCAGTTTTCATTCATATTCATTGAAATTCCAATTGCAAATAAACCTCATTTTTTATTTCCTACTAATTAAAGTTATTTTTACATTACTAAATATTTGTTTTATCAAAAAATTTTACACTGCTTGGTTTTCTGACGAACAATGCTGAAGATAAATTATCTTATTATATTCATAGAAGATAAAAGTATCCAATGATTTAAGAATTGCTAAATTTTAAAATACATTTGTATATGTAGATATATGCAATTTGTATTTATACTTTGTAACTTTATTTATCTACAATATTTTACTCATTAAACATTTTTTTTTTAAATTCATTTTGAATTGTCCATTTTGGCAGATGTATCTTAAGCTTATGTTTATCAGAAATAATTTTCTAAGGATTCAGTGTTTTTACTGTCTATTTATTATTACAGAGTCTTTTATTGAAGATATATTTAAATTGTTTAGATCTAGTGCTCTGAATTCATTAAATTAAAATTTTATTTCATTTTAGGAAATAGAATATGTTGGTGTCAGTAGCTATTTATTCAATTCAAATTTAAAGTAAGTATTCCTTTATAAAAACATAGCTATTTATTCAATTCAAATTTAAAGTAAGTATTCCTTTATAAATTCACTGTTTTGTATTATTTTAAATACTGTATAAATTCTTTGAGTGAATGAAAATTAGATGTGTTCTTTTAATATTATTTAAAAATAGAAATTCTAGAATAAATAGAAATAGAATTGTAGCATTAATATATGAAGGAGGTAATAAAGTTCTATCATCTGTTTGTGTGGGAACTGCTGCTTTCATTGATTTGATCTGTTGATTGATTGATTTGATTTGGATCTGCTTATTTCATTCATTTATAAATTTTTTTTCATCCTAATAGTTGATGTAAGAATATGCATAGAATTGTTCAAAAATTTTGTGAATTTTTATGCTATGATAATTATATTCATTCCAGACAGTTGTGGAACCATCCAAATTTCTAAAAGTCTAGATTGCAATGAGGTGTTAAGGGAAATGAATTTTGAATGCTTTGAATTATGATAAAAATATAAAAAAAATTAATGATTTATTTTGTTTGCATTAACAATTAATTAAATTGAATTAAAAAGATTTAGAATCAATGGGAGATTTATTAAAATTTAAAAGCATAAATTCAAAGAACTTTATTGTATTATTTGGTGTTAAAACATCTGTTTAATTTGAAAGTAGATAGAAAAATGCTTAAAGATTTAAAAATAATGTTTAATTGTTATTTTATTTGCTGTATTTCTGTTGAATAAGCTGTATGAAAAGTTGTTTACTGATCATTAGAAAATTCTTCCACGTTTAATTTCAGTTTTTATCTGTGTCTTATGTATTAGTATTATGAAAGCGAAAAAACTTAGTAGAAAAATTCTTATGAGTTATTGAGTTATTTTTTAATTTATAAATATATAGATTTTATATTTGGTAATTAAAAGTACTATCTTAAATTTATGTTTGAAATTCATTTGAAAATGTTGAACATTTTATAAAATGATATAAAAAAATGGATATTCAGATACCTATTTGCTTATTTTTAGGAGTATTCTTGTTATTTGTTTGAATGACATTCGTTTACAAGGTGACACAGAATGGATTATCTCTCGTAAAGCATCAAATCAACAAAGTGACAGCAAAAAATCATCTTCCTTACCTGAGAAATTTTTTTCCTTTTTTAAAGTAATTATTTCTTTATTCTACAGTTTTTAAAAAATTAAATATTATTTTTCCATGATTTATTATTTTATATTTTTAACATTAACTTAAATTTTTGTATCTTTAATGAAATAGATTTTTTATTATTATTTATGTTTCCAGTAAAATTGATTAATTTAAATACTTTTCTTTATAAAAATTTAAATGCTTTTTTATTACATTTATTAGTCAACTTGGCCATTAGTTTACTGGTACACCAGAATTAATACTGGCTAAAAGTTTGAGTTGACAGTGACAGTTAACTTAATCATGTAATTTATTTTTTTAATGTGATCGCAACACATTAACCAAAGCTAATTTTTGCCATGCACATGTAATGCTGTTAAATTTTAACAAGCAGATTAAATTTATTTATATTTTTTATGAAATAAATTGTTGCAGAGTATTCTTAAAATATTTTAAAAAAATGATTAAAAATGGGAACTTAATTTATTTGTTAAAAATTGACATTACTTAAAGAATAATTTTTGAATTTTAAGATGATGTCAAAATTATTTTTGCACTGCGATATTTTCAGATGTTTCTATGGAAAAATGCTTAAATTTTGCTTAATTTTTAAATTATTATAATTCTTACTAAGATTTTTTAATAATGCTCTGGGGTGTATATTTCCTCCCTCCAAAAAATATACATTTCAAGTTTGACAACTCTAGGTCAAATGATCAAGCCTGTGGCCAACACACAAGCACACATTCATTTTTATGTAAGTAAAGATGATAAGCCAATAGATAAGATTTTTTTTTGCATTAATTTCTATAATGCTCATATATGACATATTGACTATATTAGAAATTTATTTCTTTTCAGTATATTTGAGTTCAAACATTGGTTTGTATTCCTAAAAAAATTACTTTGTTATGTACAAAAGAGTAAGGAAAGTGCATGAAATTCTAAAAAGCACTTTCACAAATTTGATATAATGAATGCAATTCATAATTTTAAACAGATTTTCAACAGGCCAAGAAATATCAGACAAGAAAATAGTTTGATTCACAGAAATACTGAAAACTTATTTAGAAAATGTGTTTTAAACAGCAAAATCTATTAAAATATTGCAAAATCATACTTTATATAGTAAATATTATAAAATATAATTCAATATCAGAGCAACAACTTTATTGGTGCACTTAAAGTAATTGGTATGCAGTGATCGGACTTTTTTTTGTCCTCTCATCATATTTATTTTTTAAAAGTGGCAAATAAGCATTAGCATCTAGGGCATTCTCCCTCCTCATCAGCCTATGGTTTGTGCCAGACCAGTGTGACTGATATCTCACACAGTAACTTGTTTTCAATTTAATGTTCCCCATTTGCCTTTCTGAAGATGCCAGAATGTAAGAGGTTCAGAATAGGCACAGTACCAAATTTCTGAAAGTCTTCTGTGTATGCTTGAAATTAATTAATTAATTATTTTTTTTTATATTTGCAGTTCATTTCATTGCATGTGTCAAATGCTAGTGTCATGCAGTTAGGAAAATCTGATGAAGAATTTCTCCTGCATCTTTCATTTCAAGAATTTAATTTATACTGTTGTCGTTTATCAGAAAAGTAAGTAAAAATTTTATATTTTTTGACATAGTTTTTCTGTTTACAAATTCTTTCTTGAAACAATTGTATTTTATTTCTAAGATCTCCATTCTTTCATATGTGAACTATTATGAATATATGAATACATTAACAAATATAACACTGGATGTCAATTTTAATTCAGTTTTGTAATGTATTTGAATATGGATAGTCAAAATATTTTTGAATTATTTATTTTTCATTAAAGTTTCAAACAATGTTAATCAAAGTTTTGGCTAGACACTTTCAAAAATCAAAATTTGATTATTTTGTCGTAAATGATTTTTAAAAGCACTTCTGTTGAGAGAAATGTAAAGTAAAACTTAATGTAAAAATCAAATAAAATTCATAAATATTTTCTGAGGTTTAAAATGTCTGAAAATTTTTATTATTGTGTAGAAAAGCTTGATAAAAAATATGAAAGTTAAATCGTAGTTTTATTTAAGCAAAGTAAATATTATTCAGTAATATCTAATTTATTTCATAAATAAAATAAAATAAATAAATAAAATAAATTTTATTAGTAAAAAAAGTATTTCCCGAGAATTAATATCTAAATCAAAAATATTTTTTCTAAAGAGGTTTCCCTTAAATAATTCAGAGGCTGATTTTCAGGAAACTAATAATTTCATTTCAAGAACAGAATTCATCTTAAAGTATTCTTCAATTTCTTCTCCCCTCTTAAATAAAAACATTTGCAAGGTAAGTTGATTTGTTGCAATTGTGTCATCAGTACTACATCTTAAATGATATTTGTACAAAATGATAGTTGTACTTGATAGATTATAAACATTTAGTTTTCCAAGGTTTTTCTTCTTTTTTTCTTGAAAATATAAAATTGGAAATTATATTTTATGAAAATATAAAAATTTCAGCACTCCTTGGCAAAAAAATTTAATGGAGTTTTAAAATGAAATTTTTTGCAAAGATTTAATTTTTTTATATATTAAGTTATTTTGTTTAAACATTTCAAGATTTTGAAAAATATTTTTATTTCCTCAATTCTTGTTCATAAATTAATTTAAGCTCTTTAAAAGTGTAAATATCAAGTTTTTTCTATTAGTTTTGAATTATTTTAGATCTATATTCATAATTACATAATTAATAATCTGTATGATGTATAACATCGAGATTATAAATTGACGTCGAGTTTTAGTGACTGTAATATCAACCCTACTCTCTCTCTTTTTCTCTTTTATCACATCTCTTTAGATCTGAGTTGGAAATTTATTTAAATTCTGTTGCTCACATGTTAAATTGTATTTGTGGTTCATCTTATATATTTATAGTTCTTAATTATATCTGTTTTGGTACTGCATCTTATTAGCAAAATAAAAAGATATCTGAGGATTAAATGATTTAATATATGATTTTTTTTATAATCTAAAAAAACATATTTTAATGCAGAAACTAGAAATGGTGTACTTTTTTTAAAGATGAATAGAGATTTTTATGTAGTAATAAATGAAACAAAATTTTTGTTTAACTAGAAGTAAAATAAAGGCCTTGATGACGATGAAATATTTTAGTATACTAAACTGTGGTTTTGTTTCTAGAATATTTTTATTCTAATATTTGATTGAAATTATTTAAAAGAAAAGTAAATAAAATCAAGTGAAAGACTTTTAAAAATGACTATTTTTCAAACAATCCAATCACATAATTAAGCTAACAAATTATTTTCTTATAAATCCTATCTTAATCCCTTCATTTTTATTTGTTTACGTGCATTCTATTGAGTAGTATCTTTTTTTATAGGTCAAGTGGTAGCATTAATTAAATACAAGAAAGAGATTAGAGTTTTATGAAATTTTTTCCTCTATGATTTATTGTAAAAGACATTTAATCAGCAAGTACAAATTTTAAATCAGTTTCTTAATACTCTTATCAGCGATCACAGGTCTAATTTTGGATACATTACAAGGACAAAAAGATTATTTGTTTTTGTCAATTTTCAAAGGAAAATATACTGACGAAACAAAACAAACAAAAAAAAGTAGCATTTTTTCCTTGCATACTATTTTTATTTGGTAAACCATTGATGATGCCTGGAAGCAAAAAATTATATTATTGCTCAGTAACTATTTATTCTTTCTACTCCTTTGACCCTTATATACATGATCAAGAATTAAAATACCTTTCGTATGTTAGTAACTAATGTTTTTGAAGGCACAGATTTCTAAAGCCATTTTCTTCAAGAAATTCTTTGTTTCTTTACAGAATGCAATTAAATATGGCAATATTATCTTCCTCTCTTAAGGTTTTTAAACATCAACCTTTAGTAAGTATCTATTTTGCATGTTAATACAGGATTTCTTGTAAGATATTAAATGTTATTTTGCTAAAATCTGTATTTCTTTTAAAAGGTTTTTTTTTCTGAACTATTATCAGTTGAAATAAGCAAAACTATATGCAATTTATGAAACTCCATGATATATTGTTTGTTTATTTGTGGATGTGATATGAATTAGCCGTTTTTTTTTTTTTTTTTTTTTTTGCAAAATTTAGATTTTAATAGTGATTTTAAGCTATAACTCTAACTGCATCAAGCATGTCACATATTATATCACATTTAAAAATGATTTAAAAACATATTCTATTTAAGGAATAGATAAATGGAGGGTTAAATGGTTTAATTTGAATTTAATAATTTCTACTACCATTTTTTAAACTTTTTTTAGGATCAAGAAACACACCATTCTACTGAATCATGTATTTGCCATTTTGCATCAAATCTTCATTTTTCAATCTTAACTTCAGTGGAGAGAAATGTCAAAATTCAGGTAAAATTGAAACTTGACTAATTTTGTGATCAAAAGAATCAAAACTGAAATATATTAAAATAATAATATTATCTTCTTTAATGATTGACTGTTTTTTTTTAAAAGTTTAATTGAAGTATATTTGTTGTGACTTTAAATTATGATTTTATTTTTAGGTTTATTTTTTTAAAATCAAAGTATTTTTACGATAAAAGTTTTATTTTTATTTTAATGACATTAGATTTTTGAAATTTCTTTACTTGTTTCATTTAGGATTTAATTATTTTTATTTTCATTTTTTATTTTTTTGAATTATATATATATATATAATATGTTTTATTGATGTATTCTTCAGTTTTTCTGTTTAGAATGTGTTATAGCATCTTTTAGCTATCTCATGTTATGTAAGATAGCTCTTTGGAAATTCGATACAATTTCTCAGTGTTTTAATTAAACCCAATTTGATTTCTGTTTTCTTTCTACTTCATTTTATGAATACTAAGTGAAAGGATGTGGCATCAGATTTCTCAATGAAAAAGAATTTGCTGACTCATTATCTTCTCTTTCCATATTGCCAATTAATAGAAATAGTATATGCCATATGGACTTTCTCACAAATTTCTGATATTAATTCTCTCACTGTTTGCTATTAATTGTCATAGGTATCAATGTCATTTCATTTCGTATACAACAACATCACAACTCTCTTCCATAGTGTAAAATTTTGTAAAGATGGTAAAATGCTTGATTTATGAATTTATTTTATATTGTGAACAATGATAAAGAGTTCTGAAAATAAATGATTTTTATTGTTTATAATTACATATGCTCAAACTCAACAAATTATTTTGCAGACAAATTTGGTAATGCAAACAAAATTAATCTCTATAACTTCTCCTTATTTCTCTTCCCAAAAATTCATCTTTATTTAAGCTAAGCTACTAAAACTTGTATGTCGTCTATTTTAAAAATATTGTGTAAATAAAGAACTGTTCCCCCCCCCCTTTATTTGTGCACCATTTCTTGTTTTTTCTGTCTATGCTTTCCATATCCGACTCCATATTGCTATCCAAAGGATGCTTCTTTATTTATATTTTATTTACTTTTAAAGCTTATCCCATGAATTTAGGGACACCCTTTTCATGTGTTTATGTGTATGTATGTGTGTGTGTGAGAGAGAGAAAGAGAGAATTCTTTTTTCATGTTGAAGTGTTCATTAATTTAATTCATATTCATTTTGATATTCTTAATTTAATATATCAATTTAAATGTATTAAATTTTATTCATTTTATTTGATTAAGAATAATCACATTGTTTGCAATTTATCCAATGTCCTGTAAACATTTTGAATTAGTATTGTGTTCCACTTTTTGTGCCTTCTTGTTATGTCCAGATTTTTATCTTTCATATATAATAAATAGGCTTGGTTACTACCTGATACTTGGCATTATTTGGGATGGAAATATTTTCTTGTCTAATGTTTATAATATAAGAAATATTTTTATATCTAATATTTTAATAAACAAAATCTTCTGATAGTTTGAAACATTTTAAAATTAAGACGAGAAAACCTGCTATTGTTCAAAGAAAATTTCTTAAATATTAATAATTTTTATAGACAAAATTTGTAGAAATTCTATCTGTTAGTTTGTATTTGTACATTATGCAAACTATTTATACATTTTGTAATTCCATTTTTGTCTGCTCATCTTTGCTATAGTTACTATGTTAGTTCCTTTCTATCATTATTTTTATTGCTATAACCTGAAGTACCCCTATTCCCTTCTTTGCTTTTCCTATATCTGATTTAAAAAATAAAACATAATTTTTTTTTCTTTGGTAGGAATGAGATTCAAACTTGATTGATGTTGCATACTAATAGGATCAGTTGAACAGTTGCTTAAATAAACAAAGTATTGCATGTTAATTAAATTAGTGCCATTGGAAAGATAATGTGTTTACCCTTTAAAGAGGGCGTATGAATGATATTTGTGTAGTAAATATTTCAGATGTTATTGACTAAAAGATTTTTGCTTTGTATATACATTTATATATAAGTATTGAATTCAAGTTATTCGTGTTTCAAATTATTTTTTAATGTTACTTAAATTCAAATTTTAAAATAGTTACTTTAATTTCTGAGTTGCATGGTTTTTTGATTTTTTTCCCTATATTTTTTAAGATCTAATTTCTGATTATCTAATATTATGCTATCATAATGACATTATTTAAAAAAGAAATATATTAGCTCAGCATATTTTGAGAAGATTCTCTTCTTAAATACATAAAAAAGATTGAATGTTTTTTTTTTTTTTTTTTTAGTTATTGCAGATTCATATTCCTGGTTGTAGTGGTCTTTAAAATCAAGGCAAAAACATTAAATTATGTTTTATAAGACAGTTCTTTCCTTCTTGTTTGTAAAATAATGTTACTTATGTACATATATATATATATATATATGAAGAAAGTGTATTTCAAATTTTCCTTTATTTCATGTTGTTTTAATAAATTTTAAAAAAATTATAGGTCTAAATTTGTGTTCTCTTTTTTTTAGTCTGTTTCTGTTAAAATATCTGAACCTGAATTGATGTTATATGAAGGTAAATATCTGTATATATGTGGAGAAATTTTCCATTTAAATTTATTATGTTGCATAAATGAAATAAGTATTCTGTGGTTGAAAACGAATTTGCAATTCCTTATTAATATTTTATTAATTTATCTATAAAATTTGCTAATATAATGTTTTTCTTTTATTCAGCATTGCATTGCATTATTTTATTTATTTTTCAATTTTTATGTAGCTTTTAATGAAATACTTAAAACATTTAATTAATTAATTTATTAATAAAATGTTTTTCATTTGTTGTTCAGGATTTTCCATTTTGAAGTTCAAAAATTATGCGCTAAATGGTTTACAAACAAAGAAACAGACTGAAGACCAAATAAGAAATGATTTAAATCAGCAAGAGCTTTTGATCCCTGAGGAAACTGCTCACAAAAGTTTATTAGATATCAGGAAAAAACTTGAGAAAATTCCGAAAGTGAGTTTTTTATCATACAATTCTGAAACAAAATTGAAATGGTTATATATATAATATTTTGCATATAAATTATCTCATTTAATTAATGCATATGAATGAAAATTAATTTGATATATTAATAGGAATTCTAATTTTTCCCACCTTCTATATTTATTTATGTACTGTTTGAAATGTCCTGAATTCAAGGTTTTAGTTGAAATGTGAGAGCTTTTCACTAACAGTAATTTAAGGGTTTTTTTTTATTTCTAGGTAAATAATTATCTAAATTGTCATTATATTTATGTATAATATCAATTTCTTTTATCTTAAAAAATTGAAAGTATAAATTATTACTGTGCTGAGGTTATTTTGGAAATTTTTAAACAGTTAAATTATGTTAATTAGCATTTCTGTTTATTGTTTATCTTTTTAAAATATCCTGAATCTATTGTTTATCTTTCTAAAATATCCTGAATCTATTGTTTATCTTTTTAAAATATCCTGTTTCTATTGTTTATCTTTTTTTAAAAATATCCTGGTATTTATATATCCTAAAATTAGGTACCATCACAAATTCATATAACTGTCGTAAAATATACCAATTTAAAAAGAAAGATATCATATCTTTCTTGTCAGAAAGGAATTATTGATTTAATTTCTTTTTGAGGAAATGCATTATGTTATTAAATATCATAGAAACAATTTTCAGTAGAAGATTCTGCCAAAAACGAATTATTTTTCCCTCTCTAGAAAATAACAGAGTAGCTATCTAAGAAGAGGTGGGTTGAGTAGCTTGTTTGCTTTCTGAATTTAGATGAGATCTATTTATTAATTCATCATTAGCTTTTACATTTTGTGAGGTATTGATCATCCCTATCATTTTGTTGTAGAATGTGTTTTTGACTGTTAGGTCATGTTTTAATATGGAAAAATAATCACTTTAACACACATTTTGCTCTAGTTTAAAATATTTTTATTCTTACTCATTTTTTAGCTTCAAATTTATTTATTTTTATGAAAATCAATTTTTAATAGCTTAATTCTTAACCAATTTCATATTCTTTGTAATACATGTATACATGTTGTTAACATTATATTTAAAAAAGCACGAGCAATCTATAATTAGAGATTTCATTTACGAAAATGGAAATGATATAAATTGATCAAATGAAAGGTTCTATAGCAGCATTATAAAACAATATATATATATATATATATATATATATATATATATATATATATATATATATATATATATATATATAATATATATGTATCAATGAATGATATTACAAAGGATGACATCAATAGTATAAAAAAACATGGCTTAGAAATCTAATAGCTCAGGTTTAATTTTGCTATTTAATAAAAGTACAAAACTATCACTTTTTATCTCTCAAATATGTTTGCGATTGAATATCAGTTTAGCGAAAAAAAAAAAAAAAAAAAAAAGGCTTAACATTTAATGATGAAAAAAATAATTAGTAGTAGAAAACTACAAGAATTCTGCTCCTGCATGATGGCTCATAACTTCATTTTATTACAATGGTTTATGAAATAAATTCTTTGAGCATTCAAAAAATTCTCCAAATAGAATCCTGCTAATAATAATGTTTGTTCAAAATAGGGAGGTTAGTTTTGGGAAAAAAAAAATGATTTCAAAAGTAAGTTATAAAAGAAAAGAAAAATCTTTTTAGCAAACCAGAAGTTGATTATAAATTCACGTTGTTGGAAGATATAAAGAGGAGAAGAAAAAAAAACCATTTTTTTAAAAAAATTTATAAGTGTTGGAACTATAGCATTGAAGGAAGATGAAGGTGAATACAGTTGATGAGAAATTTCCATTGAGGTTTTGATAAGAAAGCAGAGGCTGAAAATCTCTTTTTGTTTTTTAATTTTTGAGGAAATACAGCTATCGAAAAAATTTTAATGAAAAAGCTGTTCATTATGATTGTTTTTTAAAAAATATTATCTGTGTGTGGGAAGTGAAAATTTCAACCTCATCTTCTTGATGAGGTGCATAGTCTTCTGCAAATTCTGCCAAGACTTTCTTCCTATCTGCATATATTCTTTATATTTACAAGATAATATAATCAGAGCTATATATGCATATAACTTTTGAATGATATTAGTTTGGATTCAAGTGACTGTAAGTGATGAAAATAGATAGAAATTTTTCCTAAAATAGATAGAAATATTTCTTAATATATGTGATGAGAATCATTGCAGTCAATAGTTTCCTATAAGGAATATATTGAAAATTAGAAAGGGAAATAAATTTTCATCTCTTCAAATATCATGATTATTTGAATACATGGGTTGTTTGACACCCACAAAACTAGTTCACTTTAGTATAGATGTATCTTTTTTTTAAATTCTTTTAACAATTTTGATGCTATTTGAGGTTAAAAAAGTTGACAAGTTTCATGTGTAATAAATTTTTTTATTAACATATTTTAAAAGCTTGCATTCTACTTTTAAAAGTTTAAAGTTCATATTACATTTAAAAAGATGTGAATTAAATCTAAGAAACTGATATTATTTACAGGTATCCGATATCTCCATTGATTCATTTTCAGTTAAAGTCATGATGAAAGGAGGCCATAGGTAATTATCAGTCTTGTAATCCTTTCTTTTCTCTTTGCTAAAAAAAAAATAATAATATAATAAATATTGATTAAATTTTTCTATTATTTAACTGCCATTTTTAAAAATTATCTTGGTAATGAATTAAAAAATGATTTGCTAATGAATAATCTAAATGATTTTCTTCAATTTCTGTTTTGAATTGTTCAGTTTTTTTTATATTCATAATCTTGCACCACTATTTTTTTCTTTCTCTGTCAAGCTTGCAACACTTCGTGTTTTTGTTATTTTATGTTCTCTTTGTTTTACATGTAACTTTTACTTTTTAAAATTCTGTAAAATCTTTTTATTTTTTTGTAAAACTCTTAAAAAATTAACTTTTGAAAACGAGGCATTGAAAAATCTGTTGGATAACGACTATATTTTGTAAATATTTTGTTAAATTTTTCATTAATTTCATTGCGTTTGACAGAAGATTTCTTCTTTTTATTCCCTTCTTTGTTAAAATTTAACTATATACTATATTGATTAATATTTTTTAGTATACAATCGTCACCTTTTAAAATTATCTTGTTGAATTACAAAAATTGATGTAATATACTTATACATAATTAAAAAATAATCATTGAGATTTTTATTTAATGAAAAAGCACAGATGAATCATTCTGTCGAAATTGAGAATTTAACATAAGGAAATAAGCATCTGTCTTTTATGTTACAGTTGCTTCAAAAACTTATATAAATTTGTTTTATTAATATTAATTGCTGAAATTATCTAGAATTTTTGATTATGCTTAATAATATACTTTGAGAATACCATTTAACTATTGTTAATTAATTATTTTTTGCAATTAAAGATGCTAATTAAAGTATGAATTTCAAATATTTATTTATTTTTATCTTTCCTAATGGTGAACTTAAAAATTTTTTTTCATGGAACAAAGCTACTATATTAATAAATAAAGTAACCTCTTTACATGCATCAAAACAGCCCTCAGTCCCATCCCCCCCCCCATTGTGTATATTTCCTGTTTTAAAGCAACTTGTCTAAAATTTAGTATATGTAGATTTTTCATTATTCAAAATCATTACAAGATGAAAAATCTGAGGTTATAATTTTAATATTAGGCAAATATAAATATGCAGAAACTTCTTATGTACATGCAGTTTGCATATTCTTAAATAAAACACACTTCCAAGTTGAATTGCTTGTCTACTTTTTAATAGATTATAACCAATAAAAAAAGACCAGTGTACTGTTTTGATGAACTATATGTGAAAAGTATTTTACATGTACTGTAATTTTTGAAGGGTATTAAAATATAATATCAGATGGAACTGCATAATAAAACTGAAGTGGGATTATATTTGTTTTTTATAAGAAATATTCTGATTCTTTTTAATTTATATTTCTTGAAAATTCTATGTCTTAACTTACTGATAAAAATCAGTGACATTTATTCATACTTTTAAAAAGTATAGTGATTTTAACTAAACTTATTGTTATTTATGATTCCAAAATTAATCATGTTATTGTAGTATTTGTTAATTGTGTTACTGTATTAAAAAATCTACCTTGATTGTTAAATTTCCTTCTCATACACAGTGTAGTCTTCATATGTTTTTTCTTCTAGGATTTTTAACTTTGGTGTCAACTTTATATCATTACATCTTGAGATCGATGAAAGTATTGAAAATAAAATTCTTCCTTCCATTTCATCAACTGTTGAAATAAAAGATATTACGGCAGCTAGTGATCATGTTCAGTTTGGGAAATTAGTTAAGTCAGGACTCGAGTTGAAAGTAAGAATTTTTAGTGTTTTATATAATATTGTATCAGTGTCTTTTGGAAGTATTCAAATTATTTCCATCTTTTTCTGAAAATGTATTTATGTGGATTACATTATTAAGATAAAACAAAATAGAGAAATAAATTATATTTGCATGTGGGTATTTTTGATGCATTTTTAGAACCAAGAGTTGTAACAAACTTCATATTTACAAATATTCATTTTTAATGTTTACAGAATTTGGGTTTTAAAGAAAAGTGGGGATGAAATAAAGCTAACTTAAAATGTTTTACATTAATACAAATTTTTTTAATTTAAGGCTACTTTATACTGTATAAAATATCCCTGTGTATATTTTAGGTTAAATTACTCATTAAAAATTTGTTAATTTAAGATATATTTCTTAATAGTATTCCTTCCTTTAAGATTATGTGTAATGGTTATTGAAAATGCATTTATAGAAATTGTGTAATTCGTTTTCTTTTTTTAGGTGGCTGATAATCTTGTAGATTTAAAATTCAATTTGTCTGTCCTACATGTATTATATCAAAAAGAAGTAATGCAGTGTTTTATGAATGCTCTGTTACTTAGCAATAAAAAAATGAAATTAAATCAGCAGCCTAAAATCAAAAGGTAAAGTAATTATCATACTTTTAAATTCATTCTGTTTTTTTTCTCTCCTAGTCTCTTCTAAGTATATTGCTGTGTGCATTATACTGTCAATATTTCATTTTCTTACAGAGCAGGATCATTAAGTGAATTACTTAATGGACATAAAATCAAAACTGCAGTAGATGTCGATGACATTTGTATTTCTTTTGAAATGATAGAATGTGAAACATTTTGTTTTGGATTACTCAAAGGGCAAAGCTCTATGGAGCATTTTGTAAGTTCAAAAAGTAAGTAAAAATTCTGTCCCTCCCTTCTCTTTTTTCCTTTAAGTTGTTTTCAAGCTTTACACTTTTTAGAAAATGATTTTTATTTTTCAGATACACAAATTACTTCTTCTCCAAATTCATCTTTAAATACTGGATCAAGGTACCAATTTTTTTTGTTACTTTTGTTAGTTTGCATATTACAAGTTTAGAAATTATTTATCTTTTTCAGTGCTGTGGAATTTCTTGTGTACTTAGAGCTTCTAATATTTTAAAATTCTATATCTATTTATATGTCTTATATTTACAATTTTATCATGTACAAAAAATAAACCTAAGCATGTATTTTTTTACATTTTGAATTATTTTTTAAATGTATCACTGCTCTTGTAGACGTTTGTCAATTGAAAAACCATATATCATATGACGGATATAATTATATATATTCATACTTTTTAAACAAGATAATATTAGGAAGGGTTAACTTCTCTTTCCAGACTGTTCTAGAAGCTATTATTTTATTCACTTCCTCTTAGAAATTCCTTTTAGTACGACAGTTATGAAAGCTTCTTTTTATTTCTTTTTTGAAATAAGATATAAAAAAATGCATGATTTTATTACACATTTTTTGATGTCAGAAATAAATCGTAATTCTCAATATTTCCATTCTTTTAAATTTCTGAGGAGTTTTTAAATTTTTGATTGAAATAAATTCAAAGTTTGTGATAAATTTTTTTTTGTTTACAAAAATCATTAATGGTTTTTAATCATTTTTTAAATTCTCTGACTTTTCATATGATGTACAAATTTTGTTTTTCAGCTTAGAATTGCTTTTAGAAACAGCTTTTATCAAGATAGGCGAAACAAACTTTAACGATTATGGAATGTTAAAGAGATATCATTATAGTTACATTCCCTTATCACTTGGAATGGTATTATTAAAGGTAAAACATTCTTACTGATATATATAATAAAGCATTTAATTATAATATATTTAATTATAATCCTGTTAAAGTTGAGTAAAAATATATATTAAGAATGTACTTATGATTTATAAGACATGTATATGCTCATTTATGAAATTCACTATTTAAAAAAATATAAATAAGATTAATTAATGCTATAAATTCTATTGTAATTCTTGGTATTTATTTTAGGTTCGGCACAATCAGTCAGTCTGTTGTATAGAATGCATGTTGGATGGTTGTCATTTCCAATGGTGCCCTGACTCTAGTCAGTTATTATTATATATCTTAAGTTATATCAAAAAAGATTTCTCATCTAAAGACTCATCTGCTGCTGAAAAACACATTAAACAAAAACCTGAATCAATTAATGAAGGAAAGCCTAGACTCATGTATTCACTTGAAGTTAATTTCAGGAACCTTAATGTCTTTTGCTTGAATGCATTTAAAACAGGTGTTTTAATGAGAGCTGATTTATTAAAAATAACTTCTTCAGAAGAAAAAGCAAAAATATTATTGGAAGGCTTCAAGTTATCTTACTTAAATACACTTTTAAAAGTAAGTATTGAAGTTCCAATTTGTGGCTAATATGTGGTGATTTTTTTTTTTTTTTAAAGAGGGAATAGATTTTATGGTTTGCTTATTCATAAAAAATATGTATTACTTGGATCATTTCTCCATAAAGGATAAAAATTACAAATATTTGTTTTGCTATGTAAGGAAATTTATTATTTTTAAAATTGCAGTTTCTTTACTTCTGTCAGAATTCTTATTATTTAGTTAACTAACATTTTCTTTTTTTTTATGTTAAGTTTTTGAGAGATAATTGCATTATTAAAAATTAAATTAGTGAAATTTAGCATATGAATTAGCATAATTAAAGTTAATGAAATAATAAATAACAATTATAGCTAGTAATATAATTAAAAATTATTAATTGTTGTTGTTATCATGTCCATGGAAATGCAAAAATTGAGGAAAGAAAGTCTCGGATTTGCACTATCCGTAAAAAGAGGTTTACCAATGCTTTAGAGAGGTTGGATTTCTGCCTGCCTGTTCGACCACAGGAGGTATTTCCTCCTACCACCCGATGATAAACCATTGAAGAGTCATTCCTCTATCCGTCACATGGGGACGCATTCTCTGGGGTTACAGACCCCTCCCCTGAGGGAAAAATATTAGTTAAAGGAATAATTTGTATTTGTTTTCTATTACTATTTTGAATTAAAATTCTGTTTTTTTTTTGTTTTAAAGATTTAAATTATTATATTTATTTTATTCAGAAATTATTAATACAAATATTGTTTTCTTAATAAGTTAAACTATAGAAATTTTTCCTTGCGGCAGAATTGTCATTTTGTTAAAACATAATATCCTACAATTATTTCTTAAAATTGTTTCTTTGTAAAACTAAATTTTTCTTTTAAATGCTTAGGTTTATTATTGTGTTCGTTCTTCAGAAGTCAGAAATTTTGAAGTATTTATTGAAGATGCATCTGTTATTTATTTTATTAAAGCTAAAGTAAGTAAAAAATTAATTTTAAATTCACTTTTTTGTTGGTATGTTATTTAATGTACTTAAATTATATTTCTGTTATAATTTATGATGAAAGCCTAGCATTTGTCAAACTTTATATCATTCCATTTTCAATTTCTATAAAAAATAATAGATATTCTTTTCTAAGTATCCTAGAAATTAATATTTACATTCTTCATATAGCTTTTCAGAATTTTCTCTTAAAATATATTTCATGAATTTTGCCCAACATATTTCAAAATTATCATTATTTTATTATAAGGAAATTTTATTCTTGATCTTGCACTTTTTATTTTCACTGAGAATAGATTTTATTGTCAAGATGCTTTTTTTTCTTTGTCTTTTTATGTACAATCTTTGACAAATATTTTTAATACATTTTATAATTTTAATATGTACAAAAGATTGATCTTTTCAAATTAAATAAACTTTCAAATTGAGATGTGCATATGTTTTGTTAAAAGATTGTTATAATTATAAAAAAAGCAGACATTTTACAGCAATATTTGAATTTTATATATTTTAGGCCTATTTCATATAAGGTGCTCTTTGCACTACAAGATACCTCATGCAGCTTTCTCTAATAGTAAATATTAAAATTTAAATTGTTGCATTATGCCTCAAAGAAATTTTTTTTAATTTAAAATCTTTTAAAAAATAAAAAGATTCTATTGTGATAGTCTGATTCTAAAGGGCATTATATCAGGTTATATGAATTTATGTGTATATATAAAATATTTAAAATATATTTACTACTCAGTAACTTTTATCTATTATAAATAGTAAATTAGTCTAAGCAAGTCTTAGTTAGTCTTGAAATATGAGGAAATATTCTCAAAAATTATCTGTCTGTAATTACTACTTAAGTCAACAACGATTTCTTAAAATCTGCTCTATTCTTTATATTATTTAGTATTAACTATCTTTGATGACAAGCTGGTTTACCAGAAATTTGGGTTGTATTTAATTTCATTTAAATCTTAGACATAACTTCATGTCTGTGATTCCTTCATCAAGCAATTTTTAAGCATCAAAATGCCATAGATACTAAAATTATGTTATTTTAACACTTTTATATATATTCTATTGATTGTGCACATGAACGTTTCTAAACTAGTTTTGTATATCATATACTTTAAAAAATAATTTCTGATTCGTCTATCTTCTCTTACAATATTGTGACTTCACATTTTTTTTCCATATATATTGTACAGATATTAAGTAGAATTTTTCTTCTTTATCTTTCAAAATGGAACACTGTTATATATCTGTAGAAGCAATGAAAACAATTGAAATTTCAGGCATACATTGTAAACTATTGTTGAAAATTAAACAAAAAGTATTTTCTTTAAAAATTGCTATTTCCTGAAGAGAAGTTTGCACAATTATTAAATTGATATCATTAAAAAGTGAATTTTTTAAATTTTGACATATTGTGAAAAACATATTAGTGCTACAATATTTTCAGCAGTTATCAGGGAGATATGCCAAAATTTCTTTTAATTTCAATTGATTAGAATTTCAAAAATATCTCTTTGAGGCGCACATTTATGTTATCCAGAGTAAATCTTTATCAAATTTGGTAATTACAGGGCCTATGATTTATCCTGTATGATTAGCATGCACATACACATACTTTTTTCTATATTATTAGTTGAGATTTTGCCAATTAAAACTGAAATAATTTCTTTTAAATTTCCATCCTTTCTGTGTGATATTTTGTTTTAGTTCATATTATATTTTTTGAAAATAAAATATTTATAAATTTATGTTTTACAGTCAAAAGATCTATGAAATAAAATTTATTTAATGGAGATGTTTTAATATTTATAAACATTTTAAAATTTCCTTTTCTTTTCCCTTTTTAATCTTTTTTTTATCTATTAAATATTTGTATTTATTTCTTAGTATTGTTATTTAAATATATTTCTTTATTATGAGTGCCATGTTGCATGTTTTGCAGGATACCACCATACGAATTTCTGAAAATATGTTTATAAACTGGAATACTACACTACATATGACAATTTTCACATTTGTTCAAGAATGTCTTAGTTTTAAGAAAACCCTTACCAATTCTTTTTCATCCACCAAAGGTAATTCTGATTAATATTTTGATGTTTTAATTTTTTGCAATTAATTATTTTTTTATGTTTTATGTTTTCTTTTCATTATTATTAGATAGTGTAGAAACACAGCTGACAGGAATAGATGATTCAAGTATTACATCTGAAAGGAAAACAACCAAAGCAGTTTCAATTTCATTACAAGCCAGTGGTCATCTTAATTTTGGCATTGTACTCTCAAAAAATCATAAGTAATTGTAAATGTTTTTTTTTCTAGAAATATGTCTGAATATTTTTATTTGGATTCAATTTGATATCATTAATTGTGTAGTAGACGCTGGGTAATTTATTTGTGTTGGTAATTTTTATTCCAATTATTTCTTTAACCATATAATTATATGATGAAAATTAAAATACAATTTCTATGGCATACTTTTGGTAACAGAAATTGTTTTTCATTTTTAGGATGGTTTTTTCTGCTAGTGACATTGCTTTTAATTCAAAGCAACAGTTCATATCAGCTAATTCAGAACAACTAGTTGTTTCCTTCGATAATCACGATATTTTCACTTTTGAGGTAATAAAGCAAAATGAAATTTCTTTTCTATTATTTGTATGCATGTGTGAGTATATAGTTTCATGTACAATATAAATTTATATGCATATGCTAGGGAAGCAAATATTATTTTAATTGGGTGAAACAAGTATTTCTTTTATTTGGCATTCTTTTGTGTATTTTTATTAGTTTATAGTTATCCAATTTTTTTACATCTGAAATAAAATTCAGTCATTAATTTTCCATTTCTCTTCTTCTTTATCTTAAATAAATTATTTATTGTTTTATATTCAAATCATTGTTTAAAGCAAATGAGGCACTTATCTAAAATTCATCAAAAAACATATATCTTTTATTCTGTATCTATATATGAATTTATCTATTATCTATTAATATGTTTTCTTTAAACTTGTAAAAATTATGGATTATCTCAAAAATTTTTAATTTTCTTTTTCTCTTTAATATACAAATGTTTTTGTATAGTAGATTGATCATAAAAAATTAATTAAAAGTTGGATTTGCGTGTAAAAATGTTAAATCAAGCTTATACTTCCAATTTTTATTTCTAATATCTTATTCAAAAAGCATTACATTTTAATTATATTGCTACAAATTGATATAAAAATTCAAATTTCTCAAAATATGCATGCGATTTTCAAAAGCCTTTTATAGAAAATATGGGTTTATTATATTAATATGAAATTGAAATTCATTATTTCATTTTTATTGTACAATTTAAATTTGGATAACAGAAAAGGATAGAAAAGTTAGGAAGGGGATAATTTATTTGTCAATGTATCTAGTTTTGCCCTTCACACTTAAAAAATGCTTTACTTTTTATGACCAATTTTCTATTTTGTTTCAGAAAATTCTAGTTTCTTTGATGCCAGGCAATGAACAACATTTACTCTGCAGGCAGGGATTTGATGAACTTGAATTGGCCAATAATCGACTGTTGTAAGACTTTTTATATATTTTCATAGAAATTCTGTTGTTTGTTATGCAGGCATCTTATAAGAGAAAGCTTACATGTATAATGTGTATACAATTTGGCCAAGTACATGTATACAATACTCACCAATGGTCACATGACAGATTCATGAAAAACTTCAGATTAAAATTGCATAACTATTGTATACCATTGTCATATAAGGCATTCTCTGGATTAACATCTTTATCAAAAAGTATGCTAGGAAGTGTTAGGAAATCAATCCTGCTGGTTCAATTCTTGTATTCATGACAGTCAGAAATAACTATAAAAAAAAATGTGTGATGATGATTTGAGGATATTTGGAATTTGGAGATTTCTAAAAATTTGAAATAGAATTTATGTGACGATTACAATGCTCTTTCTTTGTGTACTTCATTCATGAGAATGCAAAAATGTCTAGTTCTCAATTTAGATATTAAAATGGCTGATCAAAAATCAGTATTTTAAATTTATAGCAGCTGATCAGCTTATTCCCTGGGAATATTCATTGGTTTAATTTTAGTTAACTCTCTTATGAAGAGTTTGATATTTATATTCCCTGGGAATATTCATTGGTTTAATTTTAGTTAACTCTCTTTTGAATAGTTTGATATTTATATTTGCCTCATTAAAATATTTTTGGCATTCAAATGTTGATAGATACGTAATCTTGCTTTTTTTAGTAGTCTTTTACATATTCTCTGCATAAGATGCCATTGTCACATGAGAACCTAACTATCCATTTCTTCTGATTGCTTATTATCTTATCTGCATGATAACTTCATTTTCTTATTCATCATATAATATATGTAATTGATTCCAATACAATATTTAGGATTATTTTGTTTATATTATGTAAGCTCATCCACCAATATATTTTGAGCTCCACACAGCATTTTTTGAAGCATGCTGTTAAAGGTGAAAGAATGTTATTTGTAATTATTCCATATAGCATCTTTTACTTTTAATATGCTTCATATTTTACGGAGGAGGCTTCGTTTTCAAATTGCACAAAGGTTCCAGTGAAATAAAATAAATATTCATTAGAATACTGTCTAAGAATTCTTTAGAACATTTAACAGAATTTTCATTCCTTATCTCATAACATTGGAAGAAAAACATGGTTAGATAGTTCTAGAAGCAATAAGAATAGTTTGAATTTCATTTTAACAAGCAAAAGTATTGTTGCAATTTATTGCACAGAAATGTATCTCTACTATCAATAAAGGAGAGTGTGTACCTATTAGTGCTCTTCAGAGTAGACTGTTTGGTATTAATCCATTAAATTTGGTGTACTTTGGAAGATGTGAATATGCATCTTAGAGTAATTTTTCATTTTGAAATTTAATTAATTTCAAATTAAGTGAGACTTCTATGATGATTTCTGAAAAATTACTAAAAAATTATTTTTTACTTTGTCTTAAAATTTATTTTTTAAAAATTTATACCAATTTCCCATACATATTTATTCCGGAATTTCGACAACTTAAAAAAACATTTCTTCATATATTTTTTATCTGTATTTTTTATTATTATGATAAAATTCAAACAATTTTCATTGTCCCATCGAATATTTAATCTCTTGATTTTCTCCCATTGTAGAAACCTAAAGATTCTATTTATTACCTGGCCAATTTACATGAGTAATAAGAAAATAAAGTGGCAGTACAACAAAAGACAACATATAGATTCATTGATTTGAATATTGATTATTTAAACAATCATGGGTTTAATAACATTATTATAAGCTGTCATGATACAATTTATACACTTCATGTATATTATAAACAGAGCAGGATTATTTAAAGATTGCAGCTTTTATGGCTATCACTATTTGATGTTTAATAGTATTTTGCTGAAAGAATTATGAACATCAGTTTATTTTTGATTGAAATTAAGCATAACCAATATTCTGGTTATGCCAAGTCTGGTTGTTGTCAAAGCTGTCTAGTTTCAAATATTTTCAAAATTAAGGAAGAAAAATGCAATAGTATAGTTGGAAAAGTAACTGTTTAAATTTTTAGATTTTGTAAAATTCATTTTTGTATCAATTTGAAGCTATCAAAAAATACCTACATTTTTTTTTAAATTTTTAATTAATTAAAATTTTTAGAAATTGTCTGGATATGGGAATTTTTACAAGTATCTGCCAAATTTGTTAGCTTTTGGTCCAATAGTTTGATATGTAGTCTACTAATAACCACACATTCCCTTTCATAATTACTTAGAATGATTATTATTATCAGAGTGTATGCATTGATATATAAATGATTAATTTTCTTTAATGTATTTAGTTTCTTTTTTATGAAAACATTTCTGGTTTTTCATTAAAAAAAATTTGTAGTGCAGTGGTGCACGAAATTCCTTCTACAGGTAGAAAAGAATTTTTTTTTTCTCAATAGAAGATTGCTTTTCATAATGTTTTTCAAAAAAAATTTTAAAACTTTTTCATTTATATTTTATACCTCTTTTTATATTTAGGAGCATACATTTTGATGCTGTAAAATTTGTGTTCCCTTATCAATACAATTTTGCTGAAGCCTTTAGTGAAGAAGTGAGTTCTTTAAGCAGTATAAATAATAGCATTTTTTTTCACTTATCAAAAATTTGATTTAATTTATGATATCAAATCTTCAAATATTAATAAAAATATCTAAAAATAGTTTAAAGGAAATTAAGATAAAGCGTCTAGAAGATTTTCTATTCGAAAGCAAGTACTTTGCTGTGTTTTCTGTAGCACTGTTATTAAATCATTCATATTGAAATCATTATTTTTTTTTAAATGTTAGATATTGCGTGTAGGTTATTGAATTAATTAACAAAACAGTATTGAGAATTTAAATCATTAGTAAATATGGAAATTATTGTTATTGATGATCAGTGGTACTGTAAGTTAATTATTCAGTTTAATTTCTGGAATCGCATTCCTTTGTTATTGTTTTAACTTGAATGACTGTTTTTATATCTTTTCTTAAATACCTGACAGCCTAGGAAGCTTATAAATAGGTTTTAATTGTAAAATAAAATGAGAAAAAAATTGCTATTTATTATATAAAAATTGCAATTGTCATGAATTTTGAAATCAGTGTAAAAGTATTTCATATTGTAATGTTTTTTCCACCTTACAGTTTATTAATTTAATCAAATGGTTGAAAATTCTACATAAGAAAAAGAAAGTACCTTTCACACTTGAAAGCAAATTGCCTCCAGATTTACATATTGTATGTAAGGTAAGGATACAAAAAAGTCACCCCATTATATAATTACATTATAATATAATGGAATTTTGTTTATTTATTATTGTTAATGTTTGTTGTTTTATTATCATTAAATACTTTTTATAAAAATAATTATTTGTAGAAAATCTATCTTTTTGGAAAATGGAATATTTTAAAGACCTCCTCCTATAGTTCCAATCTCTTTTATCTCTTTACTTCAAATTATTCTTTCTTTTCTTTTTTTTATTCAGATAAGTTTTATTATAATTTTTTGTATTCATTTGTAAAATCTACCAAAAATTAGGTGTTAGGTTTTCTAATGGATTTCATTTCATTATATTTAAATATCTCTAACGAATTCAAATGGAAATCCTTGTTCTGAAAGTTAATAAAGTAATTATAAATTAAAACTAATATTAAGCACTGCAGTTTACTTATATAAAATATCTGATATCTGAATAAGCTTTAAATGTCCTATTTCAGGTTTTTAATTTGAATAATTTGATATTATTTCATGATTTCTTATGTCTATTTTTAAATTCAATTAACCTTTTTTCTGGTAGTGTTTAGGGATAAGTCAATTCTTTTATTTAAATGGGAATATTTTTCATAATTAATTGTCCATTTTTTGAAGAAAAAATATTTCTTCAGATTTTTTAAAACAAATGCAATTACTTATTAATTTTTCAAAAAGCTGTTTGATGATAAAAAGAAATTGTGAATAACTGTGAAGAGAAATAATGTTAATAATAATGTATATTAAATAACAGTTAAAAAATTGTTTTAATTTTTCTTTAATCTTAGTCGTATCATTATTTTTTTTTTTTAATTTTAGATTGTATATTTAGTTCTGATTGAAATAAAAGTAAATTTTATTGGTGAATTCGAAATTTGCATTTTTAATGCTTATTTTACCTTTCATTAAAAGAAGATGTTGGATATGATTACTTGTAAATATATATTTTCAATTTTTTCACTGCTGTTTTAATTTTTTTAGGTTTGGACCATTGAATTAGAAGACGATCCTTTTGAAGTGAAACTAAGAGATAATTGTGAAGTATGTTTTGTACTGATGAATTAAACAAATATTTTTTATGTTATAAAAATATTTTTTATAATTTTAATTTGATAAGTCTTTTATGTTCTGTTCATCAGATTAAAATAAACATTAAGTATAAAAAAATGTGCATTTGTCATTAAATTTTTTTTTCTGGATTCATTTTCTGAGTTCAGTAAACTCTGGACTCAGGTTCCATATTATAAACTTGAGACATTTAATCCTACACTATATAATAATGACTCTTTATACTATTTACACATTTGCTTTTTAAAAATATGTTGAATTGTTTTTTACATAATGTATAAAATAATTTACTAATATTTTTTATTTAAAATTGGTAAATTTTTTAAATGATTATTTTTAATTAAAAATTTAGGTTTCAAATTAAGTTTTATTTTTATTTTGAAGATTTGAAATATTAGTGATATATGAATATCACAAAAAGCAATTTTAAATTGTTCAGCAATATTAAAATACATTTCATATCTGAAAACAAATTCTATAGTTAGCAAGATAGACAAAAGTTGTTCCAAAGTTCATTTTTTCAGTTCTTGACAACAGGAAAGTTTTTTAAATATTTTTTTCTAACATCTGGTTACATATTATAATAATTTCCATCACTTATTTTATAAAATGTTAAAAAAAAAGAAAAGGATTTTGAAATATTTAGCTATGAGTTAATAATATTGTTAAAATTTTATATTTGATTAATAGGAAATGGCTGAAATATTTATATAGATGGTTATTGTTTTAAATAACAATATATATATATATATATATATATATATATATATATATATATATATGCAGTGAGTCAACATCTGTTACTTTTGTTGATAATTAAATTTTGTTAGTTAATGTCATCTTAATGTCTTCTTAAGGTTTTTGAATTTGTATTTCAATTTTTATTACTAGCTTTGAAATTCAATAATTTTTTTCTTGAAATTTATTTAATCATAAAAAGAATATCAGAAATAGAGGGATTTATTTATCTTGATGATAAAATAAAAATAATTTTACAGATTTACTGTCAGATATGTATTCTTTGTCTGATTCTATATGTTATGATAACTATTGTGTTTAAATGTTTAAACAATTTATATTATAAATTGTCTTGAATAAAATTTAAGAATTATTACATTTTACAATATGTAAAGTTTAAACCTTCTTTTCTCAGAATTAATAAAAAGAAATGTTATGTATCTACATATATATTTTATAAGTTTGCATATATTTTGAAAGATTGATTTCGTTGCAGCTTTTGGAAGATGAATATCATGAAAGCCTTAAAAGAAAAAGAATGTTAGATGAAAAAATCGAGAGTTTTCGACGAACAAATTTACTTTTGCCAAGTAATATTTTTTTTGTTAAATTATTATAATTTTCACATCTAAATGAACTGAAAGTAATTTAATTTCATTTAATCTTTTTTGGTGTGTGTTTACATATATATATATAATAATAAAAAACATATATATAATAATAATAAAAATAATATGACTGCATTATTTTTTAAATATCAATATTTGTTAAAATTTTTTAAAGTTTAAACTGTTTATATTTCTCTTGAAATTGAAATTCATTACGATAAAAAAATTGTTTTAGGTATTTAACTCGTTTTGCATCAAATTTCTGGTGCAATGCCTCATGATTTATTTTTGCTACTAATTTGTATTACTGCTCAAAACAGTTAGGGGATGTTATGATTTTAGATATATATAATAGAGGAGGAAACACTTTGGTGGTTGATATTTGATCTATAGGTGTTGTAAGATATGAGAAAAGAAAACAAACAATGAACAAAGATTTCATTTTATTAGAAAATTTTATTCATGATATTTTTTGGTAAACAAAAAATGCTCAATTTATGCTTATTGTACAGAATTACAAAAATGTGATTTCTCGGATACAAATATGTTCAAATAAAAAGCTTGGTTTCCCCTGAACAAAAGCAATACCTCACACTTACAAGATATGGAATCAATGAGAAGTATGGGTATTTTTTCACACTTCTGTAGAACAGTGCTTTCCAATTATTGAATTGTTTCTGGAAGTGATTAGTGACTAAAACATATTCTATTGTTTCTGTATCTGGGGGATATGCTTGGATATACTATGCAGTATTGAAAGATTCCTTAATAGAAATGAAAACTTCTTATTAGCTGATCATTATGTGGTATAGCGTTATCATCCATGTGAGTGAATTAATCAATAGCAATAGTATGATAAATCTGAGTCTGCAGTGTAAAGGATTATGATAGTTCTAAGGATTCCATCCACATATTACTGAACCATTAATGTTCTATTTCTGATAAAGATCAGGTCTGTACAGCCATTGATAGAAATACCACACCAGACCATCTCTACACCACAGCCAAATCAGACATTAATGTGTAAATGAGGGATTTTTGTAATTACCAGATTCTCACCAGATAAAAATACGTTTATTGTCAAATTGTACATTGATGTATGACTGAACTATAAAGAGTACGTTGGTCCACTCATTTCATTCACATCTGATATGCTCCTGTACGATGGTCTTCTGTCAATGAAACATGAATCATAGGTCTGTGAGCATACAAACCCACTTGATATAGTTGTTTTCGAACAATTTGATTCGAACTTCTGATATAGGTAACCCTGTGAAAGTGCCATTACAATGAAGAGTGATGTGCACTCTCTTGTAATTGTTAGTGTTAAATACCGATTATCATTTTGTATTGTTGCAGGTGTACGACCTTGTCCTGATTATCGATGAACATCGGCAGTTCCCCAAAATCATTCCATAGTCAGGGTATGGCACTTTAAAAAACTCCTAATGCTTCCTCTACAATTGTTTCATTTGATGATCGATGGCTTTGTAGGCTACCGTTTTCGCTGAATCTTATTGTTGAAAGATTGTATTCATTATTACAAAACATTCAACACATTTCACATTCTCTTACAGAAGGAAGACGACACATCGTTTTTCACTCCTTATCTGAAAACCATAGTTTTTTATGTCACAAATAAAATTTGCATATTTCCAAATTTGCAAACAATATAACTTTTTTTTTCTACCTCTTCTATTTTATTTCAGTTAAAAAAATTGTCAACTATATAGATTTATACTAAACTCACTATTACTCTAATTTTTTTGAGCAGTGAATTTTAGTTTACTTCAGTTTTTTTCTCCATACATTTTTTTGATAATTCCAGAAAGTTCTTGAACTTTTGCTTCATTTTATTGTTTCTGATAAAAATTTAAGTTGAAAAAAATTGATATTTCTCTAAAATTAAAAAAAATTATTTGTATTTATTTATAGTAATTAAATTATTCTGTTTTAATCTAGGTGAAAAGATTAATCTACTTTATTCAAAACTTGCTAAGAAAAATGCAGAGATTTATATACAAAGATCTCAACAGCTATATCAGAAAGGTTCGATGCGAACATCTCTATGCACCTGGACTCTTGAAGATGTGGATATTTTAGCAATTGCTGATACTTCTTACCATGGTACAGAACGAGTTGTGAACAGAATAAAACTTTTAGATCCTGAAAGGTAAAAACTATTGCAAAAATTCATCATATATATTCATATATGTAAAAACATTTTTACTTGATTAATAAATAAAATTATCTTTTATAACTTCTGTACAGAGTTCATTCCAAATTATGTAAATGTCACTATCTGTCTGAAGTATACTATGTACTCTTATATTAGGTGGATGAATTTTTAAATTCATAGGTTATTTAAAAATATTATTAGTATTTTGAAGATTTGGTGATTTATGCAGAAAATGTAGTAAGCTGTTGAATATCTGATAAAATCCAGAATTACAATATACTTACAGTATGATTTTTTTTAGTTCCACACTTTGAATGACTTACTAGTTTTAGTCCTTGATTATAGCATCCTTAAAACATCTTATCTGTTTTATGTGTTAAAGATAATTCTCTTTTAATATACGATTTCTAAAGGACAACAGAGACATAATCAAATAGATATTCATTTTAGATTAATGTAACTGAAAATAAACTTTTTTATATATAAATATTACTTCCATTGGTTTTAATTTTATGAAAAATATATTTTTATTTAAAATAATCTTAAACAAAAATTATTTTTCTCATTATTATTTTTGTTAAATTCATTGGTTATATTTATATTCAAAACAAACGAAAACTTTTTTTGAACTTAGGAAGTCACTAGCATCATTTACTCTTAACACATGAGTTTAAGAATGTAATAATAATAATAAGCTAAGTCTCTTGTTGAAGTGATTGATATAGTTGCTTTGAATAGAGTTTAAACATGTATGTGTATCAAAAAAGCAAATCATTGTATATGTGCATATTTACTGGCAGCATTTTTATTTGATTTGTTGGATGTTATGCATTTTGGGTATCTGAAGATATATATTATCTCTGTAGATTTTATTGTTCTTTACAAAACAAAGCAAAGAAAAAAAATTGTTTGATTAAATTCCAAATTTTTTTTTAACTGTTTGCATTACTAAAAGCCTGAAACTAAATTATTTGTGCAGTGCTTATGATGCTGTCTATTAATCATTCTCAGGAAAATTTAATCTGCTGCGATACTTATTTTTTCGCATTTTTAAAATTTGATCTTTTTCTTATTGCACAAATTCATGCATAAAACCACTTTAACTTCTAAGTTATATAAGATCTAGATTCTTTTATAACTCTCTAAATGGGTACCTAAATTAATTATCATAATGTAAAATACAATTACCATAACATGTGAAATACATCACAAGCCTAATAAAATTGTAAATTCAGCAATATTTTGTCATTTCAGTTTCTAAATGTGAGATGATTCTCATCTCAAATGTATAAAAACTTAGGCTGCATTGTCATCTATCCTTTTTTTGTGTTTGGTTATCATTTAGATTTGGTTATAAAACATAGATAAATAAAATATATTTTAATTTGTCACTTAAATGAAAATGTCTGCTAAACTTTACAAGACAAGTAAAGAATGTAATTTAATGGAATATTTTATTCTTGATCTATATTAATTCCCATTTTAATATAAAATTAATTTCTGACTATTTTTGTAATTGATATAATTCTATTTATTTTACATGGGTCATGTATATTGATGCTTGCCAGTTCATTTTTTATTTTTATTTTCATTTTTTTTTCTTTTTAATGTCATATAAAGCAAATGGTTATGATATTTGTGGCATCCTATTAATTTTGTTAAAATAAAAATTTTCCAAAATATAATTAATCAATTTGAAGCTTTGAATTTAGAAATATTCTTTACCTCTTCTCATAGAATATTTTAGTTTTTAAGAATTTCTGAAATAATATTTTTCTCAACAGTAAAAAATAAGCAATTTTTATTTAAAAAAAATTATGCATTTATTGAATTTTTAAGTGATTTTTTTTGTATTATAGTCCATATCCAGAGGAAGGAATGGAATTTACTACATTATGGGCCAGAAAAGTAAGATGTTCTGTTACATCATGGGTGTGGCAAATGAGAGATTTTCCACAAGTACCCCTGAATATTCGGGAGTTAAATTTGTGGGGATTTCTCATAGGTGCTGAACAAGAAGCAGCACCAAGAGGTTCGGAAATTTCCTTTTTTTTTTATGTGCTTAAATGTTTTTTTATTTGATAGAATATCTGATGAAAAAGACATTTTTTATTGAGAAAAATATTTTTCCAAATTATCATTTTAAAATAAAAATTTTCTTAATTTTAGAGAACAAAATAAAGAAACTAATTATTCAGTAATATTTTTTTCCCTTTTACCTGCTGATGAAAGCATATTCAATTTGCACCACAGTACCTCTTGTGTGATACACTTTTCTTTAAGATATAGATATAGCCCTTTGTCCATTCTGGATCAATTTATTGCATTCCAAATCAGTGAATGTAATAGTATTGTTAGCAAAAATCAAAGAATAAAATATCTTGCATATATGTATATATCAATTAAAGGTTAGCTTGTATTTATATATTTAATGCAGAACAAAGTAAAAACAAGTTAAAGATTTTAACACTATTAAGAAATTTAATCTGATAAAAAGGTACTTTTTTATGAGCATTTTTGCTTCATTTCTGAAAGAATATTTAATTTTAGATGAGTGTTATGGATTTATTATTGAGTTTATCAGTATTTTTTTGTTCCTAATTTTTTATTTTTAAATCTTATGGGAATAATTTTTCTTTTTCAAGCTAAAAGAACTTCAGTTGTACAGATAGATCAACCCTGGTCAGATTTTACTGTGGAACGAAGCATGCCATCTCTAAAATTTTATCATGATTTGACCTATGGTTAGTTCATTTTGCTAAAATAGCTTTTTTTTAATTAAATTATATAATAATATTTAAATTTAGAGATACTGCATAATTGTCATGATTCTTCTTATTATATATCTTATTTTTTAAAAAAAATCTTCCTTTTAACTTCTAATTAACAATAATAATTTATTTATGTGCATATAGAAAATTATATGAAAATATCGGGGGGCACGGCAAGTTTAGGGGTGGTTTAGAAAAAAACATCTTGTAGTTTTCGGAGATCTCTTACAGCTTCTGCCGGTAAGAGAAAAGTCACCTTTTGAAAAACTATCAACTGCTGAAACTAACAAATTGTGAGGTTCCCTCAGTATACCGAATCTGTGGATTGAACTGTTCATATACGATGAACTTACAATTAACATGCAACAGCTCAATGATTCTAACTTTGTTGAAATGCTAAATAGAATAAGATTAGGTGTGACTACACAAAAAGACCGCAACTTACTCTCAGCTCGATTAATAACTCTCAAATCCAATTCAAATGAAAACAGATTAATTGAAATAATTGAACACCTCTCGAAACTTCCTGATGATACCGTTTGCTTATTACCTACAAAAACATGTGTCAACAATTAAATACTGCAATGCTGAAATCTCTTCCACATCCCGAAATAAAACTTACAGCTGTAGATAGCATAGATTGCCCCAGATACCTAACAAAAAAAGCTCGTCAATGCATAAAAAATATGAAGACGATGCTTCTATGACTGCAGGCCTCGAAGAGAACATAGTTATAAAAATAGGAGCAAAAGTCATTTTAAGGCGAAATATTGACGTGAGTCTTGATTTAGTTAATGGTTCTATCGGTATAGTGCAAAGAGTAAAGGTTGATTCGGAAAATACAAAAATAATTAAGAAAATATACATTACATTTAATAAAGAACATGTTTACGAGCTTAGTCTGGTCAAAGCTAAATGTGAAATTATTAATAGAGCTTATGTTCATCGTATATGTATAGCCTATGCTATAACCATACACAAAAGTCAAGGCCTAAGTTTAAATAATGCACTGATGGATATAGGTTCTGCAGTATTCACATCCTGTCAAGCTTACGTGGCACTTTCGAGAGTTACAAGTCTGGATGGCTTATATCTAATTAATGTCGACTTTGGAAGTATTAAAGTGCAGGAATCCTCAATTTGTGAACACAACAGACTAAGAAGCATTTACCGTTTAGACTTGTCAAAAATTGTAGCATCAAAGCTTTCCAGAAAAACCCATAGAGACAGGGAGTGGGCTTTAAGAAAAAATGTAGCTGAAGCTCAAGAAGTAGTACCGGAAAAGAAAAAGAGGAAGACTACATACAAAAAGAAATGAGATGTCATCAAAAACATAACTTGTAAAAAAAACCAAGTCTTGTAACTCAGTTCTTCTTTAGTAAAAAGTTGTGAGATCCATGCAATACCAAGTCGGTCAATTTATTTAGTCCCTACTTAAGGGTCCTTCTGTCTTAAGTTATTACGTAATTAGCTAACCTAACAGCATCTTATAGTGACCATATCAATATTAAAAATCTTTTATAGTTTAAATAAATAGATTGACTTGGCCATCGCATAAAAACACAATGTACCTTTACATTAAATTAGATTACATTAACATATTATATTAAATTAGATTGTTTAGTGCGATTGCCAAGTCAATCTATTTATTTAAACCATAAAAGATTTTTAATATTGATATGGTCACTATAAGATGTTATTAGGTTAGCTAATTACGTAATATTTTAAGACAGAAGGACCCTTAAGTAGGGACTGAATAAATTGACCGACTTGGTATTACATGGATCTCACAACTTTTTACTAAAGAAGAACTGAGTTGCGAGACTTGGTTTTTTTTACAAGTGATGTTTTTGAGGGCATTTGAATTATTGTTCTGTTGGAAACTTTAATATTTTCTAGAATTATTTAAACTTTTAAAGTTATTAATCAATTGGAATGAAATATTTGGTAATTATTTGCTTCAATATTTTAATTATTCGATATTTGTAGAAAACATCATGTTGATTTGTATGTACAATATTCATTGAATGCGAAATATATTTTGAATTATCATAGCCTGTCATAAATTTTTTTTCTCTGATTCTATTTTGAAAAGTATTAAGTTTAAATAAGGTTATTAATGCTTCGCATTCATAACAATTTAATAGTATTATCTAATATTCAGTAAATTAGAATTTTTTATTAAATATAATTATGCTTCTTAAAGCATTGCATGTTTTTTTTCCCTCTTAGGTGAAAATGGAACTAAATTTTTAAAGATTAATTTTATTATAATAATATCTTAAATTATTTTAAAAATGCTTCAGTGTCTATTAATTGAATATATTTTCTAGACTGAGTACAGATGCCTAATGTATAGCAGTTCCTATTTTCACTACATTATGAATTCCTTTGAACAAGCTTATAAAACATACTTGAAAGTCTGTTTTAAAAAAAAATTATAATTTGATGACTTTACTTTTTAAAGCATAGTTATTTGTTTAATGTAAATGGAAGTTTGTAGAAAATCATTGAAGATTTATGGCTGTTCTATTTTTAATGCAATGTGAAAATCATTTTATTAGTATATGTATGAATGCAATTATTTTTATAATAAATGCAACTCTTTCTAATTACCATTTAGTAGTTTTAGAATTATATTCATGAAATGTGTAGAGGAAAAAGTGTTTGTCTTCTTTAAAATTAATAGTATACATAAGGTTGGCCTATGCTGAATAAGATTAAAGCTAAAATATTTATATGTTTGAATTTAAATCTTTCCTACTCAAATGTCAGCTTCATTATCTGATGCCAGTTCAAAATTATCAAAAACATGTTTTACATCCTGTTGCGTAGATAGATATAAACTAAATTGTTTGCTTAATAGTGGAATTTAAACTATTTGAATTATTTTTATTTATTTATCATGACTTTTATAAAATAGACTGAATAAAAAATCATGGTTACAATAAATATTTTAGCCAGTGCAGAAGCCAATTGTGACATTGATAATGCAATATTTTCAAAATATTGAAATGGTGAATTTTCTGAAATTAAGCATCATCCTGTAGCACTTTTAGCAACTTTCCCTTTTCAGTCATATTAAATGTGTACTCAGCGTATTGGTGTTTTGGCGATTAATATTTTTATGTTTCAAAATTTTTGTTGACTTTTAACTTTAAACAACTTGATAACTGATATTTAACATTTATAGAATTGTTACATTTGTAATAAATAATACAACAAAACAAATAAAATTGCATAAATCAAAGCAGATGCACTTGTTTCCATTTATCCATCATTATTTGTATGCATATTTATAAATATTTGGTTACAAATAGATTTGACAGCAGTTACATTTACGTACCATAAAACTAAGTTTTGTAGTTCTTAGGGTGTTTATATGCCTGTTTAGAAACTTGTACTTCAAAGTGTTTTTTGGGAATACATTTTGAACTTTTTCATTACTTTATCAATTGCTCCCATCCCTTCATTTGCATTATAGGCTAAAGGTTAAAATAGTGGCTTTTAAAGTTAATTTTTCTGTTAAATAATAATTTAAGATTTTTACTTTGCCAAGATCATTACACTATTGCCAGTACCTGCTTTAAAACTGTACGAGAAGTAATTGTCTTGGAAGTAGGTCAGTTTATTAGATGCTATAAAAATGAATGATCATAGAAGATATTCAATAATTCCGCTATTATTTTTGAGCTTATGAACCAAATACATCTGGTTTTATTTATAAATTTGAATAGATAATACATTACATTTATATGAACAACTCTTCGATTTTCAGATATGGAAGAAATGTCAATGGCTTATGGTCCAAGTTGGGAACCTATCATGTCACAAATAAGCTTAGCAATGGAAATGATCAGTAGACCTTCATTAGATCCTAGTCCTGCCTTACCTTGGTGGGATAAAATGCGTCTCTTGTATCATGGACGATTGACTATTATTGCTCAACATTTAAATCTATACTTACGTGCATCTCTTGATCCTTATAATACTACTGAACATATGGAAATTTCATGGTCTGAAGTGTTTATTGAATGGACAAATGGTTAGTCATTAAATTTTAGTTAAATAAGTTTATTTGATGTTGAAAGTAATCTTTTGTTTCATTCATGTAATATGTATTTGTCTTCTTCTAATGCACTGCTCCATTTTTGAAACCGTATATTCAGAATTCTCGTTCTTTTATGAATTCAGAAATATTTCACCACTATAAGCTTTAATTTTATATTTTGTTTTTATCTTGCGGTCTAGGTGATTTCTATAAATGAAAAACAGTCATTTACTTAATCTTATTATAATTATTTTTATAAGCATTTGATTATTGTAAACCTCATATATTTAAACATATCAGATTTCTAATTTATTATAAGATTTTACTTTTATACAAGAAAAACAATCAAGAAAATCATATATTTATAAAATATATAAAATGGATAAGTTACCTGAAAACAAAAATTATGAGATAACAGAATATTTGCATGAAAGGGAAATTTAAATTCTAGAAACTAAACTAGAGCTATATCAAAGGATAGTTTGTAAAATCTCATCCCAATGCAGTGGTATTTTAGCTATATCCTACTCTTTTTTCGTCACATTTGTTGAAAAATGGACTAAAGTACACATAGTATAGTTAAAAAATAGACTAAAGTAGATGTTTACTTAGTACACATTTTAATTTTTACATTTATTGAAACTGTAAATAGTTACAAAAGGCAAAATGCTTACTATGGCACAGCAAAGTTCCATTTATTTATGTGATCATTACCACTAATTCCAGTGAATAAATTATTTTTAACTTTATTTATTTATAAATGTATTGCAATTTTGCCTAATGAAATTATCAAATATTTATTTCTTTGCATCAAATTGTGATCAAATAAAAAATAACATTAAAAAATATAGCATTTGCATTTCTTTTATGTTTTTAAGGTTAAGTGCTTACAACCTATATTTGTTTGTTGGGTTTTCATTTTGTGCAATATTCAATAATGCAAGTTTTATCTGTAATGTGCATTTACTTAATATCAATTCATATAAAAATATGAAGGAAATCAATGACAAAAAGATAGATTTGCAATCCAAACTAATGTTATTAAATAGATAATTAAAAAAAAAAGCTTAGATGACATAAAAGTAGTTTTATTTAGATTATTGTTTAACTGATCATTTGGAGACATCAAAATTATTAAATATAGAAACAACCACTATAATCCTTGGTTAATTAAGATAGCATATTAAGGCCGTTAATCTCATTTTGTGTTAAGATGGCATTTGGTAACTTTAAATAAATTATTTTATTAATGTTATTGAGTATCATTTTGTTCCATATTATTTAGATTTTCTTAAATGTAGGTTGTAAGTGAAATCCCTATATGGAATTTTATTAGACATTTAAGGAAAGAATATTTACGATTAATTTATACTATCAACAATATCTTTTTTAATAGAAAATGTATAATATTACTGATGAATGGAATTAGGTTCTTAAGTAGAAAGAATTATTGCCACAGAAGAGTACCTTTTTTCCTCTTATGCTTTTTTTTTAACATTTATAATAAAAGAACAATATCTAGAATTGTATTCATTTTGAAATGAACTTAATATTTTCTATACAGATAGTGAGTCAACTGTATTATACCTGATGTAAATTAAATCTAGAAAATTTTCAGTATTTCCTCCTAAAGTTGTGATCCAAAACTCATCCACTGGATGTACAGTAAAAGAAGTTCAACACACTAAGTAATGGAAAACAATGCTTTATTCTACAAGAAAATGCGAGGTACAGGTAACAAAAACACTGTCAAAGGTTACACAAAGAACAGTACTTGTAGAAATTAACGACACACTGGCAAATTGTCTTAGTAACAGTAATATTTCTTGGCTTCACCTGCTTGCAATGCATTGATGCTCATTGTGAATGCCTCGCTTTTTATAATCTCCCATCAGGTTGATGTAACATAGAGTTTTTCAGATCTCAGTTCCCAATAGAAATAGAGTTAAAATTTTTGCATTTTTTTTCTCCAGGCTTTCAATTTTGTTGCCAAATGGCGACCAAGTATAAAAGTAATTGATTTAGTGGAGATTCAATTATTATTAAGAATTTTTGAAAATTTCTCTCTCAATATAGAACTAACTCAGCTGGAAATCTGTATTACAGATTTGTAACAATATCAGTCTGCTCTGTGTAATACTGCTATTTTTTTTATTGTCAAATGTGAATTGAATACACTGTATATTTATATTAAAGTTGTTAATTAGTTGATAACTCCTTAATAATTGCAGATAATTTTTATTTTGGCTGCTTCATCTTAGAAAAAAAAACTAAATATTAATTCTTTTATTGGACAAATAATAAAACAAAACAATATACAAAAAAATATGTTAAAATGACTATGTAGAATAAGAAACTACCATCTGGGCTATCATAAAAATATTGAAAGTTTCCTTTTTTACAATATTTCATTGTTTTAGGAAAAGTTCTTACCAAAGGAGATCTTGACATGTATGTTCACACAGCTTCTAAGTATGATGATATAAGAGTGTTGCACATTCCACATCTAAAGCTCAGGTGATACTAATTACTTATTTAAATGTAAATCAATGTGCAAATTATACATTCATTTTTCAGTAAAATATTTGTTGTACAACATTTTATATTCATTTGCTTGCTAATTATGTATCATTAAAAAAATTTTTTTTTTCCAATTTAACAATAATCAATTTTGTAAATATGACTTTGTTATTATTAAAAAAAAACAAACATTTTCTTAAACTTACAGAATTAGTAAATAATTTCTTCCAATTTACTTCTGAAAATGTTTGTCAAAATATTTCAAATACCTTTTGTAATTTTACTCTTTAAAAGCATTTAAAAAATATTTATTATTGTTTGTTAAGGCATTTTCATTAAAGGTTCTTTTGAATACCTTAAAATAAATAATAATAAATGTTAATTAATTCCATTTGGAATAAGAGGATTTTTTTCCGTATATAATTTTTATTATTTCAAATTTTATTTAATATACATGCCATTTTTTAAAACTAATTAATTGTTTAATACTCTACAGTGTAAATTTTAATTGGTTATGCTTGGGAAATCCATATGACCATCATAATGTTATGCCATGTGCTCCAGATAAAGTGCCTGAATATTCCATTAACCAGGTACTTCTTTTTTCTTGTACTCATATTTCTTAAGTTTATTTTAATAATTTTTAACTAAAGGGGAAAAATACCCCTCACCACCACATTGTGTATCTGTGTTTATATTGATTTTTTTTTTTGATTTTTTTTTCTATTATTATAATGATTACTTTTCCTTAATTTTGAAACATGTTTCTTATCAAAAGTATGAAATTTCACTGAATACAAGAAGCAGTATTATCTCTTTTTGTTATGCATTGTGAATGTAATTACTTTATGAATTAAAATGTTTAAATTTTATTACAAAAATATATTTGTGCTATTATAAATTTATATATGTAAAAATGTAAAGAATTGTTTTAGTGTCATTCTGTTGTTTCAATCTTGGATATTTTTATTTTATTTTATTTGTTCTGTAATGAATTTATCACTGCACAAAAAATTTGTTAACTAATCGGAATGAATTATGATTAATTATTTTTCTTTTAAATCTATTATTCTTAATAAATTTTCTTGCTAATTAGAAAACAAATTATGTTCTTTCATTATTGCATTTGTTGTCACATGTATTAGTATAAATTTGGGTCATTGAAAAGGTTATGAATCATTAATAATTTAACTATTTGTTATTCTTTCACTGTTAAAATAGCCATTTATAGTATAAAATTAATTTGAAACTCTTCAGCGCTTCGAAAACTTATTGTTTAATTCATTTTTCTTGATGTAATTGTGACTTAAAAACTATGTTAATTTTTAAAAAGAATTCTAAAATTTACAAGTCTTATATTTGATTTTTCTGTACCATTTCTCAATTGATGAATTTTTAGATTTTTAAATTTATATGATTCCAATATTCATGTGTCCTATATATTTTGGAGATAGGAGAGTACTTGATTTGCATTTTGCTTAAATATTAAATATATTGGCTCAAATGAACAGTACTATTTTTTTAGAAGCTAAGAATAGTTTTATACATAAATGAGTTATTAAATGTTAACAGTAACTTTCTTTCCCCAAGAGTACTTTATTAACCCGTAACTGGGGATGAACGGTCTGCGAGATCGCTAATGATGGATTTTCGGTCATGCCTATTCTATTTTTAGCTCACTTCAATGGACTGACCCGTTAGCTTCCTTTTTTTTGACCTTCAATACACATTCACTTTTTCAACCGATCTCAGCGGATGCTTTTTAAAATAATTCAGTTATTTCTTTAAGCGCAGTCTCTAAAACCGTACCTCCCTGTTAGTGTCCCAGTCATAAATAAGGCGTAGCTGATGGCTCTAAACGTGGGCCCTGAAATATCATCCATTTTGCTGATCCTATAATGAAGCAGTGCTCCAGGCACTTATAAATGAAGCAGAAAGTGATTTAAGTGATAAGGATAATTGTACAGAAGAGTTTTTTCGATGAAAGTTTGCATTCAGCTGATTCTGATATGTATGTTCAAACATAATTAATTTTTCTAGTGATAATGCATTTAGAAAAATTTATAAAATATATTAATATACCAAGAGATATATATATATACAGAATTTATAGGTTGATTTTTATGCTAGTTCTTAACCTGTATGTTTAAAATGCCCCAGAAAACCGTGCTATGAAAGTCACACAAGCCAATAAAAAAAAGTGCCAATTTTATCCCGTGTCAATTTTTTTATTTTTCATATAATTGTTGAATTTTACATTATATTGTCTTCTACCTTCATATACTGTAAAAATAAATATGATTTAAAAAGTAAAAAGTAATATGCTTTTTCAAGAATATTATGTATTGTAACATGTAATTTGAGAAGAAAATGTATGTTCCAACGCATTTACTTTTTTCAATGATAATATATTTTGAAAAATTTCTAAAACATATCTAGATATCAAGAAAAATATCTGCAAAATATATTGGCAGTTTTTCATACTAATACATTCATTAGGAAATTTAATTTGAGTGTAAATGAAATGTGTCTCATAGACCGCACCTCCCCAGTTAAGGGTTAATGTAAATCTGTTTACATTTTATGATTTATGAGATTTATTATGCTTATTATATATATATGTATACATACATACATACAGAAATTGAATAAGAAGCAAAATAATAAATATGTTACATACATTAAAAAAAAAAATAATTTATGTGTATCTTATTTTATTGCCAATTAAATCATTATTTCTTTTAGGAGCATGATTCATATCGAGCTTTTCGGTCTCAAAATTTAAATATTTCTTATTCATATGAAACAAGAAACTCTAATTCCTCAGATGATGTGCCAACAATGCTTCTGTATAGTAGTACATTAAGATGGATTGAAAACTTAAAAGTATGTGTTTTATACATATATCATATAGAATATGGTTTGATTAATAAATTTGATCTATCTCTTTATTTCAAGTACTTCTTCCAGCATTTATCTAAAAATATTTTAATTGGGGAGATTTTATTATAGATTTTTCTTGATAATCAAATTATTTTTTCATTTATTTAGTAATTAATATTGCTACAAATGGAATAAATTATATATAATTTAAGTTCTAAATATTAATTCTGTAAATAGATTTATATATAATTTTAATTTTTTTAATTTAAATTTTTAAATTTTTGTTGAACTTACGATGAGCATTATGTGTTTTACTTTTAAGTGGAAAATAATTGCTATTTTTACTTTGGCAGATGATTCTCTCAGGAGTTACTCATTTGATAAAATAAGGTGTCATTTTTAATAATATTAAGCCTCGTAAACCACAACTTAGTAGGCACTACAATAGACTTTGTATTTCTTTAAATTTGCATAAATATTAATTACATTTTTGAAAAAAAATATTTTATTAAAGAGCAGTTTATATTAATATCTCCCCTCTGTCAAGGAAAAGTGTCATGAAAATAGAAATTTAATTGAGATAAACAAATTAATAGAAAAAGTGAATCAACATATTGCTTTTTTATTTTCATCATACAATAATTATTTTAAAGTTTTTAAAAAATTATTTTATAAAACGAAAAGCCATTAATTATAATTTAAAAAATTTGTTTTTTTTTTTTTTTTTTTTTTGCATTTATTTTTTACTGTGAGTTGGTGGGAAGTTTTTACATCCACCAACAAGTTATCAAGTTAAACACAATCACGTTATTTAATTGCATTCTTGTACTTAATATTCTTAAAAGAAATTACGATGAGCATTATGTGTTTTACTATTATGTGGAAAATAATTGCTATTTTTACTTTGGCAGATGATTCTCTCAGGAGTTACTCGTTTGACAAAAAGAGGTGTCATTTTTAACAATACTAAGCCTCGTAAACCACAACTTAGTAGGCACTACAATAGACTTTGTATTTCTTTAAATTTGCATAAATTTAAAATAATTTATTGGATGTCATTTGCTAAGCAAAGAGGATTAGAACTTATTGGTGGACGGTTATTTCTTAGTACTGAGCATACTCTTACTCTTACAAATGTGAATGATGGTCTCAAACATAGGTAAGAAACGTTATAAATTCATTTTTTTGTTTTATGTTTATCTAATGCATTGTGTATCATTTTTTATAAGTTGAATTAAAGGTAAAAAAAATAATTTTTTTTTCTGGGATGTTTCAATTTGTGGGAAAAGGAATAATTTTTAAAGTTCATGGTTCTTCTTATGCATATTTTTATTTTTCTTGGTAGTTCTAACTGAATATTGTTTGTAAGTTAATTCTGTTTTAATACATATTTTGCATTTGCCAATTAAAATAATAAAGACTGGCTTTTGCAAAGAGAATATTTGACTTTTTGCCTGGGCTGCAATAACCTGGTTTTAATGTCCCAACTCCTGCACCAGAGAGTGCCAATTTGGAAACCTGATTAAGCTGAAGAACCCCCAAGTAAGTGAACCTGATGTACTCTAAGTCCAGTAGGGCCAAATGTTTTCCCACTGTGTGGTGCAGAAATTTTGGGAAGTATCAACTCAAGTATCTCCTTTGTCATCTGCACTCAGTTCAAAATTCCAAGGTCTATCCCAAAATAGTCCTAATGTTGCTTTAAAATGGATGTTAATATAACTAAAACTAATCTAAAACTTGATATTTTCCCCTTCATTGTTTCTCATTCTCTTCTTCAGTTACCATGTTAAATATTGAATATTTGATTGTCACCATCATTAAAATCTTTTTAAATATTATGACACATTGTAGTGTTATGTACATTATAATACTGAATATAAATCTTTTTATAACAATTTTATTGTTTTCAGTTTGTTTGAAATTTTCTATTTTTTGTTTAATTTTTGCCTTTGTTTATTTTTTACTTAATAATACTTAAATTGACATTGCTGATATCATATATTATTGCTTTTCAGAGTGTACAGTATTTTATGAATAAAATTTATAATTATAAATAATTAAGAGATGCTGCTATCAATGCTGAAATTTCGGCTCACAATTTTTTATATTCCTCACACTGAATAGGATACTGAAATGGGAAATTTAGTGTCCTGTTTCTCAATTTCTATCTTTTATATCACATTTAAGATTAAAGAAGGATTCCAGTTTGGGGCATTTTCCGGGGATGGTATTTAATATGAATTCGTGAGATGCAATCTGTAATTAATAGTCCATGTTGTTGAGTTTATAAAATTTTTGTGCTATTAAAAAGTAAATGATATAAAATCAGAATAAAGGAAGTTGTTAAGAGACTCTATATCATCCTATAAAATATTTTGGAAAATGTAAGAATGTTAAAAATGTTAAAATGAGTGCCTTTTCTTATGTAGATAATATATATTGTATTTTTTATTAGATTATATACAAGATATCCACTCATACCCAATAACTAATTTCTAGACACTTAATAATTTTATTTACTGATTGATAAGAATGTGACCTTCCAAACTTATTTGTATTAAATTCAATTTCACATTGAATTTAGTTTATTAAATATTACTGACATGATTCACATATATTATGAAAATATATTTGCCTTTTATTTATTAATTAAAAATGTATTTTCAAATGTTCATGCTTTGCTTTCTATGTTAGAAACAATGTTGGCAAGCAGAACTTAAACAGTGTTTTGAATTTGAAAAATAATCGAAATAATTTGAATACAAATATTAAAATGAGAAAAAGCTGTTTCTAAAAAGTTTTATTTTAATTCTGTGGAATAAGGATTAAACAATATCTTTTATGAAATCAACTAAATTGTTTCATAATTTTGTGGTTACCTTGAGGTGCCTGCCCTACCCTAGTTATGCCATTGCAGGCTTATCAAAGATATTTAGTAAAAAATTGTCAATTCTCCAAAACATACAGTAATACAAAACATATGATTTTTTTAAATCCCATCCTTTTATGACTAAAATTAACCAAATTATACTTGTTTAACCTAAATAGGAATCGCTTACAAATTTGTTTTAAGGAATGGTTTGAAAAAAGTGACACAGCTTTGCATGATTTCAGTTTGTAGACAATCCCTTAAGATCTCTCTCTCTCGAGGCTGTGGATTTAGCTGCAAAATTCGTCTAAAATGGAGATTTTCAAGATTTTTTTTATAATTCAATCAGTTTTAGTTGCAGAAGAACAGATATTTTTTGTTTTGTTTAAAATATTACAATGCCAAATATATTGTACTAAATATTATTGATATGACTGGGGGAACTATATAAAAAGTTAAATTTAGATCACAGAAATATATTTATTAACTCAAGCATAAAATATAATTCTTCCTGTCATTTAAAACATTTTTTGAATTGGAAATATATCTATCTCTATCAGTTAAGAATTTAGCCTCAAGTGGATGCCCTGTATATTGCAAGGCAGTATTTCAAAATATTTTGTATGTCTTGTATATTTATTTAATCTTTGGCATTTTAAAATTTCCCACTTTCTGTTACTCCTTACTGAACTGATTCACATCAAGATAAACTTTTTAAATACTGCTGTATGTTTTAATTTATATAGAGGATATATAAGATAAAGATTTTATATGATATTTCTTCAAGAACTAATTGATTTCCTGTTTAAAGTTACTATATTTGAATTTATGTCATTATTTTTTGTAGTATTTTCATGTTAATTATTTCATTTAACAAAACTGATTATATTAAATTTATATATATTTATTTTTCATACAGACCACGTGCCAACTGGAATATTGGTTACTTAAATTCTGAATTATCTGACAGTGAAATATGGTTGTATAATTGTATGGATGAAGAAAATGAAAGTGTAAGTTTTTGTAGTTGGTATCAATTTTTAAACATTTCACTTATTACATTTTGAGTAATAGAGGAATACAATTATTATTCTTGTTTCTATATAGCCTGCAAAATCTTTTAGCCAGTCAGTTGAGCGAAGTTATTTCTTAAGTGTAAATAGGTTAGTGTATTTTTATTTATAATTTTTTTCATTTTTATAATTTCTTATAAAGAAAAAAGAAATAATATGTATCATATGTTTTATATTGTGTGTTGTTTCATATAGATTGATATGCTTATTGATAAATAGTTATCCTATGAGTGTGAAATTATTACTTATATGTCTTAAGCTTCATGTGACTGCTTTTTTAATAATAATCAGTAGTTCTTTGCTTGGTCTTAAATAAAGTTTTGCACAGGTGCATTTTCATGTGCAAAATTATATCTATAGCATCACAAAATGAGTTTTCTCAAAAAAAATTAAACTAAAAATAATTAATGTACACTCATGTCCAAAATTAAGGTCACAAACATGAAATCTGCGAAAAATGAAAAACTATTTATTGTACTGCTACGAAATTTGGCACAGAGGTACACTACAATGGAAGAAAGAACATAGACACATAAAAACATGGAGAAGGTTTTAATTAGGAATTAAGAAACAGTGTTACATTATGTGTTACAACAGTGTTATCAAAAAGTGTTACATTATGAATCAGAGATAAAGTATTTATCTCGGGGAAAGCCTGTCTAATATGGAGTGTGACCACCGTGCACTGCTATACAGGCTTAACAACGAGCTTTCATACTGTTTATGAGGGTATCAATAAATGCTTGGGGCAACAAAGCCCACTCTTCCAAAAGTGTGGCTTTTAACTCTTGGAGGGTATTAGGAGGGTGGTTACGCTGTGCAATGGCTCTTCCGAGACCATCCCAAACATGTTCAATATGATTGGGATCCGGAGACCTCGAGGGCCAGTCCACACATCGAATATCCTCTTCCTCAAGAAAATCATCAACGATCTGGGCTCTATGTGGACGCACGTTATCGTCCTTAAACATGAAGTCTGGACCAAAAGCACACCGGAACAACCTCACATAGGCTTCAAGTATCTCATCCCTGTAGCGATGTGCCTTGACAGTACCCGCATAGAAGACGTGCAGTGGTGTACGACTGCCCAACATTATGCCTCCAGACAAGGATTCCTCTGCCACCAAATCTGTCGATTTCTTTTACATAGGAGGGATGATAGCGAGCTCCTCGCTCTCTCCAGGTGAAGATTCGATGAATGTCACTCTGTGTGGTAAATCTCGACTCGTCACTTAAAAGAACATGTCCCCATTCTTTCTGTGCCAAAGACTGATGTGTTCGACACCACAACAACTGGGCTTTTCTGTTGGATGCAGTGAAAGGAACACACTCAACTGGTCACCGGCCATAAAGGGCCCTCTCTGCTAGACGTCTGTATATTGTTTGTCTGGAAATTCTTATTCCAGATGCAGCAGCAAAGTCATGAGCAAGTTGAGGAGCCGTTGTCAGCCTATGCTGTCGTGCACTTAATGCCAAATAGCGATCCTGTGCAGGCGTTGTTGCTCTGTGATGGCCTTGGCCAGCCTTCCTGGTTACAGTACCACTTGTTTGGAATTGATTCCACAACTTGGATACCGCTTTTGGTGCCACTTGTAACCATCGACCCACCTCTGCTTGAGACTGCTGAACTTCAAGCCTGCTAACGGCTTCCCATCTCAAGGAATAGTCTAAACAATTATGAGAACTCATTCTCACCGGAAACAGGTTAAATTTTTTGTTTTAATGCAATATTCACAAAATTGCAGGCAAAAATTCCAGATGCCTAAACGGTATAATTTCAGTAGTTCCTCAAAAACTAATGCTAAACAACATTTTTTTTAACAGCAAAGGTTAATATCGTGTTACCGGTCCTTAACAATCTATAAAATATAATTTGTTTAAATTTTACTGGTAGCCATTTAGAATTACTTTGAAAAACATTTTTGTGACCTTACTTTTCGATACGAGTGTATTTTGTTCCATAATTTCTATAACAGAAATTATTTTTTATAATTATTTTTTTTCTTTTCTAAATATTCTTTTTAAGTTTAAAAGAGAAAATAATGAAAGTTTTTGGAATTAATATAATGAATTGATATTTTGAAATTTTTCACAAATTAGAGAAAAGAGTGTTAGATTAATCTTAATATTGTATTAGAAAAATATTTTTTCATTTTTTCCCCCTGAAATATCAATAAAGGTATATCTTCAAAAGAAAGTAAACTAATTTACTCCATTTTTTTATTCCCCTTTCTTACACCTTAATATTTTCCACTTTTTGTTCTGATTTTATAAAGATATATTTTTATGTTATGTATATATTTGAATGAAACTTAAAGTAATGCATTTTTAGAGTTTCCTATGGAAGAGAAGAAATTTCAAAAGATGTGATTTCAGATGAGGTATGGATTTGAATTAAATTTTATTAAAACTGCTGTGTATTTTCACTTAACTGTCAATACTCAATTTTTGATTTTATACTTTTTTTTAATTATTAATAGGAAGATACACCGACCCATCGCTTAGTGGTTCATGGTTTAAGAGGAGCATGGACAAGACATAATAGATTAGTTATTTTCAGTTTATTTGACAGTTACCAGAAAACTATTCTTTTAAAGAAAAATCTATCTACTGAAGCTCTTCGTTGTTTTAAAGTTGAATCTCAAAATACTCCTCAGGTATGGACTGTCACTGTTAATTCATTATTCTCAATAATTTTTCCTGCATCTTTAAAAAATAAAAGCTCATTTTCGTAGAAAATCTGTGTAAAATCATTTATATTGAATGCTTTTCTATTTCTGAGGGTTATAGTCAACAATTCTTGTTTTCTCTTTTATTTGCCATGTAAGAATTTTATTATTAATTATTCATTTCAGAATACTGAAATTTTGATAGTAATTTTTGTTTACTTACCTGTTTTTTTGAAATCTTATTAATTTTGCATTTCATTTTTGATGTAATTATTTTCATAATTGCTTTTTTTGCAAAATTAATGAGTTGTGTTATTTTAATTATAATGATTTGTTTTTCTAAATATTTTTAGTTACAGTGTTTCCTTCATAATTTTGTTTTATCATTTAATATATAGGATTAAATTACAGGCACAGACACCCATAATGAATTATACAAAATCTTTAACATATTAACAAACATAAAACTGTTTGAAACTTATATATAATCTGTGGTGGGTTGAAGTGAACAGATGATGTAAAAGTAGTTTCAATTCTTTAAAACTTCAGAAACTAAAAAAAGGCTGTGTAGCTGAAGAATAGAATTTCTGTAGGAAAAATTGTATCCCCCAAGAAGTTGCTTATCTGCTTTTAGTAGTAATGTATATTCATATTTCCATTCAACATTTTTCACTTAAATAAAAACTTACTTTATAGGTTAGTCCTATTTTAGATCTAAAAAATTCTTTCATTTATACTGATTAAGTCTTTATATTTCATTTTCAATAGAAAGTACGTTCACAAACAAACACATCAATAAATTCTGCTTCAGCTGCTCCCAGTCCTATTAGTAATCTCCAGTCAAGTCATGCTGCTTCCATGCTTCAGAAGCTAGTTGCTGAATCTGAAGCTAATCCTATGGTTTTTACAGAAGAAGTAAATATCTGAATATCTAATTACAAATATTGCTGTATATTTGAAAAATAATTTAAATTTATTCTAGATACTCATGATAATTTTCTTCTTAGATTGAAGGCACTACTAGAGAACAACAGTTACATGGCATATCAGCTTGTCAAACTGATGATGTTCTTCAGAAAAAATGGCTTAGTAATTTAATTTTTTATTCCAGACATTTTAATTTTAATTTTTAAACTTGGAATGCTTAATTTTTTTATAAATATTCATAGATTTACAATGTTTTATATGAGTATTTAATTGTTCTTGCTATTTAATGATTTTACATTATTTTAAAGTTTGCTTTTTTAATTTAATACTGTTATAAAGAATAAACAATCAGAATATCTTTGATGAAGAAAGTTTATTAAAAAATAAGTTATTAAAGCAATATCCCATAAAGCATCTATTTCCAAATTAAGGCAAGGAAACGGAAACTAAATAATACTGGTTTTTGAAATTTTCATTAATGTATTAATTTAGGGTTATTTTATAAATGTGGGCATGATATATTAAAATATCAGGGTGCGTAGCGTCATGAAAAGTGCTTAAATTTGAAAATCATTTTTAAGCGCCTTAAACGTGCTTACTATCGAAAAAAGTGTCCTTAAAAGAACTTTTGGCGAAAGTCTGCAGAAAATATTTATTCCGCAAACGTGCCCCCCTCCCCCAGACACTCAATACAATAAATCGAAAATATAGTCAAAAATCTTTGTTTATCGGATGTAGCAAGAACAAAAACCCTTGAAAGGGGAGAATTCTGGGTATGGATCCAGAAGTTGCAACTAGTGTTAAGATAACACTTTATGAGCTTTTTCTCACTTCTTTCTTCAACAATGGGATCGGCGTTTATTGAAATGTTTATTCCAAAGAGACGAAATGTATTAAACATGTTGCAACCCGAACTTCTTTAGTATTCTAGATAGCGAAGAATTTATTGTAATCCTATCTGGTAACTTCATGTTTAACCTTATAGTTTTTTAAAGAAAAAGCAAGATAGTTCCCATTGACGAAAAATAAGAATAAAATAAGATGTATTTGATGCGCAAAACGCATCGAAAACGAGAGAAACTACTCTAAACACACACACACACAATATATATATATATATATATATATATATATATTTATTATTTAGACTCTTTTGTTCATTACCATGAAGTCGTGCTAAATTAGATCATTGTTCGCAATTATATGCTGTTTGGGGGCGATCTTTTGAACGACCGATGAAAAGGATTTTATTGTGTGATATTTAATTCTTGTTTATTGCGGCGCGTAATTCGTTGCATAAAATTCAGTGCATTGAAAATTTTATTTAAAGCCATAGCATTTTAATAACAGCGATTTATTTTGTGATATACTTTTTAAATGTCACTTAAAATATTCCAAATTATCTTCTGTAGAAAATTGATATTGCAGACTTTCCCTTGAATATATTCTTCAATCCACGTATACTATACACAGCAGAGTATGTCATAGGAAATGCGAATTAACTTTTCAAAAGTTGCAGGAAAGATAAATTGAAAAATATACATGGACATTTCTGAGAAAATGAAGTGCGTTTGACTCAAAAGGAAAAGAATAAAAAAATTGACAACTTTGTTTTGCATAAGCTGTGGATTTGTAAAATATGTATAATATTTATTTCAACAATTCAACTCAAAATAAAGTCAGGCATAAGATATTTCTTACAAATACATCTGCACTTTTGAAAAATTACTTTTTTCATGTGAAATGTTTTTATTTTACTCTTTATGAATAAAATGTACTTTACTATGTACTTGCTCTTTGGAATATTAAAAAAAAAAAAAAAAAAGGTACTTTGTAAAAGAAATTTTTGACATGGAAGGAGAAATAAAAGCTAATGAAACAAAGAAAAATACCAAACAAATACCAAAAGCTAATGAAACAAAGGATTTTTCACTCTTAGCAAAGTGCAATAAAATTAAAAGTAAAACCCAAAACTTTCTCGCATGCTCTCTAATAAATTTGACATGGCAGAGAATGCCTTAGATGATGTAGGCGTACAATAAACAGTTAGGAAATATTAAAGTTTGGCGGGAATTTAGCATTTGTACCAAATCTATCGTGTCATCCTTAGCGATTTACCTCTGGCATGTGGTTAATAGCATCAGAAAATGGAATTTATGCTTTAGATACATTTTTCTCAACCAATTGAAACAAAAATTTGACACAAAATTGCAATTGTATTACAAAATACCATACTTAAGTTGATATATTTAAGACGTGTTTTTAAATTATCACGTTAACATGTTTCTGAAAGTATAGACCGACAGGCAGTCAAGCCATTGTTGCTTTTTTCTCAAACTTTGACATATGCCTACATTATAGATGTTAAACCTGTGTACTGAATCTTATCTAACTAGCTCTCTCCAATTTATAGTTATCGTATTAACTAATATTCGAACAGACGGACCGCCTTAGAACGGATTTTACTCAATATTTGATAGCAATCCGCAAATTTGGTGTAAAGATCGTATACCAAGTTTCAGCCGTCTAGCTCAAATCGTTTTTGAAAATTATTTTTGTAATCGACAGATAGACATTTTCCAAAAATATGTTTTGGGAACTCAGGGAAGTCTAAATGCAGAGATTTATCAACATCTCGAGTTTGAATTTCTTTTTTGACAATTACTATACTTTCTCTATACTACATATACGAGAAAGTAATAATTGAGAGAAACAAACTTTTACAAGGTATAGAATCTAAAAATGCCAAGGAGAAATTTAAAAAAAACTAAATTTAAAGTCAACTGAGATAATAGTATTTCTGTACTGCTTTTTCTGTTTTTCTTCTTATTATTTCTGATTTTATAAATATTTATATAATCTAGTTTTTTATAAAAATAAATGCAAAATAAAAGCTGTATGTATTAGTTCATTCAATTAAATTTATCAATATCACATAATTCTGTCAGATTTTTATCATTTTAATTTTAAATTTTGAGTTGAGTATTTTAAGATTAGGAAAAAATAGTCAGTTACTTTTATAAGTCACTTCTTTTTTTAAAAAACTGTACACATAAAGACATAAAAATTATTTTATTGTATTTTTTTTTTTCGTTCTGAGCTTAAATTTAGTTATAAAACTCTATCAGCATTATCTGATATTACTTTTTCTTAACTTATTCGAAATTCCTAACTGATTAATTATGTTAGTTATGCTGTTGTTAATTAATCATTTAGTAATTAACATAGTCTTGTTAACAATCAGTCAGTCTATCAATTAACATAGATGTTCTTGTTAGGAATTGGTAGAGGTAATTTTCTCCAATGACTTGTGCAAATAATTTCCTCCCCATTTTTTCCATTATGTATTTACTTTACCGATTATTTAAGTCTATATCGATTAAAAATCTAATCCAAATTTAAATCTCTAATAATGATTCTATTCAGTTTGCTCATAACTCAAATTTTCAGAATTTCCTTTTATTACTTAAAGATAATGTTGCGTGTCTAAATAAGTGATGAGATCCAATTCAAACTCTAAAAGTTATAATCATTTTTAGAATTTGTCATATTATATTACAATATTTTGATTAAAATATAAAATATAGTTTCTTGTCAAAGATTAAAATTTTAAAAATACATATTTAAAACTTTCAAAAATAATTTTAAAAAAATTTCTATAAAAACTATAATTTATTATGTAACATGAAAAAATCTTATGCGTAGAAAATACATGAGTTTATGTACCCATGCATGTGAAAATGTATTTAATTTTTTTCACTACGGTACTTAAAGGTGCTTAATTTTTATATCCATTTCTCATTACACACCCTGAATATTTATCTTTTTACTTCTGTAATTTCCGAATGAAAAATAATTTTTTTTCTTTTGTAATTGATTTTCAGAATTTTTTTGGTGGATCAATGTTCAGCTTAATGTTGAAATTATTTTTCAGTAATTTTAATGAAGTAATTAAATTTTTTGATCTAACATTTTAAAAATAATTTCCTACATATATTTTTTACATCATTTAGTCAAAAAATGTATTTTCTTTTAAATTAATATGATAGGTTCTTTATGCTGGTGCAGTTTTATATTATTATTTTCCTCTTATTAATATTGATTTTATTTCATTCTGCTTTTAATATTAAATCAAACAATTTAAATTTTTATTACATGTATTCCTGAATTCGTTTCTTTAGATTTTTTTTTTTCTTTATGTACAATATATCATTAACCTCCCAGAGAGCACACTGTCTATACCAGCATGAAAGATTGAACCTATTTCTCATATACATAATTATAAATATAAATTATTAAGAGGTTAATTGCTAAAAATACTTGTAATTGGTTAAAGTTTAATTAATACAATTATTTTAAAACAGTTTTTATTTAAAAAGCAGTGGGAATAATGCAAACATAAAACACAAAATAATAGAAAATGAAGGAATTAGTTTACTTCATTGCATTGCTACAGTCCCAGCAAATATACTAAAATAGTCCAAGCATATAAAATTCTGGAAAATTTCACAGCTAAATCTTCAAATTCTAGTGTCTTTCTTTTTGACGAGTTTGCATTAAAAAAAAAATTTTTTTTAAATCTGGTGACACATCATTTATTTCTTCAAAATCTAGTTTTGATTTCCTTTTTAATATTTTTAGTTTTAACTCACTTAGCTAAAGCTTAGCTGTAAACAGATTAATGCTCTTCACTCAAAATATTCTTTCATAAGAGTGTTTCCCAATAGTCATAAATATTAGGTTTTAAATAAGAATATATAACTACAAATGAATAATGTAGTTGTTGATGCAGCTACATTATTTTTTATAAAGTTTGTCGAAAAAAATTGCTGCATAAATATTCAAAGTCATGCTTTCATGACACTCTAGTAAAGAGATGTAAAATGAAATTCTTTTTGAATATAATTCTCATATATGCATACACATTGAAAAGTTAAAACATGCAGTATTAAGCTCCTTGATTTTTTCCCCTTTCAATTTAGAAATCGTCATAAAAGAAAAAAAAATATTTTTGTTCACATTTGTTGGCAATTTTGATGAGAGGAAATTGAATAAGAATAATGAAAATTATTGGAATTTTTTTATATCAGACATTACGTAACAATTAAATCTTTTCTTTTTGAAACCACGTATTAAATTGATTCATTTTAATTCATCTGTCATTATTCCATTGTATTTCCCTTCTATTCATTTTTTCTTTATGAGAAATACCAGTTATAAAATAATTGAAATTAAAAAAAAACTGAATATAAAAAAACTAATAAATTTTTACATTATACTTGAATTTTACATTAAATTTCATTTCTTTTTTTGATACAGCAAAGAAGTTTTTGCCATTATAAAATTTTTTTCAGTTGAACTTGTTAATAGTCAAGTAATGCTGAGAGGATGTGAAACATCTGGATATGTTATTGTCAGTGCAGCTAAAGCAAAAATACTGCAAAGGTTACACTCACCTGTTTGGAAGGACCGGTCTCTTGTGTCAAAAACCACATGGGTTGGCTCTTTTGAATGCATGCAGGTAATGAAAAATATTTTTTATTTCATAATTTTTAATATCTTTAACAAAATTGATATATTTTACATAATGGTATGGTATATCAAGAAAATAAATATAATCATAAAAAAATGTCAAACTTTTTGATGAATTTCCATATTTAAAAATCACTAAGTTTGAAAAATAGTTATTTTTTGTATTTTATCTATCTATCTGTCTGCCTGAATATTATAACTCAAAGCACAATAACCTAAATGAATTAAGTTAGTGATTACATTACATTTCAATTGGATTTTGAGCAAAATGCATCTATTGAAAACTTATCTGTTTTTATGTAGATGAATTCAGTAATTAAAAATAATGCAATGAGCTAGAGGAAGGAAATTTGGCACATGGCTTCGCTACTAAAATTGTAAGTTTCTATCAAATACTTGAGTAAATATGTCAATAGATTAATATAAAAGTTCCACAAATGTGTTAAGGTAGATGGACAAATTTTATAATATGATCTTATGATCCGAACTATAGATATGCATTTAATTTTGTCAGTGAGTAGACTATCTATTAGTTTGCATCTAAACATGATATTTCAAAAATGCAACTAATAAGATAATAAAAATTTGGGTGTATGATCTTGTCAACTAAAATAGAGATGTATATCGGATTTAAACCTAGTTGGCCAAAAGACCAAATGTATACTTTCAAATATGCGTTTAAATCTCTCAAATATATATTTAATTGTTTTCATAATGTGACAAAGCGAAACTCAAAACTAACATATTATGTAAGTGCTTGAGGAAAATTTGTGGAGAAGATTTCAGTAATGAAGAAGAAATTTATTAAGAAACTATCATTGATGATGAATAGATTGTGTATAACGGAAAATTGAAATACGAATAGCAGAATTGTGTATAAAGGAGAGGAGGTCCTCAATCTTTCTCGGAGTTTGATTGATAAAGTTTGAGACACTAACAATGAGGAATTTAATACTTAGATGGAGAGAACAAAGAAAACAATAAAGATTTCACAGAAATTTAATAATTTTCTATTATATACATCTTATAGTTTTATTACAGGATTGATTATCCTCTTACTTTTAAGGAAACTATGCAGATTCCTGAAAGGTCAGAAACATTAAGAAAAGAGCTTTTTACATGAAAAAAGATGAAATCTTTGTAAGAAGTTGATCCCCCCCCTTCCCCAAAAAAATGAAACAGTTATTGATACAAAAATGGGTATTTAGAAGCAAGAATATTGGAATGTAGAATGCATGATTAAGTACTAGAGGTTTTTGAGAGAAAACATTATCTGAGCTTTATGCATCAATTGCTAGACTATCTACTCATAGAATGTTAATATCTTTTGCACTACAAAATGTGGGTTTTATTAAGTAATTAGATATTCCATCTGCTTTCCCAAATGCAGATTTGGGGCATGATGGGTCTATATAAAGACCTCACAGGGTGTTAATATTAAGAAAGGAAAGGTCTATAAGTAAGGCATTGTATGAACTGAAAGATACTCCACACTGGTAGAATAAGCAATTTAAAGTCTATGATGAGTTTTTGCATTGCAGTCACTATATGGGAATGGTATATATATATATATATATATATATATATATATATATATATATATATATTAAATACTTTTGCAACCTATTATGAAGCATCTACATTTCCATCCTCTCTAGTTATGCTTTATAGATGGTTTCAACTAAACACTATGTTTATATAGTCTTATGATGACAGTGCAGTTTCTGGATAAATTGCTAAAGAAAATTACTTATAGGGCAGTTTTTTTTTTTTTGAAAATTAAATTATTGGATATGAAAAACTGGTTTAAAAACAGTTACTAATTTATCCTATGAATAATGCTTCTATGTTATTACCATAGCATATTTCATTTTTATTTTTGAAAATTATTTAGTTTTTTTTTTTATTTTACACATTAGAATGACATGTATTTTAAATAATTTATGGCAATTGAAAGAATTTTTTATTAATAATTTAATTGACATAAAATTCATTTTGCATTCCTATGTGTATGTATTTTGATAATTCATCTTTTTCTTTTCGTTTTAGTATTATGCCACTGTAGATGCAGGAGTTCCAAGTCCTACAGTGGATGATGTAATGTGGCTTTCTATTGATAACATAGAAGAAAGAGAATCCATGGTTATAAGTGATCTTCCTGATTTGGTTGGAAGTGGTCATAGTGTAGGTGGAGTGGTCAGTAGTACTGTTGGTGCTGTATCCGATTCAGAATCTGCACCAACACAGTTACAAAGAATTGTTTCTCGTTGTGGATGCCAGTTCTTTTATGCAAGTTATGGTGAAAATATGGATCCTAGTAACTTGGAAGAAGTGCCCCCACTGGTATTTATTGTTTTATATAAAGTCTGTAACAAAATTAATATTCTAGCATGGCAGTTAGAATTTTAATATTGTATTTTTTTGCCATAAGGTTTGATATGAGAAGTGCTGTATATTCACAAAGTAGACAAGCGTAAAAATATTTCTGAGTAGAACAGGAATATATAATATATTTATTGTGTATAAAAGAAGTCAAAATTTTAAATATGTCCAATTTAATACAATTTGAGATAAAGTTAAAATACTAAAATTTCAGATACTATAGAGAAAGCAAGTAGCTTTTAGAAATTAAAAAAATTATGATGTGTTAATCATACAAGTGGAGGTTTATTCTTCAATCAATAAATGTCTGTGTTTATATCTAGTGTAGAGATGAGTTAGTTTTATATAGCTTCATCAGTTCAATAAAACCAGCCATATATTCATAAATTGTTGAATTGGATGCAACTTATTGGTTTAGTTATAATTTTTTTTTTTAAAATTATGCCTGTAAACAAACATTTATTTATCCATAGTAATGTGATTTCTATCTGTGTTTAGTGGAGAGCCTTTGGTAATAATTTGTACATTTTATTTATTTGACAGTTGTTATTTCCACATATTTGGATTAGTCTATTTGAATTACAATCTCAATTGATTTATAATTAATTTTAATCATCAGATGAAAATCCATTCTGTTAATTTCCATATTTTTTTGTTCTACTCTGAACTGTTAACTTTGAAAAGATTCTACTCTTCCAATATTATTCTTAGATTGTTTCTAAACATTTATTAACTGTTGTATTTCTTAGCAGTCTTCTACTTATTTCTTCTGTTTAGTGATTTACAATGATTCAACACATAGTTTAAGTCCTTAGTTAATTTTAGAAAATTGTATTAGTAGCTTAGATAGAGAAAGAGAAAAGAATACTGAAATGTAACCAAATGTAATTTATTTTAAGAATAAATTTTCAATGATTAACTAGCAGTATAGTTACATTTGTTATTTTTCTTGAAATACTTATCTACCACAGACTCCTCCTTCCCACTTTTTTGATCTCCTAAATTTTTTTTAGATTGGATTTTATAAAATGGCTATGCCACAACCAATTCTAATTGTTGAACATTCTATATTTCCTTTAATTATCAGAAGAGCCATATTTCATATGAAATGAGGTCAAGATGCTTCAAATACTCTGGCTTGCAATCTGAAAAAATCTCTAATGCAAAAATATATGCATACTCTATGCAAGGTTGCTGAGCACAAGTTAATAAATGAAATGTATTTGGGCAATTGTTGCGAATTTACTTGGTGTTACTAGGTATTGAAATAATGTGATCATTACTGAGAAATTTTTTTAGAGTGGCCTAAATATAAAGAATTTTTGCTTAAAATTAGAAGTGGTGCACAATGATGAATAAACCAAAATACTGTGCTGTTAAAAAATAATGAAACCATTTATATTATTTAAAAGTCAGGAGATTAATAATTGTAGATCGTTAAAATATTTTTAAAAAAATCCGACAGTGCATAAATAAAGGCCTTTTAAAAAATCTTATGTAAATTTATTTGTCAAATAGAAAAAATTGTTCTTTTAAATAATGTTTGATTAATCACATTTTTTTGTGATTAGTTGATAACATTGCTGAATTTATATGTTTTTTTTTAGTTAGAAAGTCGAATTAAAGTATTTGATTGGTGCACAAATTAACTTATTTTAATTGAAATCAAATTTTAATGAAGAAAAAAGAATAAATAATTATATTCTTTTTCTAATCTTAAAATCTAAAATTGAAAAAAAAAAAAATATGAAAAGATTTAAATTATAAAAAGATGCATTCTTTTTCAATATTTTCTAGTTCGAAAATTTTCTCTACTTCTGATGCTAAAATATCATAAATGAACCATGCTATTATTATTTAGCTAAGAAATAATTTTTACTTTTTTAGCCTGAGGATAATGATTTGTGGGAACAAGAAGTAGGAGTTGATTGCTTTACTTTGACTCATCATGATTTGGATATGTGCACCAATTCTCTTCAATATGCCATGATTCTTGATTTAGTCAATAATCTATTATTATATGTTGAACCTAGGAAAAAAGAAGCTACAAATAAGTTACAATACATGCGGTTCCAATTACAACTTTGTTCTGTAGAAGACCAAAGAGGTCCGATTTTGCAACTTCAAGAAAATATCAGGTAATGCATATTTATTATTCCTTATCCGGTAATGCATATTTATAGCTGTGTTTGAAATCTTGTTTTTAATTTTTTTAAACCATTATTTCCATATAAGAACTTTTTTTTGCTATTTTCCAATATTTCAGATCCTTAGTTGCTAATTTAAGGCGACTGGAAAAAGAAGCTTATGTGATTCATAAATTAGTCTTAGAAAATCCTGACAATGCTGATTATTTAGAAGAACTACAGATGCTTGATAATAAGGTACATTTGTTTGAATATTAAAAATACTTCACATAAAATTCTTATAATAAACATAGTATTTGAAATTTGATATATTATTAGGTGTTAGCATGTTTTTTAATCAATGACATCTATTGATAAACATCTATATAAACGACAATGGTTTTTGGTATACCAATTTACTATTACTTTATTGTTATCATTTTGAAAGTTTTCCATTTAGTATTGAGTTATTCAGTGTATAAAGACCCCACTCATGGAACACTTCAAATTGCATTTTCGACATTCATTGCTTTCTTTGTTTGATTTGAAGAAATCTGCAGCCGAAGTCCATCAGATACTTTTAGAAACTTATGATGCTGCTGCTGCTTCATATCCCAATTGTTGATTTTGGTTTCAATGATTTAAGAGTAGTGATTTTGAAGTCAAAAACAAAAAATGACCTAGAGGACCAAAAAAATTTGAAGGCAATCAATTGCAAGACTTATTGGACGAAAATGAAATAAAGTTGTCGAAAATGATGGAAAATATTTTGATTGATATATGTATATTGTACCAATTTTTCTCAATAAATACCTTCTTAAAGTGATGATCAAAATACATGCAAGCACCAAATAAGTACTATTTTACTAAATTTTACTGGCTGTGGTTAACTAGCAGTTGATTTAGAAATCTTATTAGCAGTAAAAATCAGTTAATCTCTAATATTTAAAAAAATTGTTACCCTGCAAAAATTTTTTTAAAACCAAATGAAGAATTCATTTGCAAGAGAAATTTAAAGATACAAATGAAGAAACCAGTGATTATTATAAACCAAGTAAAAAGTAATTAAAAACTGAATCTTTTGGTAGTTCGTTTTCAAAAAGAATTGCAAAGCACTTGAATCAACTGAGATATTCAGAGTTAAGGAATGCAAAATAGAATTTAATTAGAATTAATAGAATTTATTGGATTTAATTTTATTTAGCATTGATTCGAAGTTTGCCATTGACTAAATTTACTACAATGTTTACAAAATAAAGGCAATTATCTGCTGTAAATTCTCTTATTACATCTGAGCTTCATTCCTTATTACAAAACTGTATTAATTTCATTTTGAAGTAAAATTAGCATAAGTAATGGACAAAATATTGTTACAATCTTATCATGCAATTCGATCTCTTGGACCTGGTTTGAATTGGTGTTCGATCCAAGGGGGTTAAGAAACAACAACAACAAAATATTGTTTAAAAAAAATCAATAATTCATGTTCCTTGCACTTTTTTAATAGAAAGATAATAATTAGAAACATCTGCTTTAAGGAAACATTTAAGAGTTGTTATTATTATTTTATATTAAAAACATTTGTATTATTGAAAAACTTTATATGCTTTTAATTATACTACAGTCAAAACTTGCTTAATGAGCACTTTTCATATTGAATGATTCACATAACAAACAAAACAAAGTGTAAAGTAGTGTCTCATCGAACAAGCAATATTTTCCAGAACTAATAGAGAGGGGAAATCATAACACACCTTCTGACCTGGTTTGTATCAATCTATGTTCAGAGATGTTTGAATCTATGTTTGAAGAGAACCCTTATATCTAGATGGAAGATTTGGGTGGATAGTATTGTCGAACGCTACTCCAAGGAGTTTAAGTGTCTAGGGAGCCTTAATCAACTAGACTGTATCTCAGACCCAGATTCTGATGTTAGAGATGCATAGCAACAGCGTTGATGAGCAAGTGAAAGAACTAAGCCATAACTATCGAAGGAGTTATGGTATTTCACTGTGTCGCAACAAAAATTGAGTTTTTGAAATTTGGTCAGTGGAGGAGTAAAACATAATAGACTCAATATAGCAACAACATTCCAGTAAAACAAAGCTTGGGGAATTATTGCATCATACATTGAGAAGCATCATCCTGATAAGGTTGTAGTTATGTACTCTACAAATTCATGTGATGGTAATACTGCATCTTATTTTCGCCAAATTTTGTTGCCTTGCGAAAAGACGAATGTCTTTAGACAATTTTCTTGTAGGGAAAGCATGTACTATAAATAATGAATTACATTTTTATAAATTTGCTTGAGTATTTATTTTTATTTCAAAATGAAATGCATTGTCCTTATTTAAATGGATTCGTTTGGAATTCTTTTTTTTTTCACTTAATATGTGTCTCAAAGTATGAAGAAGAGATTCATTAGGTTCGTTAAACAAGATTCCACTGTATTAACATATATTTTTTGCTCTCTTTCTTGCGTTATAATTAATTTTGTAGACAGATAGATCAGAATTCAATTTTAAATAGTTTTAAAATTTTGATAAAAATAGACAAAAAAAAATATGGCATATGGCAATTATGTAACATTGGGAAAAAGGAGTATCTTCATTTTGAAACATGCAGAAATTGTTGTATTTGATAATCGTTTCAGTTATTAATCTTTAAAAAAAATGTCAAAATTTTGCATAATTTAATTAATGAAAAATTAAATTAAAATTTTTGAAAATTTGAATGAAGGTGTAGATTGAAATTTGTCTCTAGTGCTCTTAAAGTGACTGGAACATCTGAACTTAATCTAGGGTGTTCTAGAATCTGGTTGGGTAAAATATTCAATATAATCCAATAAATTAATAAAATAGAAACAAACATTGCAGAAGAATCATTAATAATAATTTAGTAACTTTACATTCATGCTTCTCCGTCATCTTGTTTATTTAACTTTCTGAAGATATTGTTACGTTTTTCCCTTCTCCTATTGAATATGGACCATTATGATTTAATATATCTTTAGTTTGCAAAGATTTTTAAAATTTAAAGAAATTGGACTAAATATCCTTCAAGGCTTAAATTAATATAATAGGAAAAAACTTTTTGCTGTACTTTTAAAATGGCATAAAAATAATTTCCATGCAATTGTTATTTTTAAAGTAAAAATCTAGGAAAGTATAAAAACGGAACTAATTTTTTAAATAATTGAATTTTATTTTTAAATTGCATATTACAGCTAACAAATTCATAAAATTTGCTTTAGAACAGCATTTTAGTTGTTTCGTTTAGCATCTCATAATTTATATTTAAAACAGAATGAAATTCAATGATCTTTTTAAAAATAACAAGAAGACATTTTGTTGGTTAAAATGTTTTATATGTTTATTCTTTATTGAATAATAATAATGATTATTTAATATCTGAAAATATGGTATGAATAAGCAATAAAAATTTTTATCTCTAAATTTCCACTTTTTTTATATTTTTAATATGTTTTTCCAATTCTATTTGATGCCAAATATTATGAATTTAATTCCTCTTCTAGAAAATTATGTTGATCTGTTATATATTATAGCAAACAATTATATTCTCTTCGTCTTATCAATACTCTATTTATTCTCAATTTTTTTTAGATATATGAACACAAAGAAAAACTCAATTCTATGAATGAAGAGTTAACAATGATGATTAGTTGCTTTAAAGAAACGCAGATTATTGCTAGCCGTTCTCGCCAGAGAGCTTCATCTCAAGAAAAAGGCGTTTCTTCAGCTAGAAGATCTGAAGTGTGTTTTAAGCATGCACAATGGAGACTGACAGATGCTGATGGGCAGTTAGGAATTTCAGATTTGGTTCTGAGTAATTTCTTGTAAGTGAAAGATTATTTCGCATATAAGATTCTATCAATGCTATTTAAAATTGTTTATGAATTAAAATATTATGATTTGACTTAGCTGGTACCCAGCGCGTTGCTCCCGCAGAAGAAATAATTTTGGAAATATCGTTTGAAATTTGAAACAGCTATCTTGTTTAATTAGGAATGATAGGAAAGAATGATGTTTATTTTCTTATTGACAATGAATACATTCATTGAAATTAAATTATATATAAAGGTGAAATATAAATAATATTTATTCTATTTTTCTTTTAACTTTAGATATAATAATTATACTTATGCCTATCACTTTCTATAATAATTATACTTATGCTTTAATTAATTATACTTATGCTTATAATAATGTTTATAACTTTCGTGCATGTGCAAGCAATAAATTGGCAAAGTTTTATCGCAATCGGATGAATGATACGGCGACGCATAAAATGCGAAAAAAACATTCTTTTTTGTATATTAGATATAATAATTGTACTACGCCTATAACATTCGCGCAAGTGCAAGCAGCAAGTTGGCAAAGTTATATCACAATCAGATGAACAGTATGGCAGCATATAAGACACGATCAAACATTCATTTTTATATATTAGATGTAATAATTGTATTATGCCTATAACCTTTGTGCAACTGCAAGCAATAAATTGGCAAAGTTTTATCACAATCAGTTGAATAGTGTAGTAGCATATAAAATACAAACAAACATTCATTTTTATATACTAGATGAGTTAAGGAAGATGTATAAATGTCTCCATCAATTCATTATTATTTTAAAATTTTGTATGTATTTTCACAGAAATTTTCCCCATGTCAAAAATGATTCTTAACAACAGTAAACGAACAAACAAAAAAAAAAAAAAAAAAAAAGGAGTAAATGGGGACACTAATAAAATTTATCGTCCTGTTACTAGGTTGCATATTCTTTTTTCCAGTGTGTGCGTTCAATAAAATCAGTAAAAAATAAAATTAGGTATGCATGTGCTTAATTTATGACTATTATTACACAGAGTTTCTGTTAAGGGACCAACAAACTAAAAGGGCTATTTATAGACATCAAGAGGAACAAAAATCACTATGGAATATGATTTTGCAAATCACATTGAGAGGGTAAAAGTTACGGAAAGCGCACACTGATTTCAGGGTCACGTTGGAATGATAAAAAATAAAATAATAACTATAAAAAAGTTATTTAATCAATTATTAAAGTGTTGATGGAAGTGGAGGACACTGATGCCATTGAACACTCTACAAAGACATTAAACCGATTTCCAGATGCTGGAAAATACCAGGTATAATTTTGATGTTTTCCAAAGCAATGAAAATCCGCACTATGAAATCCTTCGTTGTCTTCATGGGCATCGCATAAATTGCAGTCGTCGAATAGATGATAGATATCATAAATTCGTTTTTGTGGTTTAATTTATCATATTATGACAAAAAAAATTATGGACATAATGGAATAGAAATTTTTTTTTATTACTAATATACCTGAGACCAGGTTCTGCTTCATTTAAAATAAGATGCATTTGATGCTTTTCAAATTTAAAACTTTTTCAGTTTGTGGTACTAGTATTAAAAATTATCTAATTAATATTTTCTTATGCATTTATTTAATTTTTTATAAAACTTTTAGAATTGTTTTTGATTTTATTTCCATGCATTTTTTTAAAGAAAAAGCTTTAAAACTTATATATATTCAATCTACTTAACAAACAGGCATATCTAAGAAACTAAAAATCTGTTAATATTGTATCTTTAAATTAAAGATTAAAAGTAATTATGTCAAAACATAGTTGTGCCTTGAAAGACCTATTCGACCCCCGCTGGCAGAAGACTCCCCGTGTACATGGTAGCTGGTACACGTATAAATATGTCATAGCTACAAAGTCCTCCAAGTCGAGACAATACCACTGGGGGTACTGGATCTATCTGGGGTTAAGATCTGCGGATGAGTGAATGAAATATATGAATGAAGACCACCCCATGAAAAGAGGTGTGACACATGAGTAGCTAAGACTTTATCTTGGTCCTAGATGGTGCTATTGAAACACGAGACGCTAAAACTCGGCTTAAATTCCTGACTTCGTCAGCGGGCTTGTCTATTACAAGTGCCATAAGCAACAACAACAAGACCTATTCAGGTTTCCAATATATATATATATATATATATATAATATAAACTTATTGCATCACATTGAAAGTTTTTATTTATTATTATTTCAGATATTCAAAAGTCACCAAAACAGATGATTCTGTAGAACATCTATTAGAAGTTGGTTACATTAAGATGACAAACCTTCTACCGAATCAAACATATAAGGTATAAAAAAAATTCATATTTGTTACTCATTATTCACATCCTGAATTTAAAATTTTTGTTCAATTTTTTAATTAAATGCTATTTATGTTTCTTTATTGAATTGTGTAATGTTGTTTTGCTAATGTTGATGAAATGTATTGTTTTTCAAAGATTGTGCTGCAGCCTACAGAGTTACAGACAAAAATACCACTTGATAGACAATGTTTATTACGTATCTTTTGTCGAGAGCGTGCTCCTGTTGGTGGAATTTCAATTAAAGAACACCTTGAAGTCAATGTAGTTCCTATTACCATTGGATTAACTGAAGCATTTTATAGAGCAATGCTGAAATTCTTTTTCCCTGGAAGAGAGGGTAAGAATTGTATTTTCTATTTTAAAACTTAAACTGTTGCTGGTTTATTTTTCTCTTAATGAGGTAGTGATTGTTGATTCTTGCTCTAATTGCATTTAAATGATTTGTAGAAAATAAAAATAATTATTATTTAAAATATTGTTGAAATCTATTCTAATAATAAAGATGAATATGTGTGTGTGTGTGAGTTTGCGATTTTGAAGCCGAATCAACCTATGATACAAAATTTAACATATATGTACTTAAGAGGGTGGAAATGTTCACATCAATAGGATTCTTTTGAAATTTTAATTAACATTTTAATTAATTAAAATATGTAAATTTTTCTGTTATAACTAATGAAAATATTTCACTTCAAAAATAATTTTTGCATACATCTTAAATGTAAAAATTATTTTGGTATTAATTCTTAAAAATTCAAAAAATATCTTTTCAACAATATGAGTTTTTTTTTGCCAAATTATTTTTCTCCATTTTTAACAAATTTTAATTTATATTTTTATCGTATTTTATTTCATTGATGAAGTATAGCTCAAATCATGCTTATTGTTGCTGATTTGACCCATGATAGCTCATTTTTTAGAAAACTCAATCACAAATAAATCAAACACAAACTCTTGGACTATATCACCATTGCTTTGTGTTTCAACACTCACAGGAGCACACACTGAAGAGTTACATCATTTGGTCACTTGATGGCGCTACAAAATTAGTAAGTGGAGCATTCTGCTGACTTATTGGTGCCAGCAGTTGCTAGTAATATGTCATTCTCCTCTTCTTTCCGTTAGTAATGATCAAGATATGGAGATTCAGCCTAATTTTCCAAGTTGTATAGGTTTCAGTGTAAAGGATGCTTTTAGTAAAATGTTTGAATTTTTTTTTTATTTGCAGTTAAAGTTTTAACTTCAGATCTAAGGAATAGTTAAACATTTTTAAAGTACACCCATTTTTAAACATTGCTGTTCTTTCTGGCTCTTTCTCTAATATAATTCAATGTATAAAAATATAAATTAAAAATTGGGGAAATAGCAGAAAAATGTAAGACTTCTAAAATGGTATGAGTTATATGCTAATCAACTTTGGAATTAAGAAAATATTTTGTTGAGGGAGCCATTAAAACCAAGTTACAAAAAAATATTTAATTTTAATTTTTAGCAACCATTAAACCAAAGGCGATTTGGTTTTAATTGATGATTAAGTGTTTTTTTCTGTAATATTGCTGGTCTTGAAAATTTTTTTTTTATTGAAATACAAATAAACCAAGATATGTAACTGAAGTGAAAATGTTCAAATAGTTTAGTAGTAAATAAGACATTCAAGTTTGAATATTATCTTGAATAATAAATTTTCTTGAAGATACATCTGGGGATATAAGTGAATTCCACATCCTTTTAGCTTGTGAAACTAAAGATAGACTTTACAAAATTCTTGACTCTGCTTAATTGGGACTGTTATTGTATTAATTAATTGTCTGACAGTGCATATTAATTTTAATCTCCATATATGTATTTTATTGATTTTTTGAACATTTAACAATTCTTTTAGTCTCATTTTGTTAATTCATTTATTTCTGTCTTTAAAATAAACTTCTTGTTCTGTGAATATTTTTAATTTTTTCAAATCACCATTTCCCCGAAAAATTTTATTCATAGAATGTCCTCTATAATCATAGCCTAATAGCTAATTTCTAAACTATTTGAGATAGGTATATACTTTCGGCTAAGAAAATGCTCTAAATGACATAAATAATAATATTTTATTTTATTTCATTTTATAAATGCACTTCTGAAAAAATTTTGGAGTCTAAATTTTATGAAACCCTTCAGCCATCTGAATCATAATTAGTGAAATATTCGTGTCACTGACTTTTAAATCGAAAAGTGTTTCAATCTTCTATGAGCAAATTTAATTGAGTTATGAAAATTTCAATATCATTATTTAAGAGCAATCAACAATTTCATTATTTTAGATCAATCAACTTTGGCAACTCTCAAGAAATTAATTAGCATAGCTTCATGAAGGCTGCCAATAGAATGATATAAAAACTCACACTTTTATAAAGTAGTAAAAATTACATGTTCAGTACTCAGTCAGTTTTAGTTGAAAAAGAGTGGAAAGCTAGTTGTTTAAAATATTAATGTCTCAAAAATATTTTATTCAATATGATTCAAAGTAACAGGGTTCTTCAAAACAGTTTTCAGTTAAAGAGGTAATTTCTAATATCAGGAAATAAAGGTAATTATGTTTAGATCTCTCTTTCCCTCTGGATTTGGTGAATTTATATTTACTTTAATAAACAACCTTGGGTGCTGCCATATTATTTGCTTTTGCTTGCACAGTGGAAACATAAGTTTAAATTTATAAAAAATTAAACCTTTTTATTATACTTGAGCATAATTTAATGATTTTTCAAGAATTTGCATTTCTGTTTTGTACAAAAAATTTAGGTTGCTTATTTGTATTTGTATGGATTTAGGAAATTATTTAATTCTAAAAAAATCATCAAAACTGTGTCTTTCAGTTACTACAAAAATGCCCATTTCTTATTATATATATATATATATAAAATATCTACCCAAAGATTACAGACTGATGTAAGAATGTAGCATTTTAAGTTTTATATATTTATTAATGTGATATAATATTTCAGATAAAGTTGATGAAGAAGATGAGGAACCCAGTGGAACTATGAATCGAAAAGCTTTCAAAAAACAGTCATCAACATTTTATGGTGAAAGAGATGACATAGAAAAAATGAAGGTATTGAAGTTTGTTTAAACTAGTTAATTAAGACTGAGACTGTATCATTTGAAATTTGTAAATAAAATCAACTAATGAAATTAAATAAATTTTTCTTAATTTGTTTATTAAAATTTTGTTTTTTATGCTCTATTTCTAATTATATAATAATAGTATTTTTTAAGGAAAGTACATTCATCTTATTGGATGAATGCTATATTGCAAATAATTACATAAATTTAGAAGTAAGATTAATACAAAACTTGTATGATTTGAAATGCATTTCGCCATTACTTTATCATAATCAAAATTCTTTCCATCATTAAAATGTGAATAAGCTGCCTGCTCTGTCATATTATGCTAATTAAAAATAGGGATTTTGAAAGATATTTACCAGCCCACGCTAAATTGCCAAAAAATTTAAAAACATCGTCAACTGAAGTTGCTTGCAATAAATCGCCAGCAACTGAAACCAAAAGGCAACCATCTTGAAATTTCAGTATCTTATGTAAAGTGGAGCTTGGCTTTATCCAAAAATTTTCACATAAGCCAAGGCTGCAGATATCAATAAATATAAAATAATCTTGTAATAATCCATCTCTGATAATAATAATAATAATAATAAAAAGAAGCTTCAATCAATCTGCAATTTCACAGGCTAAAGAAAGCATTACACTAGTGTTGGATCTTATTTACTGGCACCAGCGTAAGACTGACGACATTGTCAAGTCTGTTTTCTCATTCGACTAAATATAAATGCATATTAAATAAGATAATGATTACAAAATATCTAATCATAAACCAACCTATAAAAACCATAAATCTATTGTAATGGCCATTCTTTGTTTTTCAGTTGTTGTTTTTCTATTGAGAAACAAAGATTTATACCAATAATTTTTATAAAATTATATGAAATGAATATGAATTGTGCCTAACAATTTCATACAAGTTTTAGTTTTATTATTATTTTGCTTTTGATGGTAAAAAATATAAATATGAAAATTTTTCATTACTTAGGAAAGAGCAGAGAAAAATCATACATTTTTTTCAATAAAAATTCCTGAAGTTCCTATTCGTGTAAGTTATAAAGGGAGAAAAGAAAAAAATATTGAAGATGTTCACGACCTTAGTTTGCTATTATCTACAATCGAATATCATAATAAAACCTGGACATGGCTTGATCTTCTGATGGCTTTGAAAAATGATGCAAAGAAAATTCTTCTATCTCAGGTATGAAAAAGATTTTTTAAATGATTAATTGATTAATTCATGTTTTCAGTAAATAATTTCCAACAAAGTTTTGCTGACTTAAAGTAATTATCTTTTGAAATACTAAAACATTTTCTGATTTTGGAAATTAGGTCTTGATAAAATAACTGTGATTTTTTTTTTTTTTCATACGCAATTATTGTTTTGAAAATACACAAATATGTACTTTAAATTTCCTCCTAATGGGGAAAAATAAAACCTGTAGCATTCTTTATTTAGGATCATCAATATTTCATTTTGAAGTTCTCAATTTTGATATATTGCCAATAATTTGGTATATTACTTCTCTATACAATAATTTCTTGCTAAGGAAAACACTTTTATAGAAATAGTAATGGATGTTGGATCAAAAATCCTAGGCTTTGGCAATGAACCTGAATGACTAGAATATTTGCAGATATCTTAATTTGGTGCAAAGTTACAATATCTTTTTAGAAGCTTTTTTACCTTATAATGAATTTTATGAAACACTGAAAGACAGACAAAATGCAGTCATTTGAGCAAATAGTTGAATGAATGCCTCTTTGCATGTTTTGTGCTGTTTCGGTGGGTTATTATTGATTTGCTGCTTGCATGTTATTATTTACTGCAAGTGTTGTTTTGGTGCTTTCTTGAAGAATAAAGTGTTATTTGATAATGAGTCTGCTAGATTTTTTTGCCATACAAATTAGATCAAGATATTTTATATTAAATAAACAATTTCCAATAAAATGGAATTATTTTCTCATTTAGGCAATCAAACAGAAGCTTTTGAAGTCTAGAAACATTCCAGAGAAAGATAATCAACCACAAGAAGAGGAAAAGGCAGCAATACTCTTAGGAACTCAGCATTTAGTAAGTAACAAATTATAACACTAGTAATTTACTCAATAAAAGTTATGAAATACCATAACCGACCAATAAAATCTATAAACAATATAGAATTATATATATATATTATTAGTTATATTCTGTAATTAATTTACTGTTAATCTAACATATTACAAGTTACATAATATCCAATTTAAACCATAAAGGGTTATTAGAAGTTGTTAGTAAATTTCTTAAATTTGTAGTCTTTTTGTTTTATTTGTGCATGAGTAGGTCTTAGATGTACCAAAATTCTTTCAATATTGCCATTTTCTATTTTGGAATGCACTGTTTGAATTATCTTTAAAGGATTGCATATTTCATTTCAGTTAAAATATATTTTTAATATACAAAATCAACTACAAATTTTATGCAACTGCAAATTTATTAAATTAGCTGGCTTTGCATTCAATGAAATAAAACAATAATTTATTTATTATAATTTGACAAATTTTAAAGAGTAAAATAAAAAGTGCAAAAGTCTTATTGGGGTGGGTAATAAGTAGAATTAATAATCACTGTGATACATTTTTGTTCTTGAAATAAAAACAAAACAATTAGACTAACATTTAAGTTTTTTTTTTCCCTTCAAACATTGAAATGGGCAATAAATGAAAACTTTAAAGCATTTGTTACTCATAGACAATATGATATTTCATGTGTAATAAATCAACTAGTTTGTTAAAAAAAATATATATATTAACTGTGTATACACTTGTATACACAGTTATTGATTGCATTTATAAATATATTTCAATAGAAAATCATTATTATCTTTTTTCCCTCCCTCTAGGCTGGGCAAGATCAAACATTGAAAAGAGGTTTCCTAAGTAAGATGAGAAAAGATCATCGTTAATTTTTATATAATTCGAAACATGTTTTTCAAGCCCAGAAGGAATTACATAATGAAATTTCACTTCACTTATTAATACTTACAATTTTTTTGAAGTATTATTTTAAAGCTTACATACATATATTAATTAGTGATAGAGTGTAAATTTATTATCTAATTCATTTACATATATACGAATTATTTGAAAATTTTGTTATATTTTTAAAAAAATTTGATTACTTATACCATGAAAAAATTCTATAATTTTTGGAATTTTTTAATGACTATGAAAAAAAAAATCTGTGATTATTGTGAGCGAATTAAAACTGTCTAAATAATGAAAATTTTATAATCAATTGAATTTTATATTTTTTTTACAAAAGAAAAATTTTGTATTCAAAATACTGATTGTTTAAATCAACATTTTTTCAAAACTAGAATTCTAAAATCGCTGGTTAAATCCAAGCAAATGAACTGTGATTTTTTCAGGGGAAGGCTATGTTATGTATGTTATTTATTTTTGCCATTATTTTGAATTTTAAGTATAAAGCTTTTATATGTTGCAATAATTATTATAAATAGTTAATCTATTTGTTATGAGATTATGATGTATTTAAATTGTGATAGAAAAGGTTGTATAAATGTATAATATTTATATTCTACTACTTTTCTCTTTCACTGCTAATTATTTTTGATGAAGTGCTTATGTATACAATAAAGTTTTGTTAAACAAGTTGTTCTACAAATTGATTTACAAATTACCATAATCAACATAGGATTTTATTTAGATCAATAATTTTGATTATTGTAAGGGTTCTCGAGACTAGCTGTAATACCTTTTGCAAAATTGCTTTATATTTTTTAATATAATTGTGATTCCTTGATTATAACTACTTTTTTATGACCTAACTATTCATTCATAATATGCATTTAAAACATTTAACAATTTTGTTAATTTTAATGCCAGAAATATTTTTTTTAACTTATGAACAGATACAACTTGCCCTGTTAACAATAAAAACAACAATATTCTATATGATTTTCTCTATATCATTATTTTTTTTAACTAAAATGCTCAATAAATTTGATAATTGATACTTGTGTAGTACTAATAAATATAATCAAACTATTTACAGTAAAATAAACACAGAATTATTCAAACAAACAGGATAAAAGTCAACTTGTATCAGAACTGCAGCTAACACAAGCAAGTGATAAACTGCTCCCTATTGAACACATTTTGCACCCAAAAATTTCAAATTAAGCTTTGAACTCATTTTTCCTCATGTGCGCTGCAATTGTCTTTTTTAATGTATTAACCATAGAGCCATAGTGTCACTGGTAGAAGACCTGATTTCAACAAAGTAAGTTTGTGTAAGTGGGTTTGTTATATATTATCTCTGGACCAAACATATTTCTGCTGTGGTTGTGTGGAAGCTTAAAGAGGTGCCAGTTCAGATGCTATCTTCATCATGTGACCACTGTTCAGAATTTGTATATTAAAAAAAACAGAATGTTAATATAATATAGTATATCATCATAGTTTCTGCATGTATCTCCGCTAGCTAATGCAAAATTATTATTCTTTATCAGACTCTGTTAATTCAAAATCCTATTCTTCCACCTTTTTTTCTTTGTTTAGACTTTTTTTCTTAAACATTCCATTTCACCTTATCCTTTTTTTCTTTTTCTCCCCCTGTTTTCATTTCTTATTAGTTATATCACCATGTTTTTTTTTACAGGTAGATAAATGATATAGGAAGATATAATTTTATTTTCTTAGTAAGAACCTTTGTTAAGAGTCTTTCCGAGGTGAATTAATCCTTAGTTGAAGATCTGATGCATGCTACTATTAAAGCAAAATCGAATTGCATCAATCAAATCATAAATCAAGATAAATCTTGCAAGTTATATGTTTCAACTTGCCCACAGAGTTTGTTGCACTGGCTCTATTGCATAGTTTTGGATATCTTTGTTGATTAATAAAAAAATATTATACTTAGGGGGGAAAATGAATGCAGCTTTTTAAAACTTAATATACAAGGAAAATAAATAAATAAAAATATTTTTGAAAAGATCAATCAAATTTTATATAAAAAAAATTTCATCCCGTTAATTAGCTAAAATGAAACATTTGTTCACAGCCATTTCAGTGAGGCGCTAATTATGATGATGTAATAGGGTTTGTCATAAAATTCATTTTTAGCGAAAATTCTGAGTAATTTTAAAACCCTCTGCATAATTATGTATTACAATTAACCAGATTCCCTACTTGAAAATTCTTGTAGATACTGAATTCAAATTATTATACTGTGTCTCAGTAAAATCAAGTACTGTCAGCGTTTGTCATTACTGTGTGCTGCTAAAGTTGCTGCATCATTCCTTTCACCTGACCTTCCGTAATGTTATGTGAAGAAATTCTGTTTTTCATTTTAAACTACTTGGCAAGAAAAATGGAGAGAGGAATTCATAATAAACTTTTTATCGGATTATGGCCTATACAAGAACTGGATGCGAAATTGAACCGCCTCCATAAGCATCTCCTCTTTGGAGAGAGTCTCCAAATGTACCAATACTGATTTTACAGTAAAACACATTCTAATCGAATGCTCTGCTTTTAATTCTTATTGTAACCGCTCTTTTTTTTACAGAACTTGGATGAAAAACCCCACCCAGATATTTTTAATTTTTTAAAGCTATTTGCTTTTTTACTTGTATATGACACTATGTTTTCGATTCTTTGTCTTCTTCAAATTTTATATTAGTGTTACTAGTTATTTTTATAAAATCGTGTCTTGATCGAACAAATGCTTTTATGTTTCTTTTCTGGGTTCGTTTTATTTTTAACCATATGTCTAGCCAAGGTTGGCTCTTGCATCCAAACCAAGCCATAAACTGTTTACATGTTCATCATTAAGGGTACATACTATTTTCGTCAAGAGTGACGGTTATTTTATTTATAAATCTATTCATCAATAATCATTCCATTTATTTGAAAATGGCAGGTTTTTGTAATACAATAATCGATATTATACTATCGATATATATACGATAGTATGAGGGCTGAAACTAGCCTGGATTCGAAGATAGCCCGGCGAATTCTGATAATTACTTGCATCTAAGTAGAATTTCCTCGAACAAGAACTTCTTAACTTCAACTTCACCTGTCTGTAGAGGTTCCATTATAGCACAAAGTGTCAAGTAACCAGTGAAGACGATGATCCATTTGTTTCCAAAGTAGATTTTGAAAACTATCCAAGTTTGATCCCAGTGCAATGAAAAGTTAAAAGAATAGAAATTAATCATCCAGATAGCTGCTAAGGAATGCATTTTCCTTGTGCTTGAATTATATTAATGTGCCATTTCAAAACAACGCAAGGATTATTTTAGACCTCATAACTTTGAATTGCAGTAAGATAATGAGAACAACTGAGTTAATACCACCATCACAGAAATTTTGCACCACATCGGCTGAAGGATATTTGATGACGTCAGGTGTAGCATATATTAACCCATTTACAAGACGGATCGTTTAGTGGAATCGCATTTCGAAATGGAAATCGACTGCCTCGAAATCTTTTTCCTATAAGTTACTGTAATGTCTTTTCTTCAATGACATTCTTAGCAGTACACAACGTATCGAACGGTTTCGGTAATTTCATGGTCATTACAATCTTTTGCAAATTTTATCATACGTTTTTGCGAAATCAAGATGTACAGCTATATAGATGCCATGGAAATGTCTAAATACATATATTCTGGCAATGACTTTTTTCCAGTAGGATCAAAATTCTTTTGCATAAGGTTCCTTCAATTGATATGAATTCTTTCTTTGTTGTGGATGGAGTGGTATGAGTAAGGATTCTTTTTGCGAGGTCAATATATATTTTTAACTGTAGTAACAGCTTGATGGTCAATTCCTTTAATAAACCATCAGAAATGTAAGCAATCCAAGAATAATTTATATATCTTGCACATTTTTTGGACAGAGAAAAATTAATTATAGCTTTCACTTTCTCTAGATCTGGTTGGTTGTCACCAGAGGACGCAAGATGGCCAAGGATTTTTATTTCTTGCTTTTGAAAAAGGCACTTTAGATTGAGCACAAATGGCGCTTCATGAATGCTTTCCAAAACGGTCCTTAATCCGATATGATGATTTTCGAACGTTTCCGAGAATATTGTAATGTAGTTAAGATAGCAAAGACATGTATTTCGTTTTAAATGGTGCATGCTTTAGGTGTTTTATATTGTATGAAATTACGAGAGATGATAGAAAAAAATGTGTTCCAGACATTCTAGAATCCATGAGATATTAAAAAGGCCTATTCCTAAACTTTCCCAAAATAATTAATTGCTGCACCCTCTTTTAAGAAGTTTCTCATTTTTACCAGAAAGTACTAGTGGCATTTTTATCTGAAATAATCAGGGATGCTATTTATTCTGACGTCTAAAAGAGTAAACAAAAATATAGATGGACAAAAACAATTAATATAAAAAAGACTTGTGGAAGGTTACCAGAAGGAAGAGATTGGTGATGAATTAATCATTCGAATAGTTGGATGTTGATCTACTATTTAAATTGGTTATATATTAGGTGGTTTGATTAAATAATTGGATTTTTTTTGTGCATTAAATGAGTGAGTTTTATTTTCGAAAGTTACTATTGGCGAGTGTACATTTGGTTGAAGATTGTTTCACAGTATATCGATGGTCAACAGGTAAAAGATTTTAAGTTGAATTGGTTAGAAAACGATTATGTTCGTTTTTCTTGGTGAGATTAGTGTGAACTTTCCTCCAGAAATTTTTTTGAAAAAGTTCAACTAGTTAGCCTGCCTTTTATACTGCTCAAATTACACTCGTGTCCAAAATTAAGGTCACAAACATAAAATCTGTGAAAACTGATGACTTATTCAGTGTTGCTACGGTACACTAATTTTGGTACAGATAGAATATAGAAACATAACAATATGGAAAAGATTTAATTGTGAATTAAGAAATCAAGAATCAGCGATAAAGCATTTATCTCAAACATGGAGTGTGATCACCGTGCACTGGTTATACAAACCTCGCAATGAATTCTTGTTCTGTTTATGAAGACGTCAATAAATGTTTGTGGCAACAAGGCACATTCTTCCAAAAGCGCAGCTTTTAATTCCTGGAGGGTCGGGGGTTACGCTGTGCAATGGCTATTCTAAGACCATCCCATACATGTTCAACAGTATTGATATTCAGGAGAACTCGAAGGTAAATTCATACAACAAATATTCTCTTCTTTAAGAAAATATTTACAATCTGAGTTTTGTGTGACAGCACTTTATTGTCCATGAAAATGACAATATGCATCTAGGAACAACTTCATATAGACTTCAAAAAACTCATCTCTTTAGTGGTTTACGACTGCCAATCTAGACAAGGATTCCTTTAAACACCAAATTTGTGAATTTCTTTGCATAAGAGAGGTGATTCGCGAGCTCCTCGTGCTCACCAGATGAAGATTTGACCAAAATCACTCTATGTGGTGAATCTTCACTCATCACTGAAAAGAACAAGCCTTCATTCTAATTGTGTCCAAGACTGATGTGTTCGGTTACACAACAACCGAGCTTTTCTATTGGATTTAGTCAGAGACATGCATGACTAGACGCCGGGCGTAAAGGGCTCTCTCTGCTAAAAGTCTATATACTATTTGACTACAAATTCTCATTTCAGACACAGCAATAAGATCGAGAGCAAACTGAGGAGCCGTTGCCAGCATATGTAATCGTAGCTAATGCTAAGTAGCGATCCTTATGCTGTGCAGGTATCGTTGCTTTCTGTTGGCCAGTCTTTCTGGTGACAGTATCTTTTGCTTGGAATTGACTCCTCAACCTGGATACCACTTGTAACCATCAAGCCACCTGCATTCGAACGGCTCCCATCTCAAAGAATCATCTAAACAATTATCAGAACTCATTCTCACTGCTAACAGGCTAACTTGGTTGCTTTAATACAATATTCACAAAACTGCAAGCAAAAAATTCCAAATGCTTAAGAGATAATTCTTCAAAAATTAATAACAAACAACTTCTTTTTCTAAACTGAAGTTTGAAACTATGTTACCCTTTTGTCAAAATACATAAAATGCAAATTCTATCAATTTTACTGGCAGCAATTCAGAATTATATTGAAAAACATGTTTGCGACCTTATTCTGAACATGAATGCAGAATACAGTTTCTAGTTATGCTCATACTTATGTGCATACTATTGAAATACTTCTCCATCATATCACAATGTAAAACTACGACGCTCAACTAAAAGTCTCACATTTTTTTAAAAACTTCAATTATTTACATGTTTTACAGTTCGGCTTTTAATTTGGAACAGGGGAAAACCATCAACAATAATCATTAAACACGAATTGAATGCAATGTCATTAGAACTCATTCGTCTTGCGAAACAATGCTTGTTAATTGAATAATTTTTTTACATTTTGTTATACAAACCATTCGTTGTGAGAAGTGCTCATTAAGCGAGTTTTGACTATAGTTTTGTAATATTTTGTTCGTAGTAAAATTCTTTTTTGGCCAAAAATAAGAGAATGGATTTTAAAAATTTATATGAAATTTAATTTTTGATTAAATCAAATTCGTGAATATGCAGATTTGTCCAGGAGCACCTGAGAGTTAGCAGGTAAGAAATTTCATGCTCTTTATTGAAATTCCCTCGAACTCAAACTCGGAATTTAGATGAAAATGCTTTTATTTGTGTATCATATTTCAAAAATCCTTTTATGACACAAATAACTGTTATATAACATAAAACTACACAGTATAGAATTTAGTGGGCATAAAATATGAATTCTAAATAATGTACATATCTTACTGAATATATGCATTATGTATCATTAACATGTACATAGTATAACTAAACACTTGAATCTAATTTTAAGAAAGCAACATATCGATTTTAGATGTTGACACAGAATTCTGAGTGGATGTTGATAATATCTGATCTCGGAACTGCGATATAATATCAATTCTTTTCGCCAGTTCTAAAATTTTGCCATGTAGCTTAGACTGCAGATCTTTATGCTAAAAGCAAAGGTAAGTTTGAATTATTATTATGGACAAAAATAAATATTTTTTAGAAATACAAATACAAATGTTACATATTTCTCAGCAGCTGTACTCAAAGATATATATTTTAAAACAAGCAAAGATAATTAGAATTTTTATTGGTATATTGTTTGATTCATTTAATTTTGGAGAAACAGACAATATTTTTGTAATTAATCAAAACTTTTTATAATGACCCCAAATTTTGATATAAAAATATACCAATGGGTAGTAATCCAATCATACAGTACTAGCAATATAAAAAAAATATTGCTAGTTAACTTTTCCTTAAAAAATAGGAAGAAAAAAAAAAAAAGATACAAGTAATAGTTATAGGACACAATATTATTTTCAATACAGAAATATTTTTAAAAAGCATATTTCAGCAGTCTAACAATTCTAGCATAAAAAACGTTGAATAATTCAAGCAAAATAGAAGACGTTTGCAAATAGAGATTGCAATACCAGCATACCGAATACCGGTATTTTGAGCCATTTGTACAATTTTGTAATACTGGTATTCACAAGTTTAAATACCGTTTTTTCAGTATTTACTAGAAATTTTTTAAATTGTCTCCACTATATGTTCAGGGATCACCAACATAGCTAAATAGTATACGTTTTTGTTTTTATTTCTCCTTAACGGGCGAAATTAATTAGACTGTGAATACAAAGTTGCATCCTACAATCAAAAGATGTGATAAAATATTGTTTGACAACGGATTGTAAAACCCTCCACGCTTTGACGCACGCGTTATGATGGATTTAGTTCGACAAAATAGGGGTGAGAGGAAAGATGAAAGCAGGAGATGTTTACATTTAACAATAAGACTCGCGGTTTTATGAGTTGTAAACATTAGAGATAATTAGTAATACAGAAGGAAAAAGGTACTAATGCACAGTAAAATATTTCAGGGCAATTTTTATTTAATATAAGTGTCATAAACATTAAATTATGAAGAATAAATGAAAAATCCTGTTCTTAAAATTTGGTAATTACTTTTTTACAAAATAATCATCATCTTTTATATATTAAAATGTTTCTTTTTTATTCCAATTCTTACCAATTCAAATCTGATCAAGTTTATAGTAAATTTTCTTAAAATTTTTTACCCACAACCCTATCCACATTCAGAAGAATTCGGTTCAATTATCGAAGATTATGATAACACTAATGTCGTTAGTGAAAAGGAATAGTCTCTTGAACAAAAATTAGAATTAGCGATAAATAAAAAAAAATTCAACAAATCAAAATACAATACAGAAATCAGCTATATCAAAGCCGATCCGACGAGAAATTGATTTATTTGAAGATGAGGGATTTAGAGGTAAATACTTGGAAAAAGTATAACGCGCATTGCTAACAGTACCACCAACTAACGTAGATGCCGAAAGAGCATTTTCGACAGCTGATAATTTTTGCACAAAATTACGTTCCAGGCTTAATAACAGTACAATTGTACAGCATTATGTTTTTTAATATAACATTTCAAAAATTTGTAATAGTACCACAGTCTGAATAATGATATTTACACTTTTTTGTGATTTAAATAAATAAGACGTTCCTTTACTTTTTTTGTGATTGGTTATATAGTGTTATAAGTTACAAATTATTTTTTGTTTTATTTACACTCTCTAATAAAACTGGCAAGTAAAACAAAGAAACACCTGTTTTTTTTCTTTCTTTTTCTAAAATTTCTACTACCGATATTAAAACCCGTATCCCGATATTAAGATCTAAAAAATACCGAATACCGGTATTAAACTTTTGGTCCGATATTGCAATCCCTATTTGCAAGCAAAAGACGTTTCTTTATGTTTAGTTTAAAATTAACCCTGAATTTTTGAATTTTTATAGGAAATATCAATTTATTCATCCTAAAATATATATTTAGCACATTATTTTCCTGAAATGCTAAAATTTATTTAGCTAACATCCTTAGCAGGAGCTAATCATAACAATTGCTAAAGGACGTACTTTAATAAAAACAAGCAAAAATAAATAAATAAAAAATCCTGGAATAATAGCTTAAAAAATATTGTAATAAATCATATGGAAAAAGTAGATTACTATCTAAATTTTTCCCAAACAGCTTTTACTGAATCTTTAGATGTACCTATGTCATTAATGGAGAATAAGTTAAGTACTTGAACACAATTGTTCTTGAAAATATGTAATTTTCAGGTAATTATTACCTTAGGTACTTATTATTATTATTACCTTAACAATTTTATATAAAAAAAAATGTTAAAAGCCACTTTTTTGTCCTATGAATTTGATTGAAACTTTTAGATAACCTCATTTTTCTATTGCTTATAATAAAAATAATCAGTGCATTTAGCAGATAAATTTTAAAAGTATATCAATAATTGTTATTCTATTATGACATTTCACTGACATGTTGAACAGTGAAATATTAACAAGCCATAATCATTCTTCAGTAGTAATAAACCATTTCTAAAAAGCGTTTTTTTTTTTTTTTTTTTTTTTTTTTCTTATTGCTAGGAATTTTGAATAATTAGGAAATCAATTGATTGAGACTCCTCTTTTAAATGTATCTATTTATTTTAAGCTGTTTCTGCTTATTCTTATTTCCTGAACTTCTATAAATTTTCTTATTTATTCTTAATGCCAGAGGCTTTTTTTGTTATTTTACTTAATATTTTCAAAAAATCTTGCTCAAAATTTTGAAGGGGGCATTGCTATATCTCCTCAGCTAATACCATACCTTCAAATGATAAGCTGAAATAATACAATATATTACAATACAAGCTGAAATAAAGTTTGTAAAATTATAATTATGCAACTGAACTGTATGAATTACACATGTTTGGGATTTATTAAATTTTATAAACACTACTCCTCTATTATGTATTTATTAAATAACCCGAACTAATTAAAAAAAACATAGCTAAAAATAAGAAAACAGTTAAAGTAAGGAAATTCAATACAAACATATGATTAAGAAATTACCACTTACATAAGTTTCAATTCCTGCAGCATTTTTACTTCGATAATTTTCGATATTTTCTACTTGCTGTTGCAATTTCTCCATTATACTTTTTGCTATAGTAAAGAATTTCATGACTGCTCTGTAAAAAAATATTTGAAGAAATAAATAATATTTATTTATCAGATAAATGCTTGATAATATATAGGATAGAAATAAACTCATGATTTCATTTCTTATAACACTGTTATGTATTTTTGAATTGAAATTGGCTATTGCACCATTGAGACAATCAAAATAATGGAATTTTTTTTTCTTTTTCTAAAAATATACAAACTTATCTTCTTGAAAAGATAAACAGAGATTTACACAATATTTTAAAAATTGCTCCCCTCCATGATTCTATTGCATTGTATTTTGAATTGGTAAAAACCAATTTCCTAGTCAGATTACAATTAAGATAAATAATATATATCTGTAAATAATTATGATGAAAATATCAAGTCTAAAATACCGTAAAATAGAATAATTTTAAAATAATTATACAAAAGATTACCTAGGTGTATAAATTTAGAATGCAAAGGGAAATGCATACACAATTTATGAGCCTTCTTTTCTAGGAAGTAAAAGAAATTTGATAAGTATCAATCATATTCAGTAATTATTTTTAAAAAGAAGACTACGGCTGTAATTAATATTTGACTTGTGTGTCCAAAATTAATGTTCCAACCCATTTCATCATCAGGATATTCCTATCATCTGCATAGCTTAACGTAAACCAAATGCTTTGACATGTTTTAAGATATTACGCTATAACAGCCAGAACATAGGATCTATGAAACCACTATCAATAATATGAAAAAGCAATCCTTATACGAAAAAGCTCCTGGCTGACCATACATCAGTGTGTGTCTTTAATGAAGATATCATGACAGCACAATGACATAGAAATGATTTTCTTGAATCTTGTGCAAAGTTTTTCTGAGTGAGCAACTACAGATGACTTTTCTTAACACTAAAAGAGGGAGTTAGAATTTCTAATAAAGCAAATAATTCTGAAAATATTAGGTGCTATTTTTTTTATTTAATTTGTATATTTGAAAATTTTTTACTAATATTTTGTTATATCACTATGCTCTGACACTTAATATTAAAAACGCAAGAACAGAATTAGAATAAATCAATTACATGTTTCATGCATATAATCGTAATTTCAAATACCTGCATAATTTATTATACAAATTCACTCACAAATTTTAACATCGTTCGAATATCATGGTTTTTTTACTTACTTCTGACAAGACGGATTAACTTTTAAAGTCCTTTCACATGGTTTTTCTTGTAACACTTGCTGGATTTTATACATTTTATCGCATATTAACACAATGTGATCTGTGGTATTATTTATCTCTTCAAGTACTTTGTCTGAAAACAAGAAGTTAAAATACAGATAGCATGAAATGATTTCAGATGAATAAAGAATTATCTTTCAGATTCAAGTATTTTAAAGTTTAATAAAAAAACTAAAATATGTTTGAGTAAATTAAATAAAGAATGAACGTATTTTTTAAAATTGTCTAACATGTTTATTGTCTTAAAATTATTCCTTATTCAAAATCCTATTATTGTAAATATACATCCAGTATTTTGTTATATATATATATATATATGTGTGTGTGTGTGTGTGTGTGTGTGGGAAGTGCTGGCAGATCCCGTATCCTGTATGGCGCCATGTTGGCCATGTTGCGTCACGTCATTAATCACGTAATGCTTTCCCGCCATTATTGGAAGACGAGAGTTGGGCAGTGAGACTGCAAGACGTGCAGCTCACGCTCATGTATCTTTTATGTTCTATGTAGTAATGTTTTATCTTTTCTCCTTTAATCTTAATAAATAAATTTCACATATTAATGCTGGTCGTTGCCTTCCCCCCATATATATATATATATATATGGATATTGATGCAAATGAGGATATCTGTTGACCTGATCTACGTCACATCTTCTGTACTTAAACGTCGTGTTGGAAACAGCACTGGCATTAGTGGTACGCAAGATGACACGAAATTCAGAGCAGTCTGACTTTCAGAAAGGCGTAATTGTCAAATATCGCCTTAACCATAAAACCTTAAGGGGCATATCCAGTGAATTAAACATTCTAAAATCAATAGTGGCTTTTGTGATTAAGAAGTAGAAGGTGAGTGTTGATTGTCGGAATGTGCTTCAACCCGACAGATCCTCGAAACTAAGAGAATAGAGACCGACGAGGATTGTTCAAAGAAATTCAGAGAAACCGCACCAAACCGATGGTCCACATACTCCAGGAGTTCCAACAAGCATTTGGGACCATCGATAAATACCATTTGGAAGGAAGCACATTTGCTTGGTTTCCATGGTCGTGTTGCCGCCCATAAGCCTTTGATTACAAAATCCAACCATGGTGCTCGGTTGAGGTGGTGCAAGGCACGTCGAAATTGAACCGTAGATAAGTGGAAGCAAGTTCTCTGGAGTGATGAATCAAGATTCAATCTCTACCAGCCGGATGGCGGAGTCTGGGTTTGGCATATGCAAAGAGAGAGCCTTTTGCCAGAATGCATGATACCTCCAGTAAACTTTGGCAGAGATGGAGTTATGGTTTGGGGATATTTCTCATGATACGGACAGGGACCCTTGATCCCAATTCCTGCCAAGCTCAATGCCGACTACTAAATCACTATTCTAGATAACAATGTGCTTCCTACCCTGCGGAAATTTTACTGAATGGATCATTGTTATTTCCAAGACGACAACGCCACTTATCATGTTGTGAGGTACGCTATGGATTGGTATGATGACAATGAGGTGAACCGACTGGATTGGCCTGCTAAGACTTGAAACCTTTAGGACGAGTTAGATCGCCGAAGATCGATTAAGTGTTGCAGTAACCGTCCAAATTCGGTGAAAAACACTTACATATCATCTCCAAGCTGAGTGGAAGAAAATACGACTGTCCATTCTCCAAACAATTGCGGAAAACATGACTCGAAGTGTTAAGGATGCATTTGTCTCAAGTGGGGGCTCTACCAACTACTGATTATGAATAAATTGTCTTTATCTCTTTTATCACAGGTGTCCAATTACTAATTGGCAGACAGTGAATACATATATTTAAAAAAATTAAAGAAAAGATATATATATATTAAGCAGTTTCGTGGTTGAAGATAAAATTTTAAAATTTTGCATTATTTCATCCCTTGAGGCATAATTTATATACAAGTAAGAAGCGAGTCTCAGTCCAGGATACAAGAGAAAAGCGAAAAGAGCACGAAATATTTTTCAAGAGTGATTTTATACTATGAAATTCTGATTCTTTGACACGTGTAAACTTAGGATCTTTAAAAAAAATTTGCTTAGCATGACAGATTTTTATCTCTTTACTTGCAGCGTGTGAAAGTGCTGATTAAAGCATTTTATAGAGCTCGTGTAACATTAATTAAATAAAAAAGGTGGAGTTGGATCAGGAAATAAGAAACTATTTTACAATGAAGTTAATAAGGGTTAAATTAAGATAAAAGTTAAAAAAGTAATTAAGTTTAAATTAGATTTAAAATATCATTACTTACTTACTTACTTACTTACTTACACACACACACACACACACACACACACACGCGCGCACACACACACACACACACACGCGCGCACACACACACACACACACACACATACACACGAGACATAATATATTTGACATCTAAGCATAATATATATGAGATTTTATAGAGCTAAAAATAATCAGTATCAATATATAACCTTTCTTTAAATTAAATTATTAATATATTATGTTTAGCAGAAACACTACAAGAAGAATTATGAATTACTAATTATATATTAATGAATTGAAGAAATATTCACTTTGTTGCTATTATATTTTTAGTAAAATTCATATTGATCTAAGTTTCATTGAAACATATAATATTATAAATTAACCATAATAAGTTAGATTTCAAGAATGTTTAATTCCTTTCATTTTATCAAAATAAAATATTCAATTTCTTTATTAAATAATGAGCTTAGTCATGATATTAGGTATATAAATACAAACATTTAAATTGATTGTATGAATTGAAGTTCGTATTGCTAGTCTCTTCAGGCTACTTTTATAGAATAAGTTTTATAAATATTGTATTGACTTTTGATTATTATTGAATATATAAGTATGAAAATATTTCATTATACAAATTTTAAATTTGAGGGCATAGAGAAACAATTTCTATTCTTAGTAAAAAATGCACCATATGAAAATAGTTTTACTCTCTATTTTCGTGTATGAATACGATGTGTCTAACCTATACAGAAATTCCAGAATCTCCAGGAATTCTGGCGAAAGGTCCATTAGGAGGGATTTGTGATCTTCCGTCTAGAACCTTCTCTGCTTTGTCACGAACACCATTTAAAACGGGATGACCGAGCAGAAGCCAGTCAGATGAATCAAGCTCAAGCGATTAGTCAGTCGTGAGTCAAGAAAGGGGTCGTGGGCCGAATCTTGTAATCAAGTACTGAGGCAGCATCGAGTCGTGAATGAGTTGAAATCGCATGGTCAGGTCAGTAGTGAGCCGGCAGCTAAGTTCAATGAAAGCAAGCAGACGTTTGAAGTGTGTGAATAATCGTGTGAAGTCTCTCTTCTTGCGGAGTTCTCTCTGAACATTTTGTGCTATAATGGTTGCGTAATACTAATTTTCTGCTTGTACACTGATGCTTATTGTGCTGTTCTTGTATACACTTTGGTTACTTTTTTGTTATCTTTGAAATTGTATTGAATAAATGATGTTCTTTGTTGTTGTTGGACTCTGTTTACCGTACATCCACTACACTGAACCCGATGATTTTGTGGGCGTTCGGATTACCGTTATTCAATTATTCGCAACATTTGGTGTCAGAAGTATGATAATGGTTTTACTGTATAAAGTGATGACGAGATCCTAAGCGAAGAGGACTGAAAACATTGATCTAATTGTTTTGCTACTTAAAAAATGGACAAGAAAAATATGTGGAGGGCATTCTAGCTGAACAAGAGAAAACGCAAGAGAAAATGAAGACATTCATCGAGAATCATTTCGGCGGAATTAAAGATCATATTGAACAATTTAAAAGAAGAAAATACACAAGAAGTGAATGAGACGTTCAAGGATGCGAAATCTAGTGTGAAAACTTGACAATAGGCTGCTTTTTTTTATGGTGATGTTGCTGCAAGAGGGAAGGGACAAAAATGCAACGACTGTTATCTTGTTAGATATCAAATCTTCGAGAGAAGACTGTTATTCTTGAAAATTCAAATGTAGTGCAGACGGTAGTTACTCCAGCAAATGGGGTAAACCAAGAAGGATGTGATGAAAATGCCACCAATTGCAAGACAAACGCTTTCGGATGCTGTGATGCCGAAGTAACTTACGCCCAAGGTCTATTTAAACTTGGAAGCACAGATAATGAAAAGGAGTGATGGTGGTGATTTGACATTTTCATATGAAGAGACTATCTCTGGATGTTGCATGCCTGAAGACTGTTCCAGTTTAACTACTGATTGTTATCCTGATAATGCAATTTCTGCTATAGGACCATATGAGAAAGACTGCTTCTCTAAAGGCTGTTCTAATAGAATTTTTGGCTGTTGTCCACAATGTGCAGCTTCGAATAGGAACCTTTCGCGTAAGAGCCAATTCGTTCTCTAACCGACCCTGTATTGAGGGCTGCAGACAATATTCGGGTGCCACGGAAGAGCCCGGAATTGATGAAGATATTGTCATGAAAGTTTTGGCGACAATAGCAGAGGATTTTTTGCAAATGAAGCTAATTGCTGGGGGATCTTGATAATAAACTGATTTTATGGAGGAAGTTGAAAGCGGTCAATAGACCAGCTAGGCAGGATTTCGTTCCAGAGAGTCCTATCACGATCCGATGTTTAGCTCCTTAGATCTTACATTTTAAGAAGCGTGATCAAATCTCTGGATAAACAATCCGAAGCGATGGAAACGTCTGAGCCGAAATTGTGACAATAATGGAAACATTTTATTATCGCCAAGATAAAAATTATTAACGTTAAACGGCTAGCTCATAGCGAGCTACTTATCACAGTTTTTATCTAGGAAGATTGCTGCAGCGTTCAATTTTTGAAGAAGGGAGCAATGTTACGACTTAGTAACATTGCTTCTCAGCGCAGTTGGTTCCATCGTCAGTCTAACAGACGTCTCTTATGGATGCCGAATTAATGACTCCTTGGCTTGGTGACCGTTTGGTGACAAAATAAAAGATTCCAGAATCTCCAATAAAATGAAATCTATTGTTTAAAAACTGTGTAAGAAATATTTTTAAAAGATTGGCAAAACTAAAGAAAGAAACCGCAACGCAATTGAATTGGCATCATTAAAAATTTTGTAATAATGTCAAAATCAGTTTTGTACAGTTTTTTTTTTTTTTTTGGAAGTTATTGCTCATAAATGCTAAAAACTTGCTAAGTTTCTAATTAACTAAAAATTAAAAAAAAAATCTGATGTAAACATTCCCACTCTCCAAGATATATTTATACCAAATCGACTTGTAAAATGCCAAAACACATATTTTCTTTATTACTAGAAAATATATATTTATTCTCTAAAACACTCTCTATCAAAACAAAGTAGCATTCTAAAAGACCATTAATTAATTAACCATTTTTCATGATTTAAAAATGGCATTCCTTTAAATATTATTTTATATTATCTCAGATTTTGGATTTCATTTTAACCATTTTCCTGTTTTTGTTGGCAGAATCCTACAAAGGCTCTTTGTAATACTTGATTTATTAAGCCAATTTATTAGTTTAGTTTTGTGTGTATCAAAGATAGATAGATAGAAAGAGAGAGATTATCTTTAAGAATTCCTCCCTCCGGCAAGCAATATTTTCGCCATTTTTTTTTTTTTTTTTTTTCATTTAATGAAAGTTATCTTTACTGTTATAAAGATAACTTTCAAACGGTAGCATGAAAATATATTAAACAATATTTGGCAATAAAAAACATTCAATATTTAATTCGATACTACCCCCCTGCCCCCCCCACACATATTAGACAGATAAAAGCTGAATTACCAAGCAAAACATAATTTAAAAAGTCTGTTAATAAAGAATGAATCCTAACTTACACAAGCGATTTGTAGAAATAATTTCTTGGGCAATTGGTGATACATCTTTTATGAAGGAACAGATCTGCATCTTAAAAAAAGGCCAACATATTAAGTATATATTAAATAATAGAATTTATCATATATAATATGTACAATGAGTGTATATGATATATTTATGCACAAGTAGTTATTTAATGACTCAGTTTTTGACATTCATATATATATTCTACTTACAAGCAGAAGAACAAAAGAACATTCAATGTAGTTGAAATAATTTACCAACAAAAAATAATGAATAAATTTAACTTATTCTCACTTCAAGATAGCCTTGATTGCTATAAAGAGGCACATTTAATAAAGGTAAAAAAGGGGAGGGAATATTTGGTGCTACAATATTGTATCTCTTTGTTTAAACTGGAACTGATATCAAATAAATCTTATTTAAAAACACCAAATGTTAATGAAAAATAAAAATTAGAAGTTCTCTATTTGCTAATTATTTTAACTTTATAATAACCAGAAAAAATAATATATAAACATGAACATAAGATTTGTAAGTTCTAATAACATAATAAATAAGTTTTAAAAACTATAGAATCTGTAACTGTCAACACATACAATCAATGAATGTTTTTTTTTTTTTTTTTTTTTTTTTTTTTACAAGCAAATATCTTTAGTTCAGCAATCCAAGATTTAATATACAAATTATTTCTTTATGTAAATTTATTAGAAATATTTAAAAAAAAATACTAAATATTTGTTAATTGCAATGTTAATTGGCATAAACTTATTTAATAAAATCATATTTAATGAATTAAGAAACACACACACACATATATATAAGAAAACATACCTCTAGAAAACGATTCTTTTCAATGAACAAATCACACATTATATTGACACACTTCACATCATAGCAGAGAGTTTCATACTTTAAAAGAAAAAATATATATATATGCATTAATATATCATAAAGTTTAAATACTGATCAATAAAAAGCTTCATCAAAATTGTGAAAAAGGAATATTTTCGTTCCCCCCCCCCCAAGATTACTACAGCTGGTAAACCGAAGTACTTGGAAACCTTAGGATTACAAAAGATCACCAAGCACCATTAAACATAATTTAATGATCTTGGCAATATATTTTGGTTGCGTTGAAACTGAAGCTAGGAAAACATTAAAATACTTAAGAACCGGAAAATTAACAGACTTCTTCTAATTAAATTATACTTTTTTTAACAAAGAAAAATTATGTTTTCATTATATAAACGAAGAATCTCACTTAATTTTCAAAAAATCAAAATTTGTTTCGATGGGACTCTATAGATTTAATAAATAGAACAAATTTAAAAATTAAGTTTCTTAGAATGAAAACAATCTGGAAGTTAAGAACAAAATAAAAGCCTTATAATTCTCAAATTCCAAGGGGTTGGCTACAATAGCAATGAGCAAATCCAGCACTTTTTAAAAGCTAGAAACTGAAACAAAATTTTCTTTTGATGCGTGCAGAAAGTAAATCCCATTTTGGCCACACAACTAGTTTGATTGAAGGACAAGATACTTTTGAAAAAAGATTTGCTAAAACAGAAAATCTGATGTTCTTTTTTTTTCTGCAACCTTGAATAAATATGAATTTCTTAGTAATTATATCCAGATTTAGAAATGCATTTTAAATCCTTTAAAATTTGGTTTCCTTGTAGAAATATTTTATATGGTTAATGGAAGTCAACAATATAAATAATAAGTTTTTTTTTTCTTTCAGAAAAATAAAAAATATGATTTATTTAATTTAATAACTTTAATCTAAAGTCATTTTAATTTTAAAAAACTACTGTTAACTATTTTCTTAATTCTTATATAAACAATATCAACATTTTTATATCATGAACTTAACAGAATTATTGCTTAATTTTAAGATGCTTACCAACTGGTCACAAAAGGTGACTAATTACTAATGATAGTAAAGGAGAATTGTGTGTCGTTGACACTTTGTAAGATAGACCACTTGGCCTACAGTAACTAAATTTAGTACAAATGTACCATGTACAAAAAAACATGTCACCTTGAAGCAATTTTTTTGAAGCTTTAATAAATTAAATTTTAAACAAAATGATATATATTTATTTAATTTTACCTCACTATAATTCTAGAAATATTATTGCATATAACCTAAAAATTTAAAGAATTGTCTTTTTAAATGTTTTTGTCATATATTTTTTTAAAAAAATGACAAATATAGAAAAACTGTCACATATTTTGTGAATTTTGGTGATTATTAAAAATATTTTTTTGAATGGATTCCATTGTTGAAAGGAAATTCTCTCTATTTTTATTGTTTACTTGCATGATTTACTTCTATTGTTGTAAACAAAAGGAAAAAAAAAAAGACTATTTAATATTTTTGCGGTTTGCATGTCAAATAAATAAATTACAGTGCCAGGTAAGTTAATATGAAGTTAAAAGGTAGATGTGGCAAAAAATTATAATGATGAGTTTTTTAATAGTAAAATGATGTCATGACATTAACTCCGTTATGATGATTCAAGTGCAAATAGAATAGGTGTAAGTCTATTAATATAATACAACTCTAAAGTCTTCAGGAATTTGATGCTTAATTATATTTTATTCCAGAATTACGAATGAGAGATTTAATTGATACTAAAAAAATTTAAATAGCCGGTTACCAGAAATAACTAAAAAACGATAAATAAAACATATCACTTTTAGATATTGCTATAATGTAAGTAAACACAAAGGAAATTAATTTCCAAATATCAAAAATGGATGTAATAAAAATTAAAATATTCGCAAAGGATAAATGATAATTTATTTGAGAACACAAAATGAAATGATCAAATAAAAAATGTAGATTACAAATTAAGTAAAAATAACTTACCTCCGAATCGAATTTAAATGAATTGTAAATAGATACGAAATTTTCAGAAGCACATGAGAGAAAAGCAGTTACTTGGGAATCTGTATTATCATTGACAGACACATTTTCGGACGAGATCGTAGTTTGCATATCATTGCTAGTTTGTACTGAGTTTGAATTGTACTTTTTATTAATATCATTTGTTAAAGTTAAAGCTTTTAAAATTTCTAAATCGGATTTACTTATAAATGCTAAATCAGCCATTGAATGTTTCAATTAATGTGGAAGTTTGATTCCGCTAAAATTCGTACTGCTAATACAAGACAAAATTGATTTTATTTGTTTTTATAATTACCGCGCATTCATCGACGTGTTTTGTGTTTATATTCTATTGACGGTTAAGGTCATGATAATATGGAATACTAATATAAATAACTTATATTTTTTACAAAGTAATAGCATATGATTTATTTTCTTTAATGACAGTTTTAATTCATAAAAATGAATGTTTTAAAAAATAAAGAAATTATTTTATGTTTCTTTTTTATCTCTATTCTTCTTTTTTTGCTTTCTGGAACCTGTTAACAGATAAATTTTCCATTCAAATTTCTTTTGTGCATGTCAGGTTATAACAGACATGCGCAGTTTAATCATTTCTCTTGACTGACGGTTTTTAAGTATTTGCTTACAGATAAATTTAAGTACCTATTTTGTTTTTCAATTGCCATTATTACATGCTAGAAAACAAATCTTTATATAAATTACGGCATGACTGAAATACCTCCTAACTTCGTTATACCTACGATTAATTGGCAGGTACCTACTTTTTTAATAGTAACTGGCGCAAGTCGTGGTTTAGGAGCAACAATAGCTAAAGAATTTTCGAAGAAACTTGTTGAAGGTAGTTATGTTTTGATAATTGCTCGCGATAAGACTAAGTTAGATGATGTAAAAGCTGAAATTGAAAAGACCAGCGTCGTATTTGTTGAACGACTCGCAATGGACTTAAATTTACTTGATAGCCCAAGCTATGAGCATTGTTTTAGCAAATATACCCACTATAATTTCAGACAAGCTATAATTGTGAACAATGCAGGTACCTTAGGAGATATATCGAAAACAGCTGTTCAAAATACAAGTGGACCAGATATTAAAAATTATTTCGAGGTGAATCTTCTTTCAGCTATTTTTATAACAACTGCATTTCTGAATGCATTTAAAACTGTTGAGCGAAAAATAGTACTCAACATTTCTTCCTTGGCTGCTATTCAACCTTTTAGAGGATGGAGCTTGTATTGTACAGGTAGGATAGGTAGTTTCTTGTTTTTTGATTTATTTTTATTCTTGTAAAGACATTTATACAAATAAGAACTTTTGATTAAAATTATTTTGTTTATAATAGGCTTTGGTAATGCATAGAAACAGTGTTTGATTTCAGAATTATTTATATGAAAATTAAATTTTTATTAAGAATAATTTCAGACAGTTTGAAGCTCTAGCTAATTTTACGCAATTAATTTTAAATTATGATTTTAAATAAAGTGCATATTCTAATATATATTTTATAAAGAGTAAATATTTCAAATTGAATTTTGATGAACCAGAATCAAGTCTATTTTATAATACTTCTCCAAAATAGCTACAACAGAGAAACTCTTTTGAAAGTCATTTTTATGCTGTTATTTGGTATGCTAAAGGCTACTAGTTATTTGCTTAAAAAGCAAATAATTCATGTCAAGTGAATGTCTTGTTATGTTCCAATTAAATCTGAATTTGGTTTTAGTTATGTGCAAACTTTCTGTCATTTTTTTAATATATTTTCATCTTTTGTATTTCTGAAATTAATGAGAATCTAATCATTTTTCAAATGGAAATAGGATGAATTAGTTTGCCTATACCAATCAAAATATTTCTCACTTAGAACACTGTACACTAGCTTTGCTAAGGCATGACAAGTCTCTCCATTACCAATATGGTTATTTTTAGCATCGTCTTGCTTCTTAGCCTTGCATTCTAGTGATGTAATAACAGAATAAATTAATAAAAGAAGTTTCCAGGATTTCTGAATTTCAACTCAAAACAACTATTTATATTTGTAAAATTTTGTTATAAGAACAATGACTTGGTTTCAAAGTTTTAGTTCTGAAGCTAGAAGGTAGTATTAGTGTTTGCTAAATCTGTTGGTATTAAATATCTTTTCATTGGTACGGTTTGGAATTTTAAAATTTATTGCCAGCTGAGTTATCTTCAACACTTGACCATCAAAGTTCTTCAAATATAACGTTTTCAGTAGGGATCTGTGATAATTCATCCATATTTTTAAAAGTTGCAGAAATTAAAATGAGCATTTAATACAAAATAGCTCCCATTGTGGTGCAGCTAATGTGTCTTAAGACATGCTTGAGAGATGCAATGGATTGGATATCATCAAAGTGAAGGTAACTGAACTTTTTATCATTATTGCAATCTATTATTCTAACCTATTAATCTACCTATTATTCTATTATTGTTACCTATCAGAAAAGCAAAAATGCATATATATGACAATTTTTCATCTGAGATTTCTTTTTCTGGTGGGCAAGGCTGGATTTTTAAATAGGCAATTTTACCAAAGTAGGCATTTTTTTTTTTTTTGTATGACATTTTCAGAATAATTTTATTTCTTGAACTGCTCAAAGACTGGGCACTAAAACTTATTCATATTATACTTGGGTTTGGTTTAAATTTTGAAGCTTATAGCACCGATTTTTCATCCTGTGCATTTGATTTGGTTTGTTCTATGAAAAAGGATTCAAAATACTGCTATTTTTACACACTGCTATTTCTATCTCAACAAAACAGTTTCTATGAACAAAATATCCACTACTTGGTAAACCAGTGGATTAAGTGCTTTTTATAATTTTAAAAATAAACAATGTCTAAAAAATAATTTATTTTTAAATATAAGTTACGTCATTTCCTTTTATGATATTGTTTTGTTTCCATTTTATCTGTCTTTAGATATGTAATAAGGGGGAGAATTTTCCATTCAATTGCATCTTTTACTTCCCTAGCATGTAGACCAGAAATTTTATGTTTGTGATAATTTTGAAGTTAAGTTATACAAATATGACTGATAATCTAAGAAATGTGCCCTCTATGGAGAAGCCAAAGATAAAACTAGCGTGAGCATAGCCAAGGCTTTTATATATTTGAGATTGAAATTTTCCGTCAATTGGCAAATTGCAAAATTGCAGCTTTACAAATCTTGTGATTCTTTCAAAAACCTAGATTAATGACACATATAAATTTATAATCATTAGATTTTTAGAGGCCTATGAAAAACCAAAAGTCCACACAATGTAAAAGGTAAAATTTATTATGTTTGAATTTAGGTAATCAGAAAAATAAAAAGATTAATTTATCATATGTATAATTTAATAAATTGACAGCTATTTGAATAAATGTTTGTATTTATTATTTAGTTTTTGTGCACTATTCATATTTGCTTTCCTACAGTAAACTGCTAAATATACTTTTTCTTTAGGTAAAGCAGCAAGAGATATGTACTTTCGTACCTTGGCTGAAGAAGAAAAAGATAGTGTTGTTGTTTTAAATTATGCACCTGGTCCTTTAGTAACAGATATGTTGCCTCAGATCTTGCGAGATGCTTTGCCAGAGATTAAGCAACAATTCCATGGTATGATAATTTATTAACAATTAAATAGAAATTAATTTTCTTATATTTATATTGTAACTACCTTATAAACATATGTTAACAAAACATAATTCTTCAAAAATTTCGGGAAAGTAAAGTGAATATGTCTGGTTTTAAAAATATAGAATATAAAAATGACTATTCAGTATTTTTTAATACATGTGATATAATTATATTGAAAAAAATCTGGAAAGTATATGACCAGAATTTCAAATTATTTTTCTCAACATTATAGTCTTTTTTTTTTTTTGTAAGATGTTAATAATAGCATTATTTTGGCATTCTTTTAATTGCATCAGTAATTAATTATTGTCAACTAAAACCTGCAAAAATTATTTTCGAGGTAAGGTATTGTATTGTTACATACCTGTAATTCCTGTGTAGTAAGTTGTCTTAAGTTAAGGCAGTTTTACAAATAACTTTGCTGGATGTTGTAAGCATGCTGAATCAATGACCCCAGTCTTTGCAACAAAAAATAGATTCTAAAATTGATAGGAATTCCGATGCGAGGTCTATTAAGACATAAAGTATGACTATCTTTCCTTGCCTTATGAATAAATCATAAAAAGCTGGAAGTTAGAGCTGAAGTCAGACTTGTGTTGAGGCAGTAATGAGTCATGTGCTGAACAGTCTAGTGTATATTACTCTACCAAGATGTATAGTCACTTGAGTAAAACTTATGCTAATAGATAAGTGAATTCTCTTGGTGTGCATTGTGCTGCTTATTATTGATTTGCTACTTATGCTCGGCTATTTACTGCAAGTTCTGCTATTGTGTACTCTTTGGCTAAATTTTGTTGCATGTGTTTATGTGTAGAATAAAGCACCATTATTTATTATGGAGCATATTGAACTGCTTTACTATAAGCTCACTGCACCAGACCCATTGATTTTCAGATCAAAGATTTTGAATTTTTCATAAGAGTAAGAATTGGAAAAAAGAAGGGATCTTTAATATTGACTCTGCTATTAATAATTAGATTCTGTTCCATTAAAAATGTTATTGCTGGTTTTTATTTCCTCTGTTTTTTATTGCAAAATCCTTCATGTTCCTATTATTCACAGTACATCTCAAAACTGTAGATTGGAAATCTTGACATTCAGGGAATGAAAAATAGTTCTTTAATAATATTAACTTTTATAAAAAGATTTAATTTTTAATTCCAACATTGGTGATTATTGAGTTACTTGAAAAACTGTACATTTTCTCATTAGTATAGGGAATAACATGCATACCAAATTATAGATTTCAATTTTTTAAATATTTCTTTTTATGAATCTTTTCACTAATCAGTGTTTCCACATTTCATAATGTATAACAATCAGTTCCCATTATAACACTATATTTCTTTTGTCAAGTGACAAAATTATTTACTATCATAGATAATAGGCAATGAAAAAGCTTCTCACATGTATAACATGCTATTTAATTTGGTATATAATATAATATGTGTAAATAATAAGACAGTTTACAAAAACTGAATGCTTATTTTTTTGAGTTGTTTCCGTTGAGCTAACTTTTTTTTACTCATATGTGTTTCAATGTTTCAGAAACAAATGTTGAAAGACAAACTATTAGTCATTATCCATAGGAAATATCTATATCTAATAGTTACTGAAAATTTATAACTTTAAATGGCTAATCTCAGAGTAAAGAAACATAATTATATTGTGAGATATTTCTCATTTTTTATTAACATATTTTTATTATTTACAGAAGCCCAAATGCAGAATAGATTGCTTACAACTGAGTACACTGTTCAAAGATTGATTGGAATCTTAGACAGAGGGCGATTCAAATCAGGGGACCATGTTGATGTCTTTGATGTAAATTACTAAACTTTTGTATATTTTTTGAATGAAACATTCTATTTAGTGCCATTTTATAAATTACAGTTAGTAATGAAAAATCAAAATAAATGCATTTATTTTTTATTGAAAATTAAATTTGTATTTTAAGACAGAACAAAAAATGAAATTCCATTTACCTTTATTTTTTGCTAATAAAAATTTATTTCTTACAAAAAGTTCTGTTTCTTTATTTTATCAAATTGTTTTACAATAAAATTTCTAAGGCCAGGATAGCCTAGTTGGTAGGGCGTTGGATTCGTGTCCCTTGGGTTGTGAATTCAAACCTCGTCGGCTGAAGACTCCCCCCGTGTGTGGTGGCTGGCGATTGTATAAATCTGTCATGGTCACAAAGTCCTCCGTGTTGAGAGTAATACCACTGGGGGGTACTGGATCAGGGGTGATCTTTCTTTGATTCAGGTCTAAATTACGATATGTTAGTGAAATGCATGTATGATATCCGCCCCATGAAAAGGGTTGTGATGTGTGTATGTAGCTAAGTCGTACCCTTGGCTTAAAGTCAGTGGGCTTGTTTATGACAAGTGCCATTAGAAACAACAACAAAATTTCAGCAATGGAGATCATTTTAAAATTCATTAACAGCTATGTATATCATTGGTCATAAATGCTTAGCTGTTCTTCCTCGAAAAAATTAAATGCAACCCTTATAATTTTTTTCATCAGGATAAAAATGATACTGAATATTTTTACTGAAGCAGCTGACAAACAAATTTCATTATTGCAAATTTATAAACTATCTGCATAGTGTTTTCTTTTTTTGTATAGTATTTCTTGGGTAGCAACATAAAATATAATTTTAAAAAATTGTTTTTGTACATTTTTAATGGAATGTATGTATATAAATGACATTATTTCTTGCAAAATGCGTTTGCCTTATCACCTATAAGTATAAAGCCTATTCATTTGAATATTATTCAGTATTGCTTCTTGGGACTTTTTTTTTCTTTCTAATTATCTACTTAGGTTCGTTTTAGAAAGCTTGATTTTGTTATTAACATAAAATATTTTGTTGAATTTTCAAAGGTATTTTTAAATTTTGAAGCTATTTTTCAGATTCTTTTAACCTCACTTATTATTTTTATGTTGATTAGTAATGAAGAAAAATTCACTGAAGTCTCTTTTAACAATTAAAGTTAGTAAAATAATACATAGGCAACATATTGCCATTTCAGGAACAATGATAAAAAATTTATTAGCAGTGTTGTAAATCTATTGTCTTAATACTTCAGTCTGTTTATTATAAACCATTTCGGAGAAGACAATCATGGAAGAGATAAATAACTGTTTAAACATAAAATTAATCGTACTTTTCACTCATTCTTTTGATCTACTTGTTTAACCATATAGAAAATGCAATGGATGCAAAGCCCTTATGTTTCTTATGACAAATAACTCATGAATTTTTGAAATTGTGATATTTAGTAAATGACTGAAACAGTAGAGCTTTTATAGTGTATCACCACACAACTGTTTTAATTATTGTTAACCATATTTTGAAAGGATAGGGTTACTATCTCTTTTATCCTTATAATGTGTCATGTCTGATTTGTTATGATTTTATAATTATTCAGGAAAGTATACATATAAAAACTGAATAGTCGTCTTAACTATCGATCTATCATCTAACTAGCTTGACATTTCAAAATAATATATATATTTTTAATAATTACTGCAACCAATCAAAGATTTTTGTCAATATCTACTTTATATGATGTAAATTTTGTATTTGTTAGTATACTAAAAAAAAACTATATTCAAATAACAAGGCATGCAATTCTCATAAGTAAAGGATTTGTTGTTAAAAAAATCATCAGAAAGTCAACCTTTTTTAACAGACCATTTTCTATAGATATGATATGCTGTAAATTGGGCCTTTAACATAAATATTTTTTTGGACAAGTACTGACATATGCACAAGATAATGTCAATGATTATTTTTTAAATTAAACTTGTAAAGATTTAAACACCTTGCATGGATTATATTCATGAATAATTTACACATGTTTCAAAATGTGAGGACTACTGAGATTTTTCTGTAAATCTGAACAAATTGCTAAAAAAATTATTTTAATTTCTTCCATTAAACAGAACTGTGGAAATTAAAATTTTTGTGTATTTTTTGGACTTTAAAGATGCACAATTACAGAAATATTACAGTAAAAGTGAGAGCAAGACATAAAATTTTGATTTCAAACGGTTATATGATAACTGTTAATGTGCATGTTAAGTAAAGACCGGAAAAATTCCATTAATATTTAATTCACAAGTAATTAATACTTGTTTATTCACATAAAATTCTGCAGAATTTTTTTTTTTTTTTCTGATGTACAGTGATTTCAATACATGATAAAAATATTTTCTTATATACTTCAAAAACTCAGATTATAAATAAATGTTGTCAAATAAAAACTGCATATTTGAAAGTTTAATTTGAAAATGTTAAGATCCATTTTGAACAAAACTGATATTATAAATTTGATGTAAATTAAAAAAGTTACATCGTAAATATATTTTTTATAACTATATTTCTCAGAAAAGCATTTTATTTACAATTTATAGTACAAATTCAACATAAACACAAAAAAACACGTTTTCAGAAAATATTTAGTTATATATATATATAAATAAAAAATAATTTTTTGACAAATTGTAGGAGTATATTTATAAATATAGTTCTATTATGACAAGTATAAGAGTATCTATCAATCTTTATATATGTATATATAAATTGTATATTATATCTTAAACACAAGTATAAATTTCATATTTGTAAATAAGAATATTTATATTATAAATATGTTTGCTATAATGTCTTGAGGATCAGCCTTGAATATATGAAAATTCTATTATAGGTACATATAAAGACTCAAATAATACCTGAATATCTTTTAAGGTTCGTATAAATACATAAAAAATATCTACATTTTACTAGAGTACTATATACATGTAATGAAATGTAATTTTGAAAGCTTATTGAAGACATAACTCTTCTATATTTAAATAAAACCACAAACTTATTAACATATCACCACATGCCAATGGTTCCCAGTTTCTAAATTTTATTCATTTAAATTGTATAAGAATAGCTAGTAATTATTTTTAATAATATCTGACACAATCATGACTAGAAAAATAGAATAACTATTTGCATATTATAACAATGCTGTGAGAATTACCGATATTTGAAAGGAAAAATGTTTGAGTTTTTAAAACATTAATATAAAAATTCTCTTTTATGATAACAATGAGATACAAAACCAAACAAAATAAACCATACAAAAAAAATTGGTAAGTTTTTATGCAACTGAATGCAATCACAACTTTCATCATAGTTATTCAGCCTTAAAAAAATTAAATAAAAAGAATATACATTTTATAAACATCCCGTCTGCAAAATTATATTTAAACAAGCCTTTATGAAAATATGTGGCAACTTCACTGCCAATAATATTTAATCATTAATATCAAAATAATAAGCAAAAGAAAAAAAAAATCACATTTATTATCCAAATTATATAACAAAATTCAAAAATATATTATAAAAGAAAATTATTTTTATAGAAACTTATTTATACATCATCTAACAATTTTATATAAATGATAACTGTAAACATTCTTTCAATTTTGAAAGAAAGATTGAAACATAGTTTGTACAAAGTAAATAGAAAACTTGATCTTCCAAAATGCATATTAAAAAGTAGTATTGTAAAATTTAGTACTATTAGAATACTTTTGGCACTGTGAACATTGACTGAAAATACCAATAAAAATTGCAAAAATAATCTCAATAAGTTTTTTTTTTTTTAAATATATAACTTGACTCTCAGCCCTTTTATGAATGTAAAAAGGTTTTTCAGCATTCCATAATAAAAGAACAAATAAATTTATTAAATAAAATATTAATTTAAGGTAAAAACAAATTTAATTCGATTTATTTATTTAGTCATTTTAATAGCAAAGTTATAAATTCAGACAATATTTAACTAACTTTGAAAAATATAATGGTAGCATTTCTGAAGACTCTTAAAATTCTACTCTGGCTCTCTGAGAAATCACATGATAAAATTTATTTTTCATAATGCTATTTTTTTAGTAAGAGACCCAAAGTTAAAAAAAGTCTTAGTTTGCCTATTGCTTTTTAAATGAAAATTTTCATTACTATAAATAATCTCAGTTAATCTGATAAAATTAACAAACAATTAATACAATCAGTATTTGAAAATTAAACAGACCTTGAAATGCACGACTTCGAAAAGAAAAAAAATCTTCAAAAGTTAATATAAGTTATCTTAACTTTATTTTAAACTTTTAATTAACTTGTATTTGGTTTTTAAATCATAATTTCTAGTTCTGAATTTTTTCCAGAATTAGCATATATATAACTTAATATCATGCTTGATTTTAATAACAGATTAAAGTTCTATCCCATGAAATAATCAAGCTTTACAAGAATGCATGAGTATCCACTTAAAAACAACATACATGTAAATACAAAGTGTGTAAGTTTCCATCCTTTTTTTATTTCTTAATGACTAGCTTTGATATGTATATATTAAAAGAAACCTTCATGAAACTTTTAAAGATGTAATTACAAAATCTTTTTCAGGTACATTTATTTTACACATACTGTTTTATCACATCATTGTCTTATCAATAATTTTCTGATAGTCACCAAGGTTACCAAATTTCAGGACAGCTCAAATTATGCCTAATGACATAAATCTGAGATTACAGAAAATAATTATAACTATAAATGTATGCAAATAATATTATAATAATTTAGAAAATTTCATATTTCAATAAAGTAACTGTAAAAAATCTATAATTTGATATATATATATATATATATATATATATATATATGCAAGATCTGAATAAATTATTAGAGATCAAACTAAGAGATCAATTACAAATAATCATTTAAAAATATTTTAGTATGCTCTTTACATATGTTTTTTGAACTCAAAAGTTGCATTATATTAAATATATTTAACAAAATGTTAACTGATGCAATGCCAGATGTTAAATGCTATAAAATTCCTGTGAAATAAATATGAAATTTATACAAAAATATTAATAAAGCAAATCAATTGATAGAAACCAGTTCATATAAGTGAAATCACTTATTTGTAAAATATAATGCTCCACACTTCTATAATTTAAGTAATTTTTTTAAATAAAAAAAATCTTGTTTACCAAAAATAAATTACCAAATTCTCATTATAAAAACTAACTAACGAACTAGACTAAAGCATTTTAAATTTTTTAGATAAATATTTATGCTATTTAACTAAATATTTATTATTGACAATGATCTGCTTATAAATATGCACATAATGATAATGAACTTAGGTACATTTCATTAAAAACAATCTTAATAAATAAGCTCATTATATTAATAATTATTTCTATTTTATATGTATAAATATCAGAGAATATAGATTTATTTCATTAGATATGTATTAATGAAAAAATGCAGAATGAAACAACTATTACTCATCATATTACTGCAGCATGCAAATGCTAATGGGGGGGCATTAAATAATAGAAAACACAAGACAAATCTTTTTTTTATATTAAACAGATAATGAAGTTCACACTAAGTGTTAATTAAATAGTGTTATTGAACGTTTATTGCTAGTAAAATTCACTCAATGTTGTTAAATACTGAAAAATCTTTGCAGTAGGTATATTACTATTACAGTTATTAAATTTGCAAGGCAAACAGCTTAACAAGGTATAATTGGCATTTTATTATCTTTTTTCAAAAAAAAAAAATATATATATATATATATGAATATCAATAATTTATTTTGTATTAATTGTAATATTTTTATTTGTAAAAAAGAAAGCTATCAAATAAATATAATAGATGCAAGTTAATTTAAAAATAGCTACAGTCATTAATATAAATAACAAAGAATCAATTATGGAGGCTATTAATAAAAAGGCATACTAATAATCAAAATACATTATAAAAGCAGCAGAAGTAGTAACCTACAATTTAAATCTTAATAAGTTTTCCTTCTCTATAGTTACCACAATATTGAATATAGGCGGTAGAAAGGTTATATTATTTGTAAGCAACTAAATAAATATAAAGATATGAAAAAAAAAAAAAAAAAAAAAGACGGTAATTTAATTTTTAAGCACATTTAAAATTTTATAAGCTTTGCCTTTTCAAAATGCTTAATCAAGAACACATAGAATCAACAAACAAGTTTGAAATGCACATGGAAAGAACAAATATTTAATTACATGATAAAGAAAAATGAGGTAAATAATTAAATGGTGATATAAAAATTCGTTATCTTAAAAATATAAATACAACAAAAATATACACATCACAAATGCAGTTGATTCATTGGGATCACTTCACATCAAAACTACCCAAATACACATTTTCAATGTCCAAACAATTGTTTTGTCAAGATTCTAGATGGAAGTACTGAAAAAAAAAAAAAAAAATTGAATATTTCACCATTTATATGAGAGGGAAAATAAATAAATAAAATAAATAAGCATATTTGTGAGAAAAACATTTTTCAGATTAAAAATTTTATATTGAAATTTATTTATACAAAAGAGATAAATTAATCAATTAAAAAAATTAACATAAAAGTTCCAACAATTATGAAATGATTATATCAGACACAAATTATAAGAAAATAATTCCTAAGTACTTCAAAGGCAAAAATAAGAATGTTTTCTGTAAGTAGAAATAAATATAAATTTTTATATTTGGCCAATGAAGTTGTAGTATAACAGAAAATGTGATTTTAATTTATAATTAAATTACTGACTTTTATCACATATCTGTCAATGGCACTTCATTTTGGTCACCATTAGTTAAAGGCACATCAATTTTACATTCAAAAGTTTTAGGTTCTTTAGCTTTTCTCCATCTCAAAGGGGGACCTATAAATAAAACCGCTACATGAATAAATACTGAACATAGATATACTCAATTAAGAACAGTATATGTTAAAGAACAATAATTTGAAGAAATAAATTATTAATAATTAAAAACATAGTTATTATATTTGTATTTACACTGTTATTAGCTATTGGTCTTTTGCTATAAACCAAAGGTATTGTCCAATGACTGATGCTATATTAGATAACAATTAATAGTTCATAATAATTGCAAATTATTATTATTATTTAAAGTTTCATTCTATAACAAGGACCAACAATATATAGTTTTTTTCTCTAAAATATGATTTAAAAAATCTCATAAATACACAATACAAATCAAAATTATAGCCATTTTTAGTTTAATTTCAAACATTAAAATGGCTATAAGTTATGAGAAATATTATAATTTCACTCACCAAAAAGACTTAAGAGGACAGGTAAAAATATGAGACCATGGAGAGTACCAAAAGCTATAATACCAAGGTACATTCGAAAATAAAATACTTGAAATATTTGAGACTTGGCAAAAGCCAGAACTAAAATGCCACAATCAGTCAAAGTGATTCCAGATAAAACCTAAGTTTGAAATATAAAAAACTATTAGTCCAAAAATTTTGAAATAGTTTAAATATGTGAATAATGTATATATCAATGTGATTTCAATAAGCATTATAGAAATGTAATGCAGCAATCATCAAACATTATCATATTGTAAATATCGTATTATATTATTTTTAAATAATAATACACTTATATTAAAAAAATGGCATAATCTATATTTATGATAAGGATTAATGTGCATTGCATGCAAATATCTAACATGCTGCTTTCATATACCTTAGTTTGAAATATTTTAATCCACTAATTTATTACACATAACTATTAAACTAAAATTATTTACAATGTAAAAAATAAAGATAAAACTCCTAGCAGCAAACCTAAAATGTATTTAAAAACATTCTATACAATTTAAATTTTGTATGTGTTTTTTTTAAACACACATTCGTTTTTTTTTTTGTTATTTATTTTACATATTTACACTCAATAAATCAAGATAAAAACCTTTTAAATCCGCTTTATTTATTTTTTGAAAAAGAATCCAAACCAAACATTGTCTATTCTAAAAATACAAATAATAAAAAAGTTTGTTTTGGGGGCGAGACAAAAATATTAATCAAGAATTAACTTACTGAAGTTCCCATTTGACATAAAGCGTCTTGTGCTCTAAGAACACGAGATGGTTTTTCACTTAAAACAAAACTTCTTGTTAGATGTGAACAAAATTCGACAGATATACCAACAGCCTGTAACAAGTACAAAATATACATGATTAGAAACATTAGATATATATATCACATAGTATAAAGTGTTTTTTTATGCAACAAATTGATAATGAAAATCTTGTTTAAATCTATATCTGGACATTTATATTTCATTATAAAAACCTGCACAATTAAATGTACTAATAATTTTTTTTAATACAATACATTTGGATCAATTTCAACAAATTTGATTAGGTTTTGATTTCTTTATGCATTTTTAGCTTATATGAGATTTATATGGCACCTCAGATATGGGGATGAGAAACTGCCATATATGTAAGTAGGTTCTAACTTCCTCAGTAAGTATAGCAATGGTTTCCTCCAAACCTATGTAAGGTTGTAACCACATTGTAGGTGGTATCAACATAGGGGAATCATTTTGTATCCATCATAGTATTTGACTATGCTGTCACAGCAGTTTAATCTACACATTACCCCAGATGCTCAACCTATGGTAGGGATGACCCATTCCAAAAATCATGCATCAACTAAATAGCAAAATTATTAAATCAGATGATTCATGCATCATGTTAACACAGAAGACTAAAGAAATTATGCAAAAAATTTCCTATGGGTTCATTTATTTTTATAAAATATCAGTAATAAAAGTTCACACAACTGGAAAAAAAATGCAATATAGGATTTTAAAGAAGAAATCAGTGTTGTTGTTGATTAATTAATTTTAAAATGCTGCATGTAATTGAAAAAAAAAAAAAGTAACAATTTGAAAAGATTTTGAAAATTTTAATCAAATAACCAATATTTTTCCCTATGGAGAAAAAACTATAGAGAGATATTTACTAAGATATAGGGAGTAAATAACTCTATAGTTTTTTAAATGAAATATTGATTCCATTTTCACGTATAATTAAAGGTAAATGATGAAATGAGTACATTTCATGCAATGAATATTTTAGAAGTCTAACAAGAAAGAATTTTAAGTAATGCACTACATATTGAATCTAAAAGAATTAAAATAATCTAAATACTCACTACTACAAGATTTACTAATGACACAGCATTCAGTGATATATCCCACCAGTACATGAGACCCATAATATTGATCACAATTGAAATTACTGATACTGTAACTATAACAGCAGAGTGCAAATCTAACCCTAATAAAAGGAATGTTGCAACAAATACTGCAGAGGTGGATAAGCCAAGACTTCTCAAAGTATCGGGCCACATTGTTAGGTATTGTTCATAGAAAACATGCACAAGGCTGCAAGAGAAGCAGAGAAAAAGTTAAAGGAAACAAAAAATTTTATAAAGATATATGCTTAGTAATGAAAGAAAAAATTATCATGAAGTAAAAATGTTTCAAGAAATAATTGCCTGATTAAATAAAATTTTTTAATAATAAATGCTATTTTAAAATGTAGAAGACAGTAAATCTATGTATGCGTATAACATGATTTTTAGCAAATTAGTTTATCAAATCTAAAATAAATATATTTTACCCTTTAAAGATTGCTCTTAAAATTCCTTCACTTTTCTACATCAGTTATGTAACTGAACACATTTTTAAAAGTAGATAAAAACGCAGTTTATTACATTAATATGCAAATTGATGAATTAAAATGATTCAAAAGTTAAAGACAATGATTGTAGAATTTAATTTTCAAAACCTTTCTTTCTTTTTTTTTTTTTTAATGAAGTGTTTCATAGTTACACTTTTTAGGTATTTCAAAATAATGCTCAAATTACTTTACATGTATTGTATTCTTATGATATTCATTAATATTTTGATTGAATTCAGTAAAATACAAATAATTAAGAATTCATATAACATTAAGAACATGATAAAACATATAATATTTACATCATTCATACAATGAAGATTTAAATGATAATTTCAGACATTTTCTCAGCTGTTAAACCCTTCTGTTAAAATACAAAATAATCATAATTTCCTTAGGTATAAAATATGAAGTTTTATAATTAACTCTTTGGGTATATTTGATGTATCAGAATGGCATGCATTTGTTTCGATTTATTTGTTTAAATGTTTTTGTGACACTAATTACCTTAAGTTATCTCAGAATTATGTATGAGTATATATAACAAATAATATGAAATGAATGAAATCACATATAAAATCCACTGCCTTTGCTTGCTTAAAAAATTAAATATACTCCAAATGAAATAAGTTTATTAAACAAATGTGCACCCAAAGGTTTAAGTGTAAAAGCATTCATTATAAAATTAACTTTCGTCAAAGTAAAAACTTGGGAGTAAAATAAAATAAAACAGAAAGCAATAAAACTCTAATATCAAACTTAATATTTATTCAAAATCAATACTTGCAAATTCAATATTAAATAAACTTCTCTAAGAATTTAAAATATTTGCAGCATTTTAAATGAATCTATTAAATTATATTCAATTTTCATCTTTGCTCTTTAATTATTTATAAATATTTCAAAAAATATGTGTCACATTATTAATGATATAACCACGATTTAAACATGTCATTGGCATAGAAACTAAAGCATACGATAAATTACTAAGAAAGCAATCAAACTAACCTGTAAGGGAAAACACGAATTTCAGAATTGTCTGTAGCATTTCTAAGAGATTCTGTTAAATTAACAGCAATTTTTCTTGACCAGTCCAGTGCTTCATAAAAATCTTTTGATGTCTTTAAAACCGTATGATAAGTCATAAAATTCGTAGCTAAAAAAAAAAAAAAAAAAAAAGGAATTACATTAACAAATACCTTTTATTAATCAATTTTTAATAGTCATTATCATAAAGAAAGTAAAAGAATTATGCATATTTTCAGAAAAGAAATCATTATGATACAATTAAGCATTATGTGATACACTTTTGCTATAATTAAATAATCACACCAAGGAAATAAAAATTTATATGAAACAAATAACGTTTATTCTCTAATGCAAGAAAACTCTGAAATAACAAAAAAGTAAGTTATTTGAATATTAGTAATATTCTAAAATTAGTGATGCACCAATAGAAGGGAAGGAAGTGGGTCTTTCTTATAAATTTAGATTACTTAATTTCTACTTTGGATTAAAGGTTTGAGATTTTTGTTTATTATAAATTAACATTTTTTAAATAAAAATTAATTTTCTAATGCAAGAATCAATACATATGTTAAAATGCAATTTCTCTTTTAAACAATCAAATTTCTAATAATGCATTCAAGAAATATTTTATTAAATATCGATACATATTAAACATCTTAAAAAATTGTTATTTAATATATATAATGAAGAATAAAAGAATTCCCTTCAGAAGAGAAAAAACAATTTACTCACCACCAATTTTTGTAGTATTCTCTGATGAGATTAATTCAATAGCAGAACCAAACATGGCTTTACCACTGTAAAACAAAATTTTGGAAATAATACATCAATGAAAAATAATTTTAAAAATTTCAACATTATTCTCTATTCTATTAATATTAACCACATTGGAATTATTAAATAAATAACTGTGAAATACTTAAAAATTCTTTGTGTAAACGGTAAAAGAATTTTAGATTCCATATTCACAGTAAAATTAAAAAAGTGAAATATTTTCTACCTAATGCACATAAAGAAAAGATTATAATTAAAACTTAAAAATAAATAAGTTTTTTTTTTTTGACGTGAACATATATTTTGCAAAAAATATAGTTTGTTAAAAGAAAGGCATTATTTAGGTCAGAATTTGTGTTCAATCAAAACATGTAAATATTATAAAGAAATAATAAACTGTACTTCAGAAGAAATTGAAAAGTGTAATTGAGTCATTTCATTACCAAATGATTAATTATGTGCAAGCATAGATATAAATGTTTATGAAATGAAATGTTTTTTAGGCATTTCTTTATTTATTATTTCATAAAACAATAAAAAAATATTTTTGCCACAGAAAAGAAATAATTTAATATGATAAAAACAATGAAAAAAATTTGAAATTTTATTTAAATCAAGTAATTTATGAAAAATTTTATTTGATAATTTATACACAATTACAATTGAGATAGGGAAAAAGATTACAAATAATCATGTATATGCATTTAATTCAGTTAAAAAAAATACTAGGTCATTTTTTCCCCTGCAAAAAATAGTTATAATAGAGAATACAAATTTGGGGGAGGGGAGAGGGATTGAAACAAGCACAAATTAAGAAGTCAGCCAATTTGGGAAAGAAATAAAATAGTTCTTTTTCACGTACAGCAGAAAATGCACATATGAAAATTCAATATACTTAAAAACAATTCAAAGATATATATCTTAAATTAGTAGCACTGAAAAGTAAGCACTACTGTAGATGTCTGCTTATGGATTATAAAGATCTTACAGATTTTATTTAATCTGCTGTTTATTAAAAAAAAGCCTCACCCTTTTGGACACTTTTCCCATGGGGAATCAGACAGGAAAAACTGTAGTCTTCTTATGAATTCTGCTTCTGATAAAGTAGTGGGATCTTTTTCTTGACACGATCTACACATTCCTTAAATTAAGAATAAAAATTCATATAATTAAAAAAAAAAAAAACATGTTTGAAGAATATTTAAGAAACAATAGTTCTTTGAGCAAAAATAAGCAAATTACAAATTTGTTAGATACTTTTGTATTGATGAGCGACATAAGATGGGCAGTGCGTTCCATTACTACGGAATTCATAACAGCACGATTCAGCTTGCAAGTATTCGAAATAATTGTCCAACCAAGACAAAGGCTGAAGAGCAATAAATGTTCTACAAATAATTTTATAAATTTAGAGACAAGTTAAACATTTTTTCAACAATTTAAAGTAAAAAGAAATTTTAATACCTATTTTTTACCATAGCCATTCTTCCCAATGCAGTGCTAATGGAATCGAAGTCACAAAAGCTATGTGCCGAGCAAATTTTTTTCTGTGCCTTTGGATCAGTGTAATTATAACCAGAACTTACACTAAAGTAAACAGGAGGCCCAACAGACAGATATTTTTCTAGAGATTCAAAATATTGCAGCATGTATGAATCCTAGTAAATAAATAATAAATAAAAAAAATCCAAATCATACAAGCAGTTTTATACCTCATGAGAAATGCACTACTTTCAATTCAAATAAATTTTGAATTTATGTAAAAAAATTAATACATACTTCAGGAACAGATAATTTCTGATCAAATCCTATTTCTATTTTATCCAAAACAGCAGCAGATGAACAAAGCCATGCCATAAAAGCTACCATCTATAAAGCAAAAAATATTTTATAAACATTCACTAACTGAAAAGAGACATTTTAAATAAAAGTAATAGAATATACATAAAAAGAACTTACCACAACATATCGAACAGAATTTTTCATAAGAAAAGGCGAGTATATATTTTTTATACTTTTAAACATTAGTCCTTCCTTGAAAGATGATTTTACATTAGAAATATTCTTTGAAGTCCTAATGCAACAGCAAACATCTAATCTATAAGTCTAAAATAAAACAGAAATTTAATTTGCAAAGATTTCAAAAGGTGAAACAATTTCTAATATATATAAAAAAATGTTTATGAAATATAAAATTAATATAGAAAGATCAATCTGAATCTGTGCCAAAATTAATCATGAATGCATTTTCATTCTTTTTCTAAAAAAACTAAATGATAAAAGTTTCTGCAATCTAACATAGATAAGTATTTCATTTATTCTTTACAAATAAAAGCAAGAAACATTGCAACAAACAATTTTGCTAAGTTTTTAAGCTATTGACCCCCTTTGAAATAATTGATATATATCTTTACTATGGAATGATCGTTTATCTTTTAACAAACCATAATCTTTATTTCGGCTGCCAAAAATAATTGCATTGACTGAGCTTACCTTTTTATTTTTATTATCTATAATGGACAATAAATTTAGGCAGAAAGAAAATCTGGCATCATCAGAAAAAGATCAGAAATCAATCTTTCATTATAAAACACACAGCATGCATATTCAAGAAGTTTAATCAATAAGTAGATATTACATTTTTCAAAAAAAAGGGCAATTAAAAGGGACACATATTATCTTTTCTAAAAAAAAAAAAAAAAAAGACAATCATTACGAAGACTGTGTAATTGGAAGTTGTGAATTTTTTTTTATCCAAATTGATTTTTTTTTAAAATCAAAGCACTTATTGAAAATAATATAAATTTACATGAGCTGAAAAGAAAATGAAAAGACATTTTTAAAAAGTCATTAAATTTGGTGAGATAAATAATGTTGATCTAAAAAACAAACATAACCTTACTTATGATTCTTTTAATATGAAATTAAAAGACAAAAAAAAAAAAAAGTTTTAGTTTAAGCATATATTTAAAATTTCCTATAATTAGGCATTTTTGAATTTAAATTGAATTCTTTGGTTTTGGATAGGTTTTGTTTCGTTTGTGCGTAGTGGAAAATATAAAATTTAAAAAATATGGCTTCCCCCCCCCTGAAATTTGTATTATATATAATTTTAGCAAGCATACATTTTTAGTTCTTAGGAGAGTTGGAGGAATCACTTTTGGGATTATATAAAGAATTTTTCATCATCAAATAACAAATCATTCTTTGAATAGTAATAAAAAAATATTATGATACAATTTTTTTTATTTCTAATAATTTATGAGACTTTTTCTAAAATGTCAGATAGCTTATTTCATTTATTAATTCAGTAGAGCATGAAAAATGGAATCTCATTTACTGCATTAATGCACATGACATTAAAAAAATTTAGTAACAAATTATAATTAATTAACTAACTATAAGGCACATTTTTTAACAATACTGATTCTTGAAAACAAATATTCAAATAAGCATACTAAACATACCTCTTGCCTTTTGGAGTCTAAAATGAAAAGCCCTAAGAAACAAGTCATTTGTAAAAAGAAATTCACTAGCAATGCCACACCAGCGTATAATGCAAATAAGCGCACAGCTGGCATTTTGGTCAATGTACCTATAAATAAAGCAAAAAATTCAGAAATATGGTAGTGAAGATTTCACTAGTTTTTATACAATTTTCATTTTTATAATTTATATGTATTTTGAGAGTTCAGGTTACTCTTTTAAAATAAAGTGCTTAACTGTTTTAATAATTTTGTTGCATATTTTTTCATTAGATATAATGTATTTATAGATTTTTTTTTTTTTTTTTTTTTTTTAAGGAAAGGATATTAAGTTTAACCACAGCCGATCATAATTGAACAATGCATAAACTTTGCTAAAGTTAGACATCACTTTATAAATATTGGCAAAGAATTGTTTGACTAGTAATGACATTTAATATTTAATAGTAGAATGTTGATGCATTTATTTTATTATTTATTTTCTTATAAAAAAGCAAATTTTAATAAACTAATTATTTATAGTTTAAAATAGCTCTCTATTTATACACTGGGAAGTTCAAATAGTAATACAACACAAAACAACAGTACGAGTTACTATATATGATTTAAAAATAAAGAGAAAGATCTTGAGCATTTCATTAGTAATGCGTGAATGTTTCCATTCCCAATAAACATAAAAAGCAAATGACTGATCAAAAAGTTAATACACTTCAAAATGCAAAGATAAAAAGGCACGCTTTTAATTATATAACTAAGTTTTTAGTTATTTTCCTTAATATTTAAAAATTAATATTAATATTTATTAATTATGAATTAGAGATAATTTCTAGTATTTCAATCAATTCACAGAATGCAAAGAAACTTTTTGCACCATGGGAATGTGTGGTTTTTTTTATTATAGAATATAGAAATGTTCAGAAAAGAGCTATTTTTGATTAGATTTTTCATACCAATAAAAAAGCAGCTTGACATAGAAATGCTGGATAATAACATGCTTGGAGCAACTTTCCCAACAACATAACCAATCCTTTCTTCTAGTGATTGACCAGGCTTTCGTTCTTCTCTCTATGTTCAGAATGTATAATTAAGTTTTCTTTATTTCAACAAAACAAAATGATAATGTACTAATATATGTTTATATAGAAGAATAAAATCATCAATACCTGAAACGCTTGTACCAGTATGAAAATATTATCCACCCCCACAGCTAACACCAAGAAAGGTATAACCTCGACAATAATCAAGGTAGCTGGAATGCCTAAGAAAGAGAAGAGGCCCAGAGAAGAAATCACAGATATAAGTACAATAAGTACTCCAAAGAAACCTAGAGTAAATTTTGATTCTACCTGCACAAAAAGAAAAAAAGAGGATACAATTAAGAAATCCTAGTTTCAAATGTAATTCTTTAATTCAAGTACTAATAATATTGCTAGATATTTAAATAAAATAATCAAGTAAAAACATTAAGGATTTATCTTTAAATTGAATAAAAACCATTAAAAAAGCAATCAATTATTTGAATTGGCTTTATGTTGTTAGGAATTAGTAAGTTTAAAATGAAAAGTTACATCTTAATACAGTAGATAAAATAACATAATTTTTTTTTAATGTATCTGAATACATAATAAATAATTGTTAGTTGGTTGAATAAGTAAAAATATTTTATTTTAAAAATGTAAATAGATTAACTAAATTAATGTGGGTTTTTTTTTCTTATTTTAAAAAGGGAATAATAAATTAACTTCATTTCATTAACAATGTTTGAATTTTCCCAAGTCACTGATTTAATAATTAGTAAACCGATTTCAAACAAATATAAAATTCAAAAGTCTGGGAATTCAAAATTTAATAATTACAGTGTTTATATACAAAGCAAGAAAAAGAGAAATTATCTAGAAGGCTTAATCTTATCTAGAATAACCTTATTAAATAAGATCAACCCAATTTAAAATGAACTTCATGAAATAAGAAAATATGAAATAAACAAAAATGAAAATAAATAAAAATTTAATACTTCTTTAAAGAATGCATAAAAAAAAACAAATTTTATATATCAGTATAAAGATTAAGGAATATTTTAACAAAATAAAATATTTAATGAAAAATGCTTAAAAAGTAAAAACTTTGGCTAATGTTCATATACCAACAAAGTCTTGCACTGATGATATTCTCCAAGAGAAACTGTGATGTAACCAAACATGAGGATGTAACTGATAGCCACTGTTAGAAGATCAGAATGACTGCCTCTTTCAATTTCATCTTGAATAGATCTCTAAATAAACACAAAAGATTTGTTGGTATTCAATTTTTTTAATCAAAACTACCTTAGTGTTTTAATTTTTTTAAAAAAACGAATAAATCTTAAAAACAAAAAGCAATATTTAGTACTGCAAAAGAAATTATTTTGTTCCGCCTAAAATAAAACTCTTGGCTGAAATTTTTTTTTTCTTTAGTTAAGCATTTTTATCATGCAAAGCATTAATGCATTGTATAAAATAAAGATACAATGATTAAATAAATTTAAAATCTTTAGTAAACCATCTGTTACATAATAATGCATATTTTCAATATTGTCAAATTTATCTAGGATAACTAAAACTAAATGCTATGTGGTGTTGCAAGAAAAGAAAGGAATTGATTCTTTCTGAATGTCAAATATTAAAATTCAGAAGTTAACACTACCGATGATTGGAAAAATCCAATGATACTACTGAACACATGAAACAAAATTAAACGAGTTCAAAAATAGCATTGATTCCTAATTGTAGTTAGCTTTCTTTCACTGAAATTATGTATTAATTTTTTTAAATAAAAATAACTGGATTTAAAATTCTTAAATTTATTTTAAAACGACTACTGTTAAATAAATATTATATAAATAATTGTTACATAAATAATTGTCTCAAAGATGCATCAATCTGTACTGAGAGTTCCTCTCAAGCTGATTTGTCAAAAATTATAAAATTATTGATTGTACTAAAATAAAGATTTTCAAATTTTAATAACTCGTTTAGATTTGGTAGCAGAAGATTGAAATGTCTTTGATTTAAATATAAGTGTCAATATTTTACTAGATATAGTTCAAAGCACAAATAAACAGTATAAAATTCAATTTTCATAATTTTTCAAATATACATTTATTGACTGAAACAAAATGAATTATTAATATCATTTGCATTTATTTAAATCCTTTTGAAAGTAAAATTGAAAACTCAATTATACAACAAATCATAGGAAAATTATGACACATCACACAGAAAGAATACACCTTTGAAAAAAATACATAAATTTAATAAAAAATTTCTAGTACACATAAGACTTCAGCACAGATAGAATTTATACATTCATAATTTTTAAAAAAAAAATATGTTTGGTTTAAATAAAAAACATTGCATTAGTGGAAATTTAATCACTTCCATTTCAAATTTAGGTTCAAATAAAGACAGATGACAAAAAAAGTAGGGAAATGCACAATACAATGAACAGAATGGTGTAAGACTTTTAAAATAGTACGATATATACGATTAACAAAATTTGAAGCTTAAAAATATTTTTAAGCCTAAAATATCAGGCTCCATAAAATATTTAATTGAAAAATTTAATGACTGGAAAATTAGCTCTTTTACTAAAGGTGGCTAATCAGTAATGAAGAATGAGTGTCTGCTGGTTGGCACCCCACTGGCCAGACTATTAAATGATCTAGATCTATGATCTAGAACTATTAAATTTGGCACAAATACACTTTAGAAGATGGGAATGTACAACAGCCAGTGATTTTCATTTTTTTTTTTTTGAAATTTTAAAATTGAAACAAGATTTTAACATATTTAATAATTAATAACATAATAACAATAACAATAAAACCTTTAATAGCAATTTAATTATAAAGCAATTTTTTTGTTTCAATTTTGAAGATTACTTAAATATATTTTTCACATAATTTCCAATAATAAATTTCATTACTGTAAATAAATTAAAACCCTTTTCAATGTTTCATCAATTATTTAATAGCACATTCTATTAATGAAAGCCATGGAAGAAAAGTTTTGTTTAATATTTGCACAATTTATATATGGAACAAGAAAGACCTGTACCATGGAAAACATGCAATTAGAATATTGATTAGTTGGACAGTTATGCCTTTAATATCACTACAATGCCCTAGAAATGGTTTCTATTATTAATTTTCATGTGAACAAGGAGTAATAGTGTAATGGTATTAAATGACTTTAAGGTATATCTTTAATATCAATATTACCTTAATACATGTATTATGTGTTAACCCTTTCGAGACTGATTTTATAAAATTCTCATTGTTTAAATATCCCGTGTGTCTTTAAAGGGTTAAAATGCTTTGTTGCGGGAATCATGAAAATCTAAGTTATGCAAAACAGATTTCATTGATAACCATCAGGATTGCTGGGAATATATGTTGGGTTTAATTTTAAAGGTAACTAGTATAAAATAATGAATTGAAAATCATACAGACTTAAGTATGGGTTATAGTATAATTTTTGTTAAAGAAACATAGTTTAGAAGCAGGAGATACTTTAAATTAGGGTTTAAAAGCAAAGGAGTTTAAAAGCTTTAAAAGTGAATTCAACTACACTTTAAGTCATAATAAAAAAATATATCTACAATAAAATCTTTTTTTTTTTTTTTTAAATTTTACATTCAACAACAATTTTAATTTAAATAGGTGAAGGAAATAAATAATAATACTCACTTCTGCTTTGTATGCAATATTCAGTAATGGATGTGAATAATTCTTAATGAATGACAGGAATCTAAAGAAATAAAAATTTAGATGATAAAAATTCAAGATAAGTATAAAAAAAAAGATATTTTATTAAAACTACATAAACATTTCAGTTCAAGAATTAAATTTATGAGCATGTAGATAAATGTGTTAAAAATAATAATAAAGAAAAACACTTACTGATATTCCCAAATCCTGGCTTTCAATGTCATGTCATAATCATTATAATTTGTGACTGGAATTGTAATAACTAATGCTTGAGCAGAATCATAAGTCTCATTAAATCCTCCGAGAACAACAGCAGCAGAATCAATAGGTCCACCAAATGGAGCAAAACATTTTGAATCTTTTGGAGCACTGTATGAAATAAAAACCAGCCTTAAATATCAAAATTAAAACATGGAATATTTGTGTTAAAGATAAAGGGGAAAAAAATTTACTTAGAACATCTTTTGAAATGTGTTAAATAATCAATCTTCCTTTGGAAAAAATCAGCATTGTTTTGAAAGAATCCAAAGATACTTTGTATTGAACAGGCTGAGTTGAGTGGTTTTAAAGGTGATAAACAAATGTCTTGTAAATGCACTGTTTCATTATTGAATGTGGCAGTCAAATTTTCAATCTGTAATTGCAAGTTTAGAGCCTGGAACAAAATAAAATCATTTAGTATTTTTTTTCTTCTTTAAAATAAAAGTGTATTTTAAAATTACATTTCAATTGATTATAATAAATTTGAAAGAGGAAAATACAATCTAATATCTGTCAACATAGTAAACAATATTATGCCTCACTTACACACATATAAGAAAAGAAGTTAACATTTCAAAAGATCATTTGCATTGAGATTGTTACAATTAAAACAAGAAAACTTTAGATTTATGTCATATCCAAGAGAAAAAGGACTGGAAAACAAGTTTTTGTTTTGTTTTGTCCCATAGAAAATTTAAAAGCACGTTTAAAATAATATGATTAATAATTTTTTTTTTTTTACTTTCTGGAACAAATCTTTAGTCTTACCTTGGCAGAAAATTTATTTGCAATAATTATAATTATTTTTAAAATAATTTATAATGAATGTAGGATATTTGAGAAAACACAAAACATTTATCTACTCCCACAATACTTGTACTGATATATATTTCTAACCACAGAAAAAAATTTACTTACAAATTTTACAATGCATTTTTTATGTGCATTTTTAATTTTGGATTATTAAAGTCTATAGAATTCACAATCACTCTCACTTAAAAAATTTTTTTGTCTCCAAGTCAGAACCAAGATTACTTCCATTTGCTTTAGATATTGTTTCAATATTTCATATAAAACAGAAGGGGGGAGGAAGAACCTCTCTCCTAAACAATGATTGTCTGAAAGCCATAATTCAAATTTAACTCTAAAGCTTGCAACTTTTGCCAATGAACTTTATAATGTATTTTAATCTAAAATTTATTTATTCTTCCATATCTTGGAAAACATGTTAGATCATCATTTACTCCCAAAGATTTAACTTAGAATTGAAAATTTTAAATAAGTCACAAATGCTTATATTGATGCAATCTTTTCCAGGTTTCACATTTGCATTGTAAAAGCACTTTACTAAAAAAGCAAGAAGGATAAATCTTGAATATGTGCTATTTTTTTTTATTTTGGTGCATAGATTTATGGCTTGTAGAAAATGCTATTTTTATTCTTAACAGTTACCAAAAGAGAAAAAATTGAAAACTTATCGTTTTTAAACCCCATTATAATAAGCAACCCAGAATATTTGACCTCCAATTCATTAAAAAAAGATGAAAATTGTCTTTAAGTTTGTAAATATATATCTCCCAATTTTTTCAGAAACATTAACTTATTTTTCATATTTATATTTATCTTTATTCCTCATACTTGCTGATAAATAAAGAACAAAATCCTTGAAATTTGCATTTATAAACTTTTTTTTTTTTCACTGTAAAGCTATAAAACTATTGTTTCTTCAGATAACAAAATGTGCCATCTGCTGATGATAAAGTGAATTTTACAAAAATAAACTGCATTATTACAGAAGTTCACAAAAATAATTTTAAAAAAATTCTTACAGTAGTTGCTATATATCAGGTTAATTCTAATAATTGATACAAAATATGTAATTAAATTATAGACTTTTTTAAACATAATAGATTAAGTGTCAAAAATGCTTTGAAATAAAATAAATTTTCTACATAATTAATTAGAAATATTTCTAAGAGTTTAAAAATTTTAAATAGCAATATTAAATATTAACATATATAAAAATTTTATCTTTAAAATTAATTTTAAATCATAATGTCATCTTCTCACAACTTTTAGTTTTATCTGATATTTATTTGATTTTTATTTTAAGGATATAAAACAGAGTATTTAAAAATATTCTTAAATTATAAAATCAGATTAAAAATATAATATATTTACAAAGGATATCAACGTAAGGATGAAAAATTTATAACTTACAGCCAACAAAAAATCCTGTTGAAAAACAGGGCCCCATGAAATATTTTTTAATTCATGATTCAGAATGACAGGATGATAAAATGATTCCTTATTATTTGGTGTGATGATAATATGTTCTATCCTATAAAAAGGCCTAGAAAAGATATAAAAATTGAATGTAATAAATGAATATAATTTTATTAAACAAACATTATAACAAGACTATTATTGTATTAAAAGTAATGAGTAAGTAACATATTTTAAAAAAAGATGGAATTACAGTTTGGAAACAAAATTTAGTTAATAAGTTTTAATTTGCCAGGTAAATATTTTCTTGTTAAGAGCATTAAAAATCAAACAAAATTATGACATAATGGAATGCCAAATATTTATAAAAAAAAATTAAAAGAAAAAAATATTATAAACAGATGTCAAAACGTATTTGTTATTTGTAAACAAATTTAAAAGATTAGAAAAATAAAACCACATTAAAAATTTGAAATATTAATTATTTTGAACTATAAAACCACTAACCCAAAATGTCTATTATAATCCTCCATATCTTTTCGAGCTTCACTGTCAGATGAAACCCAAAGATCAACTGGATTTGTGGTAACATCAAAATTTAAGAACAAACCAAAAGAAAAGACACTACATATAAAAAGAGAAACAACCATAATAGTTATTGGTTTTTGAGACACATAAAGACCCCAAGATCTGAACTGAGTCTCTAAGCATTTTTCAAACCAACTTCCAAGCTGCTGAAACTTGGATGGACTAGATTGTAACTTTTGGGATCTTCTTGGAGAATTAATTCTTGATACAGGAACTGAATCTGAAATTAAAAAGAAACAAGTCTATAAAAATTTATAAAATGGCAAATTATTAAATTTCATAGTCCCCCCATTTATTATGTAATGTTGCAATAATTCTATAATTCAACAAAAACAAAATCTCAATAAACAATAGATATAAATTAACAATTCAGTGAAATTCATTACAAGTTTCACGAATTGAATTTTCAGATTTTATAAAATAAAAATTGTATCTCACTGATAAAAATAAGGTGATTTGAATTATATAAAGAATCAGCTATTACTACTTTATTTTATTTACAATAATAATTCAACATTAAAAAACAACAGCTAATTTTACAACTAAATGCAGTTATTCCATTTAAAGCCATTTACTATCTCATGGATATAGTAAATGACATACCGGGTATGGCATAAATTTATGCAAACTTCAAAAAATCATAATAAAAAAAGTAATGCTCGAAAAAAATTGCAGTTTGTGGGAATATGTTCAGAGAAAATTTGGATTTTGTTATTTCCATTAAAAAAAGTGCATTTAGAAAATGACCGATAGATGGCGCTCACACGTCATACCGAGACTGTTTATGCAAATCAGTATAGCTATAAAACAGAAGGCTGGAAATGGATCTGTCATTCGACGCCAGTAGCATGCTATCGCTACCGGATCGAGATTTAGTGGTTAAACTGTTCTATAAGAACGGTGAATCCGCGACTAAAGCATTGCGACAGTCACGGACGTGAAAGGAATTAAGGCGAATAAAAACCCATTTCATAGAATGGGATATTCAATTTAGTTCGCTGTTTTGAGGAAATGGGAAGATTAGAGGATCGTCCACGAAGTAGCAGACCATCCGTCATCGCTGACCGAGTCCCTGTTGTCCAAAGGGTCACGAGAAATGTGGCAGCCGAGACTTCAACGGGGAGTTCCAGTGCCCGTAAAGCAGGTAAAATAACAGGAATTCCGGAAAGGTTGATCCGACGCATTCTGCACGAAATTTTGAAACTGCATCCGTACAAGATAGAGGCATTTCACCAGTTGTTGCCAGCAGAATGAGAGAAAAGACAAACCTTTGCAACATGGGTGCTCGCACAAATGGAACGTGACTCACAATGCTTACTGAACATCATGTGGACAGATGAAGCCCACTTTTCATTGCATGGTAAAGTCAATACACAAAACAGTCGTATCTGGGCAGCATCAAACCCTCGTGCGTACACGACCAAACACTACATTCTCCACATGTGACTGTTTGATGTTGTTTTACTGCGTTCTTCATTCTAGGACCTTTCCTTTTTGAAGAGCGTTGTCCTGTATCCGGTTAGAAAACCTGTTCCGTTACTACAGAACGCTATCTTAGGCTTTTGCGAGACCACGTTATGCCTGCTTTGCAGCAATGAGGTGTGTTATCTTCCGGTACCTTCATGCAGGATGGTGCCCCGCCCCACGTTGCTAGTTCCGTTAAGACGTTCCTCCTAGACACATTCACTGAGGACAGAGTGATAAGCAGAGGATGTAAGAATGAGTGGCCCTCACGATTGCCAGATCTTTCTCCAGCGGACTTTTGGTTGTGGGGATACTTGAAGTCTCGTGTCTACCGGGGCTCTCCTGCCACTTTGATGAAACTGAAAGATGCCATTCAATTGACCGTTAGTGGCATCGATGCCGACATGTTACACGCAGCTGTAATAAGCGTAGTTACGCGGCTCACTTAATACCTTGTGGTGGCGGTCATGTTGAGCATCTTTTACTTTAAAATAAAATGTACTATAACGTTACTGATTTGCATAAACCGTCTCAGTATGACAGTGTGAGCGCCATCTATCGGTCAATTTTAAATACATTTTTTAATGGAAATAACGAAATCCAAAGGCTCTCTGAACATATTCCCGCAAACCGCAATTTTTTTCGAGCATTACTATTTTTATTATGATTTTTTGAAGTTTGCACGAATTTATGCTGCACCCGGTATATAATTTTGATAATTCTTAAATCCTTTCAATATTTTTTTTTGTTTTTATTTATCATAAACATGTTTTTTAGAAAGAAAGATTATTTTCCAGAGATTTTGTAAATAACTTTGCAAATAAAACTTGGTTTCCCTTCAAAATAAAAATAACAACTAAAGACCTTAGGATGAAAACTGATATATCAAAATTAATTAATATTATAATATTCAATACCATATACCAGAACTTTTAATAAATTGTAAAGGTTAAAAAAAAAAAAAAAAAAAAGAGAGAGAGATTATTACAAGTAAAAACATAGAATAACTAAAAGAGGCATTTTACAATATTTTTACATATAAATTTTAAAAAAAATTACTTTTTACAATCTGCAATAGATTAAAAGCAAGAATTAGAAAAGATTTCAGAGATCAAGTTTTCGTAAAAATAAGATATTTAAAATAAAATGTAATTAAAAAAATCTTTTAAATAATTTTATGACGATTGGGGGGGGATGATCTTAAATAAATGCAAGGGATTTAAAAAACATTTTTTTTTTTTTTTTGCACAGGAAGTTACATCAACAAAATTGGTGGAGAAATAGTTACAAAGTCACGAAATGCAAGTCTCTTTTATATATGGGACAGAATAATAATTTAATATTTGATGAAAATTGATAAATGGTTTTAAAGCCAAGGGAATAAAAAGATAAGGCAATATTAAAATGTCTTATCAAAGCCATTTTTAGAAAGAAGAATCTTAAGAATATGGATAGATACTTATACAACACAAAAATGTAATAACAGATGTTCAAAATTTGACATTTATTTCCAAATATTTTGATAGGTATTAGCATATACCTTGCATAGAATAATAATTATTTCCCATTTTTCACATAAATAATGAATGCCAGAATAATTATTCTGAATAAAATTTTAAAAACTCACTTGTTTTCGATCGAAGAGGTTCCACTTCTTCTAGAGAACCAAGATTAACACTAGTCGGGGAAGATGTAGAATCTGGCATAGGGAACAATTGTTGATCAGAAGATGTAGAATCTATATGTTGAACAAAGCCATATTTATACCAAAATAAGTAAAATAGACATTCTTGTAAACAGTGATAAAAAACGCAGCCGTGATCATTAAAATCAACTTACGAGAATAGCCAGGATTCTTGTGGCAGCAAAATATCATTGTGATTGTAATAATGGATAAAACAAAAATCAAAGTCGCAACAACTGTTGGACCATCTCTTTTAAAAATGCGGAATGGTTCAGGTATAATAACTAATTCAGGAATAACTGGGGAATAACTTAACTCTTGAACTGAACAAGCTTCTTTACAGTCATAACAGTTACATGCACTCAAATCTGGCCGGGGAGCTTCTGAGCATCTAAAAGAATATTTAATATTTTAAATAAATTTATTAATTGCTTAAATGTTATACAGAAATAAACACTTTAAGGATTTTTTAGTATTTTCCCATTGAAAGTTACAAAATTTAAAGTAGAAACTTTATGATATAACAGTAAAATGTAACTAAACAAAATCATAAAAAAATTGGAAAAGCTTAAATAGAAATTATATTGTTTATCAAAAGTATTTGGTACAAAAAGATAATTAAAGAAGTTTTCTTCAAAAAATTTTTTTACATGAATTATGCTTTTAATAGATATGTGCTTATAATTTTACTACAGACAACTTAGACAAACAATTAAATGATTATCTTGACCATTTTGATTTTAACACTGGGCCTTTAAGGGTAACCTATTGATTTTATAATTAACTTAGTTATATTAATTTACAAAATGGATTATCCCAACAGCTTTAAGGGTTAATGGGAATATAGTTTTGAATGAATAAGAGCATAGTTTCAAACAGGAGGGAAAAAAAATCTTTTATTTGATAATAGTGTTATTAAGATTTTAAAAATAATATAAGAGTTATATTTCATTGATTAGATAAGTGAAAATGGCATTAAAGCTTATAATATTAAAGTAGCTAATCAAAGCTATATATATATATTGTTACAAAAATTTTTCTCTACAATAAATACCGCCGATAAATCGTAATGACGCAGCGCATTTAATCTCTAATAGTTCATTAGTTCAGCAGCTTTCTTGCTGTCTCATCCTCTAATTTCTCTTATTTGTCGGCGACTCCAACCACTCGCACACACCATTTTTGACGATCCACACAACTTCTCCCGATACACACGACACGACTTCTTCCCCGATACAGATTGCCTGTCTTTTATAGTTCCGGGAGGCGGGGCTAGAATGTTCAGACCAATCAGGGCGCAGCTGGCTGTACCTCGTGTCTTAGTGGATGGATCGTGAAAGTTCTCGAACTTTCTGGTATTATCCATTTAGTCGCCAAACTCGCCAAATTTATCGCCAAGCCGCCAAATGCTCGCCAAGTCTGTCGCCAAGCTCTAAGTTCATTGATCTCAGCACGTACAGGACCGATCGTACAACGGTCTTTCTTACGATGACTCTATTCGTGCCGGGTAGCAATATTATAGGTTTGTAACAATATATATATAAAAACCATATAATGATAGTTTGAACAAATTTGTCAGAAATTTAAGCTGAACAAATAAACACATAATTTTTTGTAGTACCCACTTGAAATGAGGCTCCTTCATAGGATAAAATGTGTGCCCATTGATGTCCACTTTATCTTCAACATGCAATATGTATTGACATTTAAAAGGTGAATGACCTCCTTCATATGGAGTTGATCCAAGAAATTCTAACCACCTCTCTGGACTACACTCCTTGCTGCCCCAATAACCACAAGCAAAATCCAAAAATAGGGTACCAGGAATAAAACCCTGTAATTCTTTACACGAGTCAAAAAGACTGTAAGCATATCTAAGTGGATGAAAGAAAAATTAATAATAAATAAATACAATAACATTAAAGTAAACTATAAGTACAAATATTATAAGCTATTAATATTCAAAAACTTTTAATATTTTTTAGAGGATAAGTAGTTTGGAGATAAAAATACATATGCACTACTACTACTGATAATAAAAGGTAATCATTACATTTTCATATAATAAGTATCAATTAATATATTTTTTATAAAAGGTAATTATCAATATCTTTATAAAGATTTTATTTGTTTTTAATGAAAATATGTTTTGTGTAATCTTTACCCCAGCGATTTTATATCAACACTGTCTATTACCTGTGGAATACTGCTTTATATGACTTAGCAGCAATATATAGATAGTGATAAATTAAATCTTAAATAAACTTACAATTCTGATAAATGATACTCTCCTTCTTCAACAATTTCGTCTTTAGATTCATTATCTTTTCCATTCCAGTATGATTTGGTAACAGTAAAAATTTCATTTTGATGAGGTGAGCATGACAAAAAACAAATTAATTGACGAAAATTATGATAACATGAAGGACATCGAGAAAAGCCTGAAACCTCTGCTACATCCATTTGCTCCTTAAAACCAATTAACTGTTTTGTACTGCAACAGACATGAGGATCATCATCTAAAGATATAAAAAAATGTATATAATTTAAATTTTCCAATTGAATAAAATAAATTAATATTAATTATAATATTTTACAAAACTTTTTTAAAACTAATATTTCTAATATACAACTTAATTTTTCTAATACCTGCAAATAAAAAAATAAATATTAAATTAGTGGTAAAATTTCCAGTACTTACAAATGAATTAGAATAAGTAAAACACTAAAAAAAAAATCCACATATTGAAAATAAATATTCAAATATTTGCAACGTGGTTCAGATAAATAAATTTAAAATTATGGAATTATACTTTGCTCAGTTAATAATAAAAACAACTCACAAAATGTTTGTGAACATTAGATTTAAAATTAACAAAATTTATAAGACTATATAAATTGTTTCAAAGCTCCTTCACTTTTTTTTTTTAAAATTTCTGATGCTATTTTCCCACTTTTTAAAAGTTTCACTGCTGTGCCCATGTCTTAAATTTGCAGCATATTATTGATATTATATAATAAAAATGTACCAATTTTCTATGAAACTTCAAATAACTTTCTTTGTTGCATGCTATACAACCATATCTAATGAAAGCTAAATGTTTTAAAGAAAGTGCAATTACAAAACCATAAAATCAGAATTTTTAATGCTTTACATTCCTCATCAATTAATCACATTTTTTTTTCCTATATTATTTTTATAAAGTAAGGTCTAACATTTATTTTAACATGATTTAACTTCTTTAGAACAGAAATTCAAATATGGCAAACATTTCACATAACTTTATCAAACAGATTATGTATCCTACATGCTTAACTTCTACATGTAAAGGTTGTAACATAGTAAATAGTCACATGTACCGAATTGAGTATTTTTAAATATTTATATTTTTTTAATAAAAATAAGAATTTATAAAAATCTTGAGAATTCTATGGACTTTTAATTTCATCAAAATAACATTTTACATTTAAAAAAAAGGATGCCATTTAACCAGATAGAGAATGCAAAATGAAGGAATCGAAATAATCATTCAGCTTAGTAAATTTTATGATTTATAATATTTCAAGATGATTTTTCTTATAATGCACAAAACAAGATTTATAAAATAAATATTTACTTAAAACCTTTAACAAAACAAAACCCGCCCCAAAAAATATTCAAACAAAAGGAAGGAGGGACTTTAAAAAAATTTTTAGAAGCATTATATTATTATAAAACTCTTTTTATGATGATTTTTTTTTGAGTTAGAAATTATATTAGAAATTACTTTGCATTGGTTGCCATTAAACCAGTTGATATGAATATTGTAAAAAGTTTTATTTCAAATTTGAAAAATTGCTTCAAATTTTTAAGAAGGGGAAAAAAATAAATGAACGGGAATACTATGTATTTGCACTTGGATTAGCAATTCATTTCACATAGCTTAAAATTTTTAAATTATCTAACCAATAAATATAAGGTTTGAAATACATTATGGTATTAACTATGGATGATTTTACAAACAAGAAATAATTCTAGAAATTACAAGTCGAAATTCCTTTAAAAATAAGTATAATAGGTCTACTGAGATAACTAATAAGCAAGTATTTTATTTTCAAATTAAAGCAGAATTTATTAAAACATAAAATAAGTTTAGCTTTAAAAAATTAACAAAATTACTTATTTTATATGTAAATTAGGCATTTTAAATCAAACAATTTCTATATATTTTGCCCGGTTATGTATTTTTCCTTTCTTTTCAATTAAAACACCAGTCATTTGAACATTTTTAAAATTAGAAACCAGCTCCCAAATCCAATTCAACCTTTTTTTTTCCCCCTTTACAAATTAATTATAACATGTTTTTTGCAAGAAAAGTTAGTCCAAGGGTAATTTTTAAGTGATGCTGCATTAATTTACACCTATCAGCTTTCTTAAATAAATGTTTTAAAATTTTCATGAAGTTGCAGATTGTAATTTTCTAAAACATGTAACAAAAAAAAAAATCAAAGACATAAATCTTAATTAGAAATACAGCATATTTCAAAAATTAGCAAACCAAATATTTCAGTTTTTGGAAATGTCTCTCTTATTAAATCTGTCTATTTTATGGCACGAAATTATTTGCTTGTCAGCAAAAATCTGACAGTGTGGCAATCAATGTTTCAATAAGATCTTTTGTTAATAAAAACAATTCAAGCTAATTAGTTCCCAATAAATATAATGTTCCAATTTAAAGAAACATTAACTTACTCGTGACAAATTCTGGACAAAGATTTTGAAGAAGCTGAACTGCTGTTATATTACCATCAATAGGAATATCTTTTTGCAATGGCTTTGGTGGTCCATTATAAACACAAGGAGCAGGCCCATAATGTCCTTTACATTGATCATACATCACACACTGTCCATCTTGTTTGGATGATGTCTGAAATCACAAAAACATTTTTTAAAGCTATTTTAAAAATCTAAATCCTAATTTTATTAACATTATGGTAAAGTAAGCAGTTACCAAATTAATGATTGGAATAAACAGGAAATTATATTTTCTTTATACAACACATAAAAATTTATTTAAGAGAAAGTCAAAATCAGTAAGAAAAATAACAACATTGCCAATCATGAAGCAAAAAGATATAAGAAATAGATATTTTAAATAGGAAGCAAATAATTTATAAAATAAAAAAATAAAAAGATACAAATTAAGTAACAAGATGGGAGACAGTATTAAATGGAATACAGTGAATTTAATTTTAACTAATGATAGCAACTTTAGCACAAATTAATATAAAACCTTGTTATCTTGTTTTTGCAGAGGTCCATGTGTTTTGGAAGAATCTGCATCATTAGTTACATTACTTTAGTTAAATTTCTATTTTTGCCTGTTTAAAGTAAAATTTTAATCAAATTCTCTTTATTTACATGCAATTTTAAATTTATAAAGAATAATATTTTAGCAATAAAGCTAATTCTGTTTAAGTTCTGTTGAATTAAAAAGGATTATTTAAATTCAGACTATGCAATGACAAAAAAAAAAAAAAAAAATTGCTACAAACTATGTCAGATTGGGTGCAATGTTATTTATACAATTTATTCAACCAATGCAATTAAAAAAAGAAATCTTCACATCGTAAATTTTATTACACCTAATACACTGCAATTATTAATTAAAACTTTTTTATTACAAATATAAATTACATAATTTTTTTCTCAATTTTATAAAAATTGAAATAGTCCTTTATATTTTTTGCTGGGAATTTATTATATTTCTTTATATTAACAATTTTGTCTAATTAGTATTTGCTTACATTTTGTTTTAAATATTTAAAATCAGAGAACAAAAGAAAGAAAGATAAGCTAAGTGACTAGAAAAAAAATGCAACAAATCAATATTTACATACAATACCACGATACTAATCGCCAACAAAAAAATGCTGGAAATAAATATTACTTCTTTTAAATTCAATCGTATATGTGCAAGAAATCAATTTAAGAGTTTTATTTGTCTGATATTGCAATATAATATGGCATCACTGATGGGGGAAACAAAATGAAGAATTTACCATACCTTGCCTTATAAACTTTTGATGCAATTTAGAAGTTACTTCCTTTAACCTATTAGCCATTTTGAATTCTGTACTATTTGATTAGAAGACAACTTTTGTTTTGGAAATATGCAATCAGTTTGATTCAATTGCTATTCATAAAAAAATTGAGAAACTCATGAATTCTGTGTAAATTTTACATTATATTAAAATGTATATGATTGACACAATTTCAATTTATAAATTTAAAAATAAAATAATTCTATACTCTTAGAATAGCCAAGTAGTTAAAGGCATATCTGTAATTTTCTAATTTATGTTCCAAAGAAGTGAATATTTAATATATAACTTAGAAGATATATGTGATCAGATTGAGAGGAATTAGGAATAGTTAAAATTACGATCTTATGGCTTTTCAATAAAATTTTTTTATAAGAATTAAATTATCAATATAAATAATTAACTAATTTTATATATATTTACAGCAAACTGAAAGAAAATCAAATCTTATTACAATAAATGTTTATTTTTTCAATAATATTTTTAAAAATTAAGCTAATCCTTTTTTTAAAACATAAAAATTAAATATGAAATTACTGATATTTTAAAGTTTCAATAAGTTTTATTCAAAATTCTATCTTTAAAAAATATTTTCTTACAGTTATTAATTTTAAAATACTCCAGGAGCGTAACATATTTAACCAATAATAATAATCAATTTCCAACTAATTTTATATATATTTACAGCAAACTGAAAGAAAATCAAATCTTATTACAATAAATGTTTATTTTTTCAATAATATTTTTAAAAATTAAGCTAAATCTTTTTTTAAAACATAAAAATTAAATATGAAATTACTGATATTTTAAAGTTTCAATAAGTTTTATTCAAAATTCTATCTTTAAAAAATATTTTCTTACAGTTATTAATTTTAAAATACTCCAGGAGCGTAACATATTTAACCAATAATAATAATCAATTTCCAATGAATTTTTAATTATGATAACTTTACTATAATGAATAGTAAATTAATTATTTATATTAATAACAAAAAATTCATATGGAATCTGAAGAAAAGCATGAAAAATTTCTTATATAATATAATGTTCAATTAGAAAAGGAAATGCATATATCCGATCTCCAATAAAAAAAAAATGTATGGCAGAAAGGAGGTGAACTAAATAAACAATTAGATTAACTACAGGATATATTTTAAGTAATTAGAAAAGATAATGTATTTTATTTATAAACTATAAATTATATACATATATATATACAGAGAAAGAGAGATTTTTTAAAAAAATTTTGGAAGTCATAAAAAGATATTTTCTTGAAAAGAGATTAATCAAATGAAATCAAAAACAAAGAGAGTAATTTAATCTAAAGTGTTAAAAGGATTTGATATGAAAAAAATCCTATTATGAAAATAGAATATCCTAAATTATCATAAATAAATTATTAACATTAAAAGAAACATTCACACATAATTATTTTGAATATTACACTGAGCACTGCATTTTAATACCACTTGCATTTTTTAATTTAATTACTTTTTAAATTAAAAATTTAATGAATAAAATACTTTTTTCATTCAAATTATGACAAAAGTAAGAAATTTCTATTCAAGAAGGATTTTACTTTTAAAAAATACAGTAAAATAAATAAATATAATTTATTAAGTTTAATTTACACATGTTCATTACACATGCATAAAAACTTGTGCAACTGCAGTTAAAAAATTAAGAAGGAAATCATACTGTAAATCAGAAATTTTAAATCCGCTTCAATTTATCTTGAAATTCTTATCTAGGAATAAGTTTAACATAGAATTGATTGAAAATTAATATTTAAGCTGTTACGTTACATTTTTAATATTCTAACATAAAAAAAAACAAACCTAGAATAAATAGATATTGAGAAAAAGCAATAAAAGCAAATTTCACAGAGCACCTAAAGATTTTTTTTTTATTTACCAGGAAAGTATATGAAAAAAAACAAATGGTGCAAAACCAATGAAAGAAAAAGAAACCGAATTGCATCTCATAACAACGATGAAAAATATTATTCATTACAACTGGAAATAAATCACTATTTCACTATAACAAGGCATTTGTGAAAATATCATATAATGTGCAAGCATCATTTGACTGCGATATTTGTTTTAAAAAGGGATTAATAAATAAGTTTGCTTTTATTTTCAATCTTAAAATAATTTCGAAGTTTTATTTAAAAGTTTATAGATTTAAAAAAAAAATTGTTGGAATGATTTAATAGTAAGCCAACTCGATTTAATTACATTTGGATCAAATTATTTTTTAATTTGTAAATTATATTCGAAATAAATTTAATTAAAAAGTAATTAAAAAACATATAATTATGAATTTACCGCCAAACCCGGGGTGTTGACCTCACCGTCATGGTACGGATTATATAAATAAAACAACCACAGCTGAGATAACTCAAAAGAAAAAAGTCACACACTTATTTTCAAAAAGTTATATTCGATAAAAAATATATAAAATTTAGCATTTTAATACTTACAGTGAGTAAAACTTGATGAAATGAAGATGTGAAAATGATCAAAAATACTATTGAACACATACTAATATATTTTTTTTTGATAATTTTTAAGCTACTTTAACATCCCGAAGTAAAGAAGTCCGCGGAGTAGAGTTCTTTCCCTCTGCTCAGTTTCATAACTTATGCTAAATCAAAGTAAACAACGACATCAACCACTCCTGGCCATTCACGTTAATGCGCATGTGCCCTTCATACTCAATCTCTTCACCTCATCTAAACAAGCGGCATATGACCTTTTATTTTTTTATTATTTTCATTGCTTATTCTTTTTGATGATTTTCTTTTTCTTGCTGAGAATCGAGGCAAAAAGTTGTAGCGCAATTATCTTATCGTACTTTCGACCAGGCTTAAGGCTATTTTCTGTATCTCTCTCTTTTTTATCTGATGTAATGAAAAGTGAAATCTGAATGAGGAAAATTACTAAAGTGAGTGTGACAATGACAATAAGTTTCAGGCATTCTCGACAGGAAATAGCAGTTTAAAGAATCATTCAAATGAAAAGGAAAGGAATTGAAGTTGCTTGGAGAAGTAGAGCTTTAGAAAGATGCTCGATAGTAAACTGATATCACATTAATCGGAATTCAAGATAAAAATTGTATCTCAATACCGAAACTTAAAAAGAAAGATATTTCAAGAGATAAATAAATAATCGAATGCCTTAAATAACTTTGTTTTATTTTTATTTGTATTCTTCTTAAAATATTTTATTTTTTTACTTGCTATTACTACTTAAGTTTAGTATTTTCTTTTTCTTCATTTCAAGCCAAAATAATCAAGTCATCCACATCCCAAATAATATAATGTTAGTTTATGTTGTAACAATAATTGCCAATACTTATGAATATCGCAAATATGTTTGAGCTACATGAGGAAAAAAAAAAAAAAACCCAGATTGCAGATATACCTTTCCAGAACTATTATGCTGCGTGTAAAAGAATTTTATGTTCCTAAATGTTCTAGGGGTCCTTATGCAATGGAAATCTTGGGTCCCAATTTTTCCTTTAAACATTCAAAATTTAATATTTTTACCAATTTTAATTTAATATTCATGTAAGTAGTTTTAAAAACAAGTTTCGACATGCTAAAATAACAAAACGCTTAATTGCATATCACTTTCTGAAATTTGGCTAAAATATAGCCCAATTAAAATTTAATTATAACTTTAAACACAATAATAAAATAAATTGATAAAACTTTTTTCGATACAATTTGTATAATATTTGATAATAAGATTAAATTTTTTAATTATAAAGCTCCACATTTTTTAAATTATAAAATAACATAATATAAAACTTGTAGACGTTAATTAATTAGGGATAATGTTCCAACATTATTCAAATAATGACCTAGTATGAATAAGCTGCATGGCTTTTACAGTTAAATGAAAGCACAAAATCAAATAACTATCAAAATATTGCAATTTTTTTTTTTTTTTTTTGAAGTCTTGGAGTTCCTTCATTTGAAAAGCCCCAAAAGCAATTGCCCTCTTTATCTTTTTAACAATCTGGCCATGTTTATAGTACAAAATACTCTACCATATTGTAAGATATTCAAAATATGAAACAACATCGTAATGTGTACACAACAATATCTTTTGTTAATAAAGAAAGTGCTCTGAACAAAGTTTTAGGTGCTGTTATAGATATAAACAAGCAAAAATATTTGTAAATCTTTAAAAAAGTTGATGATAGCTCCTTAGTTGTATTTGGGGTTTCCAAATTTTTCCCCCATATGATACAAAAGTAGAAGGGTAAAAAAAAAAAAAAAAAAAAAAAAAAAAAAAAAAGGGTTTAGAAGGGTAAAAACCATCCTGTAAAATGCAGTCTTATCTCAAGAAATTCCTACTTACCCTATAAGCACAAGAAATTATCCGATATCTCCACGATATTGTTCGACATTCTGAATACCGGCCAATATCGTGAAGATATTGTAACAATTTTGTTCGGCATTTTGCACCAATAAGATATATTAACACAAAATGTCCAATAATATCGTTACGAGTTTTTCGTGAAGCTATATAGCATTCAAAATATGGAACATCCATCGAGGAGATATCGTAAAATATCGTCTGCAAATAGGATTACAAGGGAACTTCTATAATGAATATAGCTTTATTAAAGAAGTTAATTATTGTTTAATCACTAGTTTGTGACAAAAATATGTTAATCTGTCTTGATATGACATATGAACATCATTTCATCACTATAATAATCCTTCGAGAAATCGAATATCCATATAAGCACAAAATATTGTACGTTATTTCTGCGATGTTCGATATCCTGAATGGAAAACAATTTCGTGAAGATATCTTAACAAATGATGTTGGTATTCTGCGTTTATTGGGGTATCTGACCAAATTAGAAGTAGGATACTTCTTATTTAAAGAGAACTCAGGGAAGAGAATTTAGGGATATTCAGTCTAAAATAGCTTTCTCAGACCGTGAGGTTATTAATTAGTTTGTGTGTTCCATCTCTGTTTGGCTTTCTCCTCCCCACCCTTTACATATGACGTTTGTCGTAGGGATTTCAATACCGATCTGAAAAATTGAATCAGTCTAATGTTACAGTCAATCCTTCTTATGACCAAGTGCTAAAAAATCAGCCTTTCACTTTGATAACCACGGACATAACCTTTGAGACAGTCCTCCACCCTCCCGAAAAAAAAAAAATGTTGCAGTTATCATGATCTTTGATTCTCAAACTGGACAACGAATTTAGTCGCTAAAATAAGTGTGTAATGAACTCAAACAAACTTTTTGGGGGTGTTATGAGCTAAGGAATAGTTTTGCAAAATCATTTCAAAAATATTATAGCATGAAGATTTTCAAACTGTCAACGAAAACTAGAAAATATAATTTGATTAACTGCTCAATTTCTTCAAAATTCTGAACAACATTGTTTTGATATCTTCATGATGGCATTTAGAATATCGAAGAACATCGGGAAGAAATTCAAATCTTTTGTGCTGATTGGGTTGCATTTTTTAATATTATGTATGCCAAAGTTTACTTCAGAAATATTCAAATCAATTTCGAATTAAAAAAATTCTTGAGGATAGGACAATCTATATTCATTAATTGAATTTTAGAATCGATGGAGCAGTTGTTCAACTCCTCTTTTATTGCATTGATGTATTTATATAATAAATAAATGATTCTAGAAGTGCTGTTAATATATGTTGGTATGTGATGTTTTTTACTGTTTCTCAGGATTTTAAGATGCAGAGCTGTGTTGCCTTCTTTTGCCCCAATACTCTAGTAGTTTTTGTATCATTGTTATTTGGTTTCTACTAAATTATACATTCTTTTTTTTATGAATTTATACTTTTCAAATATTGATTATACAGTTTTTAAAGTAGTTTTCAACTTTCTCCTGCTTTAAATCAGCGCATGATTTATGATTGTCAATTTGAACTTTTTTTTAATGAATGATCCTTTATGGAAATTCCTTTTAAAATATGTCGTATAATTTTGAGGCATCTATAAAATTTACAAAATTCTCATTAAATGAAACATATTTTGTATGGAATAATATTGCGCATAAATTTCCATACTGCATGGAATTATCTTAAAATTAATGAACGGAATTTTTTATATTAAAATCATTCTTTCAACAGGTCTGATTTCGGTTAAAAATTAATAAACTGAATTAAAAAAAAAAAGCATATTCTAATAAAAAATGTCAGGTCAAGCAATAATTACTTGTGAGAATCATTTACTGCTTTTTTCATTGCTATGAAAACTTTACTTTAAACACCATGAGCCTGGAATTATAAGGGAAATTTCGATTACTTTCAGTGCCCTGTAATGCTCTAATAAAAGAGCAGAGGAGATGAGGAGATTTAATCTAACATAATCCCTTCAACCATATAGGCAGGTGTTCCAAGACCATTTCCCGCGCCTTTTTACTAAAGTAAACAGCTGTATGCGTAATTATTCTGTTGCCCCTATTGCCCATTTTTCAAAGCAATATAATCGGAATGAATTAAGAAAATTATTCAAAAAGATTTTTTTTTTAACAATGAAGAATATTTTTTTCCGTATTTATTTAGTTCCGAAATAGATATTAGAGTTCAGAAAATTCTGATCTGGTAGTATGATTTATTTTGGCAGCAATAATGATAAATTCTTATAAGAATATTATGAAGTCAGTTCTTATAAGAATATATTTGGAATACATATATTTAATTAGTAAATTAAGAATAATATAAAGGAGAACTTCAGAAGTTCTTGTACGTTTTGGAAAGCATAAGACTGAGATACAAAAGTTATTATTAAATGGACACTGATTAACGTAAGTAGATCTCATTCTTCTTAACAGAGCATTTAAACAAAAATGTAGGCAAGCGTTTTACAAATTAAAAGCATAACTAGTATGAGCTATGCATATTAAAAAAGAAATTGCAGGAGAGACTAAATCCTCAAAAGTTTTGGATGAATCAGATTATTATAACGAATTATTATATTTTTTATAGACTGGAGCACGATTTGCAAACTCGTCAAGCCATAGATGAAATGATGGAAAAAAAAATTGTTCAAATCATTTTACAAGAAGATAGTTGAATTCAAAATTATAAAGTTTGTAACATAGTTAAATCTTGAGTCGTAAGTATTCTCAAGGGAAGGATTTTTCAAACTTTATATTTCTGATTTAATGAAAAATTAGTCAAAATTTTAAATATTTTTTTAAAATTAATTCGGAGCATGTACAAAACCCCATTATTACAGTGCTAACTATTTTTTGATAATTTTAATAAATTAGAAATATTTGTAAGCATATATTAAAATGTCAATTTTTTTGTTTTAGTTATAGACAGGTGTATTTAGTTCCAAACATGATCCAACAATTTTTTATGTGCAACTTATCGCCATTAAATAACTAAAAGAAATTTTAAAAATACACGAACTAAGCCTAAAACAATAATATGCTATAAAGTTTTACATTAGAGATTTGAATCGCCTTTTTTTTCTTTTTATTTTTTCGCATACTGAATATACAAAGAGAATGTGCTGTAATCTCTAACATATTCGAACTCTTGAGACTTTGACGAATCTCCATGTTTCAGAGCTTCTTTCACGTTTCAGACAAGTTCAGACTGAAAAACACATGTTTGGAATTGCAATGGTATTTCGTTTAACGAGAATAATTCGTTCTTGAATCTTATTTGTAATGCGAAACAATTTTTCCCACCAAATTTCTTGTAAAATAGGACAATGCGTTCCATTTATAAATATATATATATATATATATATATATATATATATATATATATATATATATATATATATATATATATATATTCAAATAAATTTATATGCGCTTGTAGCGCGCATAGCTACTGCCTTATCGGAGTGATGCTTCTGAATGTATGATGCAATAATTTTTCATGCTTACATCCTTTTTTTTTTTTTTTTTTTACGGGCAATTCATTTTTGTGTTGCTTCTATTATTCCTTCCTTTTCTAACCAAATCTCATTCGCAGCTTTTTTCTGTGACACAGAATATAATTCCATAAATTCTTTTGTGTTCTAGTTATGTTTTTCCACCAGACCACCGATGTCATTTGCTATCCATCTCCAGTTCGGCAATCATCATTCGCTTTGACTCTATTGGTCACAGATAAAATCTTATCAATTAAGGCTCCACATGTACTTACTATATGAAACGACTTGGAGTCGCAATTAACAACGCTATTCTGCTAAAACTTCTTCCATGTAGATATTAGGGCTTTCTTCTAACAATCGCTCAACACAGATTGATACAAGACATTCCAACATTGACATCTAGATATATCCCCGCTACTTGTTCTTAGAAACATAGCTCGCTTAGCGAGTCTGTCCGTCTGTTTACCCATTTCTATGAACATTATTACTCAAAAATGCTTCGAGTTATACGAAAGGAATTGGCATATGATTTTCACACTAAATGTGTCGATATATATTAAATTTTGAACAAATTATATTCAGAGGAAGTGTATTTGTGTGGCTGCTCGAACACAATAACTAAAAATGCAAAGAAATGATAAATAAAATTTAATGCACAGGTTTAGTGTTTGTAATGTAGATCCGCACGAAATTTGATCTTGTGTGAATCTTGCCCTTGCCCAAAGTTCATGATTTTATTCGAGGAGAGAGATATAATAACTTTATTAGAAAGCATGCGAGAAAGTTACAGGGAGACTACTTCCGTTGATTTTGTTTATGTATATAATGGCTGGTACAATTGTAATTAATTGTCAATTTACACATTAGGATTTTCCGAGTCATGAAATTAATTAGTGGGAAGATTTAAATATCTGCAGATTGTTTTATTCTATTTCCTATTTGATCATCATATATGTAAGACTAGATTGACTGCAGATCAAAAAAGAGATAAATGATTTTATTGACCAGAATGAGAAAGAGCTATTTTTTTCCATTTGTTTGAAAAGTGGGAAAGTAAGTTCCAATTTCTAATCCAAAAATTGATTTTGTAGAGATTTTGTTTGCAATTTGAAATTAAGTTATTAGTAAATGTTATTATACTATGAAAATATTTCATGAATGATTATAATTAATAAATATTAAGTTCATTAATTTAGTCACGGCAACCAATTTTGTTGGATCACATCTTAACACATTAAAAAAAAAATTCTATAGCGTTTTCCCCCCATAGAGAATGTATAATGAAGTATTAACTTTGAGATCTGCTTCGGGTATGATGGAAAGGGCCGAGGGAACATTGATAAATTATATAGGGTTTATGAGTTTCATATGAAATTATAAAATATTGTATGTGATATAATATTTGGTTCTGGGGAATTCTGATTTAGTCTTTTCACACAGACGATGAAAAAATTAATAGACCTAGAACAAACCACAGATAATGAACAGAGAGTTTTAAAGACTGCTCTTGAAAATGGATGATATGAGAGACCGGTGATCAGTGATGATTTATATAAAAGTCATGAGCTTTCATATGAAATCACAAAATGCAAATTGATACAGTGGTAAGAGTTGGAGAGCTCTGACATGGTCTTAAAAAATGTACAGTGGTGAGATGTTTTTAAAATTTTACTCAAAAATATTAAGCGTTGAGAGAAAATAGACCATTGATAATTTATTTAGGGCTCATGAGGGGTAAAAAACTGACGAAATCGAACCAGTAGTTCAAAGAAGAGGATGGTCTTAATTTAGACACGCTTTCTTGTCTATCTATTTATTCTTTGTTCGGTATAAATTTTGAAGTCAATTTTAAACTAACTTCCCGATGAGCTAGAAGATTGAAACTTTAAATGTAATTCAGAACTGGGTAACACTGCAAATATTTAGTTACTTTTTTATCTATTTGATACAAATTTATATTATTAAGTGTAGCTTATATAGAAATTAGTTTAAAATTGATTGCAAAATTTCATAAACACAAATTGTCAGGACAATCTGTATGAGATTTGAAGAAACTTTTTTTAAAAGATTTTTTTTGTTCCTTTCAAAAATATCGTATATTAAATTTTTTATTTAAATAATTATTGTCTAATTTATTTAATGGTATTTTCTTATTTATTATATGAGTTTTGCACTTTCTTACAGTTATATTTATATAATTTAGATATAAAGGATGGAAATAGAATGTACCCTATCTTTCATCATCATTATCATCAAGAAAATGCTATGAAGGACGTGAGGAACAAAAATTCTTGACTTTTTTCTAGCATTCCATTAAGCGATTAAGCCAAAATGAAGAAACAATGTTCACTGAGGTAGAAGCCAACTTCTTAAGTGAGAAATTTCTTTTCCGTATGATTCGCCAAGCTCTACAAACGAGATTTTAAAAGTTCAAGAGACTCGTTCGTTGTGAAGAATAGTTATTAATTTTTAGATAAGAATACATTAAGACAGAATATGTCAAATGAAATGAGTAGGCTGTTTTTCATCAGGAAACTGATAGTTCACATGTTGCAAACCAATTAAAGATGTATTGTATGCATTTTACAGAGATGAGTTACCTCAATGGATGTCAATGTTGAATTAGGTCTTTTAGGGGCCCTTAAGCCGTGCTGAGTTCGTGTCTACTTCTGTCCTCCAAGCTTTCAAATGGTATTTTTTTGCCAATTTTATTTTAATTTTATATAAATAGTTTTAAGCAGGGATTTCGACAAATTGAAACAGTAGAACATTTAAATGTAGATCATTATGTAAAAAGTTGGTTCGGTATTCTTTTATGCATGCTAAAATTTAAAAGTAATACTAAACGAGATAGTATAAAAAAAATCAAAACTTTTCTTAATTTTATCTAAATAATATTTAATAATAGGATCGGACATTTTTTCAAATTACGCAGCATTAAATTTTGTTAAAACTATAAAATAAAATCATATAAAAACTGCAATTAATGTTCAAAAGATTAAAGCTCCAAAGTTATTTTAAAGAATAATTGGTTTCAATTTGAATAAGTACGATTGTATGGCCTTTATAATTAAATGGGAACGCAGCATTAAATAACTTTCAAGACATTAAAAAAAACAACGAAGACTCAGGCTTCTAAGCAATTCCTATTTCAATACGCCTATCTTAATAATATGACTCTGCCTCTATGTCTAAGGGTTGTTCCTAAAGACTATCCTTTGTTTTGATTAACATATCGTAATCTTGTAAAGCAGCATTTTGGTACTTAAGAAGAAAAAAAAAATTATATAGCTAGACAAACCATTTTGCAAGAATGAGAGTTTTTTTTTTTTTGTTACATTGAATTTATCGCTTGAAATACGGATGAAATATGCAATTTGTAAAAAAAATAACTATGGAAAATTTCTTTACTTTTCTTAACTATGAAAGGTTCTTCTTATATATATATATATATATATATATATATATATATATATATATATATATAATAAAAAACAAAAACTTTTGATATACCCAATTAATCTTTTTAATTTCACTTTATTTTGTCTTTTCAAAAATAAAAATTTAAAAATTTATAAATAATATAGTAAAATTTGAAAAAAAAAATCATTGACAAATTTTAATATCATATAATGAAAAAATCATTAAACTGATATTAATTAATTTATTTGTCCGAAATTTGTTACAAATGCCATATATTTTTAAAAAAATATAATGAAATATCAAAACCATAATTCGCCTTCTTAATTTCGAAGTTAGGTCAATCCAAGCATGGATTCTAAAGTAACTTTATTCAGGCAAAATAGAATCAATAATGAATAATTTATTGCTTATTATAATATTGCGTTTCTAAAGTGAAATCAAACAACCCCTAGTTTGCATCAGATACTTTTGAAACATATTAATAAAGAACTTTAGACTTAATATGTTTCAATGAAATCGAGAATCGTAAATCTTATCAAATTTTACCAATCTTTTTAACTTATTTATATTTTTACCGCTATCAAAGTCACGTTTTAAATTTGCATTTGCATATTGCATTATTTGCATACGAGCGATAGAGAACTTGCAGCTGTAAAAATATCGACTTCACTGAAGAAAACAAATGAATATCCATACTGTCTGAAAGATATAGCTTTTCAAGATTTTAATTTATATATCAGTAAGATATCTTCCATTTAAAATTTTTAAACAGAGCTCATTATTTATTATTATAACTTTATATTCCACTGTTTTTTTTGGTCAGATTTGATATACTCTTTAAATCATGCATTTTACAGAATTAAGAAAATGAAACGGATGAAAAAAGTGATTAATATTAAGAAATTATTCGACATCGAGTTTTTTTTAGTTACAAATGTTTAAAATTAATTAAGATATAATATACATATTTAAAAATATGAAAAAGATTTCACATATCGTTTTAATCTTGAGGTATTTTGAAATATTTAATATTAGACATAATCATCTCTATCTCTATTTCTACTAAATATAAAAATGAATGTGTGTGTCTATTGACGCTTACAAACTAGGCTGTTTTGACCTACAGCTACTAAATTTGGCACATGCATACTTCGAGGTCGGAAATGTGTACCTCGAAACGATTTTTTTTTGTTAAAATTTTAAATCGAATTTTAGTTAATAAAAAATTAAACTGAATTTTGACGTGTTCTCCAAAATTTCCAAAAATATCTACTGAAATGAATTTTCCATCATTTTAAAATTTAAACGATTGTCTTTTTAATGATTTCCATTTTATCTGAATTCGATTATATATATATATATATATATATATATACTTACTGCTTCCATTGTTTTATTAAATAGCGCCAGGGAGACTGACCTCAGCTAGGAAGTTTCTTTTTTTCCCTCCTTTTTTTTCCGTAAAATCGTGTTGTTGTTTTTTTCGGAGAAAATATTTAGATACCAATCATATACTGATTGCATACGAATATTTTTCAATTTTACCTATATATGAATTGGTCGGTCATACTGGTTTAAAAAAATCATGAATACACTTATTTTAACATGTCGAAATAATGTGCTATACTACAGTATTCATTTTAAAATGTCTCTCTCTCTCTATCATTACTTATATTTTTGAATTCACTTCAGTTGGGTCCCAGTTCACAATCGGGTCCCAGATGACACTATATGACATTGCCAGCATGAGTACAAATAGAAAAAAGCTCTAATAATTAGCTATAAAAATACTTTTTTTTTCGTGTGTAAATCGCATTTTTTCAGGAAAGACACCTACATAAATAAACTTAAAAAGCAAAACCTTATCTGAATATAAAATTAGATTCAAATCGTTAGAGCCGTTTACGAGATACATGAAATAAATAAATTTCTATTCATACAAGAATTTTCCTTTTAAAATTATAATATTTGAACGTGTTATTTTTTTTCCATTGTTGAAAGTTAGAGAAGATGGATTCTGTTTAATATTTTTGTAGTTTACAAGACAAATGAGAAAGTGAAGTTAAAATATCACGAAATCGGATATGTACGCTCTTAAGTAAAACAAATTAAGTTACTCGATTTTAATGCCAGACAACGTGGTGGAATCATGGACTTGAAGTTATATCCAAGTGATTTTGCTGAAATCAAGTATAACTAATCTTCCCGGTGACCAGCTGGTAATTTTTCAAAAGTATTTCTTTTGTCTCATTTCCAACGATGCACTGCATTATTGATCTGAAATTCAAACAGCTTTCATTGCCTCATCAAATATTTAATACCACGATTTTGTTCCATTGTTAAAAGCTGAGGATTCTGTTTAATATTTGTATAGTTTACAAGATGAATAAAAGGCGAATTTTTAACACTGAAAATTAGAAAATAGAATAACCGCGATTGTGTTTTTAATAGCCTTATGATATCACGGGACTGCCCCCCTATAAGAAAGTTCATATACACAATGAACAGAAAATATACAAAATTATTAAAACAAATGGATTATTATAATTTTGATAATCCGACCACTTGACAAATTCATGGACAAAAAAAATTACGTCCAAACAATTTAACTGTAATTAAATATAAGTAATTATCCTAGTAAACCAGATGGTCGCCAAAGTGGCTTGTATTATACTAATTATACAGATAAGTCTTTATTTTATTTACAATGATTAAATAATTGTTTAAAAACTAATGACCAGAGTCAAAAATAAATAAATGAAAGAGATTTGAACCTCTCTGAAATAGCATTTAATATTTTAAGCTTGATTAGTTGTCTTTGTCTTAATAAAAATAGAAGCCATTGTGGCTATATATATATATATGTGTGTGTGTGTGTGTGTGTGTGTGTGTGTGTGTGTGTGTGTGTGTGTGTGTGTGTGTGTTTGTGTGTAACATTATTTGTTGGGAAGCAGAATGCAGTTTGAAGACAGTGAAGAGACTTTTTATCTTTTTAAAATTCTTTTTAATCCATCGGGAAAGCATAATTATTTACAAGCAAAGACGCGGACATTGCGCGTCCGCCACAGCGCGGAATAAAGCAGAAGTGGGGAAGAAGGGACGAAATAAATTATCCCTCGTCTTATATAACCTTAGATTTTGATAAGGGAAATATTTCTCTACAGTGCTAATATATTATTAAGATCCTGATAGGGATTTCTGACGCATATCAATGACATGTAAGGGAAACACAGGGATCTTTTAAGGAAGAATGTGCTTACTGGACATTTTTTACCCCTTCACGCCGAGCGTATGAAAGTATCGGCGTTTAGCTGATTAAGCAATTTTATGAAGCTTATCTTGAATTAATTAAGTAGAGAAAGTGGAATTGGATCACGAAATAAGAGAATATTTTAGAATGAAGTTACTATGGGCTAAATTAAGATAAAATCTTGGAAATTAATTAAATTAAAATTAAAAATTTAAAGTTCATTCTAAAATATTCTCTCATAAAATATTCTCTATAATTTTCTTTTCTCTTTTGCATATTCTCGGGCTCCGAGTAAAGGGATAAAAATCCGAAATGCCTAACACATTCTTTTAATCATAGGTTCCCAATGTGGTCCAGGTGGACCCCCAGGGGTCCATAGGAGACCACACGGGGGTCCACGTAGACGTGAAAAGAAAACAGGGGTTCACACGTTGTAAGTGGGGGTCCACGAAAGATTTTCTGGTTTTCATAATAAAGAACAAAAATTTTGGCTTGGATTTACCTATCAACGTAGGCAGGTAGCATCATTCACTAGGTAGGTACTCAAAAATATTCGAGACTCAGTTCAAAAACAGAATTGAATAGAACAATAGATAATAGTACAAGTGGGGAATAGTGGGAAATTGCGAGAAAATGTTTGATAGCGTTTCCCTCGTCATAACTTGTCAAAAGAAGTTTTAGTGCCGTTACCAACCTGTTAACAAAAAAAAAAAAAAAAAAGGAGCAGATTGAACATCACAGAACGGGGAGATTTGAGATTACTTCTTACAAAACTGAAGCCAAATATTGATAATTTGCTGTCAATTCATCAAGTACATCCATCTCATTAAAAGTATGACTATTTTTTATTGTTGATTTACATTTCAGAGTTCATTGTTGATTTTTTTGTCAATTGTTGATTGTTTGTAAGTATTATTTTAATAAATAGGACACAAGAAAATGTGCTACTTTTTCTTCTTCTTAACAGCCCCAATTTAGGGTGATATTTTTTAGAAGTTTTGGGAATACAGTAGATATGTAGCAGCAAGGGGCCTACCGAAAATAGTAAAATTTTGAAAGTGGTCCACGAGGAAAAAAAGTTTGGGAACCTCTGTTTTAAATATACCTAAATTTCCCCATCCTAAATAGGCACGTGCCAAAGAAATTCCTATCAAAATCTCATTGTAAAAACCATTGAAGCGAAAAATGTCGCTCTCTTTTGCTCGAGCGTCAAGATGTAGACTGACGCATTGTTAACAGCTTTTTATCTGTACAAATTATGCCTCTCGGAGTGGAATAAGTCGAAGTGTTTAAAGATTTTTAAAAGTTTCTTCTATTCGGCCATGCAACTGCTCAAATATGTGTGTGTATGTTCTACATCTAAATAAATGGATTGAATTCAACCAAGTTTTGTACACTCATTATATTTTTGTTATCACTTTTTCAAAGTACAATGCTAATTAAATACTCAATTAATTATTAATTAAATATTCAAATAATTAGTAATTAATCATTTATGCCTTTCCATACTTTGAACAACTCTATCATTCCTTTTTAAAATTTCTCTTTTAATTTGATACAATACTTTTATTAGCATGGAAATAATAATTTTATTATGCTTAAAAGCAAGTTTAAATCAAGTCGAGGCAATCTTTTTTTATACTTCAGCGTTTTTGAACAAAATTTGCATTACCAATATATTTTTTTTTAAACTTATGAAAAAAATTAGCTATTAGTAGTTTTTAAGATTCATGTAGTTCAACCGATATTCTAATTTTAATTAAAAAACAATTCAGACGATAAAAAGATTTCATATATTATTTTTTTTACAAGAATAATTTCTACATTGAAAATATTATATATGAAAGGAGATTAATTCTGAACGACGTCGGGTATATTAATTAGTGTTATTTAGAAATTTTTATCCATTACAGTAACAATATAATGCGAAAAATGAGCGTACGAATCATGTTTTAAATATCTCTGCAACACAATTTAATAAAAGTCAGGAAGCTGGAATAATGAAAAATATTTCAGAAGCAGAATGTGCTGAAAATATTTTTAAAGTTTATTAAATAAAAAAAAAATTGAACTGATATTGCTGAAAAGCTAATTTTGGTGAATTTGAATGTGATATAAAAGTGGTTTTTGTATAATAATTCCGAATTTTTTGGAGGAAAAGTTTTAAAATTTCGATCAATTTTTAATTAAAACAGCCAATCTGAGCATGCCTCCTTGGGGTCCATCTTGTATCATGCTAAATCTGCTACACAAGTATAAAATAGTCTTTTTTAAAATTCAAAATCTAGAGATTTTACTCATTTTCAAATTTCACTGAAATGCTCGCTTAGTCGCACTTTTCAAAACTCTAGCGGCGCAGTGTTCCAATTGATGGAACACCACAAAATCAAAACGATAATTACAATTTTTCGGAAATTCATCCTGTGTACAGCAAGCTATACGTCAAAATAAGTTATCTACTAAGTTCTTTTTTTCATTTTTTAAGTTTAAAAGTTGAAGGGTGTACATGTGTGGATAGTAAATCTGGTAATGATTCTGTTAAAAAAAATATAATATAATAAAGAAATCCCCCAAAAGATATTTTTTTGGCCCGATGGAGAGGTGTACGTCATTTCCAACAGGGAGGCGATCAGGATTCCTATGGTGCCATTTCTAGTTACATTTTCTTGGAAAACTAAGGGCTTTGTGAACGTCAAACAACTACAGATAAGAATCTAAGAAACTCAAGGAAAGATATTCAAGGAAATCAGAATATCCCAAAAGTATTTTTTAGAGATAGAATTGTTTGATATTGAAACTAATAGTACTGGAAAAATACACGTGCCTTGTGGAGGAAGTATTTAATTTTATAACCAGTTTCAATATATAAAGATAACGATTTTCTGTAAATGAATTATTATAATGGCTGCCTAAGTGCAAGCACGTGTCTAAGAGTATTATAAATGAAATAATTCATCGTGAAGATAACAATTAAAAAGAATTTAGACATCAATGTTTTTTTATTATTATTATTTGTGTAATTTGGCAACTCATATATTAAAATATGTTCAATTCAAACGATTCGACAGACGATTTTATGCAGAAGAAAAAGATTAAATGATTTCTGGAGTACGAACAAGAAGCCGTTATCCTAACATAAAATCACGTGATACATCAGTTAAGTGATACCAGAAAAGTAAACACGAACTGTTTCTCAAAGTGTTAAAATAAATATTTGACTTTCAATTTTTAAAAGTCATTTCCTGTTCGACAGACGATTTATGACACGCATTTACTGCTTTATGGAACAGAATGAAATGTAGGTGGTGCAGATTAGATAATATCCAGCTGTTCTGTGATGTGTTGTGAGAATAAGAATCACTGCCTATGAAAGACATGTTGCTTATTGCTTATTAAGCCACAATAAAAAAATTGTGAAATAGGTTATATAAAGCTTTAAGAAAAATATTTTATAACAGTAGTGTAGCAAGTGGTAGGCAAGAGGTAATGTATAAATACTCCGGGCACAGGAACAAAGCATTGTCCCTTTTCTGTTATATTTTGAAAATATATCTGATGAGGAGGCTAAAAAATAATATCAGGCATCTGGCGCCATTTATTGTTGCGGATCCATTGATAACGACTAAGAGCGAACACATCATATTTTACCCAGACCATTATCTTCGTTTCGCTGCTTTTTTATAAAATATTTTTTTTTGTTTTTATTTTATGCACTATTTAAATTTTTGAGACTGAAAATTCATGACCAATTAATTATACAAGGTGGCCAGAAGGTAATTTTCGTTATTTGGGGGAATCTGCCTTTAAAACTTAAAGAAATTAAATTAAATTTCGTATGTAGGCTGAGAAGGCACAGAGAAATAAATTTCGAAAAACAATACGATAAAAAGAAGAAGCAAAATTATTGATGCAATTTTTTGTAATATATGCAGAAGATCAGTATATTGATATTGTTGCACGTGATATATTGATAATGTTGCGCGTGATATATTGATAACTAGCCGCCTTTGGCGACCAGCCGGTTCGCCAATCTCAATGCTCGTTAAAATTTTAATAATTAAATATTTTATGTAACTCCTATTTTAATAGCTTCTTCATCAAAATATTTTAAAGTTTCAAATTTTGATAGTCATATAATTCATTCATATTATAAAGGCCTTCAGCCATAACGTAATATATCTCTCTCTAATTTTCTGTAAGCTCCCATAGAATTTATGCTTTAAATTAAAGTGCAAATGGTTAAATTGCAATTAATATAAGAACATTCTTTACTGAAACGAAGCATTTTTTTTTTTTTTTTTTTTTAATATGAGTACTGAAAACAGAGTCGCTGGGTATTTAAACCTTATGGGAACTAAACAATATCTTTCTTAATTTATGTAATATCTCAAGAAGTTTTTTACAAAATTTACTCAGATTCATCATGAACAGATCAATTAATTAACAATGTTTAGTTTTAAATGCATGAAACTCTAAGAAAATAAACAGAATCATTTGAAATAATCGGTCGGAAACATGTTAAGCCTTGTAAACCGAGTCCGTATCTGTTGAAAATAGAGTTGTCAACAATCAGAACACAATGCTCATGCGTGAATTTTCTGTGCCAGTCGTTCTAACGCTACTCAGATTAGAAATTTTTAATTTCTTTTATTTAGTTTTATTTTAATTCAAAAGTACTTCAGAATGAATCAGAAAGACGATTAATTATCAATGTTTAATTCTATATGCATCAAACACTAAGAAAATAAACAGAATCTTTTGAAATTATCGGCCGAAAAATGTTAAGCCTAGCCTCATTAGCGTGGGGAAAAAAACTGAAGCCTTACTCATTTGGCGGTGAGGAAATGAAGATTTTTTTTGGCGGGAAAGTTAGATTTTAATTAACAATTAAAATTCTAATTAAAAATTAAAACAAAGTTACCCCCGGTGCACTTTCCCGACTTCCAAGGTATACATGTACCAAATTTGGTAGCTGTAGGTCAAACGATCTGGCCTGTAGAGCGCCAACACACACATACATTGAGCTTTATTATAAGTATAGATTACATTTAACTGTTTATGTTGTAAGTTGTTAGGTAGGATAATATTCCTTTTTTTTTTCTTGCGAAGAATTCAAAGATTAATTTCTTGAACTGCAATTTATTTTCAGTTAGCATTGCACAGGCAGAAAAATTTATTTATTTTTTTTCTTAAAGAGGAAGGATTGACACACAAACGTATTTTTTTTTCATAAATAAAATTTTTCATAAAAATCCTCAACTCTCAATAATTTCTGCGTGGTGCAACTTTTCATTTTCCTTTTTCTCAAAAAAGTTCATTACAAACTGGATTCGCTATTTCTGTTTAAGCATTTTAGAGCTATGCGTTTAATGTGAATTACACGGCTAAGAAGCGACATCAGAAGCTTTAGAAACATGCTTCTGAAACTGTGAGCCACTGTTCAATCAGAAATCTATTAAAGGAGAACAGAAAACGCTCGTACTGCCTTCCTTCCTTTTTTCAAATTCTTTAATAATTGTTATTTTTATTTAAAAAAGCTCTTAATTTCTATTCTTAATTAAAATTTCTGAAACAATCTATTACGATTTTTTTAATTTTTAAAAATTAATTAGGATTTTATTTTGTATTTTTCGATGTTAAGATCATAAAAACTGCTTACATCAAAAATGAAGATTTATGACTTATTTAGTTTTTTAAAAAGGATCTTAAATAATTTAAGACAATAAATAGCGTCATAAGAATATATACTCTCATTTAAAAGTATATAAGCTTTTTTAGAAATATATATTAATGAATGAAAGCAGTTTTTGGAATCTTATTTAAAGTGTTAGAATTTACTAAGCGAGTATACACTTAGATTATCATTAGATAAAACATAACGAAAGATATAACAGTAAAAAAGAAAACAAGTAATGAAAAGTAGGCTACGATGTGCTCTGCTAGAAGTTGCGTTATCTAAGTGGAGGCAAAACGTGGGCGTAGTAGTGCAAACATTTATGAATGTATTATCTCGTATTGATAATATTATTCTTTATTTTCATGGGAATGCTTATCAATACATCCGTTTTCAGTACGAGTAACCGTATCTCACTTTGTTTAGAATAACGTACTTTATTATTATCATTTATTTATTTTACTTTCTCATTTATACATAAAGTATGTATTGAGAAAGTACAGTAGATGTTAAACATTTCACCCTCTCTAAAAATTGGCCTTGTTATAAATTTTAAATCTCTGTAATTTTGTGTTTAGATGGAAATTTCATTTCCCAGCAGAACAACGACCCGAAACACACTATAGGTAACGTCAAAATGTGGTGTCTTTTCCATTGTAAACAGAAGTTGCACACACCACCCCAGTCCCCCGACATCAGTATCACTGAAAATCTGTAAAGGCCACATTCGAAACAGCGGTCCAAAAACACTTGATTAGAAACAAAACCCTTTTAAAACAAGTGTTGCAAGAAGAATGTGACATAATATATTCAGACACCATCAAAAATGGGTCGAATCGGTACCATGACGTTTAGAAGCCATTATAAAAGCCAAAAGACATGCTGCTAAATATTGACACTTTCTTTCTATGAGATTCATTACGAAAATTTCATTGGTGTATTCTCAATTTTTTGAGGCAAAAATATGCATACATTTATTTAAAATGCTTCTGAAACTTTTCAATTTAGAAGTTTTTTGTTGATTTTTTTATTTTTAATTTAAATTAAAATATTTGTTATGTGTAAAAATAAAAACGTGTTTGCTCTTATCGATAATGTGCTATTTATATTGAAAGCCGAATTTATCAAGCCAAAGTATGGTGTACTCTCAATTGTTTGAGCCATTGTACATGTACATAAAAGCATATTTTAAGTTAGAATGCAAATTTTGATATGTGTTATATTTAGCGACATAGCCTAGAAGAAATATTTTTTAAAAAATAATATTTTTACTTTTTTATACGAAAATTTCATTCACAGTTCTGTTAGATCCAGAAGAATTCCACGAACAAAACAACCGATTTATGGCACTTCATAAACAATGGATATATTTTAGCACAATAACTACCGCCTATTCTGTTACTTTCATAAATCAGAGAGGGAAAACCGGAGATTCAGACATAGCGATTTGTTCCTGCTTCTGTGACAGATTTATAGGAACTAAATCATCTAAGAGGTAAAATTTATTTTCGTGTGCTTAGCTGTTTATTATTGTCAGTGAAATTATTGATGCTTTAAAAAGAGACGCATATTGCATGCCGGCGTCCTGGCATAGGGGTAGCGCGTCTTCCCCGTGATCTAGGCGTCCCGGGTTCGAGTCCCGGTTTGGGCATGGTTGTTCTTCTGTTGTTCTATCTGTGAGATGTGTGAATGTGCCCTCCTGTAAAAAGGGGTTGTGCAAGCGAATGAATGATGCGTGAGTGGCAAAGTCGTACTCTTGGCCCTAGTTGGCGCTGCTATAAAAAATAAGAGACGATCCCCTCAGGCTTAAATCGCTGTCTTCGTAACAGCGGGCGTGTCAGTGGCAAGTGCCATAAGAAACAAACAAACAACAACAGCATATTGCATAACAGACGCAACTGTCACTGTAGCTGTTTGAATATGAGCTTATTAAAAATATCAAAATTTCACATGCTCCAAAATTCTAATTATCGGAATTAAATAGATATCGAACCAATTATATATTGATATTACACAGATATCGATTATTTATCAGATATTGATTTGGATATATTAAAATTCATTAGATTTTAAATAGTTCAGAAATTAACACAAACAGTCATCAGACTTAGAAAAAAATTAATTAATTAAAAATTGAATTTATCAAATTAAGTTTAATCAGTGAGAATTTCGCATATTCCCCAATAAAGTTAATAATTCTCCCTCCCTTCAATAAAAATTGGGGATCTTTTGAGTTAGCACGGAAATGCCACGAATGTTCAAACAATTTTTGTCTGAAAACCGCACAGTTTTGTGCTTCGTGGTATGGTGAATTAACCGAATATGCATTTCGAATCTCTTTTTTGATTTTTTTTCAACGACTGGCTGAAATCAAATTTGATACAGAAGTACAATCCTAGTAACAAGATCACACATCAAATTCCATTTCTCCAGATTATTGCATTTTTAAGTTACTGCGTTTTCATACATTCGAATATAGAAACTGACAGATGGTCGAACCGGGTTTGTTTCAAAACTCGCTATGGAACTACTTTTTATGTAATATCGTAATAGGGATGTAATTCTATCACAAATTTTGTTCTTATTGGCCGGAGATGTTTAAAATACATATTCGTTTTTTTTTTTTTTTCATTTGTGTTGTATTTGTGCCAAAAATTAAAAACCAAAAAAGTCAGCAACGATCGTATGTTTGATTCAATAAAAATGCTGGATTCATGTTCAAGATCAATATTTCTTAAAACAATTTTTGGCTATCGCCATGCAATTAATAAATAAATGTCGGTTTCCTTTATTATATAACAAAACACGCAATTCTCATGTGTTGAATTCAAAATAAGAATTTTTAACACTTAGTTTGCCTAAAATCCATAATTTTACACAGGGTGGAGAGGGGGAGGGATAACACTTTTATTAGAGAGTATGCGAGAAAGTTTTGGGGAAACCACTTTCGCTGATTAGAATATGCTTGTTCATTTGTGAACAAAACATGTTGAGCTCAGTAGATGAAATATGGGATGTGGCCTTTACATCCAGTTTGTAGACTCCAATTTTCGAAGAAATTCTTTCAGAGGAGGTTTGTCTGTTCTGTCCAATTACAATGGAATTCGATAATTGTAAAAATACAGACAGACAGACAATCAACCCCTTGATGGATTTGGTTGTAAATTTGATTTAGAATCTACATTTTAGATGATATATCTGCGCCAAATCCTATTTATCTAGCGTTCAATGTTTAGTAATTATTTTCAGTTTATTCTGACAGGGTGTCTTCTTCTCTTTAGATTTTGCGCGCAATTTAGTAGAAATGCACAAATTTGATGTAAAAACCATATTCAGGAAGTTCTAAAACTTGGAGATGATTACACTAGGTACTTTTTCTGTAAGTACACGATAGTAATAAATAGAAGACGTGGGGAACTGTAAATATCATTAGCTATATATGAGAAAGCAATCACAAATTAAATCATGTACGGAAAATCATTACATATATATATGTATTAAATCATATCAGGACAATTCTTTGTCCCTTTCCTCCTTTCCTCCTCTTTGTCAGGACAATTCCCTGCAAAAGTTTAGAAATTGCCTCTTTGGTTGGGAAAGGATATGTCAAGCCACGACCACGTACCTATTACTTTTTATTCAGATTTCAACATTATTTGCTCTCTATTTTTTCTCCCCCAAAAAAACAATTTTAAGAATTGTAAATTTGAATAAATGATTGGGGTTTGGATATTTAGAGTTCTACTGCACTTTACAATTTGTAATAGCCGCATTCTTTACATTGTATGCAAACAATAGATTCTTTTTAACTTACAAACTAGCACAGCTGCAAAAGATGAAATTTTAAAATGCACCTTTATTACTTTTTCGCATGCGAAGTATACCAAAAGAAAGAATGACAATAATTAAAAAAATTATTCTTAAGATGTTACTATTAAAAAACATCAGACCCCCCCTGAATATGAAAAACACATTTCAAAATTATGTCTGCCTTTTTCTCTGTACATGAAATTTTTCTTTATATATGAGCACTGTACTTCAAAAACACAACAAACTAAATAAATAAAAGTTAACATGTGGCTTTAAAAGAAGAAAAAAATAATATCGGTTTCTGATAAAGTTCAGAAAATCTCTCCGCTTGCCCGTCTGTTTGGAATGAACATCGTAAATCAACAACGCAGTCAACTAGAATTTGATACATTGTTTTATCACTGCATTTGCATATAAGTGCACGATTTTCAAACCAATCCGTCTACTAGTTGATTGTTTGTCAGTCAATCTATTCTTGTGCACGTAAAAACACATATTTGAGTGCATGATCTTGAAACTAAAATTACAGATTTGTATCTGAAATTTGAATATATCAAAGAATATGTATCTATCTCTGTAATGTGAACAAGATAATCATAAAAAAACGTAAAGAATTAGATAAATGTAATTTCGAATGTGATTTTGAAATTAAAATAATCAGTTATTTCACAAAAAAAAAAAAAAAAAAAAAAAAAAATGTATAACCCACTTCTCTTTATTTAAGGTATAATTCTAATTATCTTAATTTCGCAAGCATTGCCAGTAACAGCAAGGTAATACTTTTATAACCAATTTTAGCGTTATTACCTTACTAGCATAATGTTGAGTTTGCACTCGGGCAGTTATAAGACGGCAAGTATGCAGCGCATGCTGAAAAATGTTGTTCCGCCGATGACAAGTAATTGTCCCGGTAGGACAACTACAAACCGTTGTATGGTATTTTTTTCTTACTGCGCATGCGTTTTTAGAACTTGGTGAGTTTTCTGGAGTTAAAAAACTGATCACTTATGATATATTAATTCTGACATTTTTTTTTCTGATACGAGGTTGTATGCGCGTGTGTGTTTTCATTTTATTTGCCATTTATTCTATAGTTTCCCATACGATATGCAGTAAAAAAGTCAGGGTCGCCAAAACGGCAATTCATAGCCAAGAATGGAATTCCTGAATCAATCTTATGAAATTGTGGCAAACATAAATCAGTTCATTTCTGCGCATGCGCTGCCTACCGGCCGTCTTACAACTGATTGAATGTAAACCCAGCATAACTGTTTATATATTAAAAAATTTATTTTTTACCATAAAGAGATACTGAATGCGATTAATTAGCATTCATCTGAAATGAAATAACATGTTAATTTGAAGTAAAAAAATTAAATATAGATGGAATTTTTATGGTATATTAAAAGGATATTTAATATGTAACATATTTAATATCATATTTAGGTCCTTGAAGTTTATTAATTTCTTTTAAAGTATGCTACTGGTTGAAAATCAAATCTCCAAATAGCAGTTAAGTATTTCTCAGGTTTTTCTCTTTGAAACATACAGAAGTTTCCAGGAGACTTCATTTTATACTATGTATAGATTAAGAGGAACGGATCAAAATTAAACAAGTTTTTCTAAATGTATCATCAAAATGATTTTTTAAATTACAAAACTTCAAATTACGGTTTCAATGAAATACATTCACATATTATAATTTTATTTTAGATATGAAATGAAGACATAAATAAACTGTAATGAACGCAATAAAACTCTCTTAATGCATTAGAGAATATCAGTAGTCTAGATTTCAACCGTTTCATGCATTTTTCTAATCGAAAGTGGAAGGTGCTGTGTTGCAAAATCGACTAATTGTATCCTTCAAACAACAACAGCAACCGGTTTTGATTAGAACTAGCTCACAGCCGGTTATCAGAAATGATGAAAGCGGCTTTATACGGTTTCAGATTCTTACGCCATTAAGAATACATTCTTTGGCAGTGAATTTTGCTGCATGCTTTTATATATAACAGAGATAAACAAGTCACACAGCAGTTGTATGCACGTGATTCAATACAACAGCGGCGATACATTTTATTCATTTATACAGAATAGAGGGCAATGGACTTTTTGCAACTTCCAAATTGTTAGTGTATTTTTATTTTATGATTAAACATTTGAGGGATTTTATAGTAAGAATGCGATTTTGTAATTGATATTTTTTTTTGTTTGAATGTTTTTCAGAAAAAAAAAAAAAAAGACATATCCTCTGTACTTTTATTATAAAAGTTTTCATTATAAAAGCATGGTTTATCGTAGTCAATTTATGGAAAGCAAATGTCTATTCTTTAATTTATTATTCTTGAATTTTGATAGGTACTATTTTTCTGTAAAGCAAAAGTCAATAGATAAAAAAATTATAAAATAAATAAAATATAATATTATTATAAAGTTTCTATACAGTTGTTATTAAAGTATCAATATCGTAACAATTAAGTAAAAATATTAAGAAAATTTTTAATCGCAAAATATTTTTTTCAATTGTTAATTTTTTGAGTTGAAGATTTAAATTTAAAATAAAAGCAAACGAATACGATAAGACAATATCTTCTTTTAAAAAAGAAATATTTCAAATATGGCTTAAAAGTATCCGATAAAACCATAAACAAATCGTTAAAATAATTCCTATCTTTCATTTTTTTTATATAATGGATTGCAAAACTAGCTTGAATATCAAAAAATCTTAAACTTGTCTCAAGGAGAAATTTGAAATTTAATGCCCATTCTTTTCCATTTTCTATTAGGTATTGAATAACAGACAGTTTGATAATGTGTGAAAATGATACAAATGAGATTTCCTACTCTGTGTTCTTAAATGACCATTTTGTATCTTAGACAAAGCATGTTACTCCCATTTCAACTCATTGTGAAGTCTAGACTACATAAATGCAAAATAATATTTAGTGTGTGGCAATGCCTACTCTTAAGATCAGTTAACGTCCAACTTTATCATGTGATGATCAGTTGAAATTGAACACTCTAGATATTATTGAGAATTTGTTTTCAACGGATATATTTCACTCTAATTCAATAATCACAGATGTTTCTGTTATTTTCGGAAAATCGAAATGTATAATTTTTTTCAGAATGTGAAAACTTAAAAATAACATACGTAAATAAGTTAAAAATAAATAACATAAATATTGTCTATGGATTCAGACTGTTATCTTTATAGTTTATTTTTAAATGAAATCCTTAATATTTCATGATTCATCGTTCTGTTATGTTGATTTTTTTAAAATTATTCCTTTCGAGATAGACTGAATGTAGTTGATAGAAATTTAATACATATACCTTTGTTTTGGTTCATTCAAACGCTGAAACAAACAAAAAAAATATCCGATAGTAAAATAATCTGTAATTCATACAGATAAGTTAAAAATGCTTGCAACAGATTTAGGAACAACATGTCAATTCTTTTAGATACAGAAATAAAATATCTGAGAAATCTAAATTGGTAAAATTTTTGATAAATACAATGATATTATCTATTAAGGAAAAATTTCTATTCCTATAGAAACAGAAACCGGTGACTAATAGTTTAAAACTAGACTTTTTTGTGTAAGGAAAAAAAAAGCCGCATAGTTCTTTTCAATTAAAGGGTTATTTTTGGATGTAATCTCTTTTATTTTCTAGTATACGTAGTATAAAGAAAAAATTGTAATCTTCAAAAGAATCCAAGATTTTGATGAATCTCAAAGTTTTAGACCTCTCTGAGTTCGAAAAACACATCTTTGGAAGATGTCTGTCTGTCTGTTTGTGAGAAAGGTAACTAAAAAACGCTTTAATTTAGACGAATGAGATTTGGTCGCTTTGGTTAGACGGAGGAATACGGTCTTTGCACCAAATTTATAGATTTCTATCGAATTTTGTGTAAAATTTGTTCAGAGGAAGTCTGTCTGTCCGGCTGTTCGAATATAATTTAATACGATAAATACAAAACGATGAGAGTTAGATAGATAAAATTCGATACATTCGATATATACGATATTCTATACATTCGATATATACGATATTCGATACATTCGATATATATGATATTCGATACATTCGATATATACGATATTCGATGCATTTGATATATACGATATTTGATACATTCGATATATACGATATTCGATACGTTCGATGTATACGATATTCGATACATTCGATATATACGATATTCGATACGTTCGATGTATACGATATTCGATACATTCGATACGTAAATACAAAACGATGAGAGTTAGATAGATAAAATTCGATACATAGAATTAAATTCGATACATTCGACATATACGATATTCGATACATTCGATATATACAATATTCGATACATTCGATATATACGATATTTGATACATTCGATATATACGACATTCGATATATACGATATTCGATACATTCAATGTATACGATATTCGATACGTAAATACAAAACGATGAGAGTTAGATAGATAAAATTCTATACATAGAATTAACATCTATAGTCTAGACACTTATCAAATTTTGAACCAAATACAACAACGGATTGGCCTTCTGTCAGTCTATACTTTTAGAAACATATAAATGCGATGTCGCAAAGACTTAAAGATTTCAAATTTGGTACGTGATTTTGTGACTACAAGTGCAGTTTTGTGTCAATTTATTGTTTCAATCGGTTGAGAAAAACATGTCTAAAACACAGAATCGATTTTCTGAGAAAATTATTATCACATGCCAGGACTTAATCGCCAAATACCTCGTCAAGGATGACACAATAGATTCAATGAAAATGCTAAATTAACATCAAAGGTTAATAGTTTGATAACTTTTGTACACTAGTACCATGCAAGACGCTCTCTGGGATACCTAATTACAGAATATTCGAGAAAGTTTCGGGGGGGGGGGACACTTCCGCTGGTTTCATGTATGAATTTTCTACGACTTTCAGTTTTATAAATAACGTTGTCTATGAAAGCACAAATTACTTCCTTGTCTTTTTCCCATCCTTCTACTATACTTCTCAATTTTACGATTGATTTTTAAAGAGATCGGCCTATTTTTGCAATCTATCTCAGCCTATTTTTTGTTTATCATTTTTTAAATGTATGTATGGGTGGGATATAAAATAAATATTCCTATTTAGGAACATATACAATTAAAACTGATGAACAATGAAGTTAGATTTCATATACAGACCGTGGTAAGTATGGGAAGATGAATTCTACAAAAAAGAAAATTAAATAACGAAAGTCACCGATTGGGAATATTTTGGTGCTACAAAAACTATTAGAGCATGGTAAATAAATCATGCAAAATTTAATTATAATTCGTGGACTAAAAAAAGACGCATACAGAATTGAATGATCTGTAGCATGAAATTCACAGATAAAAAAAAATCGTTCTTTTATTAATCGATATTAAGTCTTCTATCCCACATGCAGCATTTTCAATGCGCTGTGGTACAATATACAAGGAGTACAAGATATTACTTTCGTTTTTTTTTTCCGGCGTCCTGGCATAGGGGTAGCGCGTCTTCCCCGTGATCTGGGCGTCCCGGGTTCGAGTCCCGGTTTGGGCATGGTTGTTATTCTGTTGTTCTATCTGTGAGATGTGTGAATGTGCCCTCCTGTAAAAAGTGGTTGTGCAAGCGAATGAGTGATGCGTGAGTAGCAAAGTCGTACTCTTGGCCCTAGTTGGCGCTGCTATAAAAAATAAGAGACGTCCCCCTCAGGCTTAAATCGCTGTCTTCGTAACAGCGGGCTTGTCGGTGGCAAGTGCTATAAGAAACAAACAAACAAACTTTCGTTTTTTATTTTTCGGAAATTTCACATTGTATTTGAAATTTTGTTTTATTCAATTCACTAATTTCAACTGCAGATGCTTCCAAAAAGAGAACATTATTTTATGAACATCTTGTAGTTTTATTATATTTAATTTAATCTGATCTCCTTTTATTTTCTCAGAATGCAATTATGTAAAATTATGATGGAATAAATAAGAGAAAAAGAACGTAACTGTAATTATATTTTTATACTGCCTTTAACAACAACACATGTATCAAAAGATAAACAGATAGTTGACGCTTCGCCGGTTAGCACGTGAAAAAAATAAGTACGATAAGAGATAAAGTTATTTTTATTTTACAATTCTGTCCTGAACCTCGTGAGCAATTCATTGATATATACATTTAGAAATTAGTAATTATTTGAAACTAATAAGTAATAATCATTAAACATTGGGTCGTTTATCGAAAATAATCATAATAAAATCACTTTTGCATTGCTTCTACCAGACACTACAGCCGATAGTGTTTTCCGAGACCTATTAATAGATTGATTGTGATGATTCTTTCAGATAATGATAATCTTCAACTGATTGTTTTCGAACGTGAATTTCCGCAAAGCTCTTTAATGATTTAATAGCGGAAGTCCGCAAATCATCATCCTCAATCATTTCTTGGCAAGAGTATTGTTTCAGAGTTTAATTACAAACATTACAGCTTGTGGAGAGTTTGTAAACAGATACTTAATTTGCTGAAAACTACAAAGTAGAATAAATTTAAGTAACAACAGCAGTAAAAAAAATTGTAAATAATTTCCCTAGATATTTATGAATGAACATGCCATGTAACTGGATATGTGCCTCATTTTTGAATGGCGATTCATTTATCTTTATTGATAGTAAAAAGTACGGTAGATATTCTTCATATTGATATCAGATTTTAATAAACTTAAATCACATGGTCTTACTGTCACATGACAAATATAACTGAGAATGCCATCTAATTTTTTACTGTTCTCTGTCTTACACTGCAATCAAATCAAACCCTTTTTTCAACCATTAAAAAGATGGCAATGGATACAAAAATTAAATTGGCGCATTTGTATCTTCATAGCATGATTATGAGTTAATTCTATTGAAAATAAACATTAAATTATGTTATTTAAGCGATTTTTTAGAGGAGTGTTTCTGATTAAATATCAGATGTGGTTTTAATCCAGCTTTTTATAAAATTAGTTTAGATTTTTTTTTCTTTTACTTTAATATGTTTACTTTAAAAAATAATAATTACTTAAATACTTTATAACTTATTACTTAAATAATAATAAACACTTTAGAATTGACAACATAATTTATAAACTGATTATTATTATACTTATTTAAAACTTATTAGTTCATATGTTAAGATTATATAAAGGAATTATCATTTATTATATGAATTTCGTACCCTTAACTCTGATTTGTAACAGAAATTTTTTTTTAGATTTTTGATATGTTTTCATAAACTAAATTATTTTAATAAAAGAAATATAGAATATATTTCAGCAACGGATTGTAAAACCCTCCGCGCTATTGCGCATGCGTTAGGATGAGTTTAATTCGTCAAAATAGGGGTGAAAGGAAAGATGAAAGGAGGAAATGTTTACATTTACTAATATCTAATAGAGAAAATCCGAGGTCATAGGGAATACTGGAAATGCACTCATCGTGCCGCGTTTCGCCCCTTAATGAGATGGAATCGTCGAAATGCGGTCGTCTCAGAATCTGTTGACGAACTATAATAATATGTTTAAATCTATTTCACAAAATAAGAAGCCCATTTTACTCTGATCGTTGAAAATTCTCGATTTGTACCAACTGAAACATCCAATTACGTTCGAATTAAAAAAAAATTTCAGAAAAATATCGAATTGGAATTTAAATAACGAGAATTGCAATTATGACGGATAAGCAAAGCGAAAAGATAAAGGATTCATTTGAATGGCTCAATTATAAAGTTTTTCCTTTTTAGTTAGTTTTGAGTGATCAGTCATTGATTGTGAAATTTGAAACGCTCTATTGACTTCCTTCCTTAGTAATCAAATTGAGTGGTTGAATTCAAAATTAACCAAAACCCAACTATGCAGATTGAAACCTTTGACTAACTTAGTTTAATATTTTTCGTGAAATGAATTTTGATTTGAAGCGAGGATTATAAGAAGAGATAATAACGGATGAAAAAAGTAAAATATATGGCAAGGCGGCACAAGTATCAAAATTAAGTCCAACATAATTGTTTTGAGTTAACAGCAAATGATAAAGATTTTAAATACGCAAAGCAATAAAATTCATTAGTGAGATATTTTTCACAATTGCAAGGCTATTTTTTTAAAAAAATATTTATATATTATCCGATTCGGTGATAAGCTGGTCAGCTTGGAATATTGATCGTGTTTAATTTCAATTAAATCTCTTATTTTATAAGTTGCTCTCTCGTCGCTCTTTTAATAAAGTGAGTAATCTTCAATCTGAGCAAGAAATTTAAGCTGCCGTATTTTCGTAGCTTAATGCTGTTCTGTTTATTACGCACATAACCTCCCAAATGAAATCAAGTTATATGATGCCAGAGTCACACTATGACTATCCTGTTCATATGAATTCTAATTCATATTGTCTTATGCATTGTTTTAACCTCACTTTAATTTTCGTTACACAAAATGCGTCGTATGTTCCAACATTAATAAGATGCGTCGCAGTTATTTGCAATATGTGAGCGCACCCAATAGCATGCTAACTGACTTCAGTATTAGTTTAAAAGAACGTTAAAAAAGAGCAAATAAAATTATCTGGTAGAATGGATATGATATTTAATATTTTACGCTCTTTTGATTACAGAAAGAAAATGACAAAATAAAGTTAGGGAGCAAACTTTTATTCCAATGGTGCCAAAGAACATCTTCATTACTTAACTTTCGCTGCTATTTAATTGCACTGCTTTTTTAAAATAAGTATGGTACTAAATATTAAAAAAATGAAAAATATTTAACTTTTTTATTGTAAATATTACAAAGAATATATTTAAAAGATGCCCAAAATTCATTTTTTACCATAAATTAATTGGCATCATTAAAAAGATAATTTTTGGAATTTTAAAATAACGCAAAAACATTTTATATAATTATAACATCTTTGCAGTTTACCATCGAAAAAGACCAATTTATTGCTTGATTTTTATTTAAGCAAAATTCTAATTACAATTTTAAAATATTCGCTCTCAGTTGGACATTTCCATTACCAAAGTACATAAGATGATAAATTTGTTAACTCCTAAGGTCTGGCTGTAAAACGCCAACAGATATACTTTACTTTCATTATAAAATTGGACATTTCCTTTAAAAATGTGCTTATCTAGACGAAATATATTCCTCTTTTTTATTTTTTATCAAAAAAAGAACAATAGGTAGCATCAAGAAGAAACTAAGCAATTAAATATTTTGCATAATAAAAGTTATCTTTAGACTTCAGCAATGTATAATAAGCAGTAAATCTTTCCGACCGTATAAATTGAATATTTATCAAAACGAATCTGAATAAATAATATTATTAATACCGGCTCTATCCAGTTTTCTCTTTAAAATCTAATGATAAAATGTATATGATGAAATAAATAATTGTTGTAAGAGTTGAAGGTGAAGTTCTTAAGTTTCCGATATCCTCATGATTTGTTTGAAGAATATTATCAGGTGGTTTTGTCGGCACTTTACTGAAGCGATTTTCAAATAATTGATAATTTGAAAAGTTATCAATGCGTATAAAGAAACACTGGGATACTAAAGCGGGTAGAGCTTTAATAAAGGTATTGAGAAATATGAGTAATAAAAAGCATGATTTACATATTAAGCCTAGTGAAGACTCTTATTTGTTTTCGAAGGCTCGAAATTTTTATTTTAAATTTCGTGGGTCCTTCTATACTGCCCTCATCTTCTAATACCACATATATTTTTTATATCGATTTTAATATAATTTCAGTATAAGCAGTCTTTAAATTACATAGTTACAACAAATAGAAGAAATTAAATATTTAATAGTGGGTCATTTTAAAGAGAATTGATGATTCCAATTTTTCGTGTGAAAGAAATTTAAATTTGAAAGGAATACAGTCAAATTACTCTCATGATATTATAATTCCATTGAAAACGTAATATATCTGGTAATCACTCTTCTAATCGTATGATGTATTTTGTTGCACTGTAACTTTACTTTTATATTTCTGAAGTAAGTATCGGTGAAAAGGGGTATAAGGTGTATATAATACGGATCATCATTAAAAAGAGAATTTTTTGAATTTTAAAATGACATAGCAATTATTTTGGACAATTATTCCCTTGGAATTTATCACGGGAAAGCGCAATGTAGTAATTAGTACACAGTAGTAATTAGCGCAAAGTAGTTAATTTTTAATTCATTAAAAAATTCAAAAATAATCGCTCCGTAATATATTGCAGCATTGAAGAAAAGACAGTCGAATATCCATGGCCGAATGGTCATGGCACAGCTCTCATAATCAAGATATCTTGGGTGCGAACCCGCTAGAGACAATGGGATTCATAGTATGTGTAAATATTTAATTACTTGATTTTATGTTTTCCTCATTTCTCCGGCTAGGAGATTGACTGGATCTTCTATATGGCGACGGAGATCTGTAGCGGCGTGTCGGCGATCGTCCTCGTGATGGCCTGGGCTACAAACTTCGGACTGCTGTTCGGCTGTACTCGTCAGCATAGCGTCCCTCATTTGACGTCTGACGGCCGAAATCTCTCCTATTAGCCCGATATGCCTCAAAAATAGCTTTGCGATCTCGGCAGTATCGAACTACATGACCAGGGCGGCCACAATGGAAACAGACGGGTCTTCTATCAGGAGTGCGCAGACATCTGTCTTCCTCTGTGGTTGTTGTGCTACTGGCGTAGTCGTCTGGCAACGTCAGCATAGGAAGGTTGGCGTCTTGGTTTGACCTTTGTCCACTCTGGTGCTGTCTGTGACAATGGAGCCAAAGCATTTTCTACTTCCTCTCGAACAATGGCTTCAATGCCTTGGTCTTGGAGTTCAGCATCAACTACTGGAGATATGAGGCGCTGGACCTCCTCTCGCACTATTTGACATATTAGTGACGCCAGATCCAGTTTTTCGTCAATTGCAACCATTGGCACGACATTTGGAAGCCTTTCAAATTTCCTACTCCGGATTCTCTTTTGCTGCATCTCTTCAATCATTCTACACCATTTAATAAAATTCTCTGTAGTGGTTATTTCTTTCATCAGTAGTGCCTGGTAAACATCCTCGGCGACTCCTTTCATAAGATGAGACACTTTCTCTTCTTCTGACATATCTGGTTTGACTTGATGGCATAACCCTAACACTCTTTGGATATACGATTGCGTGCTTTCGCCAGATTTTTGAGCTCTACTCTTTAGCTCCTCTTCTGCTTTCTTTACATAGTGCTGTGTTTCTCCAAATGCCTCTTTTAGCATTGATTTGAAAATATCCCAGGAAGTCAATTTCTCTTCATTATTTTCGAACCATTGCTTTGCTGTGCCATCCAGGAAAAAGAACACGTTTGCTAGACGAGTAATGTCATCCCATCTGTTGAATTTTGATACTCTATCATATTCCTTCAGCCATTTGCTTGGGTCTTGTCCCACGTCTCCTTTAAATAAAGATGGATTCCTGCATTGTGGCTGTGCTGGTGTCAGGATAACCGATTTAGTTTCTTATTCCATAGGCATTTTCCTAGTCTTTCTAGTTGGTGGATTATAAGGTCCAAATTCTGGTTCAAGGCCTTTAAGGCGATTGCTTCTACGTAAATCCATTTTCATGCTGAATGGAATTATGCCCGGCGCCTCCACCAAACAATGTCACGTAGATACTTTAGTGTAGAACTCAATGACATACAAGAAATAGAGCTAAACCAATTTATTAACTGAACTCAGAACTGAGAATACAGTTCTGCTTTTATAGTAGCAGAGAAAGTTCCAGAATACTTTTCTGGAGACGATAAGAAAAGTCCAGAACACTTGTCTGGTAAACTAAAGAAATGTCCAGTATCTTCTGGAACATGAAATAAAGGAAAACATAAAATCAAGTGATTAAATATTTACACATACTATGAATCCCATTGTCTCCAGCAGGTTCGAACTCAAGGTCTCTTGATTATGAGACCTGTGCCATGACCATTCGGCCATTAAGATTCGACTGTCTTTTCTTCAATGCGGCAATATAGTCCATGAAAAATATTTTCGTGCACAATTTGGTTAATTTAAGTCAAATGGTTTAGATTGAGCAGCACCAACACACACACACACACACACACACACACACACACACACACACACACACACACACACACACACACACACACACACACACACACACACACACACACACACATACCGTTTATCATATTTAGAGATTCAAATAACTACCTGTGCTTTACGCTCAATTGAATGTTATATGGAAAATAATACCTAGTTAAGGAATAATTATATTCAGATGAATTCTTCCAAGGAAAAAAAAATACGAAACCCATTTTCTCTGATATAATATATATTTAAATTTGTTGAATACATTTCTATAAATGTTTCAAATATACAATAAAATGTGTCAAAATTTCTTAATTATTCATCACATTTAAACAAATTGTAACAAAAATAATACGACTATTATAAAGTGCAATTATTATCTTTAAAAACAGAAATGCGATTATTGAAGTATGCAAAACTATCAATACTTTTTCTAAACCTATTGAATGATAAATCGAACTAAACAAATTCGTAAATGTAATTCAGTCAGATGATATTCAAAGTTTTAGCCGCAATAATAAATTGAATTAGTCTCAGACTTAATACGATTCAAAATTTTCAATTCACCATCCTTTCAATCGTGATCGGCAGATTAACATTTTCGTTTCTAAACCGCGAATGAAAAGGGTACTTTCAGCTGAATAAATTACATGAGCAGGATATGAAATTGAAAATAGTGCGGTCACTTGCGATAAATATTTAAATATTTCTGGATATGAAGAAATCAGTGCAATTTTTTTACGCAACGGATTTCTGCTGCATCGAATCACATTCCAATCTACGCAATTTTAGAATAATACCTTGATACTATCACAACTCAGAATATATGAATAGAACTTAAATTCCAAATAATTTTTTTCTCTATTAATTTCTATTAATTTTTTAAGCTTTTGTTAGAATTTTTTAAATAATTTTTTTTATGCATTAAGAAAGTTTTAATGAAAGGTTTGTGACAGTTAACTAAATAATTATTTTTTATTAATTTGAAACTATGTTTCCATTAATCATGCGCAGAATTTTGTCTGCAAATAACATGGTGGTACTTGAGAATTGTTTAGTCAACAGAATTTACAACGGCTAAAGTCAGGAAAGAGAAATATTTGTATAAGATTAAGTTCTACATTACTGATACTGAAAAATGTTTGTTTTACAAGAAAATTATTTTGAGCTTTCCTATTATTTAAAAATTAATCCAAAACTTAACTACGTACTTGCTTTTAATGGTTGATGGAGATTTAAACCTTTATTTGAAATGGTTACCTTTAAACTTTCCGTTTTAAATACATTTTGTTTAAATAATCTTTCACTATGTTTAAATAAATATGAATTATAATTCATATAGCTCTCTGTGGTATTTAAAAAAGTTTACGGCAGTCTATAACTTTTTAAAGAAACTATAAGACTTTAAAATTCTTTTGTGCAACTAATTACTCCTTTTAATTAAAAGTAAAGTTGGCTGTGATATTATGTTGGAATTCTGAGAAGTGCTGAAGTCAAATATATTTTAATCTTCTCGCATAAACGCTTGTATTAACGTAGTTCCCCGCAGTTCATTTAATATCTTGTAGAAGCCCAACTACAGCACAGCAGATATGCGGGTAAAGTTAATTTGATATATGATTACTTAAAATATTATTATGAATATTTCACAATTTTGCTCACAAATTAACAAAGCATTAGTAAGGCTTTAATGATAGCCTATTAATTATTCATTGATTAAAAACACGAGAATATTTTCCTTCGGATCTGAGTGTATATTAGATTAACAAAAATAAAACTTAGCGCGTATAATACAGAAAGAAAACAAACAAACACACAGTTAAGTTTTAACAGCAAAGTATTTTACAATTACTTTTATGATATGTTTCTGAACAGCTTGCGTTGTGTGGGTATGTGACTGAGAGTTCCATTCAGGATTCATTGTTACCAGCGCTTTTTCAGAAATAAAAATGTGAAAAAAAAATTCATTTAAATTTCCAAATCTCTGGCTCTAAAAGTTGTATGTCATGTCAAATCCCTGTTCTTGTAGAGTTTCTGATCAGTTTTGGAGGAATGTAAGAGAAAATGGAAAAAATCTTAAAGAGTTTATTTCATAAAATATTCATGAGCAAAAAGTACGGAGAAATAATATTTAAGAATTATTTTAGGGAGAATCGTTTTTACAATTGCTGAACATTGAAAAAATACTACTGATACATTTTTGTACAACTGATGTTTTCAGATCAGTTTTTCTTTTGTTGGATTGCTACATTCAAAGAGGTAAGAAAGTAGAAAGATGGTAGAAAGCTACAAGCTATGGCTGAATTACATTAAAATTATTCAGTAATTAAATTTAATTTAAGCATCATACCATTTTTATCTAAATGTACCATAACAAAAATGTAATTTGAGATGGTTTGTCTTTCCACCATAAGCTACTATGAATTACATTTTCAAAAGTTAATTCACGAACTTTCATGTTTTCAAACTATATACATTATACACTTCTATAATCAATGGAATATCTCCTATTTTACGAGACTAAAATTGAAAAATAGATTTTTTTGAAAGCACAAGTCGTCTAATTTTCCTTAATAAAGAAATCTATCTAACGTAAATTACAATATTTAAAATACCATAATCTGCGCACATCAAAATTTGTTAATTCATTTACTAAATTTGAATTTTTCTTACAGAATAATAGTTTATGCTCTTTTGAGACAAATTTTTATAAAAAAATTCTCAAAACTTGATGAACAATATCACAGAAGAAATTTGATAACCGTCAAATATATATTGCAACAGACAGATTAAGGTTTAAAATGATTGTGATAAAAGATGATTTAAAAGTTAATAGCTAGTTTAAACATGCTAAAATTGTGTAAGCTATTTGGAAATAAATTAGATGCTTTAAGAATAGCGCAACGCAGTTAAGTGGTCTAAAATCTTAAAATACAAATAATACTTCGGAAAAATTTATGCTCGGCAAATATAGATCTGAATAAGCAAAACCCCTCAGGGGCTCATCTACTATAGGTGAGTACGGGTGTCCCAATCCCGAGGTACCCAGGGATCTATACTCCCTTTACGTTTCCACTCCCCTACGTCTTCTGCTTTCTGCTGTGTTTTTCCTTCCCTCGACGGCAAGCAAGGGGGCTCTCCATGAGAAGCTGTCGCCGCTCTGTTTGCTTCTTGCTTCTCATGGACAGCCAAAGTCCCACGTGTTGGCCGTGCGTGGCAACCCATTTGACAGACGGGTGGTGTACTGTGGTCCCCTGTACATCAATCGGCTGGTAGCTAGTCACCTGAGTGGCTAGTCTGCTAGGGATCAAGCGAAGGGGTTACTCCTTGGGCTTGGCGTTAAGGGTGGTCACTGTCCCCGGGGGTAACTCCGAGCGTATAGGTTCCGGCTAGCACCAAGGTAAGCGCCGAGGCTGGGAAGGGCCAGAGCCGGTGGCTGCCTTCCCTTGTTGGGCTCCGTGGTGGGCGGTGCCGTCGGGCCTGAAGCACTTATCATATCGTATGGGCTCCTCCAAACGTGGTCCCTTCAGTGGGCGTAAAGTTTACTATCCTCAAAACAATACACAATATTTTGACAAGTTTTTTATTATCAAACGTACATCAGATAAAGAAGAAACCTTTTCATCTGTTTCACCGTTCCTTGTACAAAAGGCAATAGCAGCTACCGTCGGTGATGTCTCATCGATTCGGAAAATGCGATCTGGTGATTTATTAGTGGAAATCAGTACCAAAAAACAAGCACAACAAATTATGAAACAAAAAGCTCTCGCGCATATTCCCGTTTCTGTGAATCCTCACACATCTTTAAATTTCTCCAAAGGTGTTATTACCTGCGGAGAATTATTTAATGTCTCTATAGAAGAAATATCCTCTGAAATGAAGCCACAAGGCGTGACGCATGTTCGCCAGATAACAATTCGGCGGAATGGTCAACTACTTCCAACGAAGCATTACATACTTACTTTCCACAATCCTAATTTACCCGAATCTATATATGCAGGCTATATCAAATTACCAGTTCGCCCGTACATACCAAATCCATTGAGATGCTTCCAGTGCCAGCGCTTTGGCCATTCAAAAGTTAATTGCCGCGGGACACTCACATGTGCCCGTTGTGCCGAAAAAGGGCATGACAGCCAGCAGTGTAGCGCACAAGAGAAGTGCGTGAACTGTGGTGGCGATCATCCTTCATATGCTCGATCTTGCCCACGCTGGCATTTAGAAAAACAGGTCACAACTTTAAAAATAAAAGAAAATTTAACTTATCCAGAAGCCAGGCGTAAAATTCAGAATCAGACCCCTACTCCCGGTATCAGCTATGCTGCCATTGTACAAAAATCCTTTTGCGCTAACTGTTCTTGTGTCAATTGTAAGAAAGAAACAAGTATTAAACTTCCTGAAAAGACATCGAATTCTGATTCTGATCACTCAATAAAAAGTGTTCAAGAATCTCCTGAAATAGATATTTCAACTAAAAAAGTCCGGAAGAAAAAAACAAAGAACTCAATGACATTAAAATTGGCTAAACGTGGTATTTCACAAAAGGATCTATCTGTGAAACTTCGAAAATCTGCTTCACGAAATTCAGTCGCCTTGGGGTTGGCGAATCAGGGTGTTGTCTATAAGGACTTAACGTCCATTTTTGGTGACACATCTAACAACCCCTATTTCAAGCTCCATCCATCTGAGGATGAAGACTCACTTGATATGAGTTGCGAAGATCCTGCAACCACAACAAATGCTCAATCTCTTTCCTCCTCTAAAGTTCTCTCTTAATGGGTACCTTCGTCTCATGGAATTGTCGTGGCATTCGTTCCAAACTTCATGAAATTAAATCAATTTTTAATAAATTTCATCCCATCTGTTTTGGTGTTCAAGAAACATTCTTGACACCAAATATTCCCATCAAATTACGCGGATACAACTGTGTTCGAAGAGATGCAGACACAGGATCACACAGTTCTGGTGGTGTCTGTGTCTTTACTTCAAATCTCTATCCCAGTACACCTCTCAATTTGCATACTCCTCTGCAGGCTGTGGCTGTGCAAGTTCACATACAAACTTTAGTCACAGTCTGCAGCATCTATTTGCCGCCTCATGACACCATACATCAGCAAGACCTTGACAAGTTAGTGGACCAGCTTCCAAAGCCCTATATTGTACTCGGCGACTTCAACGGACATAGTACTTTGTGGGGTTCGGATGATACGAACTCTCGTGGGAGGCAGATTGAACAGTTCATTTCTGATAACTGCATCTGTCTGCTCAATAACGACGAGCAAACATACTTTCACGAACCTACACGTACTTTCCATAGTCTAGACCTGGCCATGTGTTCTCCTGAACTCCTGCCATTGTTGACTTTTACTGTCGATACCGATATGCATAATAGCGACCATTTTCCTATTATCGTCTCCCGTACTAAAAGCGACGGTACAACTCTTCGTCCTAAGCGTTTCTTATTCCAGAGAGCAGACTGGAATGCTTTTTCACAATTAGCAGACATCACTGAGACTATGGCCAATACTCCAGACATTTCGGAAGCAATACAGCTCGTTGTTGAAGTCATAATGAACGCAGCAAATAACAGTATCCCGATGACTTCCCCACGTCTAAGAAATTTTCGTAGACCGTGGTGGAACGATGCCTGTCGCGACAGTTTAAAAAACCAGAAAAGACTTTGGAACCTTTTTCGAAGATACCCAACGACAGAGAACTTCATCGCTTTCAAAAGAGCCAAGGCACTAGCGCGGCGCATTCGGCGACGAAGTCAGAGAGAATCATGGATTAATTTTATTTCCTCCATCACATCCTCTATTTCCAGTAAACTTTTATGGAAAAAGGTTAAGGCTGCTAATGGGATATACCATGAAACTGCTGTTCCTATTTTAAAAACAGGAAATGACATACATTCTGCCCCAATAGATGTGGCTAACATTCTCGGTCAAGCATTCGCACAAGTGTCCGCAATAGATTCTTATAGTCCGACATTTCAGGCAGTTAAGAATCGCGCGGAACGGTTGCCTTTGCGGTTTAAATCCCGAACCAACTTTTCATACAACTGTGAATTTAGGATATTTGAACTGGAAATGGCCTTGTCTAAAACCAAAGATACCAGTCCCGGGCCAGATGGAATTACTTACAATATGCTTCGCCATTTGAATAGGATATCTCTGTCCAATCTGTTGCTACTATTTAATAGAATCTGGACGGAGCAGAAATACCCTTCACAATGGCGTGAAGCTATTGTGATTCCAATATTGAAACCAGGCAAAGAGCCATGTATCCCTCTGAATTATAGACCGATTGCCCTTACGAACTGCCTCTGTAAAATATTTGAACGCATGGTCAATGCTCGTTTCGTATACGAATTGGAGAAAAGGGGAAGCATTCCCCCTATGCAGAGTGGTTTCCGTAGAGGTCGATCAACTTTCGACAACCTTATCTTATTGGAAACACAAATAAGAAATGCCTTTGTGAAAAGGAATCATCTTGTCTCCATATTTCTCGATATAGAAAAAGCATATGACCGTGCATGGCGCCATGGCATACTTAATACACTTTTTAACATAGGTTTTAGGGGTAATTTACCCATTTTTTTACAAAACTTTTTAAGACATCGCACCTTTCGTGTTCGAGTTGGCAATTTTTATTCTAATCATTTTATTCAAACTGAGGGAGTTCCCCAAGGAAGTGTCCTCAGTGTAACACTTTTTATTGTTCATCTCAGCCAGATTTTGAATCATTTGCCTTCATCTGTTACTGGAACACTTTACGTTGACGATCTGCAGATATCATGCCAAGGTAGTAATATGAATTTAATAGAGCGACAAATGCAGAATGCTGTGGACAAATTGGTGGCTTGGTGTAATAAGAATGGACACAATATCTCGCCAGAGAAGAGTCGCTGTGTGCACTTTTGCCGTAAAAGAAACATTCATCAGGATCCTAACATTCAAATTAGAAATGTTTCCATTCCTGTTGTGAAAGAAATACAGTTTTTGGGAGTGATTTTCGATCAAAAGCTCACTTTCCTTCCGCATATTTTACACCTGCGGAAGAAGTGTGAGAAGTCCTCCTTAAACATTTTAAAGGTACTATCCAGAACATCTTGGGGTGCCGATCGAACCTCCCTTCTTCGCATCTATCAAGCAGTTATTCTTTCTCGAATCGATTACGGGTGTATGATATATGGCTCCGCCCGCACATCTGTTTTGCGGCGGCTGGATACCGTCCATCATTCTGCTTTGCGCATTTGCTCTGGTGCGTTCCGTACTTCACCAATAGAAAGCCTCTACGTTATTTGCCATGAGCTACCCCTTTATATAAGACGTAAGAAACTGTCCGCTCTGTTTTATTTCAGAATACAATCGGTTCTAAATCACCCATTAAGAGAAATATCACTACCAGTAGGCTTGCGTCGCCTCTATAACGCCCGTCCTTCACATATTCTACCATTCTGTGAAAGAGTCAAAATGCTCCTGCATGACTCAAACTTGAGCGATATTCATATTAAATCAGTTGACCCTTTTAGATTTCCGCCTTGGGATATTCCGCAATTTACCTTTCTTAATCCTTTCAGTGGATTTGATAAATCCTCCACTTCTCATATAATCTTGAAACAGCTCTTTCTACAACATCGCTATCAATACTCATCTTTTCTGCCTGTTTTCACGGATGGCTCGAAATCAGATGGCCATGTTGGTTGTGGAATAATATTTCCGTCTGATATACTGAGCCACCGCCTTCACAACAGTTGCTCAGTTTTTACTGCTGAATTGGTAGCCATTTTCTGTGCTCTTAGGAAAATTTCGCTTTCCACACAGCGTAAATTCATTATTTACACTGATAGCAGGAGTGCGTTGGAGGCACTCACCCACTATCACAATTATCAAATACATCCAATTGCTATAAGAATTCTGTTCACTTTGCACACCTTGCAAAATGAAAATTTTGATATCCTTTTTTGTTGGGTCCCGAGTCATGTAGGAATCTATGGCAACGAACTGGCGGATTCTGCTGCAAAATCTGCAGTGTCGCCCTTTAACCAAGGTCTTCCCTACAGTGATGTTAGGAAGGCCTTTAATAAACACATCTATTTTACCTGGCAAAACACATGGGATCTGCAGATCCAGAATAAACTTCATTCTGTGAAACCAATTATTGGACACTGGCCTAATCACCCTATACGCGAGGTTGATGTCAAGTTGACTCGCCTCCGCATTGGGCATACTCGCTACACGCATAAACATCTCATTTTTGGCGAGGCGGCACCAAAGTGCCCTGCATGTCATGTGGATTTTACCATTAATCATATTTTAATCGAGTGCCCATCTTTTAATTCCTCCCGTTTAAACTTTTTTAAATCATCGTCATTAACTTTACAAGATCTGGTGGGTGAGAAATTCCACCCAAACATCTTTAAATTTTTAAAATACATTAGCTTTTACACATGTATTTAATACTTTTAACTTTCATTAACGCCTGATTTTTACATTGCTTCAATGCAATGCGTTTTTATACCACTGTTTCATTTAAATTTATTAACGTTGTACGTACTAGAACTTTTTTTTTGGAATTTGTATGTTGATAACTTTTGATTTTATATTTTATCATGTGTTTTTTTATATAGTTTGGTCTATTATTTTACCATTTGCTTGGCGCAGTATGATCAAGTATGGTTCTTGCGCCATAAAACACTAACAACCAACCAACCAACCTGAATAAGCAAAAGAAAAACTCATTCGAAATTCAATATTCCTTAAGAGCATTATGTTGGGTGTGATGATATTATCGAATCTGAACAGCTATATAAATTAATAATTTCTAGTTGTTATTTTTTTAAAGGGAAAATGAATTTAGACTTTGAAGCCAGTTACTCACTAAGTTGTTGAATGAGGTCTTTGAAATAACAGAAGAAGGCAAGAAGCCAAGAAATGGCGAAAAAGATGGGTGAATTCTAGGTATTATGAAAATAGTTGTAATAATAATTATTGAAGTTTGAAGATATAGAACGCAGAAGCGATTTGTGCAAAGACTTTTAGATTGAATTTTTCCAAGACTTTCAGAGAATTTTAATTAAAAGCGTTTTGTCTATAGTCTTATTACTGATAAAAAAAATTGTGGTAAATGAAACTGCTATAATTTGATGAAGTTCTTTTCGGATAATCGAATTAATACAATAAGAATTAATAAAAGCATACCTTGAAAGTGGTCATCGGTGAAAATTGGTGGTTAATGGAAGGTTACAACTAAGTAATGAAGCAGAAAGGATTACAGGTTGCAAAAGCTTTCTTGTTTATGAAATCGCTAATAATCATTAAAAAGAACTTGTGTGTGTTGGTTCTTTAGAGAAAGACCGTTTGATCTAAAGTTATTAAGGAAAAAAAAGAGACCTAATTATATTACAATCAAGCTATTTCAATTAAATTGTCGTTCATGAACATACTGATTTAAAATCCGTTGCATAATATTTATAGTTTGAGAGAGAGCCAAAAAAATATAGATTAATGAACAAATTGTTCATTTTTTGAAAATAACGAATTAATTACGATATTTAAAAACTAATTACCGATTACAACTAGCAAGTTCTTAAGCATAAGCTGAGCTTTTAAGTCGCATGTCAATTATTATCTATTTATTTCTTTTGCTTGTGGCGAATTGTTATGAATGAGAATAGAACCTGGGACCTTGTAGTTCGCAGCCCAATAACATGTCTACAATACAAAAGCAATTGCTCGGGTAGCGTAGCTGTTCATTGGCTTATAAGCTATTCATTACAGACTATCCCCTCCAGTGAGTCGGAGATGAGACGAACTATATGGCTGTTGATGTATTAGCTGTTGATTCTAATGCGCCTGTACCCATTTGAGTAACGCCAAGCTTTATGGCGAGCGTGTATGGGTGAGTGGTTGCTAATGCTGTTGCTGTGTCAAGTGAGTCTGACGACTTTAGACTGCTGTGGGTAGATGGCGCCTCAACAGCTGTACGAAGGTTCATCGTCCGATGTCACCAATGTGGCGAATTGTTATGAGTGAGGATAGAACCTGGTACTTTGCAGCCCAGTAACATGACCACAATACAAAACCAACTGCTCGTGTAGCGTAGCTGTTAACTGGCTTATAAGCTATTCACTACATGCTTTAGAAAACAGTTAAAGGGATTAGATGACTACTGAAATGAATACTGGATGTCTTGGTAAGAATATTAAAAAAGAGTTTTGGAATAAGTTTATAGCACATTATAGCATGTGAAATATTCGACTCAGTAGAAATAAATACCAAAAAATACAGAAAAGACGATATTATTTATTGACGTGCCTCTTTGGTGACAAAATGGTGCACTGGGATTGTTGATTACAAATTTCTGTTGAATCTTTTATATGCAACTTAGTTTCAATGACTTTTTCAGAATGCTTTTTTTTTTAACTTCGAATTTTAATAATCATGTAACTCGTACTAATTTAAGAGTCCTGCAACACTTTGTTCCTAATGGTATACATTTCTCTATTTTTGTTGTTGTTATTTCAACTAAAATTTGAAGTTTAACTTGAAGCGTGAAGTCTTCAATTTCAACTAAGCGAATAACACGCAAGCTGAATCAAAACACGTTCGTGAAAATTGTGACAGAAAGAAAATTACTTGGCGTTATCTGAGGAATGTTTTATTTGTGCCAAAAATCGCTTGGTAGATATAAATGCTTATGATATGGGCTTATGCCATACATCAGAGGATTATCCATTAAAAACTAATCTCATTCAATAAAAAGAGCAACAACTTAAAAGTGTTTAACAATGAGAGAATTAAAAAAATTATTATGACTTGTTTCTAAATTTAAATATTAGCTGCAATCGCCAAAGTATCCAATAATTTTACTAAAAGCATGCTTTACACAGAAAAATGTTCTATACGGAAGAACAATTCGAATCTTATATCTTGATCATTAACAGTAGAAGAAAGTACTAGGATGAAATATTTGTAACAAAAATGAACAATATGATGGTTCCATTTATGACAGTAAAAATATTATTTCCTTAAAAATTGATTAAATGTAGATAAAAAATATTTATATCAACTAACTTAATATTACGAATTACTTGAATTTTTTATATTTTTTATTTCAAGCTGATGCAAAATGTATTTTTATGTTATAATACTTTCGGAAGTTATCAAGGAAGAATGCCAAAATCTTATTTACTTTTAATTAAGTAACATTATAATGAAAAAAATTGCTCCGAGGTGTACATTACTCCACACCAAGGTAATTTGATTGTCTTACGTAGAATTGACGTTGAGTCTAGCAAAATTCTAACAGGCACATACACAGAACACGCATACTCAGGCAGAGAAGTAGATAAAAACCCATGTTCTCTGTTATTATTTGTATACATTTAAACCTGAATGTTTTGGACATCCAAATAATGGAAATAGATTCAAAGATAAAAATTTGGGCCATATGCGTAATACATTTCACGTCTATTAACAATGATTAATAATATGATTCTAGTGTGTAGCTTTGTAAATCTGCATCTCTAGCACTCTGACTTAATGATTTTAAACAAAAAATGAAACAAAACTTCAAAATAGCTTAAATTGCAAATGCCGGTTTGCATATTAAGTAGAAAAAGAAACCAGCTAAAAATAAAGAATGCATCTCATGTAAGAAATATTACATTAAGACCAAAGTGAAAATAATATATATGAACTTATTTCAGTAAAAAAGTGGTTGTGAACATAACTACTGTTAAATTACTGATAACAGTGGAACTTGTACACTTTATTTTATATGACTTCAATTTTTTAAAAATTAATCAAACTCTGTTATGGATGAACATTTATTAAAAATAGATCTTTTATAGACAGATAGAAAAGACAAAATAAAATGAACATAATCGGTAAATCACTTTGGTATTGTTTAATAGCGCATAATATTTTTTTTACATCCTGTCAAGTCTTTCATACATGATAATATGGCTTTGTAATGCATACAATGCTTTGTATTTTGCATACACTGCTTTAACAACCACGTCACCAGAAATTATTACGAATTCTTTGATATTAATTTGCCTCCAATGTGAGTACCATAGCAAGAATGAGATACTTAATTTTTAGAGGATACTGAATGGACGCCAGATCTATGACTCAAATCTTTTTACTTGGCGACTTGGTAATGGATATGGTGATTTTGGGGACAAAAAGGAAATTTCTGGGAAATGAAAGAATTATAGCCTTATTAATCAAAGCTAACTTATTAATTAATAAAATGAAATTTATTAAAATTTTTTGTTTTTATCAATGAGTTCGAAGCAAAATATTGTACGAAACTCTTTTAAGATAATTTTAAAATAAAAAAAAACTTTTCAATAGCAAAAACTTAATTTGAACAAAATTTTAACTTAATTTCTGTACAAATTTTTCTTGAATTGTAATTAATAGAAAATAATTTAACGCTATTTCATTGCAGTATTTTATATAATTTAGTTACTGGATTCATATTCATAGTGTTGCTGTGATATGAAAAGCATGTTCTGCAAACACATAGTATTTATACCTAACTTGAAAAAAATGTAGCATAATAGGATACCCGCTGAAATCAGATTATTCACTATTGTCCAGAGATCGTCTATAATTCTGCATGTATAAAATGAACACTGATATTTTAAATCGTTGTGGAAGAAAAACTGTTAATAACTAACCAAATTATAAATTTTTTTTCTTCCTATTCTGGTGAAGTTATAGGTCTGCAGTGATTCAGTTCTCTAAAACCCATACAAAAATAATTTAAAAGAAGTTCAAAAATAGTCAGAGTGTGTTGATTTGTCTATCCTTATTTTATTTTTAAATTTTGCTCTTAGTATTATTGTAGTGATACTGTGCATGCAGGAAATGATATTATTGATCTGGAAAATACTATTATGAATCTGTTTTATCATTTCCCTGCGAAGTTAGTGGATTGATAAGAAAGAAATTTCAGTAATTCTTAATAAATATCGAATGATCTCCACTTTGGTAGCAAACTTGGCGATTATTTAGAGGCGAATTTAATTAATCCGCCTCAAAAATGAAGGTAATGGAAAATGCAAGAATTTGGACTCCCCCCCTCTCTATTAAACACTGAGATTTGAATATTCTTCAAGAAAGTGATATGATTTGTCGGAAAACCTATTTAAGCATGATAGATTGAAGCAATTAAGAGCTTTTCCTATCTTTGAAGTGTTGATCGCCGAGTGATCTCTCTAGTTGTTTTCGCTAAATGCTATTACTGTTTTCTATTTATCCATTTGTTCTTTACCAATATTGTTAATGTCTACAAATGCTGTTAGTTGCATAAATCCTGGCCGGGCCTTTACACTTTTTTTCGTGTTTCCTGAAATAATTGTGGAAATAAAGTGTTGTCTTCGATCATCCAGCATGTTCGACTACTTGAACCAAATATCGCCAGTCCTTTTTCATTACAAAATACTTTCATTGCTATGGTGTATAGTTAATTTCAAATAAATATAATTTGGTTGATTAGAGCAATATTGGAAGTGGGTTTTAAATTTAATTTTTTTTACTTAGACCTTCATTGAATACATTTTGATATTTGTCATAACAAAGGACTATTTCGGCGCTTTATATGCAAAAGATAGAGATGCTGATAAATAAAGATTCAAGGCATATAGTTAGTCCCGCAATATTCTTTTTAAATATGTGTAAAAGGATTACTAAATCTTATTTTGGCAACAATCAATACATCTTTACTAATAAACACTAAGGCAGTAGATATGAGAGATTATTTACAAAAAGAAGAAATTTTGCTACTTATAGTCACACGCATTAATCGATTCTATGTTGAGTGAAGTTGAACCTAGTTAAAGTAGTTATATAATTAAAGAATAATTCGTCCGTTTTAAAGATTATACAAAGTAGCTTTAAATTTCTGTCTGATACCTGTTCAGTTTCTCCGCTTCAAAAGCGTTTTCAGGACAACTAGGGGAAAAGGAACTTGAATACTAAGCCACAACAAATTTCTGAGTTAAAAGGTTTTGGATTCCTCAATTTTCAAAACATCGTTGATGAACTATTAGCAATTATGGGGGATGATCGAATTATCAAAACAAAGTCAGAACAGACCTATGATAATTAAAACTATTAAACGGTTTTAATGTTTGTCATAATTTTATACTTAAAAATCATTTATAGAGAGAATCAAGAACATCGAATTAAGGATAAAAGAATTAATTGGAAATAAACTAAATCAGTATATTGCAATTTCCCAAAGGCAGTCAGTTTCTAATATTTATATTGTTTATCGAAATCATAATAAAAAAATTATTATATTTTCTGTTGTTTAACACGCTGAAAAATATATGAATATATCTTTGTGTACACAGAGAATAATTGAATAAGGATGATATAAGATTAAAATCTCTTAACAGAGATTATCAGTTGAAATAACTAAATGGATCCTAGCTCACATTTGAGTTAGAAGCCAGAATCTCTCTCACTTATAAATGCAATAAAAATTTAGGCATTTTTAATTTATTGCTATGAAAACAGCATTTAAATATTATTAAATAATAAACAAATACTTCAGGTATTAGAACAGCTTTTCATTTTACTGTTTCTAAGTCTTTTTTATAGCGGAGTTACCCATTAAATTACCCATTTACCTTGAAGCGAAAGGGAATGGATTATTTGTTATAACATTTTGATAAATAAGCTTTTACACTTGAGTAATTATCTTCGAGAAGTTTTATTTACCAGTTTAAAGGATAAAATATACTGAACAAAATGTTTAGTTGGGCAGATAATTGTAATGGACTTCTCATGTATTGCATTAACTCTTGTCTTATGCATTTCTGTAATGTTGATAAACATCACAGCAATATAAACGTGGGAAATTAAAATTAACAGGAAGTTTTAAATTCCGAATTAGTTTGTGATGATGATTAGTTTGTAAAACGTCTGCCAACTTATTCCAGATATACTGTAGAAATTTAAAATGTTATTTATTATGTTATTTATTACAATAAAAAACAGTATATGGTACCAACAAAAAAAATTATATTAATATTTAACGGATTTAATTCACCGTGGTCAAAAGGATATGCAAATATTGTATATATTTTAACGGGAAATAAAATATTATACGTAAAATAGACCAAGAGAGATCGCAATGACATTAGAATAATAAATTGATTTTACCGACAAAATTTGTGGGGTTTGAAATTCAGTGGAACCCATGCAATTTTTATTCTCTCGACTTTTGAAAAAGAATATTATTAAGATATTTTGTAATCATCCTTTTTGATATAATTAACATGATAATTAGACTAGTTCATAGGTATAATTTAGTCAGATGGTCATTCCAAGTATAGTACCAAGTGCTAATAAGCCTAATTCACCTCAAATGTGCCACAATTCAAAATTTTCAATTCCCTCGCAATCATTTTTTAGATTATATGTAATACATTTATTTTACTTAACTAAGTAATTAAAATATGTAATTTCGTATTTTAGAAAGCTCTTTTCGTAAAATAAATGCTCGATTTTTTGTCAAAAAATCTCAATTTATCCACTTAAAAAAGTAATTGTTCAGAGTTGAAAATTGTCACATCAAAACAATCAACTACATAAAGGATAATTAAACATTATAATTGTAGATCTCACTTTAGGTAAAACTTGATAGGGGAAAAAATCTATTAATAGGAAAATAAATTAAAATAATCAACTTGATATTCGATTGCATTGCGCCTAATCCTGTGGTTGAAATATTTCGAGGGAATAATAGCAACATTCGTCTCTTGAATGTTAAATAAAGCAAAACAATCTGTTCTGCGACTGTTTAAGCAGTCCTTAATCTCTGACTACATATAAGTGTTCAATACATTTGGGAAATGGACGCAAAAATTTATTAAATTTCGAAATAAGACTTTCAGCAAATAATCATCTTGGATTATGAGAGGAATTCGTGAATAACAGGCGTATCATCGATTTACACAGCAGACTATCTAGTCCATTTAACGTGATGTCTAAGTCACCCGAAGAACGAAATTCCTTTTATCATCTGGTATTTAATTGGATTTTTATTTTATATAAGGCGTTTTTGCGATTAGTTCTTTCTTTTGAAATATTAGCTGCGTTTATTTTCAATTAAATGTTTTTTTTTGTTGCATAATTTGATGCTTGTGAATCCTTCATGAAAGTATAGTTGAAAATATGAAATTGTGATGTTTAGATTGATCATTACGTTATTTGAAAGTTGTAGACGGTCTATTAAAATAATTATTTTAATAGTTCACCCTTTGTTCTGTTTATTCGGCAACTTTTGTAATTAGCTAAATATCATGATAACATACTGCCCTTAAAGATGGAACTGCCTTGTTATCCTATCTTGCATTGTTTTTTGCAATACTTAACTTTATTTTCTTATTTCTCACGTACACTGCGCAGATAATAAAGAAATACTTTTACTTTCAATTTTTAACGATAGAAGTTAAGCGCGGGATTAAATATATAACGGATAACTAACTGAAAACAATTTCAATTTTATAATAATAATGAAAAATTTTGTTACAAATATTTCAAAATGATATTTTTAAATAAATTGTCAAAATTCAGGGAAAAAAATGCAATACATTTTAAACTAGTATCATAAAAAAACATTTTTTTAGAATTAAAAATGCATAAAATTTATTTTTAAAAAATATTTTTGGAAATAATCACAAAATACCAAAATGTATTCAATTTTAAATGATTTGAATTCTAAAGGAATTTCAAGGAAAAAAATTCATTCTGAGAAACTCATTTCCACCCTTCAAGATATATTTGCTTCTAATTTCGGTGCTCTGTTAAATTCTAAGGTTTGTACAAAGCCAGCACATCAGACCTCATTTATTTATCAATATAAGTACACTGTGTGAAGTGATTTGCAAAATTTTTTTTATCGAAACTTAACATAACTATTTTATTGTGGCACCTATAAACTGATACTTTTTATAATAAAGTGATTATGGACATTTACGTTTTGTTTTCTTGTCTGCATACAAATTTTTATTTTTATTGCAGTTTTGTCATAATATGTGTTTCTTTTCTAATAGGCATTTTGATTTTAAAAAAGTAAAAGAAAATATTATTCTTCACCAAATATATTAATATGACAATTCTGACAGTTGATACTTTTTAAATGATAATTAAATATAAAAACATGGAACGATTTTCAAATTGATTTTTTTCAAGAATTGATTCAGAAAAAAAACATAATTAATTATGTATAAATTTTAATTTTTATTAAATTTATATTTTTTAGTTTATGCAATATTCAGTGGGCAGTGAATTTTTCAATTATTTAACAATTCAATATTCCGAACAATTATATATTTCTGGAAATCGATATTCAGGATGATTTAGTATGTTTACTATAGGTAACAAGTTTCTGATGCTATATATGTAATCAAGAAAATTAATTGAGCTTTAAATTATTACATGATAAAATCGAATAAAGGTGATAAATTCAATTTTTTAGCAGTATTTTGTCTATTTTTAGTTTTTTTATCATTTGCATTTGTCTGTTAGTACTATGTAATTTCATATGGACAAATTCTGTTTCGAATGGTCTAGAAGTGCTAAGTGCTCCCAACTTCAAGATGTTGATTTCTCCTTTCATCTTATTGTTTTATCAATACCAAAGTCTATCTACCCTAAGCAACATCATGTGGTCATAGAGTGAAAACGAAAAACTAAAAATGCATTTTTAAAATAAATAATTGGTGAAAGGGAAAATGATATATGTTATTCTTACATGAAGGAGGCCGTTTTGAGTCAAGTAAAAATATAGCAAATTACAAATTTAAATAGAATTTTTTTAAACAAATGGCGTACCTTCTATTTGGTTGTTCCCCGCACCCTGGTATATGTTATTAGTATTTGATTTTGTGGACAACAAACAATTTTGTGAAATTTGCAAGAAAAATTTCTCTTTATCTATGTATCTTTCCCGATTCTTTCATATTCTAGGCAACTTATGGCTTTTTGTTGATTAATGTCAGTGACAAAATAATACATTTTTTTTATTGTGTGTGTTGTTAGGATATCAAGATTTTTTTTACTAAATATGACTAATAAAGCAGAGGTATTTATAAAATTTTTTATTTCCTGATTTTTGTCAGAAATTTATAATTGATTGAAATAGAATAAAACATAATTACGCAGTTAATGCATTTTGTTTTTCAATTATGATCAAATCATCGGATATATATTCTAAAAAAAATCTCCTAAAATGATATTAATTTATAAAATCACTGGTGTGAAAAGAGCATTCACTCTGCTACAGAAGGAACATTCAATTCGTAATAATTGCCAAGTGCATTTAATTCTCAAATACACTCTCAAAATAAATGTTTTATAAGTAAATAGCGCACTTAAAATAATTATCCCAATTTTTAAAATATAACATGTATTTATTGACTGAACAATTAAATAGATAGTTTTGTATCACTAAGCATTCCATATATTTCATCACATATTTGATAATTGTATATTATCTTTATGGTCTCCATTTGTAAGTGGCATTTCAGCTTCTCTTTCATCAAAGGAGGGTGGATTGATGAAGGATTTTTTAACTTTTTTCTGTCGTGAGGATGGGCCTGGATTTGTAAAAACAAAATAAGATTATTTATATTGCTCTAGAAATAATGATCAAAGCTAAAAAAAGAAATGAAACAAAAATGATAATGATTCAATTTAGTTCATTATTTAACCATGCTTAAATTTCAAACACAATGTTATATCCAGTTTCGCAGTTCAAAAAATTGCTTTAAAGTTGATTTAAGGAACTCTTTATTTAAATGCTGACCATATTTCGATTCTCGACAATATTTTAAAGTATATTTGAATCTTTAAATCTTCATTCTAAAATTTCAGCTATTTATAATCTGTTGTCAATATTTGAAATAACCGATAAACTTGCTTGCGTTAGACAAATATTGAAAAATTATGGATATGCTTCATGTTTATAAAATTTTGTTAATATTTTCGCTTTGAATGTATCCATATTTGTTTCCTCAGCATTTAATAACTTTGTATGTGCTCAAATAAATGACCAAATTAAATTTTGATTTAAAAAACAGATTCTTTCTAATTTTACAAATTAAGAAATGCATTTTAAGTTGATTTACTTATAACAGATTTGCAATAAGGAGTTGTAGATTTCAGAAAGTTTACGTAGAAATATGCTGAAAGATATGTTTCTCCATCAGTTTTAAATATCTTAAAAACTTCTCTTTAATCGTTTCATCTCTGCAATTTATGCTTTGTATATATTTTATTTAAATTAATACTTTAAAATTACTATATTTCAAACTTGTTAGCCTATTTTTCTACTTTAAGTATAATTAAACGTTTCATAAATACACAAACATTTTAAATTATATTTACTTCTAGTCACTTTCGATAGCCATCTGCTACGCATATTATTATTTTTAAATTTGAAAGTTATTACTATAGTATTTACAGTTGTACTTTGTGCTAGTGATGTGAAACTCTGATGATCGTCGATAGAAGTTTTTGGTTAACTTTTCTGGACTTAAATAATTATTAATCTTAAAAAAATGTGGATAAACTTGAAAATTACGTCAAAGGATTAATTCAAGTAAAATATTTAAGAAGTCAGGTATTTTTGAATAATTTTTTTGATAAAAAAATAAATTACAAAATCACAAATAAAATTCAATTGTATTCAAATTCAAAAATAGGTCTTTAAGTGCTTACCAATTCAAATTTCACAAATTTGATGGTTGGTAAATCAATTACAATATTGACAAAACTATAAAAGAATGCAGTTGACCATTGTCGCTACTTAATATTAAGCTAAACTTTTTGTTGCCTTAACAATATATTGTTAACTGCATTTATTAAACAGTTTCAAAGGTAATTATGGCATAGAAATAAAAAGTAAATATTCTGTGAAATAAAATTACAATAATTCTTATAACTCGAGTCATTATTAGAGAGTGTCTGTACAAGATATCTCTACTACCTTAAAATATTTACTAATAATATTGTCTGTACTAATTATAAAGCTCAATGTATGTGAGTGTCTGTTTGTGCGTGTATTAGTACTCTGTAGACCTGCGTTAGATTTACGGCGACCGAATTTTGCCCATACATATATTTTGGAAGGTGAAAATGCGTACTTCGTAGTGAACTTTTTTGAAATTTTAATTCATTAAGAATGAAGCTAGCCTTTCATGTTTTCTTTCCATAATTTCTGAAAATATTATTGCACAAAAAATAAATTTTGCTCAGTTTTAAAATTAAAAAAAAAAATGCTTTTTTAATGATACCAATTTAATAGTCGTAAGGAATTTTGGTAAATTTTGGCAATTTTTTTATCTAATTTCCAACAATGGATCCCATTGTTAATCTATTTACAAAAGCAAACAGTTCGATCATTGTTTATCAAACTGTTTTTATTGTTTCATCAAAGATATAATGGCGTCATTTTCTTCCATTCTTGAAAGCTGAAGAAGAAGAAGAATTCTATTTAATGTCTGTGTAATTTACGAGGCAAATAAGAAAGTGAAGTTAAAATATCGCAAAATTTAGAAGACAGATGAATCGAAAATTTACATTTTTTATAGTGCTATGAAGTTATGGGACTGTAAGCTGTTTTTTTTCGCAAGTTATGCGCCTCTGCAGTTATGGACTCCATGCGAAATGTTCATGTATACATTAAATAAAATTCAAGTGAGACAATGAAAATAACAAGGGTAGAAGTGAATTATAGTGTGCCCCCTGCTGCGCCAACAATGCCAAGTCGCCAATAAAGATTGCGGACAAAATAAACAAATACTTCCGCGAACAGTTACGGTTACAATTTCCAGCCATATAATTAGGACTTTTTACTGATAAGTATTGTTTTTTTTTCCATACTGCCTTCTACAGATGCCGAAGGTATCTGTAGAAGGCACCGAGCAGAATTTTTTAACTTAAAAAAACATCCTACGGCTTCGCTAGCAGCGGGAGCGGGAACTTGTAGCTTCGCTAGCACATTGAACATAAGGACTGTGTGGATAACAGAAACAGTACATAACCAAAAGAAAAGAAAGAACGGAGAGGCAATCGGAACATTCTCCATACAAAATTTCAAACAAACATCTTTTTCCCAACTTTATCAACTCGTAAAAAATATATTTCACTCACCCTTCATCCATTCTGCCGGTTCGATATCAAAGCATTCTTAATATAAAATTTCAAACAAGCATCCTTTCCTAACTTCATCAACTCGTAAATATCTCTATATATAAATATAGATATATTTATATATAAATATATTATTTATACTCGTAAATATATATATATATATATATATATATATATATATATATATATATATATATATATATATATATATACATATATTTAACTCACCCTTCATCCATTCTACAGGTTCGAAATACTTCCGACATAATAAATTATGGAGGGAAACAACCGTTAAAACACCAAAAGAATTAGGAGAACTGCGAAGAATTCCATTGCAGTTGTCTTTTAAAGTGCGAATGCAAACGATTTTTTAAAGCGCATACTGACAGTTAAAAATTGCAAAAGAATAAATATTTTCTGTTCGTATTCACATTAAAAAAAAGAAAGAAGAAAATAATTTTTAATTATAAGCTTAACTTACTTCATTTAATAAACTTTTAATTATAATAAAGAACAAAATTAAAATCTTTAATCGATATTTTTTAATATTTTTAATTTAACATTTTTCATAATATAATTGTAGTTTATGTACAACTCAAGCATTGCAAAAAGTAGTAAACAAAACAGCATTAGGGTTGCTAGAAGAGCATTCCGATGGGTTGCAATATTGGCGACAAACTCGGGGGCACACTATTCTTCACTTTATCCATAACAAGACTTTAATTATAGACAATTTGGCGGAATAATAGTACATATTAATCCAAAATCAAATATGACCAGTATTCTCGGCTAAGGCGACAACAGCAAAATAAAATAAAAAAAAATATTTATCAATGAAATGAAATATTTATCTGGACAAAAGATTATTTAAATTATTTTTAATTTAATGTTTTCTTTCTTATTCTACTTGCTGAATTCTATCAATTGGAAGATTGGCCCTGGCATATAGTTGTGAAATGGGGTTACAGACTGAGTAGAAATACAATTTAAAATTTATATATACGATTATAAAACATTTATAGTTGTAAGATTTATTAGCTAGATAATGTTTCACATTTTGAAGTAAGGTTAAAATACATGACAATATGAAAATTGTCCAAAGAAAAACAAGGTTTTTCTTGTATTTTTTTCAAGGCATTTCTCCTGTATTTTAAACTCTGTTTAGTTTTTCGACTATATTTTTCAAGTGCAGATTACAAAAAAAAATATCTTAGTAAGATCATGATAATTAAGAGATTCTTAGAATTAGATAAATATCTTTTCTTAAAAATAGACTTTCGAGTTGTACTTTCTTAACTTTCAGAGTATGTCTTGCTAAATTTGATAATTCTAGATTCAACAGTTTAATTTATAGATCGCTAAGAGACAGGCTTTCATCTATATTGGTATTAGAGGTTACATACAAAGTATAATTGCTACTTTATTAATTTATGTATGTGAAAAGATCAAACAAATCAAACTTCAAAGAAAAATCTGATGAAATTTTGGTGTATTCATTGAATGCAGTTGAATGGAAAGTGAATTATAACATATAGATCCAATCCAATACTCACCGAAGAGACTTAAAAACACGGGCAGGAACACCAGTCCGTGAAGAGTGCCAAAGGCTATGATGCCAAGAAACATACGAAAATAGAATATTCGAAATACTTGAGATTTAGCGAATGCGAGGACAAGAATACCACAGTCTGTTAATGTTATTCCAGTTAATACCTGAAAAGAAATATACGATAATACACACAAATACAGTAAGTTATTTTGCTTTACATACATTTTTATGTAGAGTGTTTGTAAGTGTAAATTACAACTTTCACAGCGTAATTATAATTGAAATATAAAAGTTTATTAAGAATTAAGTAATTAAGTTATGAAATAACTTAAATGCTTAATTCACTTCCAAATCCGCATTATCTATCGTATCAGTATCTATGTGTTAATCGCTTCATTTGACATCTAAACATACAGCTATTTAATGAGAATCGGATTTGATTTTATCAAACCGATCAATGCAGCTGATATGCAAATGTAATAAGATAAGTTAAAGCAAGATAAAATATTCCTAGCAACAACGAAAAAATTTAAATTTCATTGTGATGATGAAAAGTATCATTTTGAAATATTTTTAAAAATTTATTAAAATTAGAAAAAAATTATGTAAATAAATTAGTATCATAAAAATTATATTTCAAATTTAAGAAATGGTATTAAAATCATTTTAGGACTATAATCTCCAAAAAACCCCAAAATATCACTGAATTATTAATTAATTGAAATTATCATTAAAATTTCAGAAAAATAAGTGCACAGTCCGTCTTTCTGAAGTATATTTGCAGCAAATTTAGCATTTCTGTGTTAAATAGTCTGCCTTATGTTCAATGCACACAAAAGCAAACGAACATTCCCCCCTCCCTCCCACACACGAGTGTTTCATGCTAAATGAAATTTTAATTTTCCTAAAATTGTTCATGTCAAATATAATAATAATAATAATGGTTAAATATAATAATATTGTTCATGTTAAATAAATAATTCTTTTGAAAATATGATTGATTATTTATATTATTTTGGAATACTGGATATCTTACTGATGTTCCCATTTGATACAAAGCATCTTGAGCTCTTTCGATACGAGTTGGCTTCTCACTTAAAGCAAAACATCGTGTTAGATGGGAGCAAAATTCAACAGATATTCCCACTGCCTGCAAAACATACATATTTTACAAGAAATCATGTATTAATAAGAGAATTAATTTGCAAAATATTATGAAATTAAATTTTTCTAGATTTAATTTACTTTTTTTGTTATTTTTAGAGTAAGTAGATCAACAACCAAAAAAAATCACTATGAGATACCCCTCCCCCCCAGAAATATGAATAATTCAATAAAATGAAATGGTAAGAGTCATTTATCTGATCCATTCCGTATACAGATTCTACTTGGAGGATGGGCCATATAAATGGTTATATACTTACTTTCAATGAAATATTATGAAGCATATTAATTGAATTTTAACTTCTTCGGAAGTTAGTGTTACTAGAATTCAAATAAATATTTCAAGGATATTTGAATCTTTAGCTCTAAATATAAAAGTATGATAGTGTTTTAAATTTGATCCGTTTATCTTTATAATGTGTTTAAAAATTAACTTTTAATTATAGCATATATAATATGTAGAAAAATGTATTTAACATCGTCGCAATATGTGAATAAACTCAGTATTGAAACAATAAAATGTACTGCAAAATAAACTTAAATATATATATTTTTTTAAATTATAAAATATAACAAAATATTATAAGGAAATAAAATTGGTATCACTGAAAAGATAATTTTTCTTGGATTTTAAAATGGTTCATGTGCATTCATTTGCTTCAAAGTTGTTAAGGAAAAGCCATAAGTTTTCGATTGTAAGTACTATAATACTATCTACATGCAGATTTCAATAACTCTATTTCCAACGATTTGCTTATTACAATGTTTTGAATACTTTTATTTCCATACATGCCGCAATACACAATCTACAGGTGCCCTAAAGCTCAAAAGTATTACAAGTGTGAGAAATTTCACGTTTTTTCAAGAATAAGCCCCCAAAAGTAATATTTTTTCAATTAAAGTGATATTTTCTAGTATAAATGTATTGGAGAAGTTTCAAGCTTTTGCGTCATCCATTGTGAAGCAATAGTCTATAATGACTGTGCCATCCTGATATTTTTTTTTTTATATAAAATTGCTCCGACTGCCAAGAATTTCATTTCGTTTGTTGCTCTATCAAGTGCATTGCTTTTAAATTTAAATTGCTCACTTCCTTTTAAAATGTGTGAATTAACTTATGAGAAGGGCCAGGTTATAATTTTAATGCACTAAGAAAACATTTCAAATGTTAGGATTTCTCATCGGTGCGGTGAGTCGACTGTTTCACGCCTCATAAAGAGACTCAAAACCGAAGGAACCGTAGGTAAAACGCCTAGAAGGGGTCATCCGAGGTTATATTCTAAGTGTGCTGATGCTACATTGACATGATTAAGCCGTAAAAATAGATTTGCAAGTTCTTCTACGTCTACGTCTGTCATTGCCAGTCCCAGAACAGTTCGAAGGAGGTTCTGTGAAGCTGGTTACAAGACACAAGTACCTAGAAAAAAATCCAGTACTTACGAAAGCAATGCGGAATGCCTGGTTTGTACATAAAAACACCCGGAAAACGTAATGGTGTGTGGGTGCATGCCATATCAGTCAAATGGACGACTTCATTTTGTACAGGGAACCATTAATGGTTACAAGTATGTGCGGAAGGATCAATTGCTTCGTAGTGCTTATGACATGTTCCCAAGGTTAAAATGAATATTTCAGCAGGATCTAGCACCCTGCCATGCATCGAAAAAAGTAAGAAAAACTTTACAATTAATTTTAAATTTCATTTCTGTTCAGTCCTGACCTCTATTTCGAAACATTCGTTATTTTAGGTTAAGGCTGAATTTGCAACTAACCTCCATTCTCGCTTGGCCAGGAAACGCAGCAGATCATCCCAGAACAAAACGAAAACTTCAGGGAACAATAATTAAAGTTTGGCACCATGAAATACCGTAAGAAGTGTTGCACAACCTTGTGGATTCCATGCGTAACAGAGTGGTTGCTGTGATCGAAGCCAGAGGCGGCCCAACCAAGTATTGAATGCTTTTCAGTTAACTTGACTCTTTTATTATCTTTCCTTATCAAAAGAACTTCATTCTTCATTTTATTTCGGGGAACCAAAATGGATTCCGATACTGATAACCAGTACATTTTGTTTGTATTTTATTCTTTTTAAAATGAAATAATTTTTTTGTTCAATAACTTAATTATATCTTACATTTAGACTAATTTAACATATTGACATAAAAAAATATCACTTTAAATGAAAAAATATTACTTCGGGAGGGCGGGCTTGTTCTTGAAAAAAACGCAAAATTTCTCAAACTTGCAATACTTTTGACCAGTAGTGTATTATTTATCCGATAAATATTATCATGTTAAAAGTATATCTAAAAGTAATAAGATTTATAAGATAATAACTTAATAAGTTAATTGTTTATATGATAAAGTTGAAAGAATTTCAGTGGTTTAATGATTTATTATTATCAATTTATGCTATCAACAAACTAATAGAATATTTCATTGAATTTAAACAGTTTCGTTTATTGATAACTCATTCTCCCCAATTCATGCAATTATAACTAAAAAAAAAATAAATAGAGCATTTAAGTAAGGCAGGAAATTATTCTAAATTACAGAACTCACCACAATCAGATTTACCAGTGATACAGCATTCAAAGTGATGCTCCACCAGTACATGAGACCCATGATATTGATTACAATTGTTATAACTGTCACCGTAATCATAACAGCTGAATGAAAATCCAGCCCTAGCAGTAGGAAAGTTGTTAAGAATACTGCAATTATTGATAAACTCAGACTTCTTAGGGTGTCCGGCCACTGAGTCAAGAATTGTTCATAGAATACGTGGGGGAAACTGAAAAGAAGTAAATAGTATATTTTTTTCTGACTCGGAATAATGCATTTAGTAAAATGAAATGCTTTATTTGCAATAATTAACTTTTTCTTAATAATACCCCAGAGAAAATAAACACACAGTGGTTTCTAAACATTTCCTGCTACAGTTTAAAAGCTGTTCGATAATAGAAAGAAAAGATCAAAATAAGAGAATTTCATATTATCGCTCTACAGCATATATAGCTAACAATATGCATCACGATTACTATCTGTTCATCAGAAACAGAGATTTTAAATGTTTTTTACAAAACCAAGCCAATTATGGTAACGCAAATGCATGAATTTTCTACTTCAGTTGGGGTAACGCTATGCAGATTAGAAATTTTTAATTTCCTTTATTCTGATTTATTTTAATTCAAAAGTACTTCAGAATGAATCTAAAAGATCGATTAATGAACAATGTTTAATTTTAAATGCATGAAACATTAAGAAAATAAACAGAATCCTTGGAAATAATCTGCCAAAAATTTCTTAAGCCTATCCTCTTTAGCATGGGTTAAAAAAATGAAGCGTTACTTATTTGGCGGTGGGGAAGTGAAAATAGTTTTTTGAAGGGAAAGTTAGTTTTTAATTAATAATTAAAATTCTAATTAAAAATTCAAAAAAGGGACCCCAGGTGCATATTCCCGATCTCCAAGGTATGCATGTGCCAAATTTGGTAGCTGTAGGTCGAACGGTCTGGTCTGTAGAGCGCCAACACACACACACACACGCATACACACACACACACACATTGAGCTTTATATAAGTATAGATAAGTTTTTTTGTTTATAATAACTATCTCAAAATTGAAATGTGTTTACTATACCCATCTTATTTTTCATTTTAGAAAATTAAATTTATTTTTGGAATAAGAAAAATAAAATTAAATGAAAATTTAAGTTAAAAAGAATTTTATTCTACAAACGATTTGAAATATTATTCAATATTTTATATATTTATCTTTATAGCAAATAAAACATTTTTTTCATAATCTCGGAACACTGATTATATCATACTTTCGTGTGATTGTACTCACCTATAAGGAAAAACCCGAACATCTGAATTTTCGCTGCCATTTCTTAAAATGTTGGTTAAGTTTGCCGCAATTTTCCTCGACCAAGCTAGAGCTTCATAAAAATCTTTTGATGTTTTCAAGGCAGTGTGATAAGTTTTGAAACTGGTAGCTGAAAGCAGAATTTAGCTGTGTATGAATTGAGCCAACATGATATTATTATAGTATGTGATTTTAAATAAAGAGGTTTATTGCATCGTGTTGAAACAGTATTCATTTTTAAGAATAATATTCCTTTTGTATAATACAACTAAGGTTAAACATATGAATAAAAATGCTATGAAAAATTATCCGATATATGACTTTATTTCACTATAGGCAATACTTTATCGAAGCATTGAACGCAAATCAGTTTTGAAGTTACAACTCTGATTAAAATTCATTGAAATGTTCTATTTATATTGAAATTAAGATTTTATGTTTTAGTTTTTAAATTCGGTCAGCAATTCTTTTATTTTAAAACCCTTAATGGTCTATTTATGGTTATCTAACAGTCTCAAATAAAATTTTGTAGATAAGTTTAAGTAACATCTCTATCTTAAAGAAATTTCATGCATAAACTGCTTGAAGACGAGCAAATGATATTTTCTTTCTTAGTTTTTAATTTCGGAAGATATACTGTATTTCTTTTAATGGATTGCTGTTTACAGTTAATGAAATAGAGCAATTTATTATAATAAGTGATGAAAATAACCTTAATTCTCTATTAAGTTAATGAATGGGTGTAAAAAACATTTTATTTGATTAGACTGTAATATTTATTGCAAATGTTACAGAATGATTGAAAAAAATGAATAAAAAACAAAAAAAATATTCTTTAACATTTCGTTGTTATCTAAATTTAAACAAAACATTCATTATTGAATAGCATATTTGGCTATAAAATGGCGTCAAAGATTTCTATCATTTTCTGAAGTAAAATGTGATTTTTCCAGTCTCTGTTTATCCCAAATTCTCGTTATGAAAAGTGTGTGACAAAAAGATCAGGCAAATAAAAAGCAAAATTAATGAAACGTAAATTTTTTTCATCTACTTTATACTTAGTTGATATATAATTTGACATAAGTCGTTAATATTTTTTATAAATCGACAAAACGTACTCTCCTTAAAATGTCTACATAATTAAAGAAAGACATTGGTAGTGTAGTAATCTTGGATAATTTCCAGATAAGTTCAAATAATTATAATTTATAAGTATATTCAAAATATAAAAGTTACGACAATTATAATATAAAATTACAAAATTTAATTTATATTAGAAAAATACCTTTAGGAATTTTTATAAAATTCCTCTTAGATGGAAATTTTCAAGTTGCTCACCTTTTATTTTCGTCGAATTTTTTGAAGGAGAAATGTCGATTGCAGTACCGAACATGGCGTTACCCCTTTAAAAAGTGTAGCACGGCGGCATTAATTATTCATAGAAATTATTTAAAAAAATTGATGATTTTTATAAGAAATACACAATTTTAACACCACTGACAAAGTAAATTTTGTTTTATTTACATAAATAATTGTTAAATATATATAGATAGGTTTACGAAAATGTATATTATATAAATAGTTAAAATAAATGATAAAAAGAAATAAATATTATGTTTCTGTTTTCACATATATATTTATAGCATCAATATAATATGTCCCTATAGAAAATAATGCGGAAGAAAATAATGAGAGGTTTTTTTTAAAAGTGTCTAAACACTACGGGTTTGTTTACCCTGTTCAGCTGGAATGATTGGTTAGTGGCAAGAATGTTGAGAATAAATATTACAACGTAGCAGATCGACTGTATAAGGAATAATGATTTCATTACATTTAAAGTACTAACAATAGGTCCTGTAGAAAACACGATAAAAACATTTTGACAAAATTTTTTAATGTAATTTAAAAGTTAAAATCATTTCGAATTTTCTTTCTAAAATCATATATAAAATACGTATTTCGAAACTTCTAATTACATATTAAAAGATATTTGTTTGAACGAAATATTTCATCTTTCTTAGATGGAAAGACAAAATCGAAAAAAGCGAACGACGATCATTTGCTATTATCAAAAAGAGAAACAATAATTTTTCAGTAAAACGAATGTAAACAAATTTAATAACCCTAAACTGATTAATATGTATTCAAAGTATGAATTTGCTATGTTTCCCAGTATGTGCTGACAAGATAAATACCATATGTTATGCGAGATTTAATTTTTAAATTCGTTGCGCATTCAGCTGGAGGAAAAAATACACCTACGCAACATTGTAAAGTGCCAATCAGACATCAGAAACATAGGCAGTTAGTTCATCAGATGACTGTCAAGTCCAGTTAGTTGATTCCTTTCAATAAAATAAGGGAATAATGTCATTGTCGGAGCGAGAAAGGAAAAAAAAAAAAAAAAATGGAAACCCAAGGATAAATCAGTATGGATGGACCCATTTCTGGAACTAAAAAAGTTATTTACAGTTAAGTTACTTTTTACATTAGAAGCAAGGATAAAATTTTATTTCATTGCATTGAAATAATTGAAGGCCAGATGCAATTTTATAATAATTACTATCATACTGGCTGGAAAATTGAAAAATTAAGTAAAAGACTTTATTTTTGAAATATATATTTGATTATCTCTTACTTAAACATAGTAAAAGAAGTGCAATCAAATCTCTCCTAAAGAGACCTCTAATAACGAGTGATTTGCATAACGAGCAGAATAAAATGCAGTAAATAAATAAAATAAAGTGACTTAACGTTCGATGTTTCTCAGAATGAGTGACGAGGAAATATTGTGAAGTCACATACAAGATTAGTCTGTGTTTCGGGTATCAGTATGTGCTGAACTCGAAAATGGAGAACTGTGGGGAACAGACGATCATTGACGATGCATCTAAATTTTATGCACTTTCAGTTGAAATAAAAATAGCAAAATTGGAGCAATGGGGGGCTAGAGAGTTAGATTTTAGTTTTGATTATTATTATAAATGCATAAATGAAAAGCAGTCATTAATACAATATAAACAAACATTACTTACGCCTTTGGACATCTCTCCCAAGAAATATCTGATAAAAAGAACTGAAGTCTTCTAATAAATTCTGCTTCTGATAAACTGGATGGATTTTTCGTTCGGCAAGATCGACACAGGCCTTGAGGAACACGCATTTTATGAACAAAGATTTATAGAAGGATATTTAAACATAGTCTGAAAGAATCTTTTATTTATATTCATTAACTATAAAATTCAACATACCTTTAAACTGATTGGCGATGTAAGAAGGACAATGTGTTCGGTTACTTTTAAACTCATAGCAACACGATTCCGATTGTAAATATTCAAAATAATTGTCCAACCAAGAAATGGGTTGTAAGGCAATGTATGTCCTGAAAAAGACAGCAAAGATGAACGGCATGTATTTTTTTCATTCCTCTATTCCTTTCCAGGAAAAAAGAATCTTTACACTACCTGTTTTTCACTTTAGCCATTCTTCCAATCTCAGAAGTGATAGAATTGGATTCACAAAAGCTTTGAGCAGAGCAAATTTTCTTCTGAGCATTCACATCAGTATAATTATATTCACCAGTGATACCAAAATAAACAGGATGTCCAATGGAAGAATACTTTTTGATATCTTGTAAGTAATTCACTAGGTAAGAATCCTAGAAAAACGAAGAATCTGCTATAAAGATGCAATAGATTTTTACTTATATGATTATATCTAATAGTAAGGAAGACCATAGTTCATTAATTATTACTTTCTATACCATCCATATCATTAAAACTTTTTTTTTATATTTATTGTTTGCTTTAGAACTGTTAGAAACGAGCTATTCAAAAATAAAAACAATATATAGTCAATTAAGTGACTGGAAACGAATTTTGCAGCCTTTGATTTAAAATAATCATATTGGATGGAAAAAAGGTCTATAACTTTTATGAGCACATAATCATATCATTAAGAAAACAACCTTTTCCCCCAAAATTAATGTATCATTTAGCCAGTTTCAATTACAGCGACGTTCATAAGTATCCCATAATTTTACCAATTACTCCACAGACTATAGGTGTAATTGGGAACACCCGGTTTAGCTTCTCATCATTGTAAAGAATTACTTTTAAGAGAATATATTTCAAATAATAAGAAACCTGATTGCTTTAAAACTTATTTTATCATCCGGTCCAATGACCCCAATGCATTGTATTTTTTTATCATAAAAATATATTATATTTCACTGAATATCACTTATAAACTATTTAAAACATCAATTTGGAGTAATTTATAATTATTTTATCTCCAATTATGACAGAAGAAATCAAGAAATAAAACGTTTTAAAAGCAGAAAGGACTGAATTTTATGAGGCACGAGATAGAAATATTTAACACTTAGAAACGTGCTTTAAATTGAATGATGCCTGATAGTTCAATTTAATAACAGAAAGTATAGCTCTTGTTTAAAATAGAATGTTATATCGCGTATTAATTCATCCATCTTTAACTTCTAAGATACCTGAAGAGGATTTAATGATAAAATCTGGTAGAATAGCTTTTATATGTTCCTCAAAAATCTTAAATTATCTTAAAACACTAAAACAAATTTTGATTTAGTCAAATTGGCGAACTTTAAATCTAGGACATTTAGTTGATCACAGTTTACTTAATTATTTCGCCAGAGTGATTCGTGATAAGCCGTTTCCTACATACATTTGTTTTTGAAAGGAATATATATCATCTCTCAACGTCATTTATTTTTTCCTCAACGTCAGATTTTTTTTTGTTTTTTTTTTCATATTAAATCGTTATTAATATAGAGTCTTTATTCGTGAGAAGTATTATGTATTGTAAATCATATGACAGACACTTTGAAAAATGTCAATTTTTAATTCGACATAAAATAATAAACATTTTCACGGGACAGGATAATACCATGCTTCTTGACGTATCCCTTCCTATTATTCAATATATTGTTCAAAAATGCATAAAATATAGGTTTTTATTAAATTAAAATCCTGTTCCTAATTTTTCTGCGATAAAAACTATCGTCAGAATTGAGAATACTACTTTATTAGCATAAGATATTTACCATTTTTTAACTTTTTACCGTGTGGAATTCTAACTTTTAAAGTAACTCTTTTAAAAATCTTTTGATACAATTATTTTAACGTTGTTTCTATTCCACAATCGTCAATATTCTAACCATACGTTTGACGCAGTTTAACCAAGGTTGGCTCTTGCGCCACTAAAACTCACAAACAACCACAACAACAGCATAAGATATTATACGATATCTTCACAGTGTTATTCGATATTCTAAATACTGGCGAATATTGTGAAGATAGCATAACAATGTTGTTGAGCATTTTGTGTTTCTTAGAAAGAAGTGCAAACTGAATATTAAATCTCACTTGTAACTGTTATATTAAAAAATTCAAAAAATTTATGATTTCTGACTTATGTTGTTAAAAATCAATGCGAGGAATGAATAATGCCAGCGATTAGGAAATTTTCGATTTCTCCCCTTGTGAACACAGTTGTAATAGAATAAAAAAAAATTTAAAGAATAACATTGAAGAAAGTAGGAATGTGTTGCTGATCTGCCTCTTGAGTACTTTATGGCTCCGTAATGTTTCACTGGTGTGCACTGTCATTTCCGTTCTTAATTACTCCTTGTTCCCAATTACCTTCTTTGACTCTACACAATTTAAGAAATGCATTTATAGGAAACATAAAATAATACACACAATATAATATAATATACTTTTTTAGTATTAATAAAGTGCGGGTTCAATTTTTATAAATTTTTGATAATCTATTTTATTTATTTGAAAAATGATGATACTCTTTGATAAAGCAGCTCCAAGATGTAAAGATCAAACTTTTGCATACATCAAATTACGTAAAAAAAATGAACCAGAATTGTAATAGATATACACTAGCAATTGCTTGGCAAAGTAAATTTCTATTATTATTAATTTAATAATTTTTAACTAGGCAGAATAGCACGAAGTATATATAATTAAGGGTCCGTTGTATTTCTACTTTCAAATACATATAAGTAAAAGTAACTCATAATCCATTTGGGGTTATGACACAGTCATAACTGTGACGAATACAGCCAAAAAATCTCATTTTCTTGTATAAAAAATCGTTTTAAGCTTTTAATCGAAAAGATTGCTATTTGGAAGTGAGGATGAATCACTTTTACAATTTCAGATATGGATTGTAAGACGCTGAGACGAACCCGACAGATCAGTAATCACAAATATGTGACCGAGTAGCTGGTGATTTTCTGTACTGATTTGAAACAACTTTGCTATATTCATCATGTTTTAATTATAATTTTCAAGCCTTGGAAGTAATTATGAATATACAGCAGATTGAAATAAAAAATAACTATAATAAAGTATACGTAAGGAATATGAATACATTTGGAAATGTGAGTTCAGCCTCCAATCCAACTTCAATTTTATTTATAACTGCAATAGATGAACAAAGCCAGATTCCGAAAAATATCATCTGGAAGAAAAGAAAATCAATGAATTAGCTTCAACAAATAAACTAGAACTTTAGAATATGTTGATCATTAATCATATTAAAATCTTACCACAAAATATCTAACATAATTTTTCATAAGGAGAGGAATGTATATTTTTTGCATCATCCTATGTATTACTCCATTTTTCGAATGGCATTTCTTAGCATCATTGACCTCTGAAATTGTAAAGCAGCAACAGAAATCTAATTTGCGTTTCTGAAAAAAAAAATTGAAAAAATTATTTATTGTTTTCTTTGTGAAACTGATAAATTTAGGATCTAATATTTCTGTTGTAATTATGTGCTATTAATGCCATATTTGGGCATAGAAGCAATATAAAAACTCTCAAGAAAACCTTACTTCTCTGTTAAGTAGTTTCAAAAATTCGGAGAAAGAGACATTTTTTTAACCCTTTAAAGGGCCATTTTTTTCTAGTCATATTATGTTAAAATATTTTTAGGCTTGAAATTAGAATGAGAAAAGGGATTCATTTAGCTTATTAGATAAATTTATTTTGATTAATTAATTAATTTGGTTAATTAATAATTAAGTACCAAATCACGACACATCATTTTGTGTGAGATAAAAAACTGAAGCATCTAATTCTGTCTTTCTAAAAAAATGTGTCAGAACTTATGCCAATCTACATAATTTCATACAAAGATTGATAAATTTGGTAGGAAGCATACTTCTCACGGCCCTAGAAAGGGTTAAAAAACCCCTAATTATTAAGGAATTTTTCTGCTGCTTTTTTTAGATTAAGAAGATTTGTGAACAACAAATCAATAATATATTATCATAAGTATATTGCTAATTCATAATTATTAATAGCTTTTTTTAAATATTTCTATTAACAATATTCTTCTTTCTCACCTAATTACACATTTACAGTTGGTAGAATATTTTTCTTATCGAATTCAAAGGCAAAGAATTAAATTTCAGTGAAAACGTATTACGTGCAAGGCGGTGAATTTTACTTGTTTTTCAGTACCCGAGTTTGGTGGGTTTTTTATAAAATAATTCTATTTACTCAATAATCATTGCAGACAAGGTATAATGCTTAAAATATAAAATTCACACCTAATGTTACGGAATCAAATTTTACCTCTTCTCTTCTGCAGTCTAAAATAAAAATTGCCAAAAAGCATGTCATTTGCAACAAGAAATTCACTAGTATCGCCACCCCAGCATAAAATGCAAATAAGCAGACCGCTGGCGATTTCATCAATGCACCTAAAAGAATAGAGTTTAAAATTATGTATTACGACCAATAGAATATTTTGTACCTTTATAACTTACAAATTAATTACAATTCAAATAAATACTTCACATTTCGTTTAAAATATAATAAATTTTTTTTATTATGAGTCACTGAATTCCAATGCATTCATTGTTTACTCAATATAATGCATACAAAATCTGACGTTGCATCGAATTTTTTGATCCTGTATCACAATGAATTAATGAGAAAAAATGCTTTTCTGTGTCTCAGAAGTATAAACCAATGGGAAGGACCCCCTTTCCCCGGAAGTTTTTCACACTCTGTTTAATCTATTTGTATAATATTAAACAAAAATATTGTTACAAATCTGTAATTTTGCTACCCGGCACGAATAGTGTCATCCTGGAAAAATCGTTAAAACCTTTGTAAGATCTATCCTGTGCATGCTGAGCTTGGTGACCATTTGGCGACGAATTTGGCGTGTTTGGCGACTAAATGGATCATACTGGAAAGTTCGAGAAGTTTCGCGATCCATCTAGTAGGAACCAAGATACACTCAGATACGCCCTGATTGGTCTGAAGATTCTAGCCCCGCCTCCCGGAACTATAAAAAACGGGCACTCTGAAGCTGCAGTGAAGTTGTGTGGATCGTCAGAAGTTGTGTGTTAGAGGAGTTGGAGTCACCGACAAGTAAAGAAACTGGAGGATTAGACAGCAAGCTAGCTGCTGAACTATAGCGATTAAATATGTTGCGATTAATTAGCGGTATTTGTAGAAGAAAAATTTCGTAACAATATATTTAGTAAATATATTTGCGCATTATTTACCTTATGTAAGCAATTACGAAAGAGCCTATAGAAGTGCGATCTCTGGGCATTAATTCCTGAGATACAGTTAATACACAAGCTCCAGAAAAACGAATGTGTGTTTTGAACGCTTTTTTCCCATCAATTGTCACTAAAATTTGGCACAGAACTGTTGTTGTAGCTACAAAATCACATACCAAATATAACATTTTACAGTTATCGAGCTTATATGCTTATGAAATTATAGACCCACAGCCGATCTGAGAAATTTGATCTTCCAAATTCGATAAGTATATAGAGTTTAGATAAATCTTTGTACCAAATTTTATTCATCTAGATATAATTTTAGAGCCTCCGAATTGGGGATATATTATGACGAAAAGAAAAGAAAAGTTAATTAATGTCAATGCCATTATCTTGCAGCGATTTTACTATTCATTACCTGTGATGCAATGATATGATCAACATATTGCTTACCAGTCTCACGAACTACCCTAATTTACCCTTATTTTTTATTTTCAGTACATTTTAACTGTTATTTTTTTGTTATCTTTTCTGCTTCCAAAGCAACTTCTCCTTGTTGCTATAAGTGGTATATTTTGCTCTCTATCGTGCAATTTCATAAAATACTGGATATGTAGGTGAATGTCAGAAGAAAAATATGCCACTAATTTTCTCAGGAGTTTTGAAATTTTAGCCCAAATTCATGAATAATTTGATGATTTTTTAAAAAATATAATGGATTAGATATGAGGGATTTTTTTAAAAAAAAATAATTTTCTGATATAAAAAAAAGAAGAATTTTGACGCTGTAAACAACCAGAATCCGTAGCTTATAAAATTTCAGGGCGAGATAAATAATAGTGTTTTTTACCATTTTTTCCTTAAATTTTTATGCAAACTAAAGATTGAAGACAAAGTTTGAGCACATATTTCTTACCAATAAAAAAGCAACTTGACATTGAAACGCTCGATAATAGTATACTTGGAGCAACTTTTCCTACAACCAATCCAATATATTCTTCTAGTGATTGATCAGGTTTCTTTTCTCCTCTCTGCAACAATGGAATAAATTTGCATATTTTCATGTACCTTTACATTTTACACTATAATAGTTAATAAAGGTAAATAGATACCTGATAGGCCTGCACCAGTATAAATATGTTATCTACTCCCACAGCTAATACCAGGAATGGTACAGCCTCTAAAACAATAAACGTAGAAGGAATTCCGAGGAAGCAAAGCAGACCGAGAGTGGAGATAACAGAGATGAGCACAATGAGAACTCCAGCGGAACCCAGACAAAATTTGGATCCCAACTTTAAAAAGAAAATTTTATATAAAGAAACGTGCAATTATTACGGTTTTGAATATCATTTTATGTTTTAGTTTGTTTGAGTGAATGGTATACTATTAACGTAATGAAATTATACGAAAAGGAATCAAAGTTTTTTTTCATGATTGTTAAAATTCCATTAGTGAAATGGGTGATGTAAGAAAATTTTGCAAAAGTAACAATATAGAAAATTTTTGAATTTGTAAAAAGATTTAAGTGATCAAGAATTATACTCGCGCTCTACTTGCATCTATTTTTTCCATATGTGGATAAGAAAAAAATAAATAAATACCGTATTTATTTCTACGTCTTTCTGTTTTTATGTTCAATCCATAAGAGGTTTTAACCTCAGCCTTTACTACTCTAAAGTACCTGGATAAAAATATATTTTTACACTCTACTTTTGGTGAAAATATTTATAGATCTTTCTGAGTTCCCACTCTAGCATTTGGCTGGATATACACTCATGTCCAGAAATTAAGGATAATGCAAGTTCAAGGAAAGAAAAAGTCAGAAGGAAAACAAATGTGACTTATTTGTAAAGCCTATTTATTAAACAAAAGGTAAAGTGCAAAAAAGATGCTATATGTTTGATATCATTAATAAAATTGCGATTTTTTGCTCACTGGAGCAAATTACAAAAAAAAAAAAAAAAATTACAAAAACCAATATTACATGGTTGGTATGATGGTTAATACATAGTATGCACCCAGACGATGCAATACAGTCTGTACAAAGCCTAGGCATGCTGACTATCAAATTATCGATCTGCTCTTGGGGAATATTACACCACTCATCAAGCAATGCTCTTCGAAGTTTCAGTAGATATGTAGGAGGTGGTTGACGGGTTACAACTCGTCGGCCAAGCATGTCTCACACATGCTCTACTGGATTCAAGTCCGGTGAGAATGCTGACCAGTTCATACGGGTGATATCCTCCAATTGAAGACATTCGTTTACGATGTTTGCAAGGTGAGGACGGGCGTTGTCATCCATAAACACGAATTCTGCGCCCATGGCGCTCCGAAACAAACATGTTGTTCCAGAATGACGTCCCGATAGATTTGGCCCGACATGGTTCCAATTTGAACATGCAGGTCAGTTCTGGAACCCAGAATAATTCCTCCCCAAACGAACAATCCTGCACCACCGTAACGGTGTCGTTCAGTGATGTTCTCTTGGTGGTAACGGGTACCCGGCGCTCTCCATATGAAAGTCCGGCTAGAATCAGACTGCAAGCTAAACCTAGACTCGTCGGAAAACATCACACAAGCCCACTGTTGCGGTGTCCACAATGAATGCTTTCTACTCCAAGCTAGCCTTAGGCGACAGTGTGTTGCAGTAAGTGGAACAGATCTGACAGGCCTACGAGCATATAGACCAATCTGCCCTAAACGCCTGTACACGGCTTGGCTTGAAACTGTCGTACCAGTGGCTGAAGAGAGTTGACGAGACAGGTCTGATGTTGTGCTCCGTCTGTTTCTTTTGGCAGTAACTGCCAAATACCGGTCCTCATTCGACATTGTAACTCGGGGTCAACCTGTGCTGCAACGTCTACTCACATTACCATCATCTTGGAATCGTTACCAAAGCCTGGAGATGACACTTTGGGTGATTCCAAGTTCCTTGGATACTTCCAGCTGGGTACGCCCACATTCCAGACGGCCGATAATTCTACCACGTAAAAAATCATCCAAATGCATCCTTTGTATCAACTATGCGGTTATTGTACTGAAAGGCTTATAAAGCGCTTGCGAACAATTTTACTTCTTGCCTGTATTCCTTATGCATCACTTTCTTACACTCTCGTCATTGTGACGTACTATCGGTGTCATCTGGTGGTTTCCTGCAATTTGCTCCGATTTTTGATGATATGTGTAGTCATTTTATGGGTGATATATGTATTTTACAGTTCGATTTCCGCGTGACTCTGAATTATCTTTAATTTATGGACATGAGTGTAGTTAGTCATGGAAGAAACATGGGGTTTCTAGGTTCATAGTGGCGTTCTCAAGAAATTAAATTTTTTATAATAAAGTTTAATTATTAATTTTTAAATAAAAAATATTAATAATATCAGAAAAAGACAATTGAAAGAATTTTTTGCTCTCAGATAGTCCTTATTTTGAAATTTAATAATTATGAGTTTTATAAAAAATGGCTGCCATCTGTAGTACTAAGGTATCAAATATACTAAGACATTTCAAAGAAAAATTTGCAAATGGCATTTAAATTCATTAGTTTTTTTAAAGAAAAATCTGAAAAGACAATATCGATTACTGATTCAGATCAAGCATGTTCCATAGATCTGTTCTATGAGTTGAATGTTTCAAAAAGTGAGGGAGAATATGTTCAGCGTCATTTCCTTGGTTTAGAGAAATGATTATAAAGATTCCGAATTTATTCAGTAGAACCGGAGTAATAATCATCTTTGTATGTAAGGAAAGTTGCTATTATGTTTTACAATCATGATTTAAAAGATAAAATGGAAGGGATATCTTCTAGAGTACCTAGGTAATTGCTATTTTCGTACGCATATTTTGAAGCGAAATTTTTAGTTAATATGTGGTAATATGTTTAACGACAATTTATTCAAAATGTTGGTCCGATTATGTTACAATTTTTGTGATGAAATCAACTTTTTTATTCTAAGAAGAATTTGAATGTCTTAGATAATACGATTTTTTCGCACGAACTAATGCGATCTTTTGGTTTAGTTTTGCACTAATTAGGATTTTTTCAATATTTTATAAAGAACTCTCGGTGATTTAAAATATTGACTTTTAGTAGGCGAGATGCTGTTTATCAGCAGAGTAAATTTTTTCTTGATGTGGTGGTAGATCGATAAAACTTAGATCGTAAAAATGAAATTAATGGCAGGAATACTGTGCTTTAAAGAATTCTCAAAAACATCAACTTGTTAACTATTTACATAACTGATATTTATTACATAGTATGCTATTTATCTTAAAATTCTTTATTTATCACTCTTTTTACATTATTGTAATTTTCTTTACTTCATTTGTTTATTGAATATATCATCATAAAATACCTTCATTATGTTACTAGAGATCCTATTCAAGGTAATAAATTTATCCTAAGGTGAAAATAATCAATTTAAAATTTTCGTTCATACATAAAATTTTTTATACTTAATATTTTAATACTTTTAAAAATACTTTTTTTAATGATAATTTTGCAAAGATGACGCACGACAAATTCTTTATTGAACTATCTAAATTTATTTTAAGGATTCTCTGTATATGTTGTATAGCTCTTATTTATCTTTTATTATCTTTTGAACTTTCATAGATTTTTATTTAGATATATTTAATTCCTATATTTATCTTCTAAATATTAAAAAAAAACCCTGTTTTGTGGCCAACAAATTTTCTACTTTGTTGCCTTAAATTAAAGCATCAGTGCATCATTAGAGTTCATATTGTTTTAATTGGAGCGATCTAAATGAGGAAGATCTATGTGACAGACGTGGAAGTTGGTATGTGCATCTTTTTTTTATAATTGGTGTATGTTAAGTTTAATTTACTAAATTTAATAAATAAGTATTTATTAAACAAATTCTAGAAGAACGGTTTTATAGAAATAAAAAAGCAAAACAGAAAGCTTTTTGATTTACTTAAAATTTAAACAGAATATTAATAAAAAATGAAAAAAAAAACTTACCAAAAATGTTTTACACCTATGATAATCTCCAAGCGTGATGACAATGTAACAGAACATCAGGAGATAACTTATACTTATCAGCAAAATATCAGACTGACTTCCTCTAATATATTCATCTTCTAGGGATCTCTGTTTTGGAATCAATTAGTTCACTATTTCAATATTAGTATCATAAATAAATCAGAATCTAATACATATATTTATTTCATTCTTAATAACATGTAAAAATATGTGGAAATATGATGCTCTGACGTTGTAGGATCAATTAGGACATTTGGGAATAAATTTTGCAGGCGTTATTTTCTCTCCTTTGATAGTATGAGATTAGGAAGAATTTTATTATGTTCTGCAAGGTTCATTAAACAATACACTTCTTTTCAAAATAATTTATTAACTAACGACCTTCACTTTCAAGAATTATCAATTCACCTAATATACTCCCAACCACTCAAGTGACTACGAGATATCTGGAAATGCATGTTTTAGATGTATTATCAGATTCATCGATTTGTTTGAAATGACAAGAAATACTCTACATTTCCTCAGACGGAATTTTACTTATATTAGTATTAGTACATATCTCAATCTGCTGTTTTTATGCAAAAGAGTCTTCTATTTCATAAAATATCGTACAAGGTACAAATAATTAAGTCGTGTGTGTGTATACACACACACACACACACACACACACACACACACACACACACACACACACACACACACACACACACACACACACACACACACACACACACACACACACACATATATATATATATATACTAATCTGCCAAATGAAGGTAAAACAAAAAAGGCAAAACAACTAGTCCCAATCCAAATTTTCAAAAAAATGTTTCGGTAACTTCAGGATATTTCAAAATTTTTATTCCAAATTTTAGGGAATAATGAAAATACTTACCTCAGTCATAAAGCTTATATTCATTAAAGGATGAGAATAATTTTTCAAAAAATCCACTAATCTAAAAATTAGAAAGAATTTAAATCAGGTAAAGATACCAAACATAGAATATATTTATGTTTCTTTATTATAGAACCCTTTTGAATTCATTATTGTAGGAATAAATATATGTTATTGATTAGCTTCACTTGTTTGAAATTTATTTGTGAATATAAAAGTTGATATGGAAGCAATATAGATTCTTTATGTGTATCGTCATTCTTACTTCATGGCTATTTATGAAATAATTGTGTAATAATTTTTGATAACCACTCATATAGTCAGAAGTAAAATATACTGTTAGATAAATTTAGCTCTGATATATTTAAAAAATTGTTACAAGAGTATTTAGAACTTATGGTTGATATTTCAAAATTATTTATTACTGTCTAAAAAAACATTGGTCCAGTCATTACTGCGCTGCTTCAATTTTCTGTAGAAATGATTTCATAAAGATCTGTATTTCTCTACTTTATCGGAGAAAAATACCTGTGCACGGGCTTCATACACAAGCAGACAACCACTTTACTGCAGCGAAGCAACTAAAAGAATATTTAATTTGAAATTCAAGATAGCCTTCTTTATCCACTCCTCTCCAATAGTATATCAAATTTGTCAGTTTTGTAACGAATTATAAGAATGGTTTTAGTAATAGTTTCGTAAACAATTACTAAAATAGTTAATTTTTTCATCAGTAAAATATATATAAATAATTTCATTTTGTGCAACTCTAAGCATATCAATTAAGTATATTTATAAAAATATATCGTGTCTGATATTTATCGATTTAAATAAGTGGGCGAACAGTTTTCCTTTCTTGAATAAAAAGAAAACTTACAGCAGATAAATGTAGAAGACTAAAGGATAATTTTATAGACAAAACTGAAGATTGAATTCCGGACATAAAAGGGTTTTAATTTTCGACACTTTCAATTCTTTATTTATTGACGAGACTTACAAGTCTCATCCGTTTTTCCATGATACTAGATTGCTTTAAATGCTGTGAGATCCATTGAGATTTTGAAATTCATTTCTATGAAGTTCATTCTTCAATTGTTAAATGGAAGCAGAAGATTACTTCAATTTGAAATCTTGCTAGAAACAAATATACAAAATGATGTAAGGTCAAGACAAATAATATCTAGAAAACTGAAAATAATCCATGTCTTTATGTATATGAAATACTTATTTTTTCATACTTTGGTAATAAAAATGTTTTATTTATTATTATTTTTTTATTTCATGCACAGAATTATTTGTTTAAATTCTTAATTTTTATATTTTTTAAAATTATTATTAAAATTTCAAACAATATGAAATAGTATAACATTATTATTACAAAAATAGTATTTCTGTAAAATCCGGTCATGATTTGAATGGCTCAAATTATTTTCCCACGTATTTAAGGACTTGGATGACGACTTATAATGAAAATTATATTATAGGGTGTTTTCTTGCATCTAAATTAAATTTAAAAAGTTTGCACACATTGGTAGTTTTTAAGCTATATTAAGACCTAGTTTTAAAGCAATGGTAGGGCTATTTTGGGACGGACCTTTTAATTTTGAACAGCAGTCAGATGATGACATATGAGCTGGCACTCCCCTCTCCAAAATTTCACACTAGCTGCAGGATCTTTGGCCTCCAACGTATTTAAAGTGCACCAGACTCAGTTACACAAAGGCTCTTAGGTGGAACCGAGTCTTGAACCTGAAGCCATCCGGACAAGACCTTACTACCAGGTCACCGAAGCCCCTAGCATACTTTGAAAAGAATTTTAAGAGATGCAACAAATAAAGGGTTTTAAAAATATTTTTTGTGCTATTCAAATTTAAGTTTAAATTTTGTTGATAATTATGCTTGGAGGTTTACAAAATGAATTTTGTGTAGACAAAATAAAATAAATTAAAATTCAAAATTTTTCTCAGTTGTAGTGATAATTTCAGACTTTATTTAGCTCTCATGGAAGTTAATAAAATATCTTATTAATCAATTTCATTTATGAAAATTAAAGCTTGATAAAAAAAATCTCCATCCAAGAGTTAATTTCTTAAAATTCCGTTGTGGATTCCTTAAAATTTCATTGAGGAGTTTCCTTAAAATTCCAATACGAATTAAAATGCATTCTTAAAATTCCATATAGGAATTTTGCGTGTTCGTTCAGCTGAATCAATACACAAAAATCCTGCATTAGATATACTTTACAGTTGTAATATTTACTACAGAACCTTCTATCCCAATCTACTCATACTGACAGGAAAACCAAAAACAATTTATGTATTTTACAAACAAGCAACTGATTAACCAGGACTATTTGTTGCTTAAAATTTGGTTAACATGCTATAAAATGTATTTTTTGATCGTTTTCCCGTTTGTCAAACTTTTTTTCAATACAAAAGAAAAGATAAATACAAATGACATTAATCGATATTTACTCCGATTCCCACATTCGGGCCTTTACATTTTTGCTCTCTTCATTATAGTTGAGAAGAGGGAAAGTGATAGACAGTGCTTCAGCCGAATCGAATGTCTCATGGAATCCACTGAGCACTAGAGACATGTCATCAATGGGTCCTCCATAGGGAGCGAAACAGGCAATAGTTTTATCTGCCCTAAGAAGGAAAAAAAATCATTATTTATTCTACGAATGGAAGACTTATGCCTTTAGGCAAAAAGCCCCTAAAATACTTACAATGAGCAGCGTTTAAAATGGAATAAATAATCCGTCTTATTATAGAAACGTTCAATTTTATTTTGAAAGTATCCGAAAAGACTTTGTATAGCACATTCCGTATTCAGAGGCTTCAAAGGTGCTAGACATATGTCTTTCAGATGTATAGGAGTGCCATCGAGTGTTGCAGTTAAATTTTCAACCTGCTCTTGCAGTTTAAAAGCCTATATTTAAAAAGAAATGAAATTTGGGTTATTTTGTGATAATTAAAAACAATCTTTAATTTTTTGAAAGTTAAATATAAAACAGGGAAATATTACATACTAGCCGCCTTTGGCGACCAGCCGGTTCGCCAATCTTAATGTTCGTTTAAATTTTAATAATTAAATAGGTTGAACCGGAGTTTAACCCCCTTCTTCGCCAAGTTGCGATAACGCTCCAAAGCTGGCAATCTTTATTATGCACTATAATTGAACATCTGCTCCTTTGCTTTTGAACATTTCGCAAGGTCGTTGTTGGCGATTTTTAAAAATTGCTCCAAGCAGGAGGTTAAACTCCGGTCGTACCATTAAATATTTTACGCAATTCCAACTTTAATAGATTCTTCGGCAAAATATTTTAAAACTTCAAATTTTGATAATCATATAATTCACTCATAATATTATAAGGGCCTTCAGTCATAGCCTGATATGTATCTCTCTAATTTTCTGTTACCCCTCGTAGAAATTATGATTTAAATTAAAGTGTAAATGATTAATCTGCAATTAATATAATAATATTTTTTACTGAAACAAAGCATTTTTTTAATACTATGATTACTGATAATAGAGTCACTGAGCGTTTACACTTTATGGGCACTAAAGAATATCTTTCTTAATTTATGTTATATCTCGAGAATTTGTCAACAAAAATTTCTCAGATTCATCATGAACAGATCGATTCATTAACAATGTTTAATTTTAAATGCATCAAACACTAAAAAAATAAAATGAATCGTTTAAAATAATCGGTCTAAAACAGGTTTAAAAAAACTACTTAAAAAACGATGTACTTAAAACTATAAGCATATACAAAAAAGTATATAACTAACATAAATACAATTTAATTACAAAAGCATCCAAGTAACCTAAAAATAATTTAAATCATTGAAAATAGGTTAAAAAAAACTACTTAAAAAACGATGTACTTAAAACTATAAGCATATACAAAAAATATATAACTAACATAAATACAATTTACTTCAAAAAGCATGCAACTAACCTAAAAATAATTTAAATCATCCGTTGGTTGTTATGTCAACAGTCAGAAAACAATGCGCATGCGTGAATTTTCTTCGCCAGTTACGTTAACGCAAGTGCGTGAATTTTTCTACGCCAGTTGGGGTAACGCTATGCAGATTATACATTTTTAATTTCCTTTATTCTGTGTTATTTTAATTCAAAAGTACTTCAGAATGAATGTGAAACATGGATTAATTAACAATGTTTAATTTTAAATGCATAAAACATTAAGAAAATAAACAGAATCGTTTGAAATAATCCGCCGAAAAATGTTAACCCTAGCCTCATTACTGTTGGGAGAAAAAAAAACTGAAGCCTTTCTCGTTTGGCGCTGGGGATAATGGAAGATTTTTTTGGCGGAGAAGTTGGCGGTGGGGAAAATGGAAGATTTTTTTGGCGGGAAAGTTAGTTTTTAACTAATAATTAAAATTCTAATTAAAATTTCAAAAAAAGGGACCCCAGGTGCACATTCCCGACCTCTAAGGTATACATGTACCAAATTTGATAGCTGTATGTCAAATGACATGACCTGTAGAGCGCCAACACACACACACACACACACACACACACACACACACACACACACACACACACACACACACACACACACACACACACACACACACACACACACACACACACACACACACACACACACATTGAGCTTTATTATAAGTATAGATATAACTGAAACATTTAAATCAACTCTTTTCGTAATTCGCTAATCCAACAATTTATATTTTTTATGGAAATTGCTGTGTTTAGCTATTTGAATTTATATAAACTATTTACATCGTTTCTTATGCCATATTTACAAAAAAGAAAGTATTATAGTGGTAGAAAAGTCATCTCGGGAATTCGATTCTGGAAAATATTTCAGTTGTAAGAAAAAAAGGGAAGAAATCGAACTCGAGATTTTGACACATTTCATACCTCCAAGCTTCCATGAATTCACAAAACACATTTTGAGAATTATGTTTGATTGTGAACACGATAAATCAAAAAGGCATTGATTTAGAAGGAAGAAATTTAGTGCACGATCTTTACTCCAAATAAGTAAATTACCATCAAATGAAGTGAAATATAGATTTGTTTTCATTTGGACTACTAATATTTTGACTTTTTCTCATCCTTGATATTTATTATATGAAGAATCGACTTAGCTTTAAGTAGTAAGCTGCTTTCAGAGATTTTACTTCAAATAAAATTTTCGAAATTTTGTTGTACTTACGATTAAGAAGAATCAAATAATCAAGTACTGATGAAAAATGTTTAACTGCATCCATTTTTAAGAATTGTTACATATGATATAACTGAATGCATAACGATAGAGAGAAAAAAAAAAAGAGGGTGGGTGGGAATGCACAGTTTCAAAACAGAACCACACCAGATTTCTATGAAAGAACAAATTATATGTCTATTCAAATTTGTTTAAAATTATTTTATGGATCACGCATTACGCAAAATATTTAATTGAAATTTTTTACAATTATTAAGTACGAATTAAACTGTCTCTATAGGCGATAGTAATGAATAATAATTAGCAAATAATTTTCATGACAAATAACTAAAAAATGTCATTTTTCGTCTGAAAAATTATTATTTAATGGCTTTAGTGTTTTGGGTACGGATTTGATCTATGCGCTTGGATTAAGAGGTTTTTCTTAATAAAAATGAAACTTTTACTATAATTCACCAAAATGTTAATGGACTATTTCTAACCATTAGTTTAAATGTATTATTCGAAAATCATCCTTTATATTTAAATAAAAAATAAAATCAAAGAACAAAAGTTTCTTTCCCACATCTGTAACAAAACAATTTGATGTATATATGCACTGATCAAGAATCGGAAGCGATGTTAAGATATATGAGTGCATTTTCAATCATAATATCTCTTAAAAATTGTTTTAAATTAGATAACTGCAATTGAACTTTCCGAGTCCAGTTAGTTGTAATAAACTTAGCTGCTAGTTGAACCTTGAAAGATAATCCTAAAATTGGTGTTTCTTTCAAAAGTCGGTCATCCATTTTATCTCTGTAGAGGGCAAGATCAAGGTCTGAATAGAAATAGAATTTTTGCTGAGAAAGTATCCAAAAAAAAAAAAAAGTGAAAAAAAGATTTCTTTTAATTTACTTATGAGCTAGAATTTTGAGTTTTCACTATGTTACTACATCCATTTATTTATAACAACATGATTTTTTTTCTTTTAGTCAAAAACCTGTTCTTATTTTATTTCGAGAGTATTGAAATTGTTCATTGTATGATATTTTAAAAATATTTATAATAAACATATCATATGCACAACATTTTTTAAAGAGAAAAGTATTTTACGAAAATTTGATATAAAACTTACTGCCAATAGAAAATCTTGTTGAAACACAGGCCCCCAAGAAATGTTCTTTAATTCGTGGTTTACTATAATAGGATGATAAAATGTCTCTCGATTTGTTGGAGTTATAATGATTTGTTCAACTCTATAAAAAGATCTGAAAAAAAAGCGAAGAAAAAACAGTAAGAAGCTAGTTAAAAAAGTAAATTTAACATTATTCAATGAACATATCGAAATAATAGTTTAAAGGACGAAACATTCTTATTGCAATGTTCAATTTCTTTAAAGTGTAAGAAAGAAAATTATCTGCTATATAATTAGATGGAAAAAAATAACTAAGGAAACAGGCAACTCTTACTCGAAAAACAGGCCTCTACTAACCGGATTATATATCAAATCAAATATCTCCCAAGGGGCCTAGGGGAAAGCCCGGTTGAGATTAATATTTAGAGAGCGGTCACTATATATATATATTGTTACGAAATTTCCCGGGGTTCGTTTGGATAGTGGAAGTTATATGGTGTGGAGAACGCTCAATCAGCAGGCGGCAGTAGAAAATAAAACAACGACGTTTATTTACACGAAGACACATAGGACAGAACAAGGGCAACTATATACAGCACAGAAGACGATTATCTTCAGCTGAGACGTGCAGCATACAACAGTATACACAGCAGCATACAACAAGACTCTCTACTACAGACAGTAGCGCACAGCTTAGTTCAGCACTAGCTTGATTCCGTCGCTGCTCTGCTAATCTCTGGAAGGCCAGTTCTTTACCGTCGATTTCGACTACGACGACCCTGGCAGCCGCGGCCGCCTCCTTTTATAGGTCTCAGGGGGCGGGGCTAGAAGCCTCTCAACCAATCAGGAACGTTCGAGGCGTATCTCGGTTCCTACTGGACGGATCGGGAAAATTCTCGATGTTTCGGGTATAATCTATTTTCGCGCTAAAGTCGACAAATGGTAGCCAAGTTTGTCACCAAGCTCTGGGACCTCCCATGGAACCAACTATGTTGGGAAGCAGCATCACAGGTTCGTAACAATATAGATCACACACTATATGATAACAAATGAATTTCATGCACTTTGCGAACGGCTGGGCCGTTTTACGCTTTTACATGACTGAATGCAGAGTTCTGTTGGCGGAATCAGACTGCTTCGTATTGTCTGTTGAGTAATGACGTGAGCGCCGCTAGGATGACGATCTGGACACTACATACATATCTATCTAACTCTCCCTATATATATATATATATATATATATATATATATATATATATATATATATATATATATATATATATATATATATATATATATATATATATATATATATATATATATATATATATATATATATAATTATACCTAAATTTGTAATTCAAATGTCTTTGGTCTTTATAGGAATATTCAGTAATACCTTCAGTGTTGATTACAGTAAAACCACTCTCCTACTAGTAGGAAAAAGAGATTTGCAGATATTCTTAATGTACCAAACCTATTACTCCAATTTTTGCGACCATTTGTTAATTTAGCGATGAATTTGATGACACTATAAAGTTTTTGGAAAATGAAAGAATATAGCTCTACTGTTTTTAAAAATCAAAATCTAAAATTCTTCAGGGGAATTCCAAATACCATCATACTCTGTAGGAAATCTATATACATCCGAGATGTCCCTGGAGTTTTATTCGTAGAACAAAATGACAACATGTTAGAGGATGACAACTGTTGCTTGTATTGTTTCTGTCTGTTTATATGATTAATTTGTACATATTAATTGTTCTTTGTGTATATCTTTGAGCATTTTGTCGTCCTCCCGCTGGTGTGGTGTGGAGAGAGGGGTGCCAGCTCAGGTATCGTCCTCGTCATCTCACCGCGGTTCTAAATTACGAGATTCGTTCCAAAGTAGCCCTAGTGTTGCTTTAAAAAAATGGGACGTTAATATAGCTAAACTAAGCTAAACTTGAGAATTTCGTCGAATATTCGTGCAATGAAGAAGGTTTTGTTGGATTACACTCACCTCTGACCTATTGGACTATTTTGTAATATTGCTTTATATTATATCTTAATTTCATGGAATCATGACATTTTAAATGAGTCCCTTACCCAAAATGTTTATTATAATCTTCCATATCTCTTCGAGCCTCACTGTTTGGGAATACCCAAAGTTCGACTGGATCCGTGGTGATGACGGAATTGAAAACCAAACCTAATGAACAGATGCTACAAATAAAAAGAGATAACATCACGATAAGTACTGGATATTTAGAAACAAAAATAGCCCAATGCATAAAAGCTGTCTCTAATCGTTCTTCAAACCAGTTTCCAAATGTCTTGGAAGGACTATAGAAAGATTTTTCAAATGATGATTTTTTGTCATTTTTAGTCTTTGAAAGTGGACCTGAAATAAAAATGATCAAATATAAGAATATTCAGGACAGATAACTATGATTTAATAATAAAATTAACTTTAAATAAGTTGTATTTCAAAAATTAAATTAAACATAAGAAATTTTGCCATTTTATATGTTTTAGATCATAGCTATACATATTTCAGTGAACAGTTCATTGCAATTGAGGAAACAAAAATCAAAAATTATGAGATAATTGAAGTATTTTATTTTTCTGCTGGCAATTGAATAATATTTTGTGTAGTATTTATTTCTACAAACTTTTATTCTTCCCGATTCCTATTGAGACAAACAAACAGAAGTAAGGTTCAAATCTTGAACTACATTGAGTTTTTTTCAATAGTATACAATATTAATATTCTTTCAGTCTTTACAGTGCTTTCGGGCTCATTACAGTTTTATCGAAGAACTATTTCCAAAAAGAGGATCTTAAAATTGTATGTGTTAGAAGCTTTAATAACTTGAAAGCCATTGGCCCAGAATTTCAATACTTTCCAAACTAATTCAAGCACTGGGATTTTATTTACAAAATGATTTCTCCTTTATTCTATTTTTTGTTGTTGTTGTTTATAATGGCACTTGCCATGCACAAACTCGTTGACGAAGTCAGCGATTTTAAGCCAAGGGAGCCTCTCTTGTTTTTAGTAGCGCCAACTAGGGCCAAGAGTACGTCTTAGCTACTCACACATCTCATTCGCTTGCACAACCCCTTTTTACAGGGGGGCACATTCACACAGCTCACAGATAGAACAGAGGAAGAATAACCATGCCCGTACCGGGACTCGAACCCAGGACGCCCAGAACACGGGGAAGACGCGCCAGCCCTATGCCAGGACGCCGGCTCTATTTTTTTTTAAACTACTGAACGTCAATTTCTTATAACATGTAATGAGAAACGAAATTATTATGGCCGATTTTAACAGTCTTTAGCTTTGTATATAGATTTTTTAATTTTTGGAACTAATGCAGAAATAAACGTCTACTAAGTAAGAGAAAAAGCCTATTCAGTATTAGCGAAACACTGAAGTTTGTTTTACTTTTTGATTTGAGAGATTACCTTTCTTGTATTCGATACAGGTATACTATTTTAAGTTTAGAATGCGATATCGGACTAAATTGTTTGCTAAATATGATATTTGGAATATTGAAAAAATCACTGATGGATTTTTATCATTAAGTTAACCAAATTCGGTGATTAACCGGTTTGAACGGATTAATAGTTGCTAAAATTTTTAATATTTTAGTTGTATAGTAGTTGGCCTTTCAAGGTTTTCTCAGTGAAGTTTTTTAAAAATATTAATAGTCATGAAACATGTACAGTCTTAAAAATCTAATGTAGTTCTCTGTCTTGTGTAACGCATCTCCTTAATTTTTTGTCATCTCATCGAAAATTTTAATTTTAATTCGTAAAACGGAAGTAGTTAAATTTCAGCTAATACAAAAACATTTTTGGCTGAAACTAAATAATTTCATTTAAAATGTAACGTTCAGTATAGAAGTTTACAAAATATTTTTTTTCTAAATTTTGTAATGTCTTAGAAGATTATCTAATAAAAAAAATCTCTAAATGAATTATGAAAAAAATCAGTTGACTAAAATAAGAAGCGGATTTTCAAGCAATAAGAATGATAAGTACAACAGTTTTAAAAAAATAGTATATTGAACGCGTTTTTTAGTTGGAAATTTATTCATTATGGGAGAATAACTGGATACTTTATCATTAACAACGGAAGAAAAATCCAAAATAAAATATTTATAGCAACAACGAAAATGTTTTGAGTTTCTTTAGTAGCTCTGGATTTAACTCTGTCCTGTACTTTAATCCAGAGCTAATAAAGAACAAACAAACTGAAACTTAAGTTGCTCTGGATGAAGGTCTGTAACGTCGAATGCCAACGCACGCGCATCCCACCTCTCCTGACACATTCCATCTTAATTACAACCAATAAACAGTAAAAAAAAAAAAAAAAATACATGTACATTTTTCATATAATTTATGCAGAAAATAGTGACTTGTACTGAAAATCTATGTAATTTTTTTCCCGTTTGATAAAAAAAAATATATTTTCTAATATTGTCCGTAGGTAAGGTTATTTATTAAAAATGGCATAAAAACATACAAGCTGACATAGAAATTTTTTTTCGTCAGAATTAATTACAGAATATATATCTTTTGCAATTCACTGTTATACTTTTAATATGTGCACCTTTTGTACCTCGAACTAATTCCGAATAGTACTTCATTACCATTCACTTGCAATCTGCGTCTCATTCGTCAATCACTAAAGGATCATTTCTGCATGCTTGTGATGGTACATTTCACCTCGGTGTTAAATTGGAAATAAACGTTCTGTATTATACGCAACTAATTTAAGGTTCTATGAATCACCTAGTCTGTGGAAATATTAAAACCTTGTTTTGAATAAAATATATTGAAATAAAAGAAAAAGAATTATTTCGAAATTAAATCGACAGGCACTTTGTTATATATAGTCTATACTTTTGTATTTGTCAAAAATACATTTCACACCAAAAATCAGAAAAAAAAAAGAATCACACAGTTATTCCGCAAATAATTTTAAATATAGATTAAGTTGACAATTTGAAGAAAATAATTTTTTTTCTTCTTCACAGAGCTCAGAGGTTTACATTACTTTTGTTAATTCTCCTCAATTTCTTTTTTCAACACTATGTATGTTAACCCATTACAAAAGCAATGGAAATCATGAAGTAATGGAGAATATGGTAAATGAAAGGAGGTTCCTTTAACGAATTATAAAAAAAAATACCAGAGATTAATTAAAGAAAATTTCAATCATTACAATACAGTCTAGTAATATAAACTGTAAACCAGATGAGTATCAAACGCAAAAGAATGAAACGAAGATTGGAACAAACGTATGATCACCATATCATCTTATGAGTAATGAATTAGTGTTTCTAATTTGCATTCATAAGATGAAAGAGGTCGGCAAAATGTAAATAGTAGCTGCCGGCTGCTGAAATGGCTGTGTTGCAATTATATAAGCAACTCCTTGACACTGATAGATATATAGATATTTGTTATTAATCTCAAGTTTCAAGTCCCCCAGAGACTATACTTGATGAAAAGTTGTGGCTGACATATTATATGACTGGATGCAAACCGAAAAGTAGATGACTTAAAAATTTTTCGTTGAAAGTTTGAAGCTTTTTGAATTTTTTAGATACTAGCTGGTACCCGGAGTGTTGCTGTCGCAGAAGAAATAATTTTGGAAATAGCGTTTGAAATTTGAAATAGCTATCCTGTTTAATTAGGAATGATAGAAAGAATAATATTTATTTTCTTGTCGACAATGAATACATTCATTGAAATTGAATGATATACAAAAGAAGAGTATAAATGATATTTATTCTATTCCTTTTTTATTTTAATTTTCAAGTGCTTTAGGATAGACAATAATTTTTTTTGTTTTGTTTTTCCGTCTTTAGCAAAAACAAATAAATTTCTTGGCTGTCCGACCCGTGACCATCCAACATACAATTCGCAGTGTGAAAAACATGGATTTTCTAAGTCAATCAGTACACTTGAAGTGGTTGACCTTGTGCCTTGTTGATGGTCATGAAGAATGCAAATCGAATGAGGAGTAACAGTCGTTTGAAATCAAAAGCATGTCGGTGGGAATAATGGGAATGCGTAGAAAGAGCAGATCTTCTCTCTTCGATTTTCCGTTAAGAACAGTTGTCGCGATTTTTGCCGCATGTTGGTCTTCTGATTTTGAAACACATGAATTTGCAATTCATAAACGAACTGCTTCATCGCTCGCTTGTTCGAAAAGAACAAATTTGCTTATTTCTGTGTGCTTCGGTGTAGATCTACTAACTGATGAACATTTGAGAGGCATATTTTTTGACGAAGCAATTCACACGATATACGTTTGTATAACCGAAATATAGTTTGTCGATTCACTGAATAAATAGAACATTTACTGTTTGCAATGGAAAATTTTCATTATATATAATTTACCTTGATCGGCATCGATAATATTAATTCTATTTTGCATATGTGAGATAAACTTTGAATAACATATGCGATTCATCGCAGCTAAAATATTGTGCACGTTGAATGACAATACCTTGTGTAAATGATTATTCATTAAGGAAAAGAGAAAAATTAGCCCTTGCACTAAATATTTTTGATTTCATTTCACTCACTTTGATTGGCATCGATGATAATAATTTTATTTTGTTTGATAAATGTGTGATTCACTTCAAATGACATGTATCGTCTGCCGTTTACTGTTTGCCTTTTGCCAATTTTAAGAAAATGATAAATAACAAAAACGTATAAAACGATTTTATTGTGTTGTATATATTTGTAAATTTTAGTGTATTCAAAATAAATGCTAATAATTGTATTGTTCCTATAACTTTCGCTCAAAAGCAAATAATAAGTTGGCAAAGTTTTATAGCAATCTGATGAACGGTACGTCAGCGCATAATATACAAGCAAATCAAAAATTCATTTTTATATATTAGATTAATTTGTTCGTTATTCAAGCGTATGTTCTTTGCTCGAGTACAAAAATATTTCGAAAAAGTGAGAATTGTTCGAATGTTAGTTAAATTGTAAATTTAAAAAAATATTTTTTATACTCTTGAAATGAACAGAAACACATTATAAACCTACTGTATACTTTGACATCTCCATTTTTATCGCCACTTCGAGCAGTCTTACTACTATTTAGAAGAAGGAAAATGATTACTTTGAAACGATAAGAACGGAAATAGAAAATCAGAAGTAGTAAGTATTCATAAACTTATGGCCCGTTTCGGAAGATTAGATACTCGTCACTATTACGTAATAATAATTTTGTAAACTAGTCAATTGATTTCTGCATTATGAATTTCGGTAAGAACATTTCTGAAAGTCTTTATTAAAAAAACTGATAGTTCTGTAACGTCAAAAAATATTAACATTCGCTGACGAACTATAGCGATCATTTTTATTTGGAAGAAGGACGTTCATTCAACACATAGCTGTATTCCTACTTCAACATACTAAATACCAGATACTTATTTCTCTAAGTAAATCAAAATGGAAAAATTTATATTTTATTTTCACGAAAATATGCTTTTTTTTTAATTCAGTTGTACTAAATCCTTTTCCCTTTAAAAAACTGATTATAAATGAATATAAATTACTGTATTAAAATTTATCAAATATGTAATTAAACAATTCAACACTCATTTACTCATCTTCTTGTTCCCCACTTCTTTTCGTAAACTTAACCCTCTTTGTTTCATGTCTCCTATTCCAGATATGATGTAAAAAGGTGCAATATATTTTCTCACTTACAAAGCGAAATGAAAATATTATTTTTTTTATCTTCCGTGTAGTTTCAAATAAAATGGGGCCATTTTAACTGTCCTTAGAATTTCTAATGACTAATCACTTTTAAATAAGTTTTTATATTCATTTCTTCATAATTCATTTAGATATTTATTCCTATCCCCCCCAACCAATTTCCAAAGCATTATTGTTGCCTTTCAATTGTTAAGATGGTAATAACTATTCGCCGTATTTCAATTGTTAATAAACTCAAAATACCTCAATAGTCACCAGCTGTCATTGTTATGAACAGCAGCATGACTGTTTAAATGCTCAACAAAGTTACAAATGCAAACAATTTAACAGAATAAACAATGAATCCCTGCTCTGTTTCTTTCTATTGAAATTCATTCTCTGTTTTGCAACCGAACGTTGTGTGACTTTTTTTGCTGAGTAATGATGCTTAGTGCGATTTTCGAAAATTTCAATGAGGCTTCGGCCATCATTGTGTTCCTCGTCTTTATGACGATGTGGGAAATAGTAGAATATTTCCTCTTCCCCGACGCACCATCTGTTGGGGGTGTTAATTCAGATCTGAATTCTTATCTTGATACGGATGCTCCATTTCATCCGCCTGTTCAACGAGTCGCTGTTGTGCGCTCGTATACAGTTTATAAGATCTGCCAGGCTCTGGAGCTACCTGCTGAACTGATGCCTGTTAAAGTTCAGAAGATTGGGGCTCCCATTGTAAAATCGCTTGCGATTTACAAAATGTGCTGCGCACTGGATTTGCCTGCACGCCTGGCTCCTATAGAAACTCCAGTTGTGGAGTCCTATGCGGTCTTCCGAATTTGCATGGCCCTGGACTTGCCAGCTGAGTACCAACAACGGCAGAATGCAGTGTAACATCAAAACTGTCTTCAGCTGCCCGATAACGTTTAAAACTGTCTTCTTCGGTTGCCGAATGCTGCATCAAAAACTGTCATCGGCGTCCAGATGCGGTTTCAAAGACTGTCATCGATTGCTCTTTCACAGACTGTCGTCAGTTAAAAGATGCTGTCTTGGAATCAAGAGAGCCATCAGATGCAGCGATGAAGGGAGGGTTGGCGGGCGGGGAACGAGAGTAGCACACCTCCACGCGGTGTTCCCTGGGCAACGGTGCAGTTCTCTGGAACTGCAACGGCTAAGAGGCTACTCAACAATAATTTAAATAAAGAATACTTATTTAATCCCGCAAAAAGGTGTACTTATTTTTTTGTCTTGAAGATACACATTTACAGTTCTGTGTTACAAAAATTCACGCCCTTCATCAAATATTGCAACACAAATTGAATTTATTTATGGTGCAGTGACTGTTGAATTTTAAAGCATGTAACTTACAAATTTCTTGCATTGCATTTACTTTGAAGAAATGCGACTTGCGTCAGTAGAAAGCATGTGCAGTTTAATGAATTTAAATCCTAAATATTTAAAAAGTAAACTCCATGATCTTTCTGGCATCAATAAAAATATCTTTGTAATATTATACACTTCCCAGGTAGAGTAAATAAATACTTTTATTGGAAACTAGCCGCCTTTGGCGACTAGCAGATTCGCCAATCTTAATACTCTTTAACTTATCTTAATACTCTTAATATCTTAACTAACAATCTTAATACTCTTAATACTTTTTTAATTAAACATTTATGTGCCTTGGTCCCTTAATAGCTTCTTCAGCAAAATAGTTTTAAGTTCCAAGTTTTTATAGTCAGATAACTCATATTATTATAAAAGCCTCACTATATATCTTTCTAATTTGTTGTCAGCTGCCCTAAGATTTAAATTTGAATTTTTAATGGAAGAGATAAAACTTCATTAAATAAGAAAATATTTTTCTTGAAATATTTTGTATAACTTATGCAATATTTCAATGAATTATTCCATAAAAATTTCTCTGATCCATCATAAAATACAATTTTACCTTCAAAAAGATTTAAATGCGATAAATAATATTTTATTTATTTTATTTCAATCAGTAATTGTACTTCTGAAAACAATTATGAAGTCTAAATTTTATACAGTCCTTCGATCCTATAAATCATCTATCTATACTTATAATAAAGCTCAATGTGTGTGTGTGTGTGTGTGTGTGTGTGTGTTGGCGCTCTACAGGCCAGACCGTTTGACATACAGCTACCAAATTTGGTACATGTATACCTTGGAGGTTGGGAATGTGCACCTGGGGTTTCTTTTTTTGAATTTTTAATTAGAATTTTAATTATTAATTAAAAACTAACTTTCCCGCCAAAAAAATCTTCCATTTTCCCCACCGCCAACTTCTCCGCCAAAAAAATCTTCCATTATCCCCAGCGCCAAACGAGAAAGGCTTCAGTTTTTTTTTCTCCCAACAGTAATGAGGCAAGGGTTAAAATTTTTCGGCGGATTATTTCAATCGGTTCTGTTTATTTTCTTAATGTTTGATGCATTTAAAATTAAACATTGTTAATGAATCAATCTTTCAGATTCATTCTGAAGTACTTTTGAATTAAAATAAAACAGAATAAAGGAAATTAAAAATTTCTAATCCGCATAGCGTTACCCCAACTGGCGTAGAAAAAATCACGTATTTGCGTTACGTAACCGGCGAAGAAAATTCACGCATGCGCATTCTGTTCTGATTGTTGCCATGGCAACGTTATCAATGGATGATTTAAATTATTTTTGGGTTAGTTGCATGCTTTTGTAAGTAAATTGTATTTATGTTAGTTATATATATTTTGTATATGCTTATAGTTTTAAGTACATCGTTTTTTAAGTAGTTTTTTTAAAACCTGTTTTCAACCGTTTATTTTAAACGATTCGTTTTATTTTCTTAGTGTTTGATGCATTTAAATTTAAACATTGTTAATAAATCGATCTGCTCATAATGAATCTAAGAAAATTTTGTTGACCAACTCTTGAGATATTACATAAATTAAAAAAGATATTCTTTAGTGCCCATAAAGTTTAAACGCTGAGTGACTCTATTTTCAGTAATCAGATTATAAAAAAATGCTTTGTTTCAGTAAAAAAATATTATTATATTAATTGAAGATAAATTCTTTCCACTTTAATTTAAAGCATAAATTCTACCGTTTTCAACCGTTTATTTTAAACGATTCGTTTTATTTTCTTAGTGTTTGATGCATTTAATTTTAAACATTGTTAATTAATCGATCTGCTCATAATGAATCTAAGAAAATTTTGTTGACCAACTCTTGAGATATTACATAAATTTAAAAAGATATTCTTTAGTGCCCATAAAGTTTAAATGCTGAGTGACTCTATTTTCAGTAATCAGATTATAAAAAAATGCTTTGTTTCAGTAAAAAATATTATTATATTAATTGAAGATAAATTCTTTCCACTTTAATTTAAAGCATAAATTCTATGGGTGCTAACAGAAAATGAGAGAGATACATATTACGTTATGACTGAAGGCCTTTATAATATTATGAATGAATTATATGATAATTAAAATTTGAAGTTTTAAAATATTTTGATGAAGAAGCTATTAAAGTAGAAATTGCATAAAATATTTAATTATTAAAATTTTAACGAACATTAAGATTGGCGAACCCGCTGGTCGCCAAAGGCGGCTAGTATATAATAAAATTATCTTGACAAACTAACATTTCAATCCTCTGCGATGAAGCCTCTCAGAGTTATAAGACTTTGAATATCATTAATTTTGGATAATCAACAATTTTATTATTTTAGACAATCGTGCGTTTTTATAGAGTAGAGACATTCAAATTTTGATAACTCAGTCAGTTTTAATTGAGAAAGAGTGGACATTTTTTATTTAAAATAGTAAAACCGAGAATCTGCATAAAATTTAAAATTAATAATTCATTTATTGATTTAAACTACCTAAAATATAATTATTTCATTAGGGTTCTTTTATTAGATATATACACGAATTAATTAAGTTTAAAAATTTAGTTTGGGCACTGAATATTCTGTATATACTAAACTATGTATGCCTTAATTAAAACTGAATTAATATTATAACCATTTTAAAACAACAAAGAAAACTTTTTCTGGCATTCATTTTTTTAGAAAATATCACATTTCGTATTTATTCCATTACATGCAAATGCATTTTGAATATTACGCATTCGTCAGATTTTTAGTTTCCCGTAATAGTTTTGTAAAATTTAACTTAATCTTTCAATATGAGTTTTTATCATCGTTACGGCAACGCGCTGCTAAGAGCTAATTTTTCTCACACACTCAAACGTGCTCCTATAGGTTAAATTTTATTTTCATTTTGTTCGAAATAAATTGATAGAAAATATAATTGAAATATTTTGAAAAATTAAAAATGGAAACTTAATTTATAGTTTAAAACATTAGTATCATTGAAAAGATTACTATTTGAACTTTAAGGTGATGTAATAATCAATTTTGAATTATAATATTTTCGAAAGTTATCCCTAAAGTATGCAAAGATTTCTTTTTATTTTTATTTAAATAAAATTTTAATTAAAGTTTCAAAGAAATCGCTCCGGGGTATTCATTTTCATCCACCAGATTATACATGGGCCAAGTTTGATAGCTCTAGATCATATGGTCTAGCATGTAGTGTGCCAAGATACACCCCCCAATGTATTCAGATTTATTATTATAGATTTATTGAAGAGTTACATTTTGTGTAAACTAATTCAGATATATTTAACTTTATTTCCCCAATTAATCAAGATGAAAATTTTTTTTCTGGTCAATTGTAGAATCTTATGCAGTTTTGCCTACATTCATTTCGATTTCCAATCGCCAGTTTTTAAGTTAAGTTAATCGCTAGTTTTCTAGTTTTTTCAAATAAAGGAATTAAATTTTATTGCGTAGTTAGCGTTTGATCACCAGTCAACCCTTCAGTAAGAATGACATGCCACAATAATTACATATAAACTTAATATAATTATTGTCTCTTTTCTGTAGTAAGTTATTCATAAGTAGCAGAAAAATAATGAGGGTTGGAATGCCATACTGATTAATAACTACATTCATTTTCTTTGTACTGTATCAATATTTTTTATAGGGATTGTGAAAACTGGAAGCAATATTTTATAATGAAGCTGATTTTATGTGGATATTTATATTCAACTGGCGGATACACCCAGCATTGCCAGGGATCAATACTATTGAATGTATAAATATTTAAGTGCACATAATCTTTGAACTTATTATCAAAATGAGAATATGGACTTAAAATTCAAAATCATTCACATTAAGTCTACGATATTCAGATCAGTGAAATGAGAGAAAATAATAAGAGATTACAATTAATGCTAATAATAGTTTTCAGTATTTCATTTAATACCTGACGGTAGATAGATCTCCGAATTCATTAACACTTTCAGGAAACATTTTAAAAAACTATAATAACTATAATGCAAGCCTAAGAAACGAAAGTATTTTTTAGAATTGTTTTTTTTATTGCACTTACGTTTGAAACAAGGATGGCTAAGACAGCAGAATATCACTGTGACGCATGTAGAAAATAAACCAAAACCCAATATTGCACAAAAGATAAAGCCATCTATTTGAAATACGCTGAATGATTTTCCTTCTTCAGGGAAAACGGGAGGCTCTAAAGCTTTAGCAGCACATGATGCTTTGCAATCATAGCAATTGCAAGCACTCAGATTTGGACCGGGAGCCTCTGAACATCTAGGTAAAGAAAAGGAAATATTAAAAATGATTTGATGAACGATGCAAAAGGATTAGATATTGGAGATGACGCAGAAAGTATTAGTTATAATAAAAAAAGCATGGTTTATTATTATTAGCTCATAATTTATTGTACTAGTTAATAATACTTATAAAATTTCATTTATAGATAAGTATCAAAGAGGCAAATTAAATTAAAAGATTATATACATTTAAATTTACTCGAATTGCTTAAAAATTATTCGGTACGACATTTTAAGGGAAAAAAATCCACTTTTCCTGGTAAAATACTATATATTAAAATCTATAAAAGCTTAGAATAATGAGTTAATTTGAAATCATTAGAATTTATGATTGGAGCCAGATTATATAAATTGTTAAATAAAAAAAGGTATTTGCTAATTCTAAATAATTTAACAATCTCTAATATAGTATTTCAAAAACTTTATTATATTTCGGAACTAAATATTAAAATTATAAAGTGATTTGCATTTATAATTCACAAATAACATAAAAATCTAAGAGGTAATATGTTGCTTTATTTTGAGTGGGTTTTTTTTTGTGATTTTTTTGTGTCATCAACTTTTTTTCTTCGAACAAATTTATTCATGAATTTACATTACAATTTGAAACGATCTTTAATTAAATAGTACTTCTTAATATGAATTATAAGTATAAATGCACGAGTATTATAGCAATATCAATTCTTTTTCTTTCTTTTTATTATATGCATTTTTTATTTAAGTAAATACTAAGAAATATTAAGAAGAATGCTGAACACCATAAGGCAGGATCATTTAAATAATATTGCTAAAAAAGTATTATTTGAAAAACGTCTGCAGCTTTAAACATTTTGAGTCTATCTCGACGATATACTTATTGAACAGTCATAGTAGAATAACTTGAGATCTTTCATTTGTTTCAGTAAAGTTATCATTCGAAAATTAATGGCATTTCAATATTGTTTTAAAAACGTGGTAAAAAGAGTTTTTGAAAGAAAAACTGAAATACTAAGCTGTAGTGATATTTTCGTACTTTCTCGTTGATGAAAACGACCTTCCAAAATCTTATTATCTTTGAATATTTTGAGAATTTTTTTTTTCCTTTCTTAATAAAACATGTCTTACCTTATTGTTGTTTGAAAGTTTATTCCAACTAATTTATATAAATTAAATGCTATTTTGGAAAAAGAGTAATCTAGTTTCTTTACTCACTTAAAATATGGTGTTTTGACAGGGAAAAATGTGCGTCCATTAACAACTACTTTCTCCTCAACGTGAAGTTTGAAGGAAGTCCTAGCATAGGTTTTACCACCTTCAGTTACAGGTTTTCCCAGCTGCTCCAGTAGTCGTTCAGTGGTGCATTGAGAGCTACCCCAAGCGCCACACAACAAGTCGTATAAAAGAGAGCCGGGAAAGAGGCCTTGTACTTCACTGCATGACTCGTATGTTTTATAAGCATATCTAGAAACAGAACCGTACGATGTATAAGGATTTTACAGAATCTTATTGCAAATTATTTACAAATCAATTGACTTTAAAATAATAACACCTTTAAGAGTATAATGTATTTAAAGACTGCTCCATTTCTGATTTTTCAAATATAAGTAGAGCGTGGTTAGTTCAAAACTCAAATTCGAATTTTACTTATGAATGAGAGGGTTTAGTTTAGTTTAGTTTAGTTATATTAACGTCCCGTTTGAAGCAACACTAGGGCTATTTTGGGACGGACCTCGTAATTTTGAACCGCGGTCAGATGACGAGGACGAAACCTGAACTGGCACCCCGCTATGAATGAGAGGGAGTGGTCTCCTCGGAACTTTCTTGCATGTTACTTAATGAAGATGTTATTTGGATTCTAGGTACGATTATTTTGAGTATTGATGTCACCCTGCAATGACAAGTGGGCTTCGTCTGAGCACGATTTTCAGCAACCATTGTACGTCACTTTCCATGTCTGTAAGTGCCCATATTGCAAAGGTTTGTCTTTTCTCAAAATCTGCTAACAATATTTGGTGAAGTGCCCGCGTCTTGCACAGATACACTTTCAAGATTCTGTACATAATGCGTCAGATCGAATCTCCGTTGCCTTCGTTCGTCCATTTCGGAATATCCATTACATTATCAGCTTTACATGCACTGCTATTCTCCGTTGTTGCCAAATTATCCATGACACTTTGTACAACAGAGACACCGTTCGTTCTGATGGATGGTCTGCTATTTCATGGACCATCCTCCAAGCTCTCCGTTTCCTCAAAACAGCGTACTAATTTCAGTATCCCATTCAATGTAAATGGATTTTATTTGCGTTGATTCATTTCACCAAACATTGCTTTAGTAGTGAAGTCACCGTTTTTATAGTAAAGTTTAACCATTGACACTCAAACCGGTAACGATAACCTGCTATTGGCGTCGAATGACGGATTTCTAGTCCTGTGTTTTATAGTTATCCTGGTTTCCACAAACCGTCCGGCTTGACCTTAAATTGCCATCTATCAGTCATTTTTTGAATTATTTTAAAGGAAAAAACAAAAACAAGGACTTTTTAATCATATTCCTGTAAACCGCAATTTTTTTCGAGAATTACTTTTTTTATAATAATTTTGTGAGTTTTGAGCGAATTTTTAGCCCACCCTGTATAAATCGACAGAGGAACCCTTCGAAGAATTTTAATCAAAATTTGATAAGATTTGCACTTTAGATGCCATAACTGAGCACAGTCCGTGATAAACAGTGCAAAGGCACTGCTTGTTATTCAGAAAGAAATAATCGCACAACAAAATTGTAAATATCATTGTAGAAATAAATTCTCTATAAATGAAAGAATTATTTTTTTCATGCAAGAGGTCGCATGAGAAGAGAGAGAGGATAGATGATTTACACAAAATCCTTTATCAAATAGCATCCCCAATTTCGAATACATATCCAATTTTTCAGATAGAAATAGAATAGATATAATACCTGACGAATTACACAACGATATACGAAAAAAAAAAGATTGACGAATTATAAACAACTGACATTTTTAGTTCCTAATGATAAATGAGAATTCCGTTTTTTTAAATATAAAATGAATTTGACAATGATTATTATTTTTAATTAAAATACTCATCAAAAAAGACAAAAGTTGTGCCTTTTTACAATGCAAAACTATATTTTGCATTATTTTTTATCAATTTCTAAATTCATAAGTTAAATAAGTTCATAAGTTTTTGCATGAAACCACAAATTTTTTTAGCCAATTAAAGAAAAAGGAGTAAAGGATTAGTAATCCGAATTTTAACTTATTTCATCATATTGTACTAAGTTATATAGCAATAATTAAATATTTTAGAGCATTCGTGATTTTAGATTTTTTGAGGGTGGGAGGGTGGGGGTACTCACCTTTGCAAAAAGATTTTCCAAGAATAAATATCTTTCAAATAGATTGATATTGAAATTCTTATTGAATAAAAAAAAAGCCCAGAAACAAAACTCTTTAAAAATTTTATAATGTTAACTATATAAATGAATAAAACATTATTAAATAAAATACAAAACAACTATTTATGTACATAATCGGGTGTCTCAAACTTTGACAAAAATAGTTTTTTAAACCAGTGTGTGTGTGGGGGGGGGTGCCCCCAAACCTTTTTCGTGTACTTTCTGATAAAGGGGCTATCCTTCACCTTGTAAAAAAAATGATGGATTTTTGGTAAGACGGCTTTGCATTGCATTGGGGAACAATAATTACGAAATATTAACCTTTGGCATGAGTTGTGATCCTTAGTGAGTTTTTTAGCTATTAATCCGAAGCGATTAATAATATGCGAAAATCGAATTTGTAATTTAGACGAGTTTTATCCAACCGATTATATTAAAAATTTGACACAAAACTACACTTGTAGTTTCAAAATCTCATATCAAATTTTATATATTTAAATCATTGCGTTTTTAAGTTATCGCGTTTACGTGTTTTTGAAAGTATGGCAGATGGTCAACCCCCGTTTGATTTAGCATAGAATTTAATAAGTATTTACACTGTAGATTTTAAATATGTATACTTAATTTTATCTATAGAACTTTTTTTTTGTTTTGTACTTATTATGTTAACGTATATTCGGGCAGTCTGACAGACAGATTTCCTCTGAAAATTTGAAAGATATATACGAATTTTGTGTAAATTCCCTCTGTCTAATTCAAAGCGTTTTTAAATTGTCCTTTTCACAGACAGAAATTTTCCAAAGGATTCCGTGGAGATCCGTCAAATCTCGGATTCGGAGATTTTGCCGATTACAATACTTTCTTTATATTACGTATACGAGATAATATAAGGTTGAAAAAACAGCAATGGCCGAATGTACCAATTTTAGGCATTTCGAAATAATTCAGAGTACAAAACTTATCAAATGAAATAAACCTGCCTCACTCATAGACTTTGAATTGAGGATTAAGTTTTAACATGATATGTTGCAAACGAAAATCTTCTTTGGAGTTGCACCATTAAAGAAAGAAATTTTTTTTATCTGTTATTAACTTCGTAATTTTTAAAGTTACATAGAAATGTTGTTGTTTTTTATAATGACACTTGCCATCGACAAGTTCGCTGAAGTTATCAGCAATTATAAGCCAATGGAGCGTCTCTTGTTTTAATAGCGCCAACTAGGGCCAAGAGTACGTCTTAGCTACTCACGCATCACATTTACTTGCACAACCCCTTTTTACAAGGGGGCACATTTACACATCTCACAGTTGGAACAGATGGAGAACAACCATGCCCGAATCGGGACTCGAACCCAGGGCGCCCAGGTCATGGGGAAGACGCACTACCCTTATGCCAGGACGTCGGGGCAGAGAAATGTAAAGCTAATAAATAACACGATAATAAAATCCGTGACATTTTGGTAAAATAAAAATATTATTTCGGGAAATCCATCTTGTGGTTCTACGTCTAGGATTCCATTAAGCTCATTAAAGGATCAGGATACTTTAATTTTCAAGAAGACATGAAATATAAGCAACAAAACACGGCAGAAACGTGCACCAAGAGAGTACCTGAAGAAATAAACACCATATACAGAATCAACAAATCACTACTTAAATAAAAACATAGCACAATAGTAATAGATAACAAAAGGGAGAGTCCATTTCACGACCAAACTCCAAACACAGAATTTAGTTGCTTCACTCGAACTCATTTTAGTCTCTCGCCCTATATAGATTTGCAGTCATCGAAGCATCTAGAAGAATTAGAAATCTCGAGGCTTAATGGAGATATCATCTTTATTCATGCATTTTCTAGAAAATATTTGCAGTCAAAGTCGTTAAATGTTCAGTCAACTCGCCATATTGTTACCAGTTTTAATTCATAAGAGCAGGAGTCACTGACCTGATATTTTTCAAAATATCTGTAAACTTTTCTTCCTTACTAGTAGACTAACTACGCAGGGAAGCGATAGCAGATTTGATATACTATTTTGTTGAGAGAATAATAAATATCAAGTTATTATTGAAACTAAATACAATCAACATCACAACAAATGAATTCTTTCAAAATACACCTAGTAGTGAATGAATTAATAAATGTAAACAATTAGTTTTGCATGTCTTCGAAATATGCCATACTAATTACAAATACTATGAGTAAATGCATTGGTAAACTTACAATTTAGATACATGTATATTCAAAGATTTGATTATTTCTGATTTGTGGTCGCCATCATCAATGAAGGCTGTCTCGGTGACTTGCATGAATTGGTTCTGATAGGGTGCACAATTCGAGGTGCAAAGTAATTGGAGAAGATTTTGAAAGCATGATGGGCAACGAGAGAACCCTAGCGCTTCCAATAAGTCAATAGTTTTGTGAAGTTCACGCAGATGTGTCAGAGAGCAACAAACACGAGGGTTTTCATCTGTAAAAAGCAATTTTATTAATTTTTTATTAATACGAATATAATATAATCGAAATATATTATAAATTTACAACAATTCATGATATATGAAATAAAACTTACTTTTATTCTGCAAATGCCACTTTTTAATTGAGAAATGATTGATCGTTTATGTAATATTATTCTTGTTTCTATTCAATTTCTATAATTTTTATTTAAAAGTTTTTTCACTCATAGCTATTCTATCTTTCTTTCTTTTTCTCTCTCTTTCCCATACACAAACGTTCATTTTTATTATTAGCTGGCTTTGAAGATTAACTGGTTTATAGAGATAAATGGTTGTTAAAATATGTATTGTAGTTTTTTATGTAGCTTCTTCAGCAAAAAAGTTTTAAACTAAAATTTAATATATGTGTAAGATGAAACAGTTTAAATTCTTATGTAGTTCTGTACGATGTGCAATGAATACCCCTACTTCTCTATTAAAATATGAACTTTTATCATGCTTAAGGTCCAAAGATAATCAACACTTTAGAATTTGATTAAAAATTTAACTAAACGTAAAGCTGCATGCTTATAAATTATTTCTAATTTTACTAATAATAAAAATGAATGTTTGTGTGTATGCTAGCGCTCTACCGAAATGATTGCTTGACTTATAATCATTAAAGTTGGCCCATATGTACTTTGGAGGGTGGGAATATGACCTTCGGAGTGATTTAAAAAATACAAGTAGAATTTTTATAAATCAAAAATTATAAGAAATTTTACCGTTTTCCCATAATAACTATCAAAAAATATTAGTACCCAAAAATGGATTTTTACACCATTTTAAAAATTAAAAAATATCGTTTTAATGATACCAATTTAACAGATGTGTAGAGTTTTACTGGATTTTGGCAATCTTTTAAAACTTATTTTTTGTCTGTTTTTCAGCAATAGATTACTTTGTTCCTTGGAAGTTCAAATAATTTTCGTTTTTTGATGAAATATTTAATTTTAAAATAGAGGCAGAATACTAAATATTTGTGTATAGGAAATTTATTGTATGTGAGATCAATTTTTCGAAAATGTTGTAAAATACTTACATTTTTGAAATTCTGAATAAAATGGGTTAAAAAATTACCTATGGAACAAAAAATGCCAGTTAAAATAATTCTCTGAGTGTATTTCTGCTTGAACTAAGAAATAAGCTGTATTTCTATGCAATTTTTAAATTTTGGGATTCGAATGATAAATAACATGGAACTTTTAAATTTTATGTAAAACATTTAAACATTTGTAAAATATTGAGATTAATAAATTAAAAAAATATTAAAAAATGAACAAATTACTTATTTTGTAATTAAAAAATACAAACTATTAAGAAAATATTATAATAAATTTAAATAAAAATAACAATAAATTTTAATTTATAAAAGGATATTCATATGAAAATCTTAAGAATTTGAGAAAATAATATTTAATGATGTGAAATTGCGTTAAAACTTGAATTAGTCAAACATAAAAATCAATTTAAATTCTTAATGAATGAACTTAGGAATAAAATTCCAAAGGTTATTGAAAACTGTTCAGATATTAATAATGTTATTTAAAATATTGGATACTTTCGCCAAAACGTGACTTTTGAATGTAGACACTTACTTTAATGATGATTGTATTCATCTTTTTCTAAGCAATGAAATCTTAATTATTCTTCTCGATTATAAGAAAATTCAAAATTTTCCGTTGACTAAAACTTACCATAAGCATATTCTGGGCATAATTTTTCAAGAAATTGACCAGCAGTTACTTCGTCATCAAGAAGTACTTCCTTGTCCAGTGGTTCTGGTGGGCCGTTGGTGACATAGACTACAATTGTATCCAAACCTTGGCTAACATTGCAAACACAGTGATCATATTCTTTAGGTAAGATCTAAAACATTAAAATAGCACAATTTGTAGAATTTTTAGAAAAAAATTTAAAATAAAAATTAGTTTTAGAGCTTCCTTTAATAAACAGATTTTTCCTTAAAAGAAAAGAAAAATTTTAGTGGCATTATCATTCATTTCATTTATTCATTAAATAAAGATTTTTTCATTATCACCATTCATTGGTTTTTATCATATAATATTTTTAACCTGATATTGTTTTTGCTAACTCTGTAATAAAAAATAAAACTTTTTGGTCGATCTAAAAGATTTTCGCATACTCTCTATAAAGATGATATCACTTGCCTTCCACATAAAACATATGAATTTTGAGCAATGCCACGAGCACTACGAATGTTTTTTTTATTTCCAGAATACCACGCTAGTGTATTTTGTGCTTTACAGTGTAAAGAAGAAGCCTTATTGCACATTTTGAACACCTTTTTATCAGCTAATTGAAATCAGAAGTAGATACAAAACTATAATTTTTGTAACTAGATAATATAACACTTTTCATGTTGCATTTTTCAGTACAACATTTACAAGTACGCGAAGGTAAAGGCCAACAAGCAGTCAAACTATGGACAGATATAGTTCAAAATTTGATACAGGTACATGCTTTATAAGTTAAAGCCGACCACATAAATTTCACGTACTAAGTCCTTGTGCTTCGAAGTTGTTGTGCCCTTTTGTACTTGGAAAGATAGACAAAACTCATTTTGTCTATTTGAATATATTTCATTCAAAAGTTGATGGAAATCTATAAATTTGATTTTAAGTTCTCATATCAATTTTCATTTATCTAACTCGAAGCTAGTTTGAATTATCGCACTTGCAACAGAAGACATAATTCCACAAATGTGTTTTTCGAAGTCAAGAATGTTTGAATCGTGTAGATTTACCAATATTGCGATCAGGTCATCACAATATTTTAACTTAGTCTATTTTGAAAATCAGACAGTAGAAACATTAAGCATTGAATGCAATGAATATTCCTTGCATCTAATGTCTAATAGGCTGAGACAGCGAATAATTAACATGCTCTAATATATTAATTTATGATTTATTTCTTAAAATTTTATATTTGTTTCTTAGATAAGTTTATGTTATTGATTTGTATGTGTCTTTCTTAACATTTACAAAAATTTGATTCTTATGCATATTTATGCGCATGAATATTTCTCAGAAACTTATTTCAAAATTGCTTCGGAATTTTATTTAAATGGCTGTTGTACAAATTGAGCTTCTTCATTGTGTAAACAAAAATTAGTAGAATCTGTCTTTTTTTACCCTTTTTCTCTTACTTTTTATAATAAATGTTTCAAGGTTAGCATTCTATTTGAAAATGGGTGGGGATGTATGCATATTTCATATTGGAACATTATCATTCTATGAGCTTTCTACCTTTCCATCTTATCTTTCTGAACTCACATTTGAGAAGAAATAAAAACATGTTCGGGAAAAAAAAACCGTGTCCAAATGAGATATTAATCAAATATTAGTACACCACTTTTATATAGCTAAATATAAATTGGGCTTTAAAACTCCCTGTGCTTAATATTTCTTTATGTTGCAACTAGCTGATATACTTATGTGGCGGAAAAATGTGCAAATTTTCAAACACCTAGTTTTTGAAATTTTTATTAAAATGAGAATATCGGCTTTTAACTCAAAGACATTCATATGAACTCCTCAATATCCAAATCAGTGACGATAAGGGATTAAAATTAATATTTTACAAAATTAAAAATAATAATAAAAATCATTGCATAAAGCTAAAAAAAAATATTTTCCTTTGAAACAGTAGGCCAAGCACTTTTAATCTCTTTGGCGTAGGAAAAAAAAAATTGCTTATTTTCTAAAATTCTATAGGCGAGAAAAACAGTTTATCCTCACTGCACATGTGCGAGTAATTTCACATGCCACCAGAGGCCTTATTTCATTGCCGTAGGAAAAGAATCAATAACTTTTCCCCATCGGCGTAGGGTAAGAAGTAGAAAAATTCGAGGCAGAGGCGCGGACTGTAAATGCACGTAAACTAGTTTTTAATTAAATGAAAAAATCATTTGGTTAACTATCACGAAACGTTCTAAGATACATTCGCATGCTTCAATACCTCTGTATGTAAATTTTGAATAAAATCAGTCCATTTGTCTATGGAGGACACACACAAACGAACATTATCTATTATATATAAAAAAGAATGGCTTGTATATGACTCCGTCAACTGTATTCATCGTTAACATAATTCAAAAATATTTTTAAACATACGTTCTTCGATTAAAATTTCCTTGATTGAGATACTGTTTGAAAAGTTGAGTGCGGGTCGAGATGTAGTTTATTGTTAGTATAATAGGTCGATTCCGAAGAAATGAGTTCCAAATTTTCGAAATAGTTTATATACTAAATTTCCGCCTTTGGCGACCAGTTTGCTCTCCCATATTATTGACATTTTAGGGTGTTTAAATGTTAACGCGGAATGCATATCTACTAATTTTAACTCCATTTCATCTAACATATGATGCTATATATATATATATATATATTAATATATTAATATATATATATATATATATATATATATCTATATATATATATATATATCATCATATATATCATATGATATATATATATCATATGAGTTACACCTTACAAACCAAAATAAATTATAATAATATATAATAATAATACATTATAAATAAATATACATATCTCTAATGTTATTTCTCTGGAGATGCGTTTGAATTTCATGATATTAAGAATTAACTATTGCAAATTGTGTAATTCATTAAAAAATTGGTAAAAGTGTAGTTTAGTGTACCCCTTGCTGCGCCAAGGATGCCAAGTCGCCAATAAAGATGACGGACAAAATAAACAAACACTTCTGCGAAACAGTTATGGTTACCACTTTCTGTATTAAAATTATGATCTTTACTGATAAGTATTGTAATTTTTATTTTAATCTGTATCTGAGATTTTTATTTTTATTTTTTTAACCTTTGGGATCGCTATTACTACTTATCTTAACAGTTTTGAAATAAAGAAGTTTTTAAAACCGGCTGCCCGGCCTGTTGTGTAAAGAGCAAAATTTAGAGCATACGATGCCTTTCGGCGTCTGAAGAGGGCACCGGGCAAAATTTTTTAACCTGAAAAGAACATCCTACGGCTTTGCTAGCAGCGGTAACGGGAACCTAGTAGCTTCGCTAGCACATTGAGCATAGGTAAAAAAGGATTACGAGAACTACAAGGAATTCCATTGCAGAAGATTTTTAAAGTAAGAATTCAGACGATTTTTTAAAACGCATACCGACACTTAAAAATTGCAAAAGAATAAATATTTTCTGTTCGTATTCACATTAAAAATAAAATTGCAGTGTCTTATTAGTAGTAAAAAGACTTTTAATTATAATACAGAACTAAATTAAAATCTTTAATAGATATTTTTTTTATCATGTGAGTTGTTTTGGTTAGGGGGTTTTGAAACTCGAAATCGCATAAGCAATGAATAAAGTATAAATGGCAATTTTCATCAACATCTTTTAATCGCATATATTTTTTTTATCTGCTTTTACCAGTATTGCATTATTATTATGCATGCTTCTTTGAAAGCAGATGCGTTTTTAAAAGGTTGGCCTGCTTTTACCAGTATTGCTTTATTATTACGTATGCTTCTTTGACAGCAGATGTGTTTTTAAAAGGTTGACGTAGAACTATGACATCATAGCTGTTATTTCATCTCAAAATCGATTCGAGTTCCAAAACTTTGTTTGCCAGCTTGAAAAATTAAAATCTGGTTAATGACTTAATTAATTAAGACAAATAAGGATTTAAAAAATAATAATGTTCTCACATCTTAACTTGAAAGTTGCGGTCGTAGAATTCATTTTAATTTTTTATTATTTTTAATTTAACATTTTTCATAAAATAGTTGTAATTCATTCAACTGTGCCATCGCAAAAAGTAGTAATAAAAAACAAAACAGCATTAGGGTTGCTAGAAAATTGTTTCGTTGGGTTGCCATATTGGCGACAGACTCGGGGGGGGGCACACTAAACTACGCTTCAACCAAAAAATTTATTAAAAAATTAGAAAACGTAGTACAAAAAAAATGAACTTGATATAATTAAAACGGTAATGTAAAAATCATAAGAGCGAGTTTTAGAAGATGCAATCATCAATTTCTATATATAAGTCACAGTGATTACCTAACTAGCAATGGTTAAGCCTACTGTCGCATTCAATTTAATTTTGCTTGACGCCTGTTTCTTGATTCTTTTACACCATCTTTCTTTTAAATGAATAGAGTTGTAAGTGATTCCTATCCAGAACATTTCTGTTGCAGTTTCATAATTTTCTATGCAGTTTCATATATCCAGAACATATTGCAGTTTCATTAATTAGTGAAGCATTGAATTAAGTATAGCTGTGAAAACGTTCCATAAAGCAATCTGAAATGTTCATTTAGCGATTTGTTTGCATATATCCTTTGTCTTCCGACAGTATAAAACAAGAGCGATTTCTGTACTACATTCATTAGCACATTCATATATTGATAAGTCACCACAGCCTTGCAAGAGCATCCAATATTGGTGGTCATGTACGAGATTACAGACGAAAGATCAAATTTCGGTCAAAAATCAGTTAAAAAAATGTTTCAGATTAAATTAAAATTTGCAAATATGTTAATTAATATGCTACGAATTTCTTATATAAAAATAATGTTTATTCAAATGATACTTGAATTTTAATTGAAAGTAAACTTTTAAACATTAAAATAACTATAAATATAACTTTAATGCTGATAAATATCAAATACATTTACTCACATAAAAAAGTTGTTTTTTTCTCTAGGCATATATAAATTCTCTGGATACACGAAAACATTTTATATTTATAAAATAAGCATTTTATTTACAAACGAAGTATGAGAATAAAAAGGAAACTGAAGTAAGCATTTTTTTAAAGAACAATACAGAGTTCCAAACGATTTTTTGATATGCGTTGAAATTATTTTTTTCGAATGAAACGTTGCCAGTTGGGAATAGAAACTTTTCCTTGGATTATAAACAACAAAAAAACAAGGCAAAGTACGAATATAAATAAATAATGCAGTTAGTTGGTAATGAATAAGAATTTTCATTCTTCATTTTTATTCATTAATTTAGAAATTAATTCTACATTTAGTAATTTTTAATTGTGTAGAAGAACCAGAATGAACTCTGAGAAAAAGTGTATCTAACAACTCCATTAATAGGACGAATATTACTTTCACAAAACAACAAAATTCTTCTTTCAACTTGCACAAACAAATTCTACGTCCCATTCTCACCTAGATTTTTACTATCTGTGGCCTTGCAACTAAAATGCATCATAAGAAAGTTCAAAGTATGCAAAGCAAATTATCAAGAAATCATAAATGCATCATGGTTCATACGCAACGCTGTTCTCCATAAGAATTTAAAAATACCAAAAATTGAAGAGCATATTAAAGAACTTTCTAGAAATTTTTTAACCAACTAAGTAATATTAAAAACCATTAGAGATCAAATCTGATTGATTTACAACTCCTAAAAATATTTCTATCTATACATCATTACAATGAAAAAGTCATTCACGAGAAAAATGAAGTGAAATGAAGAAAAGTAATTTTCTTCGCTTGCTTTTACTTTGTCCGTGCCATTTATGCACATTCTCTTTTTTTTATGTGAAATGTGTGCATTAAAAAGGTGTTGCGTCTAATTTGAACATTATTTTTAAAGAAAGCAAGGAAATGCTTTGCAGATGGACTGATTATTTTCAATAATTCACCAAATTAAAGAAAAATCGGGCATATATAAAGGTTTAGCTAAATCAGAATATTTGTAAAATGAAACATTCTAGCGAGTGAAGCAACAACTATTAAACAGCACCCTATATTTAAATCTATTAAAAATCTTTCCCAATACTTATGCTTCACTTTACTTGCATTTTTAAACTATCATCATAACCAATAATAAAGAGCTAGTATATAACATTTTTGCTTTTCATTGTTTCAGCACTGGCATTAGTACAAAATGCTCTTATCCTTAATGATTCCTTTTTTACACTCAAGCTGGGTTCACACTCGGCCAATAGGCAGCGCATGCGTAGAAAGACTGAAAAATGCTGTTCGGTTCGTGACAAGTACTTGTTCCGACGGAACGACATGCTGTTGTATAGTATATTTTTCTTACTGCGCATCCATGAAAAAATTAATTATTTATCATAGTTTAATTCCAATATTTTTTTGTTCTTTGTTCTTTCTGATGAAAATTTTTATTTTTTATTTTATTTGGTATTTTTTTTTCTATAGTTTTCCAAATTTAGGTATATTGACCTTTTTTTATTTTACCATGTTTCTTTGAGTAAATATCCATCATTTTATTACGATACACAGTGAAATAAAAAAATTCAGAGACCCCCAAATGGCAGTTTATAGCCAAGTATGGAATGCCTGAATCTAATAAAATTATGGTAAACATAAATCAGTCCCTTTCTGCGCATGCGTTATCTTACTAGCCGTCTTATAACTGGCCGAGTGTAAACCAACTTTAATCTAAGTAGAAGTGATCTGGCACTAAGACTCACAAAAACATCCAATAGAGATGATTATCATAAAAACATAGACAACAAAATGTATTTTGGTTCTTGCACTATTAATAAATGAAATTGTTAATAAGTACAATGTTTCTTTAAGGGATTTATAGCAAAACAAAATTCATTTACATTTGAAATATTTTTTTTCATTAAAAAGTTGAGAGCATATTGAATAATATAATTAAAAACTGAAGATATTAATTGATAATAAAGTATGGATTCCATATAATAAATCTTCACAATTTATTATATGGAATCCATACTTTTCATATAATAAATCTTCAAAATTTATTATATTCAATCAATTAAACAAAATTTTGTATAATAATACAGTCAATTATATTTTTACATTACAGCAGTTTTATTAGTTTGATTTTTGAGTTTGCTATCCAAAACAGATTTCTAAGTCTGCATCCGAAAATTGGATAGTTTTTTGGATTTAAGTAGGAAGCTCGGGAAATTGCAGTTATTCAAATGACCAATCAAATGATATGCTGAACGTTATGTTAGCTTAATTAAATCAGGAGTAAATATTAAAAAATTTCAAATTAAAAAAAATATTCTTAACTTTTTCGAAATTTAAGTGAAATATTTTGAATTTCACATAATCGTGTGCAATATAAAAAAGAATAATTAATAAAAGTTTAAAATTAATGTCTATATTAATTTGTTCTTAAAAAAAATCTTTTTTTTTGTTGTTAAAATTAAGTCGAAGAACAATGGTTGTAAGTACTTTTATATCATTCAGAATTCAAGGACAAAAAATATTCTAAAAACGCCTTTCTAGGATTTTAAATGGTATCATAGTGTACAAGTTAGAAAAAAGTGGCGAAAATTAAGAATAAATATTTTGCATAAAAAAATACTAAACCCTAAGGAATTCTAATCCTTAACTGTTATTCTTGCGAGTACAATTATTTAATGTTTTCAGAGAACCAGTCGCCAGAAATACAGATTTTTTTTTCTCTTCCAAACTTAATTTTTATCGTTTTATTTTGAAAATCAATATCAGATATCTGAATGATATATGCAACAATTGAACATATCTGAATAATATCTGCTGAGTAACAATTATAGAATAAGATTATTATTTTTTTTATTCACGAATTCTGAGTAATTAAAACATGTTTATAGGCACTTTTCAATAGATTCTTAATGCCGAATTAAAAAAAAAATGCAGATATCGATAGAGTTATTACCTATAACGTGTCTATGTAGCAAATATGCATGTGAGATTCCTAAAATTTCATTAAGATTTTTTTTTTTTAAAAAAGGAAAAATGTATTTCCCATTTGTTTTTTTTTTAAATTTATTTCTGACCTAATTAAACTATCACAGAAATCGATATCAAATTGAAAGTTTTGCAATTAAAGTAATATCTTTTTAGTTAAATTCGAGAAACTGTTATCTTAGTTTTCACATCTGCTTCCCCTGAGTATTCATTAACATAACCTTGTACAAAACAGCGTAGAATTTAACACTTAAATCAATAAAATTGCTATAATATTTTTTTTGGTATCTTTGTATTTTCTTGACTATTTGATTATGCTATTTGCTAGATTTTTTTATTTGTTTATAAAAATAAGCTTTAAAATGTTAGAAAGTTCATTAATTTAATATTTTCTCAACACATTTCCCTTTCGGTCATTAAAGGCGGGACTATCTGATTAGGTATTTAACAAATTAACTCTTTATACATTGTAGGATTAAAACGGTTTTATGAAGTTAAAAAGAAGAATTTTAACAATTAAAACGCAAAAATGTACACCTTCTAAAGAATTTAAGATGATAATGGTAATTTAAATTGTTATTTATTATAATTAAAGTTTAATGTTTTTCAGTGGTTTAATTAAAAACTAAATTTTAACTACAATTCAAGCATTAGAAGAATAAATGTTTATTTTTCGCCTAAAAATATCAGTAATTTTACTAATTTAAATATTTATAAATTATTAATTAGATTTGAAATAATTTTGAAAGTTATCAATAAAAAATTATTTGAAAAATAATCGGCGATAAATATTGGAAAAGAAATATAGCGGGTAGAATTGAATTTTGAAGATGTGCTTAGCAGTCGCGTTCGATACCATAAAGCTGGAAAGCATTTTTACAACAGTGGCACCTTGCAAGTATTCAAGCTAAGCTAGAGTTTGGAAATTATTTTATAGGAAACGTTTAACTATTACGTTTTATATTTCACAGATTGAACATCTTAAAGCAATATACCAAAAATCATTTCGAACTCGAATTTTTATGTCTTCTCTCCTGTGAATAGAAAACTGGATGTAGATCATGTGAAAGTAAGAGAAAACTCAAAATATGTGAGGCTATTTGGAAAGAATAATTTTTCTGAAATATGGCATATTTTCATAACTGTGTCCTCTTGTGAAGAAGAATTTTAAACTGATATTGAATTTAGCGCTTATTTTGTAATTCTAATACATTTCTATATTAATATTCAATAGACAAAAGGTGTTATTTTCAGTTCTTTTGTTATTGCCAAATCCTGCTACGTGATTCATAGATTATGAAGATTTTATACATTATTATAACACAGATTATGTACAGGTGGTTATCAAAATAATGGAAACACCTGTGAATAAAAGTGATATTTTTGAATGCGTTTTGCAAGCATTAAAATATAATAATATCTAAAAGTTTTTTTTATAAATAACAATGTATATAGTCTGGTAGTATGTGTCAGTTTTATTGAAGTTCTGTAATTTTTGGATTTTCTTCCAAAGCGTAAAATCTCGGACCTCTCAGAGAGGCCAAATTGTAGGAGTACGTCTAGCTGGAGCAAGTGTGACCAAAACATCCCAACTTTTAAACGTTTCTAGAGGTGTCTAAAGTCATGACAGCATGTACACAGTGCGGCAAGACAAGCTCGGCAAAGTAAAATAGAGGGCGGAAATAGACGCTCAATGAAAGAGACCGGAATGTACTGTCGGATGAAGTGGATTGTAATGTCTAAAAAGCGAACAACTGCAGCAAAAGTGACCACAGAACTCAATACCCATCTGGATTCTCCAGTGATTACAGTTAGCAGAACCTTCATAAACGGATTATTTATGGCAGAGCAGCAATTCCCAAGCCACTTGTCACAGATGTTAATGGTAAACGTCGTCTACAGTGGTGTCACACTCACAAAACCTGGTCACGGTGGGCTGGTGGTAAAATCTCGGCTTGTGAACCGTAGGATTTCAGGTTCGAGACCCGATTCTACCGAAGAACCGTCGTGTAAGGGGGTCTGTTGCACATGACAAACGTCCTCCCGCTGGTGTGGTGTGGAGAGGGGGGTGCCAGCTCAAGTTTGTCCTCGTCATCTGACCGTGGTTCAAAATGACGAGGTCCGTCCCAAAATAGCCCTAGTGTTGCTTTACAACGGGACGTTAATATAACTAAACTAAACTAAACTAAAATAAACACTCACAAAACCTGGTCGATTGATAAGTGGAAAAAAGTAATATGGTCTGACGAATCGTGTTTCACACTTTTCCTTACAACAGGGCGTATGCACTTTTGGAGGACACATGCAAAAGTGTATGATTGTGATTCTCTCCTTCCAACTGTCAAGCATGGATGTGAATCTGTCATGATATAGGCAGTCATGTCGTGGTTTTCTGCTTGACCAATCATAACCCTGAAAGGAGAGACCACCGGTGAGAAGTATTGAGAAATTTTAGCTGACCAGGTCCATCCTATGATGCAAACTTTGTTTCCTGCAAGAGATGGAATTGTCTAGGATGATAATGCACCTATCCATGCAGCAAGACTTGTCCAATTATGGTTGATGAACGCGAAGATGAAGTTAAATATCTGCTTTGGCCGGCGCAGCCATCCGACCTCAATATAATTGAACCGTTGTAGTCTATTTTAGAGCGTTCAATACGGAATCGATATCCTCCACCGGTATCTCTACCAGAACTTTCACAATATCTCCAGAAAGAATGGTACAATATTCCTCTAAATTATTCAACACTTGTATGAATCGATTCCTAGACGAATCCAAGCTGTGTTACATGGAAAAGGCTGTCCTACATCATACTAATAAATTCTTTATAAATCTAAGGTGTTTCCATTATTTTGATAACCACCTGTATATTATTTATGGAAAGACTAAAATCATGCGTTGTGTAAAATTAGATAAATATCCCACTTAAATTTTAGCTTAATTTAGCCTATATTAACTTCATTCTAAAATATTCTCTTATTTCCTTATCCGATTACGGCTTTTTTATTAAATTAGTTCCAACAGAAGCTCCTGTAAAATTGCTGAAGTCGACCAGTTCCCACGCTCTGAGTGAAGGGATAAAAATTGTCAAGCCAAGCACATTCTTTTTAAAAATCCCTATAATTCCCTTACCTAAATCGGCACATGTAAAGAAGTTCCTATCAAAATCTCACAGTATATAATCACGGGGATAAATATTTAATTTGCTTTTCCTCGTTTCGATCTTGTGTCGTTCTGTGTTGATGTGCTCGTCGCTTCTGCTTGTACATAATTCATGCGTTCCGGGATGAAATAAACGAGAAGTTTAAATTTCGAACGTGTCATCTGTTTTCGGCTATATATAACGAAAAGAAAGTTCAGATTTTGTCCAATAGGGAGCAAATCTACGAGCTGTGAAGATACATAGTTTATTTTTGAAAAGTATTAGAAAAGTAAAAAGTTTTTAAAAAGTAAAAAGTTTTTTTTAAAGCGAAAGTGTGAAGCCATTAATATGAAATAAGATAACGAAAAAAAAGTGAATTGAAAATTAGCGTACAGTATCATTTTCAATAACATATACAAAGAAATAAATATAAGTCACAAATTCATACGAAATAATTTTACTGATCATGTTGCATGATAATTTTGGATACATGGCTCGCCCATTTCTCTCTAATTACATGTATTATAAACACAGACTCAACAGCAATGTGCGCCTTATATGATAGAAAACTGAAGCATGTTGTTAAAGCGAGTTCGCAAATTGCACAGACTAAGTCAATGGCAAAGTGTGCCGACGTGCTCTGATTGGTTTAAGCCTTGGCATCTTTTTGACAATGTTTTGCCAAAAAAATGCCATACCGAAGTATATTTTTATAAAAATAAATAAAATTTGTGAATTTCCCACTCCCCGCCTATTTTTTACTGTTTACATGTTATATTAATCTGGAACATATATACGGCAGAAAAGATCAAATCCTGAAACCTAAATTCAGGAAATATAAAAATTAAAATTTATTAAAAATATTTTGTGTGTGTGTTTTTTTTAATATTATTTTGATATAACTAAAAAAATTAGCTTCGAAATCACATATTCCGTTAAATCTTACATAATTATACGTTTTGGGCATTAAGTAATCATCTCCCCATATGCTGTTAATGGGAAAGTAACAAACGCTCCGCAACAAGTTTCAATGACTGCATAAATTATCTAATAAAAGCACCAAAATCATAGAAAAATAAGAAATTTAATTGCTGCATCATATGTTGAGTAATTACTTTCATTTAGTTTTTATACTTCTCTGCATAAACAACATTAGTTACTTGTATTACTAGTATTATTAGTAATATTTATTATTATTATTAATAATTAGTATTAGTAGCATTACTAGTAATATTTAGAGAAAACAATTATATTAATAAAAATTAGATCGTGTTGCTATTCACTCGTATCTTCCATAAAACTAATGAAAGGTACAAAGTGTGAGCCAAATAAGCGAAAACTACATTATTATGAGTGCAAAACATTGCCAAAAAGATGCCAAGGCTTAAACCAATCAGAGAACGTAGGCATTCTTTGCCATAGACTTAGTCTGTACAATTTGCAAACTCGCGTTGTTAAATGCTCTCTCTCTCTTTCTCTCTTTTTTTTAGACAGTTAAGAATGAAAGATCGTGCTGATATTTGATAGAAGTGCAAACTGTGATAGATCATTTTTACTTCCTCGTATGCAAAGTTTAAAAATAAAAAATATTTTTAATCGTCAAAAATTTCAAACTTGAAATTTTTATGAATCTCTACGTTTTAGAGACCGAAAAACCAAAAAGCCTTTACACTATTCCTAACTTATGAATTTGTTATTGCTTGTTCGACATTTACAGTCTTAATTTCTTAAGTTGTTAGATATCTAGTTACTGCAAAAATCTTTAGACGAGGACTTATAACTTAAAAAAAAATAGTTTCTTTGTACAAATAGTCAATCAGATAAGCATTGCTATTTCTTTGGTAAAAAGGTTTGAACGAATAAAGTTTTAAATAACATATAGTTAATATCAGACGTAAAAACTGTTTAAAGGAAAATTTCTGCTGTTGTTTCTTATGGTACTTGCCACGGACAAGCCCGCTGATTTAAGCCTGAGGGAGAGCGTCTCTTGTTTTTATAGTACCGCCAACCAGAGCCAAGAGTACGACTTTGCTACTCACGCATCACTCATTCGCTTGCACAACTCCTTTTTACAGGAGGGCACATTCGCACTTCTAACAGATAGAACAACCATGCCCAAACCGGGACTCGAACCCGGGACGCCCAGATCACGGGGAAGATGCGCTACCCCTACGCCAGGACGCCGGCTGAAAATTTCTTCCTATAATAATATGCAGAAAAATTCCTAATAACTATTTTTATGTGAATTATTATTTCAATAGCGTTATTTGCTCTTTATCTACAAAAAAAAAAAAAAAAAAAGGAGATGATATTTTCTTCCGAAATCTAATTTCTACATGAAAAAAAGTGCAAATTTTTGTGCAAATTTTTCTATAAAAGTTATGAGAAGTATGTATGCTTCTTCTTTTATATAGAAGTACTTCTATGTTGCATATAGAAGAGAACCTAAAGGTAAAGGCAAAGGTCCTCTTGCATAGAAAATAATGACATTTAAGTCATGTATTCTGTATTGTTTTTAGGTAGGAATAAAGACTTGAAAATCTATTGAAACAAAATGCGCATGTTTAAATTCTTTAGTCTTTGCATTCAAAATTTTGACTAGCAATAAGAAATAAAATTTGGCAAACATGCTGTTCAATTTTGCAAAATTTTAAAAATTTTGCAAATTTGAATTAGTTTGAAGAAGAATATATATTTAGATCATTGAAATTGTCTCATTTCTTATACCTAATAATTTTTAGGATTTCTGTGTTGATATATTTCTCATTGTACAAGCAAATCCAATCAGACAGAATTTTCTTGAATAGATTTGGTTCAAAATTTGAATGCAATCTACAAATTTGATGTAAAATCCATGTACCAATATTCCTCTTTCTAGCTCAAAGCAGTTTTCGGTTATCTAGACATCAGCCTTTCTTTCAGTTCACAGACATCATTGAAAAAAATGTGCTTTTGGGATTTAAGAAAATTTGAAACTTGGAAATTCGTAAAAATCTTGAGTTTGAATCTTTTTACGATTTGTAAAATTCGTAAAAATCCCGAGTTTGAATCTTTTGACGATTCGTAAAATTCGTAAAAATCTCGAGTTTGAATCTTTTGACGATTCGTAAAATTCGTAAAATCTCGAGTTTGAATCTTTTGACGATTACATTAATTTGTATACTTGACGATTACATTATTTGTATAATTAATCATTGTATACTTGGTATAAGAAAAAGTAAAAAAAAAAAAAAAAACCCAGTTTGCTACGCGCGGTTAACTAAAATCCTATTGTTATTATTAGACGACAGTTTTTTTTTTTCCTTTTCGCCAAGTTTTCTGAAAAGCAAAAACCCTTTAAGATATTTTAATTCAAATATATTGATTTAAAAAAATTAAAAGATGAATACATTTTCGTCAATCAAAATTCGCGATTTGTGTGTCTATTAATAAAATGTATTGTTGCATTTCTTTTAATACCTGAACTACTTTAGAATTACAATTTGTAGAAATATAAATATTTTTCTTAAGTCTATATACTAAATTGATCCATTATCTCATAACGTATTTGCGTTATGACGTTTGGAGACAAACGGAGAGATATAATTCCAAGAAAGACTTTTCTAGCGCTCTTGAAATTTTTAAACTCAGAATTTCATTAATTTCCAAGAATGAATTTCCGTTGATTGAATTATTTTTCTTTCTTAAAAGTAAAAATGGAAAATACTTTAAAAATCTCGTAGAAGCTTTATTTGAGTTTATTAACAATAAGAAGCTTTATTTGAAATATCATGTATCCGAAGAATTAATGCTTTGTGTTTATGAAGACTGACCGTTAAAAAAACATAATTAATTTAATTTAATATTCCTTCAATTTGAAATCCTTTGACTTAACATTGAAATCTGAAAATGTATTTATAAATATGGGACATCTAATGTGATCTTATATAATCAAATGTTCATTTTATTAAGTTATACAAAAAATATTTGATTTTTATGAATATGTATTTAATATATATCAAAAGTAATGAAATACATATAAAATTTTTTAATATTTTTGTCTTTCTATTAAGATAATATTTTAGCAAGAATTCATACAGCATTTTGATCCAATTTAAAAGATAATAATAGTTAAAGCATTTTTCAATTGTAATAAAGGATTACAATTACAACATGAAATATTCTTAATCTTAAAAAATGAAAAAATATGATTCCTTTAAAGAAAATCTATGAATTGTTCTTCAAATCTACAAACACATTTTAAATTCCCTGTAAAAAATTCCGTTATATCTGCTATTAAAAGATCGCAAAGATAATATTAACATAATTTAAGTGGAATTTTCTTACTACAAATTGTCTTAAATATTTTTTTAAAGTTCAGTGAGAGAGTCGTTTAATAAATGACATTGAAATTTATTGACAGAGTTAAAAAAAGTTATTAATGGAATTGAGTCCGAAAACTTTTTATCATAATTTCTAGGGAGGAAAAAAAGAATTAAATATGTTTTTAGAAAAGTTTATAATTCATAACAAAATAATTTACGCTTTGATGTATTAAAAAATGAGATTTTTATTTTAGTATTGAAGAAAAGATTTTCGAATTTCAGTTTCTCCCATACTAGCGAGACGAAATTTCATCAAAAAACAAAAACTTTAATATGAATTTCTTTCACTATAATTTCAATTCTGCGATAAATTATAATTTCAATAATTCGGAAAAAGTAATTCCAATGAGTTTTTTTTCCCATTATAATATGCAATACAAAGTGCTCATGTATGGGACACAGAAAATAGAAATCTGAGTACTCATTGCGTTTACAGCCTTGCCAATTAACATTTTTAATAGTGAATATGCGAGAAAAGTCTGGAGATACCACTCTTATTGGTTTGGAATAAAGGTGAAAATGCAGACAGTAAGATGAAGAAAGAGATGCCAAACTATAAAGCATCAAAATATATTCAAGTAAATTCGATGATAAGATGACCGTTTGCCATATTATCATCGAAGCCCAAAGTTTTTTCCCAATTTTTATACTTTAGTAATATTTAAGAGTTTTACTTCAAAATATATTTTCAAAGAATTTATATTTTATTAATTAATAAAATATAAAGATATTTATATAATATAAAGATTCAATTTAAATATAAAGATAATTTATATAATATAAAGATGCAATTTATGTAATATAAAGATAATTTATATAATATAACGATGCAATTAATTTTAATAGCATCTTTATTTAAAAATTTCTTTCTTAAGGAAAAGGCTATATTATTTTAAAATGCTGCATCAATGAATTAGAAAATTATTCTAGTTAGGTCATCTATAATAAAACAAGAATTTTAAACTAAAAAAAGGAAAAGAAAATAATACAAGAATTCCCCCGACAAATTCATCTTTTGAAGTCACCAATTTTCAGCATTCTGAAAGTTTTTATAGAATTCAACGAATTATATCATTTTTAAATTTCGAAACTTAGAGTGTTGAGATTTGCCGATTCGAAAAAATAAAAAAAATAAAAAACTCTACACTGATGAGATATTTATTTGAGAATATGAAATGAAAGTCCTGACTTTTGATTGAAAAATCAATTAGTAAATTTCTATTTTGAATTTCACGTTCCACTCATAAAAAAATAAAAAGTAATAAGGAATATAATTCTATAAAATTTATTGGAATAAAAAATAGGACAAAGGAAATATACTTTATAAGAAAGCGATTCAAATATTATTAATGGTTTAAGGGATCTTTTTCTTGTTCCAAATAATTTTTAAAAACAGTCCAAAACTTGTGTATGATTAATAACTTTCTTTTTTATTAAATGAACAATCCGAAGCAAATAATTCTCAGTGTTCATCTATAAAATTGTCTAGAAGTTTTTAAAATTTTACCATTCGATTTCGTAGAATCGAGAATATATTTATTAGCAAATTACAGCATGACAAAAAAAAAAATATCAGAACACAAAAAAAAAGGAATTATAGGAAAAATAGCATTTAAGGAATATTGATTCTGAATTATAAAAACATAAAAATTAATACTGCGTCTTTTGCTTAAAATTTGATGCGTGTGTTCTATGATATCTTACTAAATAATTATTTACTGGAATATTACTATATGTATACTGATTTTATAAAAACACAGTTTATTAATCAATTCAAATAATTTCCTGAGGTTAAGTTTTGTATAACTTTACAAAAAATTTCCTAAGAAATATCTCGTGCATTCAAAGTAATTTATATAATTTTTTCAAAAAATAGAAAATGTAGAAACATTTTCATCATTAAATATAAAATTTCATTTATCGATAGAGCATCGTTTCGATAAATGTTTGAATTTTCTTGAAGACCAAACTACATCGTCTACAATAATTTTATGTAACTCTACTTAGTGTTCTAAGTAGTAAAGAAAAACCAATTTTATAATAAAACCTTTGAGTTTTATTTTGATTTAGCTGCGATTTTCTGTTCATGTTTTTAACTTCGAAAGTTTTTTTTTAATATTTAATATGGCATTGAACAATAAAAAGTATCGAACGTTTATAATTACGAAAGTTCATAATTATAATTTATTTGTTTTAAAAAACGTGATTGCTTTGTGTGGAATGTATCACATTTAAATGAAGAATAATTCAGAAACATTTTAATTTTAAAACTTACCTCCAATAAAGTTTCAGAAAACAAAGTGATGAAAATACTCGTTAAGAAAATCAATTTCATTGTGCCTTTCTCTGCTTTTAGAATACTAGTGGAAGATGATTAAAAATATCTGTCTTAAATTATAAATGTAGTAAGATAAAGGAAATGAATATATTGAATACATTACCATTTTACTTGAGATTATATGGAGATAACTTCAGGATAATTTTATTCTTTAATCAGATATAAGATTTCCAGCAAATATTTTTCAATCTTGACTCTTTATTCTTTTGTTACTTATTACTCACTCCTAAGAACTTTTTCTCAACCCTTGAGTAAAAATGGATTCTTCCGACGTGTCGGAGAACATGGAAATTCCTTAATCTGAAGAATAGATTTATGCACCAGAAACCGTCTAGACAATGTAATAGTTGTCTTCAAATAAAAAATTCTTATCTGTGAAATGGAAGGTAAAAATAGATTCCTTTTTCACACACACACACACACACACACACACACACACACACACACACACACACACACACACACACACACACACACACACACACACACACAACACACACACACACACACACACACACACACACACACACACACACACACACACACACACACACACACACACACACACACACACATTTTGAAAGAAAAAAATTTTTCCTTTCAAAAATATCATAACATGAATACTGATCACATTTGAAAGATTTTTTTTTCCCTTTGGGAGTACTTAAGTACGACAAAGTGTTGGAAAAATAAAGGTCATATAGAGAGAGATAACACGGTGCACTTGATATGATTTAAATTAAGGTATCGTATTTGTCATTTGCTTTAGTGGCAGAATGTATCGTTAACTTTTAATTAGTAAAGTGTGTATTTAAAACTTTTCCGCTACCGATAAAACTCGTCTATGTACAATGTTTCTATTTTGAGTGATTCGTATTTGTTCGATATGATATTTAACGAGGTAACTGGTGACGCACATCAGAAAAATTAGAATATGAATAATAGCAGAACATTAAATTAAACTTTATATTCATTTCCCGTCTTAATTGTGCTTGCATAGGTGTGTTTGATTTGACATTTTATATTCAGATTAAATTGATTCATATGGATGTAAAAGTAGGTCATTAAAGTTAATTAATGTAAATCAATCACGACTTACCAGGTAAAAATATTGGAGGAGCTGCGACATATAAATTTAATTATACTTGTGAACGGAAGTTTGTAACGGCGTCCTGGCCTAGGGCTAGCGCGTTTTCCACGCGATATGGGCGTGCCGGGTTCGAGTCCTGGTTTGGGTATGATTGTTCTTTACACTATGTTCTATCTGTGAGGTGTGTGAAAGAGCCCCCACCCTCTTGAAAAAGGGACTTTGCAACTGAATGTGCGAGTATCATCTTCAAATGATCTAGAAGTTAGACTTCTGCACTCGGGTACTCAGGGGTCTTTACCCTCAGAAGCTCCTGCTCGGTTTAATCGTGAATCGTGAAACTCGGTTTAAATCGTGAATTCGTGAGCGGACTTATCTATGGCAAGTGCCATAAGTAACAATAAAATTATATTTCTGGTTCATAAATGATATCCGCTTAGATTAATTTTATAGATGCTTCTAGAAGATTTACATTTTGAAGAATACGATCAAAATTCTTTCTATGAAGGCCAAACGTTTTAATCAGCTGTTTATTAATCATAAACTCGCATCAGAAGTTTAAAATAGAAATAATGGCAGAAGCTAAATTTAGATTTTGTATTTGAAACACTTTTATTGATTGCTCTTGCATAAGTATATTAGATTTGAAAGAATTCTCGAGAATAGCATTTTAAATTTAAATTAAATTGATTCAGATGGATGTAAGAAGCACGTTAAAACCATATAAATCAAGGAGTATCACCAATTTAAGATAAAAAAGGAGGAAAACTTATAAAGTTTAACCATACTTATGAACAAATGTATATTTCTAGATTTTTAGCAACATCCGTTTAAATTAATTTATAAATGATGCAATAAAATTTCCATTTCGAGGGCTATGATAACTTGGCCATATATTTTGCACTAAAAACGACTATTTATTGTTTATGATTAATTTTTTTCATTATTCATGAGCCAAATTTTGTCTAAAACTGACAATATTCCAAAAGTTGTTTTTATCGCTGCTAAAATTTGATACTCATTTAAGATGAAAAACATTTGAAATGGTCATCAAACACTAAATTATTAACGTTCGGAACGAAATTAAATTCACCATTTCAAAGCAATTTTTATTTCTAAAAATTCTCTGTAAAATTAACAATTGTTTTAATAATAAGAGCCACCAAGACTTTAAAAAAATTAAAGAGGATTCACTAAATTAAAGTATTTTTAAGTGAGAAAAGAAAATAACACTCAAATGAAATTTAAGACGACACTATAAGATTACAAATTTGTATTGTCACTTACCTTTCTAGTTAATAGTTTGACTGGAAAGAAAAATTTACAGTGACACTAAAGGATACTGATAACTCCAAGTATAACTTCCACAATGGGGTCAAAATAAGTGAATTGGCGATGAATTTGGCGACAAAAATTAAGGTTCTGGAAAATGATAGAATTATTATTCTATTCAATAGAATAGAATGATATCGACCAAGAATAAACCAAAATAAAATAGATTGATAATAGAATAAACCAAATAGAACAATAATAGAATAAACCAAAGCCTGCTTAGTAGGTATATCTAATTGACATTATAATAACAGAAAGATTATTTGAAGAATTTTATAATAATATTCGGAAAAAATTCCTGAGAATGCAAAATACTAACCTTACGTTTTGTCTGAAGATATGCGGATTCTTCCAAAAAGAAGTTGCTTACCTACATGAGCAAAAAGAATTGAAATCGATCCAGAAAAAAAATTGAGCAGTAGTTGAATGGTCACGCACGGAAACAGTGCAGCACCTCCGCGATTTTTTTTTTTTTTTTTGGAGGCTATGCAATTTTCAGAAATAGCTAGGCTCAGATATAAGCTGAAGATAAACCAAATAAATTGCAAACGAAGTACCGTAAAGACACCAAAGTAGCAGACCATTCTAAACAGAGTGATCAATGTTAATATGCAATCCGATTTTTTGAAATTGAATGATGACATCTGCAATGTTCAGAGGTCGCCAAACGCGAAGCCAAAAGTCATTCAAATTATTTATTTAGCTCCAAACTGAATTATTGATTATAGTTATATGTAATGATATGGTGGAACGTGCAATCTTTATAGAAGATAGCAATGCTATACTTTTTAAATAACTTTTAATATTTTTTTGATTAGAAAGACAGACTTATTAGATATTTTTTAAAGAAAGAAACCTGAATGAATGATTCAATAACTCCCAAATTTGGGGTCAAAATCGTCAACCATTTGGAGATGAATTTAAACACAAAAATGAAGGTTCTCTATCTTTATTAGGAACCGATATTTAGAGATTCTTCCAGAGAAATCCATGAGGCGTCAAGCTTTATCAAGAGACTTTATACCAATCTCTATTTCATATTGTGTTCAAAGGAAGAGCTCTCTCGATGCTATTACCGTTTTCGATATCGTATTTTGCTGTCTGGTTGCGTTTTTAATTTCAACAGGTAATATTTGCTCATTCTTATCTGTGCTTTTGTTACCTGTGCTTTGTGTTTTATAGAATATTCAAGGGCTTTGCTTATTATCATTCAAATTATTGAATTTCATTATCTTCTCCGGGACACCCCTGATTTGAGGGTAAGTAGTTTCTAGTTTGGCGGTTGGTTCTCGCCTCCCTGGAGAGTACATAAATGATTGTGTGATTGCATTGTGGCTATTCCCTAAAAATGCTGGGGTGCACTTTCTACGGGAAGTGTTGTATCGTGGCCGGTGATGGACCTTAGATTTCCTCCAAATTTTCGCCTATGTTGTCAAGACACTCCGATAAATCGAATTTAATTCTTGTGCCTTTGAGGTGGTTGGATTAGTCGGTTATGGTTCTTAGTTGATTTTTCATTCACTGACACACATTATACTAATTTATGTAATTATATATTTTCTAATATTGCCTATTAATAATAGCAAATAAATCAAAAAGAAATATTAGTGCTGACATATATTTACCTTGTTGCCTTGATCTCCCTTATTGTACATGGAAAGACTGACAACCAAACTTCTTTAAAACGGATTTCGTATTCTTATCGTCAAGAAATTTGAGCTCTAAGATTTTGACGAATTACCAAGTTTCAATTTTCCCCAATAAACATGTTTCTGAAGTTATGTCTGTCCATCTGTTTCCTTGTAGACCCTTTGAAAAACGAACGAAACGAATAAACGGAAACATTTTGAACAAGATAAAATTAAGTGTGTGGCCATTACACTGTATTAGTAGATTTTTATCAAATTTTAAATGAAATACATTCTGAGAAAATTTGTGTCCACGAGTATGTGAGCATGATAACGACAAAAAGTAAAGATATAGATAGACAAAATTTGATGTACAGATTTAGTATCTAAGGTAGTATAGATATTTATTAAAATTTAAGCCAAAAACTGCAACATGTTGATTGATTGTCAGTCTGTATATTCGCATTTTTTTGAGCGATAACTCAAAAAAACAAAACAAAAAAAAAAAAACAAGTATTAATGCAAATGAAGTTTAGTATATAATATTATTACTAGAATTGTAATACTGGGTCATATATGGGTTTCAATCAGTCACCCCTCCCCCCCCCCAAACTGCATCCACTGTTTTTGCTACTTAATTACGAAAAACAAAGCCATCATATACGGAGCTTGCAAATAAAAATCTGAATACTCGTAATGTTCCAAATCTCGGGCAAAATCAACAAATTTTTTTTTATATGGGATAAAGGTGAAATAACACTTTTAATAAGGAGTATGAAAAAAAGGTTTTCGAAGAACTACTTATATTGATTCATTTTAATAGTTAATAATTTAAAGCCTAAAATTTTTTTTCAAATATTATCCTTCAGCAGGATTTATTCAGTAGAAATTCTATGTTTTCATCGCAATTTATTGATTTTTTTATTGTATATTTTTTGTTATTACTTTTGTTTGTAACGAAGATTTAAAGAAATTGAAAAAAACAAAACAAAAAAACACTGATATTGTAGTCCAGGGATGGCGAACCATTGGTACGAATGCCAATGATGGCACGCCACACAATATTTTGAGAACGCCGCCGATCAAAACGGTTTGCATTTTAGTTCAAAATAACAAAGTTCACTGTGAAATATTATAAACAAACGCGAGTGTTCTCATTCCATTTAAAAAGGGGCACAGATATTTGTACGGCTGTTAAAAATTCGCTTGCTCAGAAAGAAATTGGTTTGAAAAGAATTTTTTCAGTAATTGATGGTGCTCCAAATATAGTAGGCAAAAAAACAAAAAAAAACGGTTTCATTAGTTTATTTTAAACAAACGATTCTTGAACTCCGCTGCATTATTCACCAACAAGCCTTGTGTTCGAAGAGTGGTTTTACATCTCTTGATAATGTAATGGCGTTAGTCACAAAAATAGTCAACCTCATATCGTCGCAGGCTTTAAATAAGCGAAAGTTTGAGGCTTTGTTGGATGAAGTCAACTCGGTGTATAATGGCTTACTAATGTATAATAATGTTCGCTGGTTGAGCCGCGGTAACGTACTTCAAGGATTTGATAACTGCTTGGAAGAAATCAGACTGCTTCTGCAAAAGGAGGGGGAAATTGAACAATATTCACAGTTGTTGGATGTTATGTGGCTCTCAAAATTGATGTTTTTTACAGACATATGCCAACATTTCAATGAATTGAACGTAAAGTTTCAAGGTACAAATAAAACAATTATCGCCATGATGGATCTCATTCGTGCTTTTGACGCTGGATTGCATGTTTTAGGAACAATATTATTTAAAAAACTACAAGTATTTCCTAAATTTGAAGAAAAATATATCAAAGATTTAAATGTACATAAGAAAACCAGACGAAGAAAAAGTTATTGAATAATTTATTTCCGTAATTGATTCGCCAATCAAGGAATTTTTAGCCAGATTTTCTTAGTTCAAATATTTATCGGAAACGCTCAAGTGTATTATGTACCCTGCCTGACGCGACTTCATTTGATAAACTGAACTTGTCGCAATTCGATTAGTTGGAAATTAAAGAATTTGAAATGCAACAGATCAATTTCCAGTCTAATTCAATATGGATTCAAAAATTTATTGAAATAAGAAAAAAGTTAGAACTGACTTAAACAAAAAGATTAACAAGTAATATAAGTAAAAATGCCAATAACGAAATTTTGGAAACATGGAATTCGATTCCAGACACATTTAACAGTTTGGAGAAGTTGGCTTATGCTATTTTAACCCTATTTTCATCTACCTATGCCTGCGAGTCATTATTTTCAGAGATGAATAACATTAAAGTCTCGCTTAGAATTTTCAGATATGAATAACATTAAAGACTCGCTTAGAAACAGTTTGGCAGATGACTCAAATTTAGCTTGCATTCTGTGAAAAGTAACATCTTGAAATCCTAATATAAATTAACAGTTGTCATCTAATCTGCAACAGAAGAAGTCACATTAATGTTACTTTAATTTGAATTACACGTATAACTAAAATCTTTACTACAGTACCGTACAAAATGTATTTTTTCGTAGTAAATAAAGAATTGTTAGTATTTAGTTTTATTATTTTCCCAATAATCACAAGTCAAAATTATTTGACGGCACGTCTATACCTCATTAAACATTTCTTTAGAAAAAATTGGCATGTTGATCCGTAAAGGTTCGCCACCCCTGTTGTAGTCACACTTATTAAATTTTCGGTGCGGTCACTCCTGTTACTTATAAATACTTTTCTTTCACGTAGTTTGAAAAAATTGCAGTTTAAATCTGTGTTGATGGTTTTTTGTCATATCAAAAGATTTGAGATAATTTTTTGGTGGTTTCAAACTTTAACATATGTATTGTCAAACGTAGCCATTTGTATTTATAAATTAAAAAGTTTCGCAATACCATTTTTATTCTTAATCGTTTAACTCACCCGTTATATATGTATGAATGAAATGATCCAGATAATGAAGCCTCTTAAGTAATGCTATACAATTAATGCGTTAGAATTTTAACAAATTGGATGAGTTTAATTGCAGTGGATTAAAATGTTTAATTTTAATTCATGTCATTAAAAATGGGTCTAACCATAATTTTGTAACCTGAAAATTGATAAACAGATAAACCTCAAAATCAAATCTAGAATTATTGATAAGTTACATCAGATAAATTATACCAAACTTTACTAAAAAAAATATTATTCTTTTACATTATCTCTCATAGAAAATTGTTCGATATTATTGGTCCTAAAACCAATCAAATATACGGGACAAAATGACGAATGCTTATCGATGTGCTTAATAAATTTACAAGCTTGAAGCTGTAAATTCGGCTCATGCGATATCAACTGAGCACAAGCAGTAAAAAGAGTAATTCACATTCAAAAAATCTACTTTATTGAATAAAACAATGATTGTTTATAGCTCTTTGTAATTTACAAGTTTGAACTTAAAAGTGCGCTTCATGAGGAATCAAATCAATACAAGTAGTAAAAAAGCCAATAGAGGATGTATAATCTTTCTTATTTATCAAATCTGCTTAGTTATATGACTAAAATAAAAATGTTACTTTATATAACACTTCATGCCAGTTTTGAAGAAGTGTTACATGAAAAAATTCATCCAGATTAAAAAAAAAAACTTTATGCCAGTTAAAAGTAATTCATAATTTTGTATAATGTTAGCTCTCTGAAATTCTAAAGAAGTCAAAAATATTTGTATTCTTAAAGTATTTTAATGACTTTTGATGGCTTCAATATATATATTATATTTCGTTGCCTGTTTGAAGACTTTATATATGCTCTCTTTATAATTCTGTTGGATATTTTTGGCAACCAGCCGATTCATCAGTAGTATCGTGCTAAAATTATTAAATATCTTATGCATGATCTGATGCTCATGATTTTCTCTTCTTCTGTTTTCTCCTATTTTAAATTGATATAAATATTAGAGAGATACTTTTAATAGCTTTACGCCTGTTCTTGTACATGAGCCATCCGAATGAAGTCAAATCTCATGAAGCACACTGTGATGAAGACCTTAAGTGTTTGCATTTTAAATTACACATAATCTTTTGAAGTTATGTAATTTCACTTTCTGATTCCTTGTAAAAACTATTCAGACTATGATAGGAATCTCTTTTCCATAACTTTCAATAGTAGAAAAAATGCCTCGAAATCAAACATTTGCTAGAATAGTGAAAACAGTTTACTTTAATTGAAAAAATGAAATTTATCTTTCAAAATTATACAAAAAAATATATTTCAAAAATTATGAAATTTTTAGCCAAATAAATTGATATACATAAAGAATATTTTTTTTTAAATTTTAAAATGGAGTTTAAATTTATTTTATGGAATTATATTTTCAGAAGCTATAGCACTGAAACACCAAAATTTCGCTTAATTCTAAATTAATCAAAAATCTAATTAATTTTTTTAAAAAAATGCTCTGAAACGCATACTTTGAGTAAATGTTTGTGCCATATTGATAATTAACTCTAGGTCAGTGGTCTGACCTGCAAACTGCTAACATACATAGACACATGCTTTTTTTATAATTAGTAGAGATAGAAGTTAATTTTCTTTGACCTCTAAAGGTCCTTGACTATCCATTTAAAAGAAGAAAAATTTAAACCTTAAATATCGATGATCTAAATAATAAATATGTGTTTTATTTCTTTCTTTTGAAAAAATGCAATGTTTCGAAAATATTTTGTTATGATTCCAATTAGACCAACAGATGATTCAGCTGGTTTTTGGCTAATAATTTAATCATAAATCATTCATAAATAAATTCGCATAATACTCAAATACTCGCTACGGATACTCAAACTGTTGTTTCAGAGTCCGGCAAATCAGTGCTCTATGTTTCATTGTTCAATAAGGAGAATCGAGTATATGATATGGAATTGATTAAGCATCTTTTCTTTTATCAAATGTAAAAATATGATAAAAAAAGCTACAATTTTATAAAAAAAAGATCTCACATCAAATTGCTTTTATCTAAGTAGCTGCGTTTTTGAATCAACTATATATATGATGGTGATACCATGTTGGATTCCGTTCAAAATGTGACATGTATCTGGCCTTTAGACATTAAATCTGTGTACCAAATATAATCCATCTATGATTTTGAGTTTTGTAGCTATCGTATTTACCTTTTATCGGTTATACAGACAGAAAGACTTCCTATAAATGAATTTTGTTCAAAATCTGTATATATAAACATTAACCTACATAAACATTAAAGGGACAATAAGTAACAGTAATCGCTGTTGTTACTTATTGCCGAATGGCAACGGTCAAAAGTAAACAAACTATCGTAAGAATTTCAGACTGTTTTATTCAGTATTTTCACAGCTGCATTGAATTAAGGGCTTCGTTTAGTTGATTAATGGAGTTGCAAAATATTATTAAATAAGTTGAAGGATTCGCCGTGTCACCAAAAGTATCCATTTAATGAACTGAAAGAAGCTATAAAAGAAATTAAGAAATACATTAAAAACAGAAGATTTCAAAAGTAGGCTTAACCATTATCAGATGGATAATCGCTGGCCTCTGAATGAAAACTGATAGATTCATATTTTCCAAAACAATTATTTCACATAAATTTGTCTTTTTATCATTGTAAGATTCAAAAATTACATATTTAATGAAACAAATTTCATTTTTATACATTTTTTTTAATTTTAATAATAAAGCTTAATTCATTTTGGTATATTATGTTTTTAATTATCATACTGGAATTTCAACTCATCCATCAAAACATTCAATCGCCTACTTTTGCCAATAATTAATTCCGTAGTGGGATTTTTATTTCAGCTTTTATTTCAAATTTATTCAAGTACTGTTTTTCATTTCGATCATATTAAGAAGTGAATTAAAAGTAGTTCAGATTAATCATTTACAACTTATAAAGTCAGTAATCCAAGCGAGCAGACTAGTTTCCAAAGGCGATTAGATTGATAAAAATCTACAGCTATTACATAAAGATCACATACTAAACTTTCATCATTCTATCAAAAGCAGATATAATTCCAAATACAGACAGACAGATAAAATTCTAAAAATGTGATTTTCAGATTTAAGGAGTTCTAAAAATGGAGATTCGGCAAAATTTTGGTGTTTTATTTTTTGATAAGTGTAATTCTTTTTCTTTGTTTTTCATACACAAGAAGATAAAAAATGGAATTTTAAAGTAATATCCATATTTAGCAAATTCATTAATACACATTAATTTAAATATTAAAATAAATGTTTAGTTAAATTTCTGCGAAGGAATTAAAATGATTTCATTTATTTAGAACTGCAATCTGTTTTTCGTTTTTTAAGTAAATTAAATATTAAAAGAAAGTACTTTCTCGTGCAAAATGAATATTCGCTATTTATTATATACTAGCCGCCTTTGGCGACCAGCCGGTTCGCCAATCTTAATGTTCGTTAAAATTTTAATAATTAAATATTTTATGCAATTCCAACTTTAATAGATTCTTCAGCAAAATATTTTAAAACTTCAAATTTTGATAGTCATATAATTCACTCATAATATTATAAAGGCCTTCAGTCATAACGTGATATGTATCTCTCTCATTTTCTGTTGACTCCCATAGAATTTATACTTTAAATTAAAGCGGAAAGGATTAATCTGCAATTAATATAATAATATTTTTTACTGAAACAAAGAATTTTTTTATAATCTGATTAATGAAAATAGAGTCACTCAGCGTTTAAACTTTATGGGCACTAAAGAATATCTTTCTTAATTTATATAATATCTCAAGAATTTGTCAATAAAATTTTCTCAGATTCATCATGAACGGATCGATTCATTAACAATGTTTCATTTTAAATGCATCAAACACTAAGAAAATAAACAGAATCGTTTAAAATAATTGGTCGAAAACAGGTTTAAAAAAACTACTTAAAAAACGATGTACTTAAAACTATAAGCATATATCAAAAAATATATAACTAACATAAATACAATTTAATTACAAAAGCATGCAATTAGCCTAAAAATAATTTAAATCATTGAAAAGAGGTTAAAAAAAAACTACTTAAAAAACGATGTACTTAAAACTATAAGAATATACAAAAAAATATATAACTAACATAAATACAATTTACTTACAAAAGCATACAACTAACCTAAAAGTAATTTAAATCGTCCGTTGCTAATGGTTGCCATGCCAACAATCAGAACACAGTGCGCATACGTGAATTTTCTTCGCCTTTTACGGTAACGCAAATGCGTGAATTTTTCTACGCCAGTTGGGGTAACGCTATGCAGATTATATATTTTTAATTTCCTTTATTCTGTGTTATTTTAATTCAAAAGTACTTCAGAATGAATCTGAAACATGGATTAATTAACAATGTTTAATTTTAAATGCATAAAACATTAAGAAAATAAACAGAATCGTTTGAAATAATCCGCCGAAAAATCTTAACCCTAGCCTCATTACTGTTGGGAGAAAAAAAGAACTAAAGCCTAAATCATTTGGCTTTGGGGAAAATGGAAGATTATTTTGGCGGAAAAGTTGGCGGTGGGGAAAATGGAAGATTTTTTTGGCGGGAAAGTTAGTTTTTAATTAATAATTAAAATTCTAATTAAAATTTCAAAAAAAAGGGACCCCAGGTGCACATTCCCGACCTCTAAGGTAGACATGTACCAAATTTGGTAGCTGTATGTCAAATGACCTGGCCTGTAGAGCGCCAACACACACACACACACACACACACACACACACACACACACACATTGAGCTTTATTATAAGTATAGATAGCCCATTATATTGGATAAAATTTTGAATTTCCCATGAACACGCACGTTTGTGTAGTGTGATTCGTGCACATGAGAATTTATCCAATGCAAATTGGTTAAATTCTCAATTGAATTACAAGTAATTTTAATATGTTTCTAAAATATAAAACAGCGAAATTACTACTCCCTTGTATATAAAGAGGAAGTATAGATCTTCAATGAAAGATATATTCATTTTCAAAACATTATAGATTCAAAGGTATTATACGTACAAATATGAGTGATCTGTAAATTAGTCACAAACTGTTACACATTTTACAAATGTTTTACGTGCCCACTCAGGAGCACACGATACACTTTCGACACTTTTCACAAGATAGTTAAAACTCCCTCATGCATGCTGTAGCGTCATCTTGTCAAGGGTGATCATTGAAAATTCATTGGCAGTTGAAATAGATGACTGTATCCTGTGCAATTTCACAGATAAAGATGCATGGGACGTTCTTCTGCAAGTAAACTGTGATAGGTGCAAGTTACTTGAAAAGAGTTGAAGTTATAGTTATAGGCAGTCTGTCATCTAAATAGATGGGGCAATTATTCATTAGATTCAAATTCTTCTATACAAAGACAATTGATGAACACAGGATTGAGTTTATTGGCGAAGATAAACTCGCTTTGTTTCTTGTCCTACCCTTTGGATCATTTGATTGAATGTCTTGTGACTTCTTAATTTGAAGGCATGTTAAGGTAGTAGTTGTTAATGTCACCCCACTGTCAAAAATATTAGGAAAGTCCAGGGAACGGATCAGTGCAGTAATGATAACTGTTCGGTAAATATCATAATCTAAATCTGTTAATAGACATTTAGCAGACGATTCCTTTTCAGACATTTTATAACTGCTACCATTTTTATTTTGTTAAAATATTATTAAAAAGTAAAAGCAAACGATTTTTTTTATAAACATATTTTGTTGATATTATTTCGTTTATTTTTTGCATAATAGCTAATGATCAATTGTAAACATTCTGGAATCTGGCAATGTTTGTAAGATACGTTGTTAAGTTGAAAGCCGATGGAATTCTAAATTGTTTAGAGTATTATTTTAGTTTTAAGAATTTAAAATGCTCTGCAAGCTATAGTTTGAAGCTTAAGAAATAATTATATAGTATAGTCTAAGGGTTGATATTATAGGATGATAGTATAAAATATATCGAACGAGTTCAACAACCTCTTGGATGTGCGTTCTGTAACAGAAAGGCCGCGGTTCGAACATAAGTAGAGGGCTAGGAAACTTGGAGAATTTGGGGTTTATGATTCATACTTCTACAATATAATACTTTTGAATATGAACGATTTTTTTATTGTAACTTTCTATTGCAATTTTCAAATTTGTACTCGAAAATTTGACGAATCTAAAGCTATGTATTTTTGAAGCTATGTCATTCTGTCTGTAAAACCCTAACTAAAAATATTCTTTGGGTAAGATGGGTGAAGTTTTGTATGTTTTCACCATTCCAAATATGTAGATTTCCATCAAAATTTGAGCGAAATCTTTCCACAGGACATATGTTTCGTTTTCCGAGCCCAAATGAATGCAAAGACAAAAAAACTTGAAAGAGTTAAATAGTTAAAAATTTACGAAATTTAGAATGTATATTTATAAATATACGCATTTAAATATAAGCTTATCGAATCTATATGTAATTAACGAATATACTTATTTAAAGAATATATGTGAAAATTTACGAATTTTAATTATTCAAAATGTATATTCTCCTCTCATTTTAAACCAAATCTGTCAGACTGTTGACCATATATATGCTTATAGTTTTGAAAACATATAAATACGATAACATAAAAGAACGACTTGAATAACCCGTAACCACCCCCGCTGGTTTATTTAGTACCTTATCCCACCGGGGGAGGCATCACAAAAATTAGGACTGGAAGCATCTTGTATGGTGGTTGGCGAGTACAGAAATGATGGGGGTAGGCTACTTCCTATCAGTATTTGAACGGGATTGTGGAATTTGCGCTCCGTCGAATTTGCGTAACTCATTAAAAAGTGTCTTTTGCGCTTACATATGCAGGTTTACTGGAATTTAATTACATTTGGCAAGAAAAATTTGGCGTGTATCTATAGGGGCTATAGAGAATGCACATTTCTCGTATTGAAAAGAGAATTATTTATGATTGAGGGTCCTTTTCCTTGAAATATTCACTTTTTTTTTCTCACGGTAAAACTGATAAGCTCTCTCTAAGAATGCTAGGAACATTTTTGAAAGTTTATTTTAGATTAGATGCTTGGCGTGTTTGATTTTTTTTCTCTCTATTACTTGGATCTGATTTTAAATATGAATAACAATATTGAAGTTTTCGAAACATAAAAAGGAAAGCCATCAGTTCTGTATAATGGATATCAATATCGGAAATATCGCTGTAGCCTTGAAAATGTGGTAACATGGCGCTGCATTAACGAAAAGACCGAAAAGTGTAAAAGGCCTCTGGAAACAAAAAAGAACTGTATTCTCTCTGAAATGCACCATTCTTGTAAGCGGGATGAAGCTCAAATCGACGTCAAGAAACAATTAGTAAAAATTAAAAGGGGAGTTCAAGATTATCAAGCAATGTATAATTATCATCAATATTTGAATTTTTAATAATGAAAATAAAATTATTATTACATTTATAACCTTTCCTTTCGAACAATTTAATTTGTTTGTATATTATACCATGCAAAGCTATAATTTATATTAAATATACAAAAAAAAAAAAAAATCTTTTCATTACTATTTTGATTGGAACACAGTCAAAAAGAATTTGAAATAATCTTTGAAAAACTTTGGCACTAAAAACTACAGATATATCAAATTTTAGAATATCACACTTCTATAATAATTGTTGTAGATATAAAAATATCAAAAATTGTTTATCTCAATAGTTTTCAATATATCATTTTAGTAGGAGTAAAATTGTCTTAACATTTATTTAAATCATATTCGTAATGGAAAAGAAAATGCAGTAAAAAAAAAATGTGCATAAGTGGATTACTTGGATCAAAGGATTCTGCCAATTATCTGCCAGTTTAAAATTTTTGAATGCTGCATTTTTTGTTAACTTAAAAAATACTGACGAAATATAGTCATATACAAAGTTAAAAAAATACTGACAGTCGGAGTTTCAGTTATGTCTGGAGTCAATTTGATATTTAAATAAGTAGCATTAAGAAGCAAAATAAACTTTTTTTTTATTTCAAAGAACAATTCTTTATGTTATGAAAAATGATACAAGATTAATATTATATATATATATATATATATATATATATATATATATATATATATATATATATATATATATATATATATATATATATATATATATATATATATATATATATTTGTATATTTCAACACACATTTATGTAAAATATTCTTTTAAAAATATTTCAAACCATGTGAATTCTATTTACACAATCAATATTGCTTTTATACAGAGAAAGGTCTTATGATGTCTGATTGAGAATGCATATTTTATAAAAAAATATAAAGAAACTAAATGTCTAAAGAGGGCATTTTCATATGTGAAATTCGAAAATTACATATTATATAGAATAAGCTATTTAATACATAGGTAATTGAATTTTTAGGCTTTGACAAGACTTAAGTTTTGGCTTCAAATTCAGGTTTCAGTGATATAACTAGATAAATTAACAAAAAAATCTAACGTAATTGGTCAGTGAACAGACTGATTTGCTTGTTCCACGGAATTATCATTCTATAGATTTTGTTTCCTTTGCAATTATATTTGTTGCGTTAAGAAGAACATTAGCTTGTTGTTGCTTACTTAAAAAATTATTTTTAAAATAGCAAAAATAAGGAAAGTTTATCACATTTGAATAGTTTTTAATGAAAACTGACAGAAAACTAATTTCAATAAAGCAGAAGCAAAAATTTTTTTGTATTTTATTTGCCTTTAAAAATGGAATAAATTTTTATAGAAATACACTTTAATGTAGAATAAAACATAGCCTATTAAAATTGTTTCATCAATTCAATTAAAGAAAATTACTTCTCAAATTACATTACTAATTTCTTTAAGCTCAATAATGCAAAATAGGTTTTGATTTTCAAGCTCATGTCAGCATATAAAATCTGAACTCAATTTTGATATTTTAAGAACTGTAGCATTTCTTTCTTTATTCGTTTGTTCCTGAAGAAATAAAAACACACAGCCTTAGTTTTTTCTGTTGTTTGGTGTCTATTTATATGAATTATTCTCTTTTTGCTTTAGTTTTTTTCAATTCCAATTAATGATAATTATAATGATTATAACTGCTTTCTGAGAGCTATGATAGACTTCTTGATCTGAACCTCAAATTCAGGAAATAATTTTAATTCCAATTTAAGCCCTTTTTGGACGATCTCCCCCCCCTCAAAAAAAACAATTAACCTTATCTTTAAAGTATTTGAATAAAATTATACTGTAATAAATACTAAATGTGGTCAATAAAATCTCAAAGGATATAAAGTTTTGTTAATTAATTTCAAGCGGTTTAAATTCTATCTTCCCTTTGCTAAAGCATATAACGTATTTATTAAATTTCATTAAATTAAAAAAATAGAATGGCATTATATTAATTAAAGTGTTTAAAAATTTGTTCCAAATTAACACCTTCAACACCTATACAGAACTGCATTACCTTAATAATACTTGGGCATATGTGATTGAGTTCATGTGACATAAGGATTGGCTTTTAGAGTTAATCAGCAAAGATTTATCAAATATCCAGATAAAGTCAATTCATTTCTAGTTCAAATATAATCCCAATGAAAATTAAATGAATCTGTCGGTACCACACAGTATACTCTTGTAGAAAATGGGACCAACTAAAGAACGTCTGCAAGCGGCAGCATATAACATAGAACAAAAAGCTGTGAGTGATGATGAATTTCTTGAATGAAGAATTGTTTTTACTTTTCCAAATGTGATTTTTTTAAATTAATGTTTCTATCTAGATCAAAGCAACATTCATGTCTTCAAACAAAATTTTTCAGAAAAGAAAGTTTTGATTTTGCTTAAGAAAGGACCTATTTGTTTGATTTTAGGCGGCGATCTTGTATTCTGTATGAATGCCACTTATTAAAGTTGAAATATTTTCTACACAGTCAATTTTGAAAGTTGAGCTCTGGACTGCCTGTTCCTAATCAGCAAAAGGTTAACCTAAAAAAATAGAGACAAATGTCAATTTTTTTCATCGCATATATGACACTTCATTCTCACTATTTCTCTCCGGTTGAAGTAAGTATCCTACAATTTTTAATCACTAAATCACAAAGCCTATTAAAATTCTTGGAACTGAAAACGTCATTGTATTCTTCTAGAACTAGGGAAGCATTATGATTGCATACAAAATAAATCATCATCATAACCAAAAATTTCTTATAATTCTTTTAGAAACTGTACAAGTTCAATTTAAAAAAAAATATTTTTGCTGAGTATTCCAGTAAGTCTCTGAGATGGCTTAAATGTTCAGTTTCTCAAGTTTCTCTTCCCTTCTTTATAAAGACGATAGTGCAACTGCCGAACAATGAAAGTGAACAACGTTATGCATGATTATCAATTTTTTTGAAACCATAATGATTGGATGATGTACTAGTTGCATTACGAAATAAAGGCTTTCTTCCACATTTGTTGACAGTCCTTCGAAATTTAAAACTAATCATATCTTTGCAAATTTTCTAGAAATTTTGTACGTATAGATGAAAATAAGAGAAAAATGATACTAATTCACACTTGAAATTATGATGGATATATAAAAATTTAATTTTTGCAATTTGAGTACAATTGCCTACATTTATTTAATGAAATTTTGTAATTGTAAGTATGTCTAGAAGCAATATTTAATAAAACAAAAACTTGTTTGTTAAACTACTTAAGGTATCTTCCTGGTTTCGGAGGCACATTTAAAAAAAATCCTTCGATTATCAATTTTAGTACATTTTCTTGATGATTATGCCTCAAAACAATAAATAACATTAATTAGAAAAATTTAAAAATAATTTAATTAATTAAATTGAGCTATTTTAGGTAAAATTTGATGAAATTCGAGCAAAACGCAAAACACTCTACACTAAATTCAAATTCTCAAACTTAAATCGTTTTTCTGCACAGCATAGTTATCATACTTATAAAAGCAATGAACTAAAAGCTAAGAAAAATATATAAATGAAAAAAAGTTATGGGTCTTCGAGCATTTTTATGGTAAAAATACTGTAAAAATCATAGATACTACTGGCAATCAAGTGCTAAAAATATAAAACTATCAACATTAGATTTAAATCCTTAGTACATTGCTTTCATAACACCTATGGTAATATATAGACAGAATTTGAAGAAAATAAATCCATAAGTTTTTGTGAAACTATGTTTTGCGTAGTAAAACTTTGACAAAAAACACATTCTTTAAAAAATGCATTTAAAATTTTTATTAATATACATCTAAAATAATATTTCATTTTAAACACTTAAATTTCACCACTTTTATAGCAAATGCCTTCTTAATGCTCTTTTTATTAATTTTTTTCTTTCTAATAGCCCATTTTATTTTTCTGGATAATTTTGTAACAGGCAAAGAATATCTTTTTGCAGCAACAATTCGCTCGTTGTCGAAGCTACTGTATTGTGTTAGCATGTAATGACTTGAAATAATACCCAATTCATTAAAAATTTCTATTATGCCAGAAAAAACCATCATTGAATAACAATACAGCTATATTAGTCCCTAAATGCAAAGTTTTCAATTCAACAAATGTATTTTTTGGGAATAGTTGTCCATAATAGATTGTTCAAACTTTCAATAACATTTTGTGTTTTTCCATGAAGGCTTTTTTTCAAAAGATTTCTGTCACATAATTTAATATAAGTAGGCTTAATAATATTCTTAATATTTTTTTGGAGTCTTGAGTCTTTATATTTCTACTTTCTGAAAGAGCACGTTGGTATTTTCGCCAAGAATCCTTTCCCTTTAGGCGTTTTCCATGCATTGGCTTTTTATTACTGGAACAAACATAAGCAAATGCAGCAAGTGTTGCACTTTGAATCTGCAATAAATTACCAACATCAGATCTTATTGCAACGCCATAATAGTTTTGCAATTTATTTATGACATTGTCTGTAAACTTTCCTTTACATCCAAGAACTTTAATAGATTTTTCTAAAGCTCTCAATTGAGTATACCACTCGCTTTTGAACATGCCGTACACATTCACATTTCGAAACAGAACCTTTAGTGAATTTTAATCAGTGAATATTAATGATATTAAAGCGCAAAAAACTGACTTCCTGTTATTTTCGTGCAACTTCCGGTTCCGTTTTCGTTAATGTTGTTTAAAGAAACATCTACATCTTCTGATATAATAATCGTAGAAACAAAGCAAACACAGATTTGGAAACGTAAATAATTGGTCTTTCAACGAAAACGATAAAATAAATTGTGATTTTTAGTCAAAAACTGACTTGGCAATCCAGGCATATACCTTACTGCTTTTTAGAGGGGGAAAACTGACTTCAGAAACTATGCTTACATAGCTGTGAAATTAGTCTTATCTTACGACCTAATATTTAAATATTTACTATTGTAATTTCAATTTTGATTACGATAAAGGTTCAATCTACATGAATTTACACTTTTGGCAAAAAATTCAGGGACGAAAGAAGAAGAAGAAGAAAAAAAAACAAAAAAAAAACAAGAACGAATTAAATATAAAGTAATATATTTTTTTTCTAGTTTTCTTTCGTGCATAGATTTAAGACAAATTGAAAATTAGTAATAAATCATTGGCAGTACTTTTAAGAAAATAGGCAGAAATTTGCTACTATATTACCTGCGAATAAAACTTTAGCTCATGATACTGTATCTAAGAATTAAGCAATTTAATGTAGTACGTACAGATATTGCATTTACATGTCGGTTGGTGGTACATTGGATTATGTATAGTTAAATATGACAGTAAATAAACTAGAAAATGAGGTAATATATTTTAGATTTGAAGAAAATTCAGTAGTTATCAACATTTTCTTACTGAAATTTTTTTCCCTGAGAATTAACCAGCAATTATTTTTTAAATTATTAATATGATTCCTATCTTATTTACTTTGAACAAAGGGCTTAGTATTTAAAAAAAATGCAATTTATTTGAACAACTTTAACATAAAAAATACATTAGCTCATTTTAAGTATCAGCTTGTGGAATATATATACATACATGCATACATACATATTGAAAGAACTAAATATTTTTGGTATCCATTTAAATTTGAATTTAAAACACTTTCTAAGTATATATATTTTTTTCATTTTGTTAAATAAAATCGTAAGAGACATAAAGATTAAATCCTCATAAAACAAAAAACATATTTTACTTTATTATATTAAATTTGTATTATGCGCATCAAAATTATAATTTTTATTAATGTCTTCTGTGTGGGAAAATTATAAGCATGTTCCTTTATAATAAATTTCTAAAGCAAATTTCACACATTTTATTTATTACTTTCAACACTCGTCTGAAACGCGGTAGGGGGTCATCAGCATTTTTTCACGGAAGCTTCGCCAAATCTTACATGCAAAGATAAAAGTTATAATGTGGTAAACTTTTTAAAGCTTGAGAGCAAATGACACTTTTTAATGAGGTAGCGCAAATGCGACTGAGCGCAAATGACACATAACCATTTGATCGTACTTTCCACTTGAAAGGATTGTACCACGGCCGGTAATGACCTTTAGGACTGAACCATAATTATCGCCAGTGTTACTTACTCAATATTCTGAAAAATGTACAGTATCAATAGAAGCATACACACTTTTATTACAAATAAGTATAAATTCAGTTGCTAATAATTATATGAATTATATTACTATGAATATAATTACCAATATTCATAGTTGGTGGTAATAGATTTTCAGCGTTTCGTTCACAGATGAAAGAATGAAATCAATACATGTACATATTATATACATTAAATGTGATACAACAATTTAATCTTGAAACCTTTTGATTATTCGGAAAAAGGGACAGGTCTTCTTTGCTCAGCATAAGATTGTTTAATTTAGTTGTATTTACTTTCCGTTCGGGAACAATATAAGGACTATTTTGTAACGTTCTTTTGAACCGCGATTAGATGCCCAAGACGGCATCTAAGCTGGTAATTCCTTTTCTTTAGCTAACGTTTCTTTTTTTTTTTTTTTTTTTTGGCCCATGATTTTAGATGTAATGTTTACCGAGTCCACATACAGGGCGAATCTTTAGTGCATTCGAATTAGGCTCTTCACCATACAATGACTTACACTTGGGTGCTTTGCAGTAGGTTTTAGTATACCCATTATCGTGACTGTAATATTATCCCATTGTTTCGTTCTTATTAGAATTCGTCTTTCGGATCGTCCGTAAAGAAATTTTGGTTTAAAGCTGCATGAGATTTTATTTTATAGATTTCATGCAGTTTTACATCAGATGGAATTACAGATGCATCACTTGTAATTTTTTCAATTTTCAAGATGTCAGAAGTGATTGAGCCATTGTTTCAAAATTGGTAAAATAAATTAATTAATTGCAATATGAAAAGGCTTTTATTTCTCCAGGTGTTAAATTAATTGCAATATGAAAAGGCTTTTATTTCTCCAGGTGTTAAATTAATTATAATATGAAAAGGCTTTTATTTCTCCAGGTGTTAAACATAAATTCAGAGGGAAATTAAATTATGAAAACTGCTTTCATAAGTTTTAGATAATTAGCGAGAACATTTTTATGAATGATTATTTATTAGATGTCTTTCATGACCAGCTGGCTAGCCAGGAATATTGGTCAATTAAATTTCTAGTACATAACTTTATGTATATGGTTTTACCAAGAAAGTATTTTAAAGTATAAAATTGTGACAGATATTTATATATTAATATTGTAATATTTTAATAGTGATCGCTGTGATATTTTAATAGCTTTACACTTGTTTTGTGAATTGAATACGTCAACTTTCCTAATGAGTCTAATCCCCTGACGTCATACTGCCATTAAAAACTTTATTCTCCAAGTAATTTATTTAAATTGCACGTTGTCTTTCAGGGTATATAATTTTATTTTCTAATTCCGCATGTCGCTCAACAGAATATACTTTTGTCACCTTTAAACAATGGAAGAAGAGACAAAGAAAAAGGTTATGAAATTCGTTGCTAAAAATAATAAAAAAACTATTTTTATAAAAATTACTAAAATTCAATAACAAATTACACGATCTTCATATTGTTATTAAATCATAGGACATGAGACATATTTTATATTTTAAAATGGAATAAAAATCAATCATGTGCAATAAAATTTTAAAAAAATCTATTGCGGAAAAATTCCAAGATATCGTTTTATTTTCTAATTAACTAAAACTTGAAAAAATTGCGAGATACATATCTCTGACATCGAATGCATTTATGTGCTTAATTTTGTAGCTTTGATCCAAATGGTTTAATTTGCAAAATGAATAATTGTAACGAAATAAAAGTTTTATCGTTAACAGAAGTTATTTAAACGTTGTATAAGAGTCAGTATATACAGAGTGTTGCCGAATTCGACCGACAAATTAAGAGAGGTGATAGTAGGCATCAAGAAGATAAAAAATCACCATACAGCATAGGGTCCCAAATCACATTTAGTAGGTGAAAAATCACAAAAATATAGGGAGTCCGAAAATCGTTGGCAATGGTAAAAAATTAAAAAAATAACAATTGCTGTTTAAACTATGAATTTTTTCAGTTAAAGCACATTCTTAAAAGTCTATTTTCATACTGGTAAAATGTCGATTTTATGATTCAGGGGGTAGTAAATGACTGAAAACGAAAAAAGTGATTTTTAAACCCTTATTTGAAAAAATATTAAGATTTGAATAAAAATAAAAGGTTAAAAATGTGAGGAATTTTATACTCTTTAATTTGATATAAGCTTGTAGTGTGAAAAACTGAGGAGTTTTTAAGATATTCAAGAAAAACTAAAATGGGACCAGCAAACACCACTGAAACATCGGTACCGATGTTTGCAGAAGGTATTACCAAATATCCTTTGCCGAAAGATAAATTCAGAACGTTTATAATAGATATTAAGGAGCTAAAAAATTACCCAAAAACACAAGGTCGCAGGTGAAGTTTATTCGGTGAAAATCGCAAAAACATACGTCGAAAAGACAATGAGCCTACGAAGAGAATGACCCTATGCATGCGAGGATTAGGAACAAGGTAGTCCAGAAGAAGCCTTCTCTTATGTAAATTTTCCATGTGTTTGAGGAAAATTCGTTTCAGTTCGTTCGTTGAAAATTTCGCTTTGAGTAATTTACGACCCCCTGAATCATAAAATGACATGTTATCTACATGAAAAAAAGCTTTTAAAAATGTGCTTTCACTGAAAAAAAATTCATAGTTTAAACAGCATTTGTTATTTTTTTATTAGTTTTTTATCATTTCCTACGATTTTCGGACTCCCTATATTTTTGTGATCTTCACCTACTAAACGCCATTTGGGACCCTATATTGTATGGTGATTTCTTATTCTCTTGATGCATACTATCACCTCTCTTAATTTGTCGGTCGAATTCGGCAACACCCTGTATTAACAATTGGCAAATATTTTCGTATTTCGGGAAAAAAATTATCATCTTTATGTTAAATTTTTCTAGCGCGTTACGAAAATATATCAATTTCTACTAAGAATGAAGTGAATCTTTCTCTGCCTCTGTATCTGCACATTGTCTTTATATGTCAGAAAGGTTGCCTTAAAACTACTAAACATGTATTTTGCAAGGTCAAAATATGTAAATAGCTACTTTTAAAATTTTAAATAATTAAAAATTCAGTTATATTTTGCCTTTTTCTGTACCAATTTCCGAAAATACTACCGCGAAAATTAATTTTTACATCATCTCAAGATATTATGTATTCAGCGATACTGATTTTTTTACATATAATTTTTTTGATTCTTTTTTTTTGTGTGTGAATTTTCAGATAAATATTTTAAGCATATATTATAACAATATAATTCATTGTTGAAGTGAAACTCAAATAATTTTCATTGTTGTTACAGCATTTCATCAAGTCGTTTTAATAATTTTTAATGTTCAATATTTGAAAATTCGATTCATTTTTGCATGTTATATCGATTTCAGTATAAAAATAACTTTTAATAAAATTTTTGAAATTTTTTTGCATTGCAAATTAAGGTTTAATTTCACCGGTAAGCAATGAAAAAGAATTTTTAAACTGGTCTTTTTGAAATATTGTTGCTTATAAATTTAACAGGCCCAATGAAAGGAATGGCCATTCCATTCCCATGATTCATTTTAGGCTAATTTTTATTTTAGCAACTTGGTTAATATTATAGAGAAAATGAATCAATTATTACAGTGCCCGAAAAAATTATAAGGACACGCAAAAAATCTCCAAATCTAGAAGCCTTGTTTACAGAATCGTATGCAAATTTTTGCAGCAAAAATAGAAGTAAAACTAAAATATTTTATGCCTAAAGTAATTAAAATTTTCAATTTTAAATCTGCTAAAATTTAAATTTTGATTTTTAAACCTAAATGAAAACGGAAAAAAGTATAAGGACATTGCTTTTTCTCCAGTAATTATTTAAAAATTTGCATATTTGAAAGCATAAAATGACAATTCCGAGTTAAAAGATTCATTTGCGAAAAGAATTTCCCACTCGTCGACTTTCAGTGGGAATTTGATTGGCCGGCGAGAAGTACCGATCTTAATCCAATCGAAAACTTATGGGAACTTCTAGCCCTAGAAGTTTATAAAAACGGCACACAGTATCAATGTACACAAGATCTTGTCGTCGCTATCAAAGACGCTTGGAAAAAAATATCTGTGGACATTTTAAAAGATCTTTCAGGATCTATGACCTCTCGGATTATTCAAGTGATTGAAAAAAAAGGTAGTTTTCTTGATTATTGAAACATTTTTTAAGTATTTTACAACATGTCCTTATAATTTTTTCCGTATTTCCTTTAATGTTAAATTTTGTAAAATCAATATTTTGAAGCTAAATTATGTTTTTTATGTGGTATAAGTGTTATCACAAAGTTATGCAGCAGAAGTAAGAAATATAAAAAGTTCATTTAGGTGAAATGGAAATAAAGCATATTTTCATGCAATTACATGTTGTCCTTATACTTTTTTCACGCACTGTTTACAAGCTGTTTACAAGCCAACATAGCCTGGATTTTGGGATTATCGGTTATGTAAAATTCCAGTTTAACCTCTTATACGTCACTTAAATTTTTCTCAGCAAAGCTATTAAAAATTTCGAAGTTCGATAGTCAAGTGCTATTTTCTAATTCTTACGCAGTTACACTCCTTGTCCTATACTCTTGTATGCAGTTATACACATTGTCTTTTATACCTACAATGCATCGTGTAGCCAATTGGCTATGCATTTTTATTTCCATTTATAAGCTCCAGATGACTGTTAAAAAGGGAAATAATGAGTGCTTGGAAGTCCTTTTTTAAATAAACATTTATTGAAAAGTTCAATAAATGGCAATAGCAATAATAGAATTAGATTTAAACTAGAAACTTGGAAAAATACCAAGATGACTGGTGTATGAATAATTCTATCAAAATATTTTTTCTCGTCTTGTAAAAAATATATTGGTAAAAATTGTCTTTTATTTTTATAACAGAATTGTTATAATGTGATTTGAGTCACTAGGATATAGTTTAATTCATAATATAGCTATTTAGCCAATTTTAATTTTAATTTTAAATTCATAAAAAAATAATTGAAAGATTTTTTTTTAAATTTTACTAAATTATATGCAGCTATTCAAAGCACATATATTTTTCAATAAAAAAATAAAAAATCATTCATTCAAGGGTTAAAAGTAGAAATTTTGTCATAAAATGGAACGGATTAAACTTCAACTAATCTAGTAGTAACTTACCGAATCTAAGCACGATCGTAAAAAATATAAAGATAGAAAAACAGAAACTTGCAGCACCAAAAGTTTATATGAACTTCTGAAAAATTCGCATGATTTCTGTAATAAGGATTATTCAAGAAAAAAAAAACGTGTTTAATGTTTAAAAATGTTTGAATAAAAAAACTTTTTCACCTTTGTTTATTTCTGAAATTAAACATCGACACTGTCGCAGTACCATTATTTTTATTAAAATTATTCTTTAACCAGAAATCTATTCAATTTGAAAACATAAATTGAATCTTCTCTTCATCATCAATACTAGAAAAAAGCACCCAGCTGAAACATTAGCTGCAACAATGATAATCTAGGTTCATTTACATTGAAAAATGTGCTTAAAAACCCTTTGAAAGTTAATTAAACATGGAGAGAAAAAACCTACATAGCTGGATTAATATAATTGAAAAGATTTCTTAAATTTTAAATCGGTATAAAAATTATTTTTGTGCAAAAATACTTTCGTAAGTCATCGTATAGAAATGAGAATTTCTTGCTCAATTTTAAAATTATTAATTAAGAATATTAATATTTCCAAACAATGAATTCTCCAAAGCGCACATTCTCACTCTTGAAAATATATATGTGCTAAATTTAGTGGTTATAAATCAAATGGTCTGATCTATAGATAGCTAATTCACACCCGTTCACAGAAACACAGATACCTCCATTTTCCTTTATTATTTATTAGTAGAAATTTTTCAGATTTCATAATTATCCATATTTGCATTCAACGTTATCTAAGCAGATTTTGGTTTTATCAATACCTGTGTAAAAAGTTAAAAAAATCCTTTAACGGAACTGATATGAATCCATCCAGTTATATTTACTGAAGTATTAATATTACTCTAATATCATATAATTTATAGAATTTCATCGCTTACAAATTTATACATGTGACAACTAAGCAAATTTTATTTTATTAATCTATATGCCTGTTGCACATACTGGTGATCGTAGACAGTTGGTTAGCATGTCTAAATCGATAATCTGCCGTTAAGGACGTGCGGATCAGCTAGTAAGTGAGGCAATCCAAAACTCATCTCCCGTGATAAGTTTATATTCCGTATCAGCGTTAGAATTTTCGACTCACGATCCATATCAATATGCCATAGATTCGCAGATACAGTAGATTTTCGGTGGAAATAAGTCTTGCAGTCACGATCCTGATGAAATCAATACTGATCTAACGTTCACCGTACATCAAGGCTTTTGTTTTCATTTTCTTTTAATGACTGATTAGATTCTTTAGTGATTATTCTTATTTCATACAATTTTTATTTTATAATGATTCCCAAAAAACGATAATTAAAATTCAATAAATATTCAAAGATTTCTACGGAAAGTCTCAAACCCAAGCAAATCTCAAGGAAAATAGTTTTAAGGATTCTAAAATCATCAAGTTTTCATTATTTGTCTTGTTATTCAAAGAAAAAAAAAGAATCATAGAATTAGAATCATTTGATAGACGTTTTTTTTCTTCAATAATCGCTTTTTATTTCACTTAATAATATTTTCATGCAAAAGGATAGTTTATTTTTACTCGAATGAAACCAATAATTGCACAAAAGAATAGAGTTTTTTATTCTGTAGAAGCATGGGAAATCTTTCTCTTAACATTTTTTTTTTTTGGACTCCCGACGGAATACGTACTCCACCATCCAACCCCTCCACCTCCGTAAGTAATTCCTCTTGGCTATCTCCTAACAGAATTTTAGCAAATCATGGTGATTCGGAGGAGATACCGTTCACGCCCTGGCAAATACCGGAATTTGAACAAGAGGAGGACACGATGGACCTCATACTACAACTTTTAAAAAAAGGAATTACAGAAAAGGAAGAATGACAAGAAGATGATTAAAAAAAGGATTAAAACTTGTTGTAACGTAGTGACCCTGTACGCTACCTTGAATGACAAAACAACAACGACAGCCTGGGATACAATGCCAAGAAGTGAAAAAAACGGATGGAAATGGGAATCTTTACCTACAGCACTTGAAGCACATTGCAGCAACGTAATGACACAAAATATGTTCAATACTTACAAATACAAGCTACTCAAGAAAATGGTTGTGTCATTCAGTCAAATAGCTCGCGCATACGATGAAATTCAAAATACGATGTATACGATGAATTTACAACCACCATACCACGGAACACTTTCTACTTAAAAAAAAAAGATTCGATACTGAAATTGTGTTCTTGAAAATAAATTAGAGTAAGAAGGAATGTTCAAAACATATCGGAGTATCAATATCGGTAAAATTAAAAATCAGAAAAAAATTGTTTAATGTGGAATTGGCTTGAGTATGTTAGAATATTTGTTAAATTTAATATAAAATCACACATTACCTGTAATTTTTTCATAAAAGACATTCTAGGCAATTCATTTTATACCTCATGCATTTATATTTATTTTTTATTTTTCTAATTTATATCCCATTATATATGTATCATTAATTTTGGTCTGTTTTAATGAAATATTTTTAGAATTCCAAAAATGTATTTATACTAGCCACTTTCGGTGACCAGTTGTTCGAACATCTTCTATGTACTTAAAATAATTTGCATAAATAAGGAGTTCCATAGCTGCAAACGTTAATAATTTTGTCAATTCTTATTTCCTATTAAAATGTCAATAATGTCTGCAAAGGTCCCTTGCTCTAAACCATCAACCATTTTATCGTAAAATCGTAAAAATATTACTTTATTACACATTTTAGTGGATGGCCAGATACTTTACCCCCAGGAAAAACCACTAAATAAAAAAAAAAATCTATTGCACTGATTGCTTCAATTTTTGTTTCACAAGGACGCTTATGAGCGTAGACACGAATCACAGATAATGCATCCACTGGTACGTTAGATGATACACCCACAGGCAGTTTTGAGAGATTATGACAACATGAATTCTAAAAGCTTAACTGTTTTCACCGATCTTCTCTGTCAATTAATTTCGAAACTTCACAAGCATATTTATCCATCTACTAATAATATTATTATTTAATTATAATACTCTATTAATATAATTTATACTATATAAATTATTATTTCATTACTATTATATAAATAAAAATCTATTATTATTATTATTATATAATTAATAATATTATAATTAAAAATTACATTTTTAACTTTCTCATATACGCAGTATGGAGAAACTATAGAAATCGTTAAAAAAAATCGAACTCGACATTTTACCGAATCCCCAAGTTTTAAACCTCCCAGAGCTCAAAACACACACTTTTGGAATATGTCCCTCTGCCTGTCTGTCTGTCTGTCTGTGACAAAGATAACTCAAAGACGCTTTGGGGCACAAGGTTCAAATTCGGTATACTTTCTTTACACGGACTTTGCAGAATTCTGTCAAATGTTTAGTAAAATCTGTTCAGAGGAAGTCCATCTGTCCGGGAGTTCAAATATAAGTTAACACTATAATTACAAAACGAAATGAGCTAGATAGATAAAATTTGGTACACAGATTTAACATCTGTAGTGTATACACCTCTCGAATTTTGAGTCAAATCCAACAAGAAACAAGTAAACACGGTAATTGAAAAATGCATTGATACATTAATACATTTAGATTTGATACATTAAATGCCTCAAATTTGGTATGTTATTTTGTGACTAAAAGTGTACTTCTGTGCCAAAATTTTGTTTCAATCGTTTGATAAAAATGTGTCTAAAACATAAATTCGTTTTTTGAATACTATTAAAAAATGTCAGACCTCAATCGCCAAAAATTTCGCCAAGGTTCATACGATAGAATCAGTAAAAATTTTAAATTCATGCCAAAAGTTAGCATTTTGTATCTATTGTACACCATTACCAAATAAGGCGTTCTCTGGCATGGCAAATTTATTAGAGAGTATACAAGAAAGTTTTAAGGTGACCATTACCACTAGTTTTTCTAGATAATATATACTTCAACGAACATGATCAACTTGGCTGTATCTATACCAATAATATAGTCACCGAAGGAGGCTGATAATAATAAGGTTAATTTAATCAATGCAAACATCTTTGATTAATTGCATCTTATCACCAAAAGTACAATAAAAATATGATTACAATATTGTAAGTAAAAGAGAACATAAGTATTATTTTTAATTACACTTGCATGATAATGGGACAGCACTCTGATTGGTTAACTACACCTTAAAGTGGCGAAATTATCTTGTTCTAAATGAAAATTTGCGAAATCACACTTGTAATTGAGCTTGAGCTCTTGTAAATGTTTTTTTTTTTTCTGATATCTCTTGAAATGGATAGGCAGAAAGTTGGAAAATTTTGATAGTATATCCCGAGGTCATGAACGTATATATTAAACCAATTTTCTTTAAAATTAGTTCAATGGTTGGGGGTGGGAAGCTTCATCGAAGTTTCTCATAGAATGTACACAGTAAGTAGAATATTTTCGATTTCTCTCAAAAATGGATAGATAGATAGATGACAACAGATTTTTTTTGTCGTATGACTATTTTAAGCCAAATTTTTGCGCAATAGCTTCTGAGGGTAAGACCCCTGAGCACCCGAGGGCAGAAGTCTGACATCTAGCTCAAATGAAGATAGCACACACACATTCGCTTGCACTACTCCTTTTTACAGGAAGGGTGGGGGGGGGCTCATTCACGCACCTCACAGAGAGAACACAAGGAACAGAATAATCATACTCGAACCAGGATTCGAACCCGGAACGCCGAGATCATGGGGAAGACGTGCTAACCCTAGGCCAGGACGCCGGCCTGACTAGATGGGTAGAAAGATATATGACAATTTTTGACATATTTAATGTCACAAGCTTTTATATGAAACATCAATGATCGAAATAAGACAGGAACAAGTAAGGAAGTAGTTTCATTTTTATATTCCTTATAATTTTCAATATATAAAGAATATAAAAATTATAAGGATTAATGATTAGTATATAAAATAATCAAGAAATCTAAAGAATCAATCTTCTTGTTCTAAGAACTATTTCAGTTCAGTTAATTTTTATTTCAAATGGAATCCTCTCTAGATACGTCATTAGTGGCTGACTGACTTTCAGCAAACTTTATTTTCGAAAAATGTTTCAAAAATACAATTTCACCAAAATTCTTTCAAGAGAAAAACTGTAATCGAATTTCGTAGTTATAAAAACTGAACGAATTTTGAAATTTTTCTGATATGAAATCTCATAATCGTTAAGAATATCATCAAGGATCGTTTGTTCCAACATCCTAAAGCTACGAGAGATATCATCATAAAATAAAACTTTGACAGAGCTCCTAACCCTGACAACGGAAAATTTCCACAATTAAATTTGTTAATTTGCTAACATTTCTAGCCCTTTACATTGCTAGTTTATTGTTCAAAAATAATATAAAATAACATTTTCTTTTGTTGTGATAAGGTGCAGTTCATAAAAGTGGGTTGACTTGATTAAATTAATTTATTAAAACAGTTGACGAAAGGCTGGTTGTAGAAGGTAGGCAGTTTTTTATTAAAGTTATAAAACAGTTTTTGTAAATTGTAAAGAGATTCGTGTTTCTGAACTATGTAATTGAATTGATAATCTGTTTTTAATAAATTTTAATAGATTGTTTCTTTCTATCCACGTGGAATCTCCTAACGAATTTATTAATTGTCTCAGCATTCGAAATAAATCAAATTCTCAACAGAATTTATTTGGAATTCTTAAACACACTGTACTCTGTCACATACCTAAGAATTGCATTCTGCTTCATTCCTGCTTATGATAACCATTTCAGAATTTCTTCTGAAAATCACAGATTTATCGTTGCTTTTTGTTCTGGAAGAGGGACCTAAAATGACGAAATATTTTAGTAAAAAATATATTTAAAGTTTTAGTTAAAATTATTATTCTACAAAAATTAAGATATTAATTTTAGTAGAATTTTTTTTAAAAAAATTGTTCTGAAAGAAGGCAAATTCTGAAAGAAAAAGTGGAACTCACATCCTAAAGAGCTATATTTTCATTTTATGTTTCCTAACATGTTCAAATCTTTTGCTTTATAAATATCTATATATTATGAATATAATTCTCTCTTTTTCATATTTATTAAAAGATATAAAAATTCATTTAAGATAGATTCGTTCCTTTCAATTCAATAATTTTTTAAAAATATTTTTTTCATAGCATATTTAAGAAATTGAGTGGAGAAGTTAAATTCAACTTTTGTTTGTATAATTTTGCTTTTTTTAAAAATTTAATTTGACTTGTTTCGGGCTTGCAACGATAAATTATTTTTCAACTTCTTCTTGACATATCAGAGTAAGCAACTTTTCGATGACATTAAATTATTTTAATATTTTCAGAGATCGAATGTAGAATTTTTATTAAAACATAACACACATTACTAATAAAAATCTGAGAATTTGTAAATACAATTCAATTACTTACCGAAAAGACTTAAGCAAACAGGCAAGAATACTAGTCCGTGAAGAGTACCAAATGCTATGATGCCAAGGTACATCCGAAAGTAGAACACTTGGAATATTTGAGACTTGGCAAATATCAGGACTAAAATACCACAATCTGTTAACGTAATACCTGAAAGAACCTATGGAGAAAGAAATGCATCATGAAACATAGAGATGATATTCAACTAGCAAATTTTTAAAAGTGCACTTGTTTGAACTATAAATATTGCATATTAAGAGTAATATCATTATACATTGGGGCAAAAATCATTCATCAATTGGGAGAGAATACTGTAAGATATTTTTTTTCAATTTCGGACAACATTTTTTTCAGTATTAAAGATTACAGATAGAAGATAGAATATTTAAAAAAATGTTTGGATGTAATTACGATTAGATTATAGGATTTATAAAGTTAAAGGCTCAAAATTTTATTCTCTTTTTCAAAACCCATCCTTGTGCAAATCTCCTTTGGATTTAAAATTGAGGTAGGCACACAGAATTATTATATAATTAAACATTAAATTAATTATATACAAACTATTTTTGATAATATAATTAATTGGGAGAAAATGGCAATGATTATTTATAAAATGGTTTGAACCATAATAAATCATTTTTAAATGTTATTCCATATTGACATTACCACCTTAACACAAAACAATAATTTCTTTCAGAATTTTAATTTTGAAGGAAAAATTATTTATTTCAAAATTTTAAATTCTAAAAAATTTATTTAAATGTTTGCCTTAAAATTTTAAGTGATTATTTTAAAATTTTAAGAGATCATTTTAATGACAGAACATCATGAAGATAGATTATTTAGAATAGATAGATTATCCTAAACTTTGTGTAAAACTGAAATAATCAATCCGTACCCGATCTCAGTTTAAAGAAAATTGTCAAATTGAAATCCGCATATATTTTTAAACTTATTTACATTTTAAAGATATAGTTTAAAAACATATATGAAAATAGGTATTATTATAAAACGGAACGGAGAGGCATAATAACATTTATTTCTACATTTAGATATGATATTTTAACTTTTTGAATGATTTGTTATGAAATCATTCAAGTGCAGTTTTATTTTGAAGAACGAAAACAGAAATAAATAATATTTCTTGATCAAAAATAGAAATATGAATGTCTTACTGATGTTCCCATTTCACATAAAGCATCTTGAGCTCTCAAAATCCTGGAAGGTTTAGTACTAATCGCAAAACTTCTGGTTAAATGGGTGCAAAATTCAACAGATATCCCAACGGCCTGCAAATTATAAGGAACTAATTATCAAATTTAACTTGAATAAAACATCGAATAAAACCAGAAAATGCCCATTAAAAATACCAGTGAATACAAGAAATATTTTATACTTAAAATTATTTTTACACCACATGCTTCAGAATAAGAAGTTCTTCATCGAACAGGAAAAAAGAAAAAGTACAAAGACAAAGTAAGTACAAAATAAGGAACAAAAAGGAAAAGTACTGCCTTTAGAAGTTGAACTCTGAAGTAATTTTTATAGATATTCAAGATCAAATTATTTTTATTGTTGATGAATGTATATCTAAAAATGTTAAATAATATTCCATCTAAATGGATTGATGAACTGTTGTTTCTGGTGACCGATCTTCTCCGAAACAATCCCTATTAAATAAAAGATTCGTTGTTAAATAAGTAGTTGTAGTAGATAGAATGAAATTTCAAATTAGTGGGAATGTCTACACGAAACTTTCTCTAGTATACTCATATCAAGATGTTATTACTCTCTCTTCGAATAAAAAGCACGAGTGTTCAAATTTTTATTTTTTGAATTCTACACATGAGAGTTTTGTGCTTCTTAAAGGAAACTGAATTTCATTTCTTGTTGTTGTTGTTGTTTCTTATGGCACTTGCCACGGACAAGCCCACTGTTCAAATACAACCGATTTAAACATAAGGGGGAGCGCCTCTTGTTTTTATCGTAGAGCCAACATGGGCCAAGTGTACGACGCATCACTCATTCGCTTGCACAACCCCTTTTTATAGGAGAGTACATTCACACATCTCACAGATAGAACAACCATGCCCAAACCGGGACTCGAACCCGAGATGACCTGATCACGGGCAAAATGAGGTATTCCTATGCCAGGACGCCAGCATTTCATTTCTTTAATGTTTGAATATTTTACGGGTTTTTTTTTTTTTGACCGACTGAAACCAAAATTGAATGCAGAACAAGGATTCAAGAATTAAGATCGTATACCAAATTTCATCTATTTAAGTTATTATGTTTTTATTTATCGCGTTTATATGCATATGAAGTATAGACTCATAGACAGTCAATATTTGGACATAGTCGATTCAAAATTTGACAAAAAATATTCACTTTAAACTGTGTATCGAGTTTTATTTATCTAAGTTGTTAATTTTTTTTTTTTTTTGATTTAAATGCATTCGAAAGTATAGACCGACAGAAAACCCCCTGATTTAGTAAAAAAATTGCAAGGATTTTCACTTCAGATGTTAAATATATGTACCAACTAGTATATCCTTGTTTGTTTCTTGTTTACAGTTATTGTGTTTATTTTTACATAGACAGTATAAGTATAAGTAAGTATATAAATAAATAAATTTCTTTCGAATTGTGACAGAAACCTAAACAATTGGTGTACAAAACACATGCTAAATTTCAACCTTCTAGTAAAAGCATTTTTGAATAATCGTGTGTTTACAGGTTGTTGTTGTTGTTGTTTCTAATGGCAGTTGCCATGGATAAAGCTGAGAGTGCGTCTCTTGTTTTTAGTAGCGCTAACTAGGGCCAAGAGTACGTCTTAGCTATTCTCGGCACATTCGCTTGCACAGCCCCTTTTTACAGAGGGCACATTCACATATCTCACAGATAGAATAGATGAAGAACAACCATGCCCGAACCGGGATTCGACCCCAGGACGCCCAGATTGCGGGGATAACGCACTACTCCTATGTTGTTGTTTTTTCTAACTAGGGAAGTCTGAAAAATTCTTAGAAAAATTTCTTTAGGTCTAATGTTTTGAGGATTACTATTCTTTATTTTTGTATTCCTTGTTTACATGAAAGGAATAAATTTACAATGGAAACATGAATGTAACAGTAAAAAGCAACTAAATAATAAGAAAAATACTAAAAACAAATTACTTACTACCACTAGATTTACCAGGGATACAGCATTTAAAGAGATGTTCCACCAGTACATAAGACCCATGATATTGACCACAATTGCAATTACTGTTATCGCGACTATAGCTGCCGAATGTAAATCCAATCCTAAAAGCAGAAATGTTGCCACGAATATTGCAAGTACTGATACAGCCAAACTTCTCAAAGTATCAGGCCACATAGTCAAGTATTGTTCATAGAAGACGTGGACAAAACTGAAATGAATTAATAATATCACAGAACAGTAACGTAATTTAATGAAAAACCATCATGCAGAATATAAATTATAAACAAGTTTATATTATTTTGTGATGACATAATAATATCAATGAACCTTAACAAATTATTCTATCGATTATAGGTGGGCAAAATTTCAAAACATTTTTCGAATAAGGATGTAGACAAATGAAATTTGGAAAATGCTTTCTTTCTTCTTAATCAGTTGGAAGATAAGATCTATGATCTATGATAAAATATTTCTTAAGATATATACTATATAGTTATATTTCATTTCACAGTATATGGATTGTATCAATATATTGAATCATTTTAAAATAAAAAAGATATTTTTCAATTTTATTATCAATATTTACTTGGATTATTTGAATCTCGAGAATTTCATAAGTTAAACTTTTATATTTAAATACTAATTACAATTTTTTTTTGAAATAATGACATGAACGCTTTTGATAATGTTCTTAAGAGATGCAAATAACAATTTTATTCAGCACTTATTCAACAATGTAACTTCAACGCGAAGCATTTTGACAAAATACTTTAAGTAATTCAAGATATACACTTTTTATATAAATTTTGCTCCAAGAATTCTTTACGATTGGATTAATCTTGAAATGCTCTTGAATACGCTCCGAGTTTGAGTAGTTAAGAATGTTTATAGAGATTTTGTGAGCGATGATCTACAAGCTTTTTGAAAGACTTCTGATAGTTTACACTTTTGATATTCGTTGCATTTTCTGACTTGAGACTGTAGTGTATTGTATTTTTAACTTCGTGATTATTGTTATAAATTAACGAATGAATTTTTAATGTTTTATTCTTTTAATTATATTGTATTGTGGAGATATTTTGTATTTTTATTGTAAAGATATTTTCTAATGATTTATTTACAATTATCAAAATTTTTTTGATAATTTGAAACTAAATATGATTTTTAAGTATAAGGAAAATTATGAATTTTTTTGGAGGTATAAGCTGTCCTCGTTGCAGTAATAAAGTTAAAATGTTAAATGCTTTTGTGTTATTTTTTGCTGTATTGTTTTTAATTAATGCGTGGCGAAGTACCACTTAAAAATTTGTTATTTTTGGCTCCTATAGGCATATGTTCATTCGTTCGTTCTTTCATGAGATCTTATTTTTATTCTTATTTCTTTTTCAAAAGTAGTCGCTAAGTGCATTTTAATTGTTTTGATAATAATAATGAGAATGATGCTAAAAATGTCTATCCTTAAATATCACCAGATTAAATGTATTGGAAAACTGTTGTTGTACATTTTATCATAAAGAGTGATCGTAATAAAATTTTTGTTGTTTAGAGCTAAAAATACAGAACAACTCGTAACACAAATTGGTACAGAAATATTTAAGCTATGGGGGATTGATATATATATATATATATATATATATATATATATATATATATATATATATATATATATATAAAGCTATTTTAATTCTAATTTCAATTTAATTAATTTCCAAAATTTTATTTTAATTTAGCCCATAGTAACTTCATTCTAAAAATAGTCTCTTATTTCATGATCCAATTCCATTTTCGGTTTAATTAATTCCTCTGTAAAACTAATGCGCCATCAGTACTACGTATCAAATGAAAGTGATACTTCCGTTGCCCTTGTCAAAGGTCAACATATGTATTCCATCGGCACGTGGCCGGAAATCCTATGTTACTTAATACTAGTGATCATTTGTTTTGCCCTTCTTTCTTACTTTTGCTTTTGTGCCGACTGAGTCTGCTTGTAAATAAATTGCTTTCCCGAGATGGATATTAAAGAGAGAATAAAACTAAGTTAAAAATACAACGTCTCGTCTATGTCTTGAAACCTGCATTCTGCTTCAACCAAAATATGTTTATATATATATATATATATATATATATATATATATATATATATATATATATATATATATATATATATATATATATATATATATATATATATATATATATATATATATATATATATATATATATATATATATATATATATATATATATATATTTTACTTCATTTATTACTACAGCGTTATTTTTAGCCGCGGGTGTGGAAATGTCATTTCGTAAATCGGCTTTTCTTAATCTAAATATTATATATGCGGAATAGCGTTGAATATGGTCCAGCACTTTCTGTGAAAATTCCAAGCACTAATATTTGAAATATGTTTATCCGATTCATAACGATTTAGAAAAATGAGAACACTGAAAGTAGAAAAAAACTTACCTGTACGGAAAAACTCGTACATTTTCATTATGAGATTCGTTTCTTAAAATCTTTGTTAAATTAACAGCAATCTTCCTTGACCAGTCTAAAGCTTCATAGAAATCTTTAGAAGATTTCAGGACAGTGTGATATGACATGAAGTTCGTAGCTGAAAGAAGAAATCTCTTGTAAATAAATATTTATCTATCGTATGTAAGTATCTATCTCTACCTCTATGTCTATGAATACTAAAGATGAATGTATTTGTGAGCCAATATGCGTATGCGTTTGCACTTTACAAAACAGATCAAGAGCCATCGAATTCAGCTCAGATATAATTTGGGCAAAATTCTTGGGAATGCATTTCATTCTAATTTAATAGAAACCTATAAATCTATGTTAAAACTTCAGAACAAAATTTCATTTTTCCATTTCGAAACATTGTTGAGATATCGTGTTCGTAGATAGACTGAGAAGAATAATTCCAAAAATGTATTTTTCAGCCTCAGGGAGATCTGAAGTATAGAGTTTTGTTAAAATCACAATTTAAAATACAATAATGATTGCAGTAGTTTCTCTTTGCATTCTGTTGTTGTGGCTTATCTTCCAGCTGTTTGACGAAGTCAGACAAGATTCATTAGACCTTTGACACGGAGAAAGTCGAGGACCAGAAGTGGGGAGGAGTATATGTCCTCTCTGGAAAGTCCCAAACAGTCCAGGATGTGCTCGGAAGAGGCTTGCTGAGCATGGCATTTAGAGTAAACCACAAAGGTCTTTCTTCCCTCTAGAAACGAGATATGTTTGGATCTCTCGGATCTCTCCAGATGTATTCAGTCTGGACATTATCGTTCGATAGGCTCTGTCACAATTGAGAACAAACGAAGAAACCGGCTCTTTGCCCACATACTAGTGATGGCTAGGAGGGATGTTCCACTCCCTTGAAAGTTCAGCAGTAACTACTGATTGATGTTCTAAAAATGTGAGGACTGAAGAGGAAGAACTAGAGTGGCTGAAACCCTCTTTGGCCAAGCTATCTGCATGCTCATTACCGTATATGTCAATGTGCGAAGGTATCCACTGAAAATGAACATCATGGGACTCTGAAATAAGCCTGAGTTTGATAAGGATAGAAATACTTGTTTTATCTCCGACTGTGATCCAGTTGTGGAGGTGTTGAAGGGAGCTGCGACTATCCGAAAGGATCCAGAGGTCCCCGAAGTCATTTTCATTGAGAATAGTTTCAAGACAGTGTTCAATTGCAATTAATTCGCTCTTGAAGACGGAAGAGAAATCAGGGTTTCGGAGTAAGATGGACAATTTATCCCTTGGCTTCTCAATGTAGATGCCACTACCAGCATGATCATTCAGTCTGCTGCTGTCCGTAAAGATTTTTATGGCATTATCGGGAATCTCATTGATGATCGTCAAGGCCAGCTGTCTAAGATGATCTGAAATCAAGTCCCCTTTTGGTGACCTGGATAGAAAGGTCAAAGTGAAAGTAGATTCTGGGGAGTCCCTCTGAGGGGCTCAGACAAGATTTTAAGGAGTGAGGTTCAACATCACCATAAGGAAAACGCATAAGTTTGGCATGACCGAAGGGACTGTTTGTCTTAAATCTTTGATTTGAATACCAGTTATTTAGGTAAAGTGAGGTTTTACTATGCTGACCATAACTAGAGAATTTATTAAAATATTTGATAAGGTTGGCCTTTCTTCTAGTTTAGAGAGGTTGCAAATTAAACTCATAGGGGACAATTTATCTGAGGCAACTATGTGTCAGTCCAGTTATAATTCTAGCAGCGCTGAGTTGAACTCTCTCCAATTTATACAAATTGGTGGCTGAGGCGCAACAATAGACTGGTAAATCATACTCCAAAATGGGCCTAATAAATGTCATATATGTATTTCTTAACTTGATCTTTGCATTCTTCGTTTATGAAAAAGTAAAAAACAATTCAATAAAATCAAGTAACTTTCATTCTAAATATAGAGTTTCATTACATGCGACATCAATATTATACATTTTCATTTAAGATATTTGACTGCCACTTCCTATAAAATGTGTCTTAATGCAAACTTGAAATGTCCATGATTGTAGTATAAATTGATTTTTTGCGGTAATATTTGTTTAAGTGGAAATTCTTTTTGGAATTGAAAATTTTAGTACTCAAATAAAAAAAAAATCTGTTGGTTATTTTAAATGTGAAAATGGAAGTCGTTCTTATTTTTTCTCAGTATAAGGACCAGGGTGCAGAGTACTATGATTAAAAAACCACATACATTTTTCTACATATCACATGACAGTGCAACCAAAAGGAGTAGTATCCCCATAACGTCGTCACATATTCTCTAATAAAGGTGTTAACTCCTTTAAAACTGTGGACATTAGGTAAAGCCACAGATGCCTTGTATGACTTTGGCGAACAGTAATGACAAAATATAAATCTGCCTCTTGAATCTATCTTTTTAACCAATCTAGCTTGCGATCTTTACCGATGTATCCCCATCATTTGGTTAATACACAATACCAAACGTATGTGAGAATGGAATAATAATTTGGAAGCCTTTTTTCCTGACCAATGAAACCAAAGCTTAACATAAAGTTACAAGTGTGATCATAAAATCACATTTGCAGTTTCATTTATTTAAATCATTGCATTTACATTCGTGCATAAAATATACGCAGTACACCCTTTGTCGGATCTAGTATCAAATTTGATAGGAATTTTCATTTTAGACGTTAAAATTGTGAACCAAATTTTATTTGACCACATTTTTTATGGGTATTACAATCACTTATATTAGGGCAGAGAGACTTTCTCTTAATAGATATCACTCAAACTTTCATAGACATCTACAGACATATGGCAAAGTATATATACGAAATTTCCCATATATATATATATATCAAAGCGTTTTTCAATTATCTATTTCATAGACAGACAGAATTCTAAAAAGGAATTCTTTGGACAGAGAGGTTTGATTTGTCAGTATAGATTCTTCAAAATCTTGGGTTCAAACTTTTTAACGGTTACACTGGGTTTTTTTTTTTTTTTTTTTTTTTTTTGCATATTTTGTATATAAAAGTAAAAAAGGATTTCTTTCAAAACCAATGAGTTTCGAAATTTGTTAACTACTTACATTCTGTAAGATGGCATCACTTAAAAAAATCGTTTACTTTCAATGTTCGTAAAATATGATGCGTAGCTCAATTAAGCGAAAAGTATGAGTTGGTCAAGTTTAGCTTAGTTTAGTTATATTAACGTACCGTTGTAAAGCAACACTAGGGCTATTTTGGGACGGACCTCGTAATTTTGAACCGCGGTCAGATGATGAAGACGACATCTGAGCTGGCACCCCCTCTTTCCACACCATACCACACCAGCGGGAGGACGTTTGGCATGACGGATTTATCGTTATGCGTGGATCAAATCTGGGTCTTAATGATTCATAGCTCCATTCATTTCTTTAGCGCAAAATTGAGTTTAATAACTGAATTTTCATTTATTCTGTCAATTCGACTTTATGTATCTTCATAACCTGGTGCAGAAAATTACAAAGATAAGCTTACTCTAGATTATCCAGTTTGCAAAATCGTAACATAATATTTTGTTCCTTGTGACATTGTAAATATATAAGAAATTAAAATTAGATGCCGAATATCAAAAAAGATTTTAAGCTTTATAAGAAGAAAAAAATTGCAACTCACCTTTTATTTTTGTGGAGTTCTGAGAAGAAGATAGATCAATTGAAGAACTAAACATAGCTTTTCCACTTTAAAATAATTAAACAAGTGGTTTTAGTGCAAAACATAACATACAGTATAAGCAGAAGTATACATTTTAGAAAAGAAATACAATCTTTTTAATTACTTTTTGATGTATGCATACATTATGACTGATAACAATCTAATTTAAAAAAAAAATAATATTCTTTTATAATATAGTTTTTAACAATATCTGAAGGAAAACATCAAAAATAGAAATGTCTTTTTGTCAATCACCGTGTAATAAAATTTTGTATATCTTTGAACAAAACAAAACAGAAAAAATTCCAAAGAACAACAAAAACAACGAATATTTAGTTTGCATTATTTATTAAATATTTTTTTTAAATTTATTTTGTTTAATTTCAAATTATGTATTTTCTTAAAAAGGAGTTTTGTGTGTTTTTTCGAGATTTGATGATTGAATATAATACCGAAATTAAATTTTAATCCTGTAAATTTAAAATCCAATAAATTTTATTTCAATAGGCAAACACTAAAATTGATTAAAGTAATTTTATATAAGAATGCAGGTGCATCAATTTTGGTCCAGTATTTGTAAAATTACAGAATTTGAAAATAATGTATTCTATGACTTTAAATTTTAACACAAATTTACAAATATTTCTTTCTTTATATAAAAAAATATGTTATTTTCTTTAAGTCTTATTCATTTTGTCGAATTTGGCTTTTAAAACGCTTTCAACTATTTGGTAAAATTGATTGTTTTGGGGAAAAAAAAAAAACTCATCATGTAACTTTTTTTGAGCAGGCAGTGACATTCGCAAATTTGATTGTGCAGAAAATAAAACTGACAGATGAGAGTAGCTTTTTATTAAGCAATTACAAATAAGACATTTCAATAAAAAATATTTATTACCATCAATGAGATATGCTGTTTTTTGTTTAGGAACTCCGTATGTAGAAAATGCTCAGAAAATTAATAATTGTCTACTTGAAAATTACCAAAAATTTCTTGGTTGCCATCTATGGACTTGTCTTATATAACAAACACCACTTTAATACCTAATATCAATAAATTACGAAATGTTTCGCAAAAATATAAGTAGCATTTATTCACAATTATTTCTTCAATAATTCACAAACTGCTATGCTTCACCCACGCTTCATTTAAAATTTTATAATAATAATTATATTTTTATCAAATTCTGTTAAATTTAATTCTAATAATCTTCAATTTGGGAAATGTTTAACTAAAGTGGCGTTTGTTTAATTTGCAATCTAGCTTGACACTTTTCAATTTGTTGATCCATTAACATCCAACCTCCTGATTAGGGATTGCAATACCGGACCAAAATTTCAATACCGGTATTCGGTATTTTTTAAATCTTAATACCGGTATTAGAAATTTTAGAAAAAGAAAGTAAACACAGGTGTTTCTTTGTTTTATTTGCCAATTTTGTTAGAGAGTGTAAATATCACAAAAAATAATTTGTAACTTATAAATTATAACAGTATATAATCACAAAAAAGTAAAGAAACATCTTATTTATTTAAATCACAAAAAAAGTGTAAATATCACTATTCAGTCTGTGGTATTATTACAAATGTTTGAAATGGATCTTAAGAAACATAATGCATCAATTGTACTGTCATTAAGCATGAAAAGTAATTTTGTGTAAAAATGACCAGCTGTTGAAAACGCTCTTTCGGTATCTACGCTAGTTAGTGGTACTGTTAGCAATGCGCGATACACTTTTTCTAAGCATTTACCTTTAAATCCCTCATTTTCAAATAAATCGATTTCTCGTCGGATGGTTTTGGATATAGCTGATTTCTGTATTGTATTTTGGTTCGTTGAATTTTTTTTTTTATTTATCGCTAATTCTAATTTTTGTTCAAGAGACAATTCCTTATCACTATCGACAGTAGTGACATCATAATCTTCGATAATTGAACCGAATTTTTCTGAATGTGGATCGGTTTGTGGGTTTAAAATTTTAAGAAAATTTACTCTGAACTTAATCAGATTTGATTTGGTTATTTTCTTTTCTTCTTTTTCATTTTCATTTTTAAAATCATTATAATTATGTAAATACCATAAGACATTTTCAATTTCGGTATGCCTTTCTTCTGTGCGATTTTTCAATGTAATATATAATTCTTCAGATGGTGATGTGCGCTGTTCTTTCAGTGACTGCACCATGAAATTTATTGTTGCATTAGCTGTTAATAAATTAGAATCTCTCCCACATAATGCCTCAATAGTCAGTTTTATTGGAAGTAGAGCTGATATAGTTCTGGATATTAAGTCGAATTCACTATCTGAAAAAATAATTTACAGGTTTAAGTCGATTATTGCTTTTTGGATTGGATTTCTCAGTTTCAAAAATCGTTCCATCATTAGGAGTAAACTGTTCCAACGTGTTTTAGAATCTAATATTAACATATATTCTGTTTTATTTTCAGTTAGTATATATTTTAGCAATATATCCTTTTTATAGGGGAACGTTTAAATATCTTAACAATTTTTCAAACTTTATAAATTATAGGAAGTAATTCTTGGTAGGTTAATATTTCATCCTCATTAGCAATATCTTCTTCAATAATTACATTGTCAATATCACTCTCACTCTTACTCTTTTCAAAGTTGGAGTCCGAAGTTTCTATATCCACAGTATTTGGATTCTTCTGTTCTTTCTTTCTTTATTTATTTTTATTTTTTTTGGTATAATACATCTATTACTCCTAATTGAATTCCATGCGCATAGCACAACTGTTGATTTTCGCCAATCAACTTTCCAACTTTTTCATAATTGTTTCTCCATCAGCCGTTATGGATACAATATTTTCTTTCAGGGATAATCCATGTTTCGCTAATTTATATTTAAGCAATTAATTAAGCCATTAATTAGCTAATTAATTTCGCCCGTTAGGGAGACATAAAAACAAAAACCTATACTATATTGCTATGTTCGCGATCTCTGAACATATAGTGGAGACTATTTTAAAAATGTCTAGTAAATACCGAAAAACCGGTATTTAAACTTGTGAATACCGGTATTACAAAATTGTACAAATGGCTCAAAATACCGGTATTCGGTATCCCGGTATTGCAATCCCTACTCCTGATTTATAGGACCGTTTCATTTTACTTGTGTGGTTATGCTGCACTTATTCCATTGCTCTATTTTTCTTTTATCTAAGAAGTAAGTGAGTTTTCCCGAATTTTCAAACAATTTTCATCCAGTATATATTATTCATTTTCATTGACCAAATTTTGAAGTTTAGATATTGACATCTTGATTTTTTTTATTTATGATTGAGGTTATGGAAAAATTCGAAAGTAATCTTTAATTTTTTTTATATATTTCACTATATTTTCAAAAAAATTCAACTAAATATTTATCTACAAAAATTTTTTAATTATTTTTCCGACATTTCGATATTGTTTCTGAGGAATAAAATAATTATCTCCATCTCCATGCTTTTTCATTGTAATTTAATTTTACTTCACAGTTATCTTACTTTTGGTATGTAAAACATAATTTAAAAGAAATTACCTGAAATATTTGGTGGAAATTAAGTGGAATGATTAATGGGATTTAATATAGCCCGTTAATATTTAAAGCAAAACTAATAAACGGAAAGATCGCCTCGTCATTGTTTTAATCAAATTTGTTTCGAAAAATAACACGAGTTCTTACTGTCTAAATGAAGATTTCAGCAACTGTTGAAGAATTTTTTCAATACAAACATAACAAATAATATATAATAAATGAAATAAAAATTATATAAGATTTATTATGTTTACTGTAAATTCATTTTAGAAATTGAAGAGTAATCAGAATACAGTAAATGAAAGATACATACGCCTTTGGACATTTTTCCCAAGGAGAATCCGATAAAAAGAATTTAAGTCTTCTATTAAATTCCGCTTCAGACAAGGAAGATGGTTTTCTAGTTCGGCAAGATCGGCATAAACCTTAGAAAACAAAAATGGGTATTAGAAAAAAATAAGAAAATCGAACCTGGATTTTGGAAGAGATTATCAAGTAAAATTTTCGAGATATAAGAAATGATAATAATGAGATACCTTTAAATTGATGGGCGACATAAGATGGACAGTGCGTTCCATTGCTTTTGAATTCATAACAACAGGTTTCCGCTTGTAAATATTCAAAATAATTATCCAGCCATGAAATAGGTTGAAAAGCTACAAACGTCCTGAAATGTTCATCAAGATTTAAAATACATCAAAATACATTTTTAACTCTGATTTTTTTAAATTTAAAGTGACTAAATACCTGTTTTTCACTCTCGCCATTCTGCCAAGTTCAGAAGTTATAGAATTGGATTCACAGAAGGCTTGAGCAGAGCAAATTATTTTCTGAGCCTTGGTATCAGAATAATTGTAACCTTCGCTAATGCCGAAATAAATAGGAGGACCGACTGATAGATATTTTTCTAAATACAGAAAGTACTTCAGCATATAAGAGTCCTAAATATAATAGGAAATAAATAAATAATGTATACATCATTTAAAAATATAAAATATAGACGAAGAAAAAGTTTAGAATGTCATAATTTATATAACCTCTGGAACAGCTAGCTTTTGATCAAATCCAATTTCAATTTTATCAACTACAGCAGCAGATGAACACAGCCAGATTCCAAAAGCAATCATCTGAAAATATATGAAATGGCATTATCAAGTTGGGAAACAAGTTCATAAGAAAATTTCAAAATAATTAAAAATCTTACCACGATGTATCGCACGGAGTTTTCCATCAGAAAAGGAGCATAAAATTCTTTAATAGTTTTAAATAATAAACCATCTTTAAAATAAATATTTTCGAGTTCTCCTTCTTTCGAAATTTTGAAGCAACAACAAAGATCCACTCTACGTTCCTGTAAGTAATTTTCCTTATTAATGAATAAGCTTTCTTTACTTAAAGACAAACAATTATAAACTAATTTCAAATGATAAAAATTTAACCAACAGCATTATGAAATTCGCGAACATAATTATTAAAAATAATTTTACAGAAGGAAATAGACCTTTTAAGATGTAAGGCTATATGTATCATAATGTCACCTCGGGGTAATATAAATAAAAATCAAAATATATTTAATGCAGCAATTATCCATGGAAAATGCCATGAAAATTAGCGGACATTTAGTCAAAGAGATCTTAACTTTTCAGCATAGAATAGAGGGTCTGACACCTGCATTTTATTAATTATATGTCTTCTTTAAGATTATAGTACAGAATTTTTAGTATGAAAAGCTTAAATGAAGTCATTTACAATAATTACTAGGGCTGTTTTATACAAATTCCGATGGAGTATAAAAAGACAAATGTTGAAAGCAAAATGAATTTATTTTTAAAAATTATGTTTAATGATCGTTAATTTTAGACGTAGTTGCAGGCATATGTCATATTAAGGGATCAAGTTTCGTATACTCTCTTCGAAAAAAAATTTCTCCAGTGATAACAGATGAACCTTAATTCGCCTTTAAACTCCTCTGAAGTCTAGATATTCCTTGAAATTTCTTTTTAAAAAAAAATTTCTCACCTTCCAAATTTGAACAAGCTGACCATCCCATAGCCTGGGATTCCAGTATCTTCTCTTTCTTTCCCACGACTTAATTAACTCTTTATCTTTCGTTGTAACAATCTTATTTCGTGACTTTCTTCATTGAGAATGCGGCTTAGAGCCGAAGAATTTTCATTTTTTTTTCTCAATTTAAGAGCTGGTTAGAAATAAAAATAATTAATTTCAAACTAATTGGAAGCTTTAAAAAAACCGTTAAAAACCCTCTCATATGACTGGCGGCAACGTCTTTTAAAGAAAGTATAGGAAATCTATTAAATATTCATCACAAGTGCCTGAATCTTCGCGGCCATTTCGCTCAAAAATAATTATCATTGCGCATTGCTTTTTGTAATAAATTGATGTTGGTCCCTACATTTGTGATCTTTCACACCTTGATAAAATAACAGCTGTCATAATTTAAGATACTAAAGGCATCTAAGTAAATGTCTGGACAACCTTCTAGATTCTTGTAATAATTGTAAAAAAATAATTGCTCAGTATAGAATTTGCTATATTTTTAAGCATTAAAAATGTTATTTTGGAGAATATTATTTGTAATGGTGACACGGGAAAAAGTATATCTTCTTCATTAATTAGCAGCCATTTTTAGGACACAATAATGTTCTTTAACATTGGGAGACCTGAAAAGTTAGGGATGTTTAGGAATTCCAACCATGTTGGATTTCCTAATTATTGGCAGTCATCATTTGAAGAATAGCAAAAGATTAATAACTGTCTACATAGTTTGAATTTCCTATAATAAATAGTGCCCTCTCTTAAAGCTACAATTGCATCCTGAAATACACTATTAAATATAAATTTGCAATTTTGGTATTCAAGTCATGTACCAAATTTCAATCTTCGAATTTGTCTTTTCTGAAATTCTGTTAACAGGCTAATTGAGATTGCGCTCAGATATGACTTCAAAAATAATTTTTTTCTGATTCAGAAAGACATCAAAAGGAAGAAATTTCGTTGAAATCTCAAGGTGGATTTTTTTCTATTTTTTTAAATCAAAAAAAGTGTAAATGCGATGTCTATTTAAATTTCTCTATAATTTTCAGAAATGTATTTTTTTAAAGTGAAATATATTAATAATTAAAATGCACCTTAAATTGCAGATCTATCTATATATTTTTTAAAATTCTAAACATAACTACTAATTAATATGTAATCTGAAATGTCAATGTTTTATCAGGTAGAGCAAGATATAACTATTACTCTTGAAATTAAAGCAAATTTTTTGAAGTATGAAAAAATGAATATCTTTACCTCTTCCCTTCTGCAATCTAAAATGAAAAGTCCCAAAAAACATGTCATCTGCAAAAAGAAATTCACTAGCAACGCTACACCAGCATATAAGGCAAATAATCGGACGGCTGGCATTTCAGTCAGTGTACCTAGAATCAAATGCATGAAAATAATGAAAAGTAATAATGTTTACAATAAGTTTAAAAACTTATTGTTTTTGTTGCATTTTTAATCCTATTACATAGGTCATGACATCTAGCGTAAGCCTGGCAAACAGGTAATTTTTATGTTTTTTGTCAGCTAAATATCATGTACTCTGTGTTCCTATGTAAAAGGTTCTATGTTTCTTATACCTTATTCTACATTTTATGATGAGGGATTCTACTTGAATAATTTCGAATGTATATGCGATAATACTCTGCAATTTCTTAAATACCTTTTAAGATTACCAATGCATTTATGTAATTATCATACAGGCTTAGTATATATAAATGATTGAATGTCAAAAAAATTATATTTTCAAAATTATTACACTTGATATAAATAGTGATACATGAAAATAAGGAAAAATGTCCTAAATTATTTTTTAACATAATTCAAAAGGTAGCAATTATCTGAGAATGGAAATATGGCTATTTTTATGTTACAGGAGGATAGTACGAATTTTATCTTTCAGTAGGAGATGGAACTTATTCTATTGGTATTGGGATTTTCGTAGCTTTTAAGTGAAGAGCCTCCCCAACGTCTGATTGAAAGAGTAGGTAACATTGATTTACCCTTCATCACATAGTCACCAAAGTCTCAGAATCGTACCTAATATGATTTCTCTTTATGGGATTACACCAAAGATCTTTCTATAACCTTCACTTATCGAAAACAGTCAATGAACTTAAAGAATGCATTAATACTGCATTAAGCGCTATTGAAAATGTAAAGCTTCAAAATGACTTGAACGAATTTAATTACAGATTAGATGTTGTCGTGTTATGAAGTTTCGTGCATCAAAAATTTGTAACAAAAAAAAAGTGGAATGCATTACTTTATTTTCATGTATCACTGATTATATAATGTGTGATAGTTTTGAAAATATAAATATTTAATAAATATCTGGCCATTTATTTATGCTAGCCCTGTATCCGCTCATAAATTTTTAATTGAACTCAAATATATAATTATTTTTATATTAAATATGCATAGATTATTAAATATTTTATAAAAGTACTTGTAATAGTTTTTCAAAGGGCACTTTGGAAAAAACCACGTTTACTCAGAAAATCAGAAAAGCTAGCTTTAGAATCAGAAAAGCTAGCTTTAGAATCAGAAAAGCTAGCTTTAGAATCAGAAAAGCTAGCTTTAGAATCAGAAAAGCTAGGGAACCACTTTTTCGTGTTGATCTTAAATCAAACATGTTTTAAAAATAAGCTCGAATAAGGCAAGTATATGAAAAAGCAACTGCAATCGGGAGTTTCCATGCTATATAGTATACCGGCGAAAGAAGGATTATGATTCCCTTGGAATACACTTGCTAATAGCAATAAAACTAAGACGAAACCATAAGGATATATCTGAGGAACAAGAAACCCAGATGGTCTTCAGGTTCTCTCACGAATTATTATGAACCTAGTTATACCTTATGCACAAGACATTTTTTCTGTTCTAACGATTCTGCAATCCGTTTGCAATCAAAAATGATACATTTGAAGAATTATAAAATGATAATCAAACAAAAATATTTACTATATTATTTCAGTAAACAGCAACTAATTGTCTTAATGTAATTTCTCTAACGAAATAGCTTAACTGACAAATAGTAAACATATGATAGTAAAAGGACAAATAGTAAATATAGGATTTTTTGAGTTAAGTATGAGTTATATTAAAAAAAATGATCGGTTTAAGAGAAGCAATTGATTACGGGAATTCAAAAGTCGGTAAATTGGTGGATTGTTCGATTAATTCTGCGCAGGACAGATCTAGCCATGCCTCTCCATGCTAGTAATGAAGGAATTCATGATTCATTCAAAATTTTTTAAAGTTCATGTATATATAAACAATCACAAATAGCATAATGCTTTGTACATGAGTGATAACCTTTAATCTCAAATAAAATAAACATAAGAAATTAAATAAATTATATGAAATTGTAAAATGAAATATAGGAAATTAATGTTATTAAATGAAATGTTTTAAATTAATATTTGGACGATAAAAAAATATTAAAAATTAAGAATAATATAGATTTTTCAAATATATTTTTTGTATTTTCTCTGTTGCGAATTACCGTAAGTACTAAAGGAATATAAATTTTTAATTTTACTGTTCGCGATATTTAATTTATAATTAATTACAACTAGCTGACAAAGAAATTCATTTTAAGATGCAAAAAAATTTTTTTAAAAAAATTGCATATTTTGTATAACGCGTATATTTTAAATATCAGCTCAAGATATTTTAAAATGTTTTTCATAATTTTACAAAAAAAAAAAAAAAAAAAAAAAAAAAAATGAAATGGAGATAAAGCATTTTGACTCGAATATTGGATGAAAAAATTTATTTAAAATATTTTTATTCGGTAAACTATTATATATTTTGTAAAAAAATAATATAAAATTGCAATTTTATGATTCTTTTCCAGATACTTCAAAAAATAAAAACTATGATTTTTAATGGCATCATTTTTTCTTAAATTAATCAATATAATGATTTGTAAAAATCTGTTTAAAACTGATTAAACAATCACTCTTCACTCAATCTCCCAAAATAACAACCCTATCTCCAATAAACGATCTCGATGGTTAAAAAAGAACCATTAAACGAAGCTATATAATTTATTTGCGATTGAAATTTGATTACCAAGAAAGTTCAATGTACTTAAAAATAACTTTTTAAAAGAATTTCGAAAATATTTATAGCTGAAGTTCATGAACCATTACATAAATACAGAATCATTCAATATTTTAATAGCAGGGAAATACATAAAACGCAGAATTTTTATGACGCGAAATTTATGATGACAAAGAATTGAAATAAATAATAAAATAAATACAGAAAAAAAAAATTAGCTAACATGTTTAAATCAGCCATAGTGTTTGTTTTGGAATTAAACATTTTGTTCACTCATTCTGTGAAAACCACATCTACATTATTATAATCACTACAAAAAAAAAAGAATTCATGTAATTCTAGAGACATGTCAGAGTGACTCTTTTGTGTCGTTCGTTCTATGTGAGATTGTACAGCTAAGTACACAAGTACTGAATGAACCAGCTGTGACCCGAAAGAAATTTTTATGGCCATATATGCACTCATATATGTATGCGTATCTTAAAGATGTTATCTTGTTTGTAAGTTATTTGACCTTAGAGAATAAAGCAAGAAAAAATTGATATTTTTCTCAGAATATTTGATTTTCTAAGAATATTTGATTTCTGATTCTGGACACTTCTTTTTTTAACATATATTGGAAAAATATTCGAGTCTGTTAAGATTTTTTATGGCTAATTTCTGTTAATTACTTATAAATAAAATTGAATTCAAAGATTAACTCAATTAAAACGTGAACTACTTAATTTTATTTCTACTAATAATGAAAGAATATGTGCGTGTGTGTGTTTGTATATCCGAATATGTATGCTGGCATTCCATTAGACGGTCCATTTGACTTACAACAGTTAAATATGATATAGATATAAATTGGAGGATAAAAATGCGCATTTTAGATTAATTTTTTTAAAAAACTTTAATTAGAATTCCCATTAATTAAAAATTAAATTAAAATATTTGAGTAATTTTCTGTAATAACTTCTGAAAATATTATTACACAGAAATAATTTTCATACCGTCTCAAAATTTTAAAAACTGCCTTTTGCTAGCCCAATGTAATAACCAAGCAAATTTTTCCATAATTTTGGAAATTTCTAAAAGTATTTTTTTGTTTAATTATATTACTCTGAAATTCCAATTATTTTCACTGTTTTACAAAATATTTAATGGCTCAATTTACTTCCATTAATGAAAGTTGATTTAGTTTAGTTACATTAACGTCCCGTTTGAAGCAACACTAGGGCTATTTTGGGACGGACCTCGTGATTTTGAACCACGGTCAGATGACGAGGACGACACCTGAGCTGGCACCCCCCTCTCCACACCACACCACACCAGGAGGAAATTTGGTCATGACGGATTTAACGTGCAACAGGCAATGAAAGTTGAAAAGGGAGGATTTGATTTCGTGTCTGTTTAGTTTACATGACGAAAGTGAAATTATAGTTCCTCCAAAATTAAAAGATCTATCAAACAGGAAATTATGTTTTAAATAGCGCTATAATATCATGGAACATATTTTCGTGAAAACGGTTCTTGCACCCTAAAAAATTGGACAGTTAACACTATTTTAATATCTATCCCAAATTAATGCTTAAAAATAAATTGTTGAGGGAATCATGAAGTTATGCTTAAGAGATTTAGTTGAAATTAAGCTACTTGAAATCAATATCCCAGGCGAACCAGGTGATCGCCAAAGGCTGGAAGTATGTAATACAAGTGGTGCTCAAATGAAAACGTACGAAACGTCTTAACAACGTAACCGTTAACATATTTGCCTATGGCGCTATGGGAGAACATAGCGAGATATCTAGGAATGCGATTTGGCGTTCCCGGCGTAGATCGGAACATGCGCAGGAGAGAGCAGTGGCTCTTATAAAGAATGCCGTCCAATTGACGTGGCAGCGCATGTGAAGACAGGGTGGCTTTCACATTGCGAAATTCCCCGATTGAGGAGCAGCGCGGTATTATCCGTGGTCCATCAAGAAGAAAAAACCTGTCTACTCATGGAGGGCGTGATTTTGCTCCATGATAACGCGCATCCACACACAGGCGGAAGGGTAAAACTTGGAACTGGCCACGTTCAATTGAGAGCAGCTCGATCATCCTCCCTATAGCCTGGACATGTCACCCTGCGATTTTCATGTGTTTGGTCCCCTGAAAAAGCATCTGAAAGGGAAGCGTTTCAAATCGGACGGCGAACTCAAGGACGCTGTGAAGGACTGGGTCTCGTCACGGCCACAGGAATTCTGGGAACAAGGAATGCTTCGCCTCGTTAATCAATGGGATCGTTGTGCTCAGGCATATGGTGCATACTTTGAATAAAGTCTTCATTTTTACTCACAGTGTTTTTTCGAATCTTTATATTTGAACACTCCTTGTAAGAATTACAATACGTTACGTTGTTTATATTTTATACAATTATTATAAACTGATTATTATGAACCATCTAAAATCACTAAAATCTTTTACGTCCGCATGATATGCATTACATGATAAATCGAATCCTTAAATAAATAATGTATCGATAAAATCATAATTAGTTTATGTATTGACTATATACCATAAGCAACATTAATTATGAAAGTACCTATTAGCGATCACGATTATGCACAATTACCAAATTATATGCATAAAGAGAAAAATCTAATATATGTAAGCTATTAAAATACTTTTTGAGTCAAGAATTTCACTTTTCATTTTAACTATGAAATGTTGTGCATTTTTTTTAACAGAAAGGTAGAACGGTTGATGAACAACTAGCGTACAACAAACTATATCAATTCTTTGTAATTTGAACCCGATGAAAGATTGTCTATTTGGACAAAAAATTAATTTCGGAGGCGATATTTATTTCGCAAAACATAATTCTGATAAATTTTTAGTGCAATTTTAAAAGTTATTTGTTACCATTTCTTATAGCTATCCAAAATGGCGAAATTCTGGCGAGTTTTTGGAAGGTTAGTAAGATTTTTTCGCGCTAGGCGAGAATTCAAGCATTAATCTTAATACTTATCACAAATATTTTTAGTTGGTCATCAATTTTTACTTTCTAATCATAGAAATTACCTCTCTGGGATAGGTAAACCTATTTTCGTGCTCTATCGAATTTCCTATTTGACGTCTATTTCTTTATTTCTTTTGAATTTTCTTTCCTCTGACTGAATAGAGTTTTTAGTGACACGCAAATCCTCTTCAGAGCATTTCTAATATTATTTTGAACTTCCGTTAATTAGTGAATCTTTAAATTAAAAGCAATTGCAGAAACGTCAGCACAGTCTGAAACGTTCATATAGTACTTTGTTTGCAATTAACTGTTGCTATTTGATAATTTGGACTAAGAACAATTTATGTATTACTTATATATATATATATATATATATATATATATATATATATATATATATATATATATAAAGAGAGAGAGAGAGAGGGAGAGGGAGAGGTCCTAGATATTCAGGCAAAATAGAAATTAATATTATATATATATATATATATATATATATATATATATATATATAATTTCTATAAATTAATATAAGTAGCATCTTATGTATGAAGCTTCATATGAAAAGATCTGCTGTCATAAGTGATGAAGTCTTTGGCCAAGCAGAGTACCAATTTTACATAGCCAAGGTAACTACCTCAGTTGAATATTTATGTCAATAAAAAAAAATTTCTTACCAATAAAGAAACAGGTGGACATCGAAATACTGGAAAGCAGCATGCTTGGGGCAACTTTTCCCACTACCAAACCAATGCGTTTTTCTAGTGTTTGGCCCTCTTTCTTTTCTTCTCTCTGCAACATTAAAATGGAAATATTGCTATATTTAATGTTGTATAATAATCCCACATACGCTGACGTGAATATTGTTGAGAAATATCATTACCTGGAAAGCTTGTACCAGTATGAAAATATTGTCTACGCCAACTGCTAATACCAAAAATGGTATGACTTCTACTATTATTAATGTAGCTGGAACTCCAAGGAAACAGAAGAAGCCCAAGGAGCAACATACTGAAACAAGCACAATGAGAACTCCAACGAATCCAAGAATAACCTTAGATTTTACCTGTTCAGAAGAAAAATAAATAGATCTTATTTTTCTCTCATGATTCAAAATAGATATTCTCAGTAATGCATATTTTAATAATTTTTCATATATGCAATTTAGTAATTTTTTGATTGTCGGACTAGTTGAATTGAAGAAAACTAATCGTAATAAGAATTTCAAAAAAAAAGCGACATTAAAATTTTAAAAAATTGATATTTATCGCAATTACTTAATTAATAATGAAATATTCCAAATTTTATTCCTATTGATGTTTTGAAAATTCAAAATGCAGTTCAAATCTTTGATTCAAATGAGAAACATTTTATTAACAATTTTAGAAATACGGTTTAATGCCCATCCACTGATGATATAATGAATCAGGTATAGTCTAAATAATAGCATTTCAGGACAGGAATATCTCCAGTGGTTTGACTTTCTCGTATTTTAATACAAAGTACTATAATCACCAAAAAAAATTCGAACTTGAGATTCCGACGATCTCCACATTTAAAACTTTTCTTAATTCGAAAAACACATTTTTGGAATTACTTCTTCTTTTCTATTAACTCAATAACTGAAAACCTCTTTAATCTAAAGAGATATAATTTGGCATTTTGATTTAACAGAAAATTTGTTAAATTCCATGAAATTTTGTACGAAATATATACAAAGGAAGTTTGTCTGTCTAGTTATCATACAATCGAATAAGAAAACTACGTTGTGGCATTTATAATGTATATGCGTATCAAATTTTGAGGCAGATATGTCAAAAGGTTGACCGTGTGTCATTCTGTGCTTATCCATGTATGCCAGCGCAATAACTTAAAATGGCATAAATAAATGAAATTTAGTATGCGATAATACGACTACTGTTATAATTCTATGTCAAATTTTGGATTTGATGGATCATAAAAATAGGTTGTTTCTGATACTTATTCAGTTTTTGAGTACTTTTATATTAATCGTATGCCAGATTAAGATAACAGATTCAGTAAAAATTTCTAGATTTAAGCCCTTTGATGAATCCTTCGTAACTATTGTTCTCCATTGTCATGCAAGGCATTTGTGGCCGAATGCAAGTTCCACAATGCTTTGCAGAGGGATGGGGATAACACCTTTTTTTTAGAGAATATGTGAGAAAAATTTGGGGAGATAATTACTGTTGGTATATTTTATTTATTCTCTTTTGGCACCCTAAAATATCTTTCCATAATAAGAAATATTTTGATCAAACATCTCTATATACATTTTTTATATCATGAAATCATCACATCGCTATTAAATTGTGTGATTGATAAACAAAGTCGCCTCTTTGCTGAGAATGCGCATTTGAAGGAAATCTAGAGTCTAAAATCCATTTCTACGTTCTCTTTTTCCAAAAAAAGACAACGTTTTCCTTTGCTGCTCTACAAATACAATAAGTACAATAACAAAGATAGAGGCTGAATGATTTAAACATTACTTGCAAATTTGTTAAATTGGTGATTGAATTTAAGAACAGAACCGGCCAGAATAGCCTGGTTGGTAGAGCGTTGGATTCGCGTTCCTTTGGTTGCGAGTTCGAACCCCGCCGGCCGAAGATACCCCTTTGCTTGGTGGCTGTGGAATCTGTCATGGTCACTAAGTCCTCCATGTCGAGAGTGATACCACTGAGGGAACTGGATCGGGAGTTATCGTTCTAAATTAAGATCTGTGAATGAAGCCCGCCCCTTAAAAAGGGTTGTGACGTGTATGTAGCTAAGTCGTCTTTGCCCCTAGATGGCGCTACTGTAAAAACAACAGGTCCTCCCCACCGGCTTAAAATCGCTGTCTTCGTAACAGTGGGGCTTGCCCATGGCTAGTGCCATAAGAAACAACAAGGACAGAACCAGTGGAATTGGTCCCCCTAAAAGTTTCGAACATTCTCCCAGTTCAGGAATAAAACTGTAGATCTTCCCCAAGGCACTGAACTCCATATATATTCAGATTTTTATTTTCGCACATGACAGGTATGTGCTTAATTACATGGCAAAGAAAACCAGAACTTATGTAGAAGAGAACTTCGTACTTTAGATCAATTTCCAATATTAATTTTTTATTGGCTTTGTTTGCAAATTCTCAATTCTGTTGAGAATATTCGTCTTTTCCGAAAGAGGGGGGGGGTATCATTTGATTTCAATGCCTCTAAAACTATTTTTTCAGGACTGTTAATGATAATTTGATTTAACTTCTTTATTTTTACTTTTTCCTATTTTTTATTGACTCTTGGGGAAAGTCATACATTTTGAAGGCATATCTCTACTAGATAAATACTATTGTATTTAGAATGACAAGAATTTAGGTCAGAATGTATTGAAGAACCTACAATAGCTGAATCATGCATGAGATATGGATTAATTATCACCTTGTTGTTATAATTAGGAATAGAAATTCATTATTAGTAAAAATGTTTTTATCAAAAGGGACAAAGCTTATAACACCGAAACCTTCAGCGTTATCATCAGAATTATACTTAGTGACCCAATGTTGGCACATCATATATGGTAGAAACTTTACATCTAATTTTTGAAATTAGTATCCAATTTTTCAGTGTCTGGATTCATGAATTTTGAATGAGGCAAATACATCCCTGTTTAATGGATGCATTTGATGATAGTTGTCATGATAATTGCGTCATTTTTTGCCATAAACAAGAATAATTTCAAAAATATGAAGAAATGAGCTTAAATGTAAATGCTTCCTAATTTCCTCTAAATAAGAAATGTATTGTATCTCTGACACGATCAAAGAAACAACACATTATGGCGATACAACATAGAATCAAAGAAACAACACATCATCACAGGTACAACATAGTACACTTTTGATTTTAAACCTCTATAACACATAGAAAAATAAGAATTTACGCAAAATAAGATAAATAAACTCTTTATAGTATGCATACACTAATATCGTTCCTTAATTGTATCAACAAATGTTATGAGGCAAAATATTATGTTAGTAGAAGTTGCTTCTTAGTAGTGAAATCAGATAAATATTTTTACTCACATTTAGATAAATCGAAGAACGAATTCATATAATAAATATTTCATGACTTCGTTTATCATAAATATTTTGAGTTATTTAACACAAGGGCTTTAATTATTTTAAAGGATTATTCCAATGAATGTACATTGCATGTATTAAAAAAAATAACAGCAAGTTAAAATTAATTGACTGGTATTTAATCTTTATACTAATCACCAAAATTTACAAATTTTGCTACCTATTGTCTCTTTAGATGGAAGTATTCAAGGTTATTAGACTAGCGAACTACGTGCTATTAGCGAACAATAATTAAGAAAAATTTATCTCTGGAGTGAATTTAGAATTTTTACTGAATCTCTGGTGGTTAAAGCTGATATTCTATTACACAAGTACCAGAAAATTAAGCACGCATTTTGAACGTCTTCCACCAAAAAAAAATGTTTTAAATCATTAGAATAAGTTGGGAGAAAATGTAAAGAAATAAAGAATTTTTCTTTCAAGATTGTTCTTTTCTAAATGTGGTTCGAACACAATTCGAAACTTTTACGACACTTAATTCAAAACACCTGTGATAATTCGTTAAAAAATACTTATGATAAACAAATTTATAAAATATTGATGATATATCACTCATTTGTTTGTGAAGATAAAGCTACTATTTAGCATTTATGAAAACAAATCTTTTATCAACAGGATGTGTGATTAATAAAACCTTATTTTTTATTTTAAAATTAATAGATGTAAACAATATTAGTGAAAGACTCTTTTCAATTTTGCTCATAAAATAGGTTACTATCAGTTTCTTAAATTATTTCCATGATGCTTGAATACAACTCACCAGCAGTGTCTTACATTCATGATATTCTCCTAGAGTGAAAGTGATGTAGCAGAACATGAATGCATAACTGATAGCTATTGGTAAAAGATCCGATCTGCTCCCTCTTTCGATTTCGTCTTCTATGGATCTCTGTTTGGAATGAAGAAGATACAGAATGACTTTTCATGCAATTTGAAGTATATATTATGCAATTACATTTTCTGAGCTTAAGAAATTTACTGAATATTTTTAAAACATACTTGAACGTTCTAACATTTCGTAACAAAACGTTTAGCCTATTTTCTTTCAGATGATATATGCATTGAAAATAAAGGTAATCAACAGTTCTTGCATATATTATTACAATTTTCTAAAATATGATTATCGTTTTATGTAATAAACATAATTTTAAAACATAATCATTAATTTAGCATTACAAGTAAAAAGTGTTCGAATGTTTTTCATCTGCATTCGTAAATATTTTTTAGATCCAAGCACCCAGTTATAATCAAATTAAAGTAATCTATTAAACATGAAAATAATTTATTGTAAGCAAATTTTCAAAATAGGAAACTTGACTTTTAATTTCGTTATTTATTTTTTCACTGTCTTTTCAAAATATTACAAGTTAATTTTTTTGAATTGCTCAAACGATATCAAGGAAATTACAGTCAAATAATAAACTTCATTACAGTAATCTAAGTACAAACACAGATTATTTTTTAAAAAAGTTCTATTATATATAGAGGAATTAAATAAATTATCCAAATAAAAATTTCCTTTATATATGACTTGGGTTTCATAAAAGTAAAATTATCAAGAGTATAGTTATAAAGTTGCGGTAAACATGCGAATATAGAAAGAGCATTTTTTAAACTAAAACTCAACTAAAAATTGTTCACCTAACTGGAATCTGTCCAAGACTCCAAAAATCTATTTGATCCTTTCAATTAAGATTTTTTTTATTCGCTTATACTAGTAAAGGGAACAATAGAATAGTGATTCTATCATTAGTTAAAAAGAAAGCATGCAAATGAATTATTGAGCCATCCATACATTTATACTTTATTGTGAAAGGTTGACACCGAAAAATATGTGAAATTGGATACGACTCCACATCAGGAAAGTAAGTCCTATAGTTTTCCGTATGAATGGGGCCATTTACTTTTTTTTTGTTAACTTTCCACACTTTTACAACCACAATTCATGTGGGCTAAAAAAATTGAATAATAATAATAACATGAACCGATTTTTTTAAATTTATGAATAACTAAAAAGAAAAGTCTATCTAGTATTTTTTGCAGACTGAATATTCAGGTACAATTCCCGTCAAACCTGAATGGATAGATTAGTAAAAAAGTGTATGATTTCAAAGTAATATCGTCATATTTTTATTCGAAACGATAATGAAAATATTTATGACAACAGAATTAATTGTAAATGATTACGCTTTCTAACATCTGATGTCATGTGATTTAAGAAGTTATTTTTAAAACCTTGCAAATGATTGCAGGAATCAAACTGCAAAACTCGCTTTCCAAATGCTTTCAGGTTGAATTAATTTCGAGAATGTTGTCGTTCTTAAGAAACAATAATAATTTATACGGAATCGTGCAAGCCGTGATAGAGGAAATATGAACGTGATAAGAAACGCTAATAATTCAAGGTTTAAATGCGTTCGTTATTTAGTTTAATTGAAAATATTTGTCAAAAAGCGTGACATAAATGCTGAATCGACATCATTAGTGCGCTTGAACTGATAATGTTGATATTCTCCAGCTATCGTTTACGTAACCTTTGAAATAGAAAAGCGATGCATAGATACTTTGTTTTTAAATATCAAATTGTGCATAAAGCCTTTTATTCTTATTCTTTTTTTAAAAAAAGAATCATTCAAAGCACTCTCTTCTTTTAAAAATGCGAGAACATTTGGGAAAATTATAAATATTTTTGAGCAGTTGGATGACCAAATATAAAAACTTTTAAAATTTTAAACTTTTAAACTTCGATTTATTCCATTCCGGAAGGCATAATTTATGTACAAGAATAAGTGCTCAGAATTACGTCAGTCTACATCGCGACACGAGAACAGAAAACTCAAAAAGATTTTTCGTTCGTTGCTTTTTATTATGAGATTTTGATAGGGATTTCTTTGACTCGTGTAGATTTAAGATAAGGAAAATGAAGTATCTTTAAAAGATTGTGGTAAACATTATAGATTTTTATCGTTTCACTTGATGCGTGAGAACCTGCAGTTTTGTAGAGAGGGCTTGTAGTATTAATTAAATTATAAAGTAGGAATTGGATCAGGAAATAAGAGGACATTTTAGAATGAAATTGTGGGCTAAATTAACATAAAAATTAATACATTAATTAGAATTTAAAGATATCATTACTTTTATATATATTCTTTAAGAACTTAATTATATCTTTCCTACAAAATGGTGCTGTAATAATATTTTATGTAAACTTATATAAAGTGTAAAATGTTAATTCTTTATATATTTTAACGACATAAAATAAGCTGTACTTAAAGTCTATTTAATATATGTGTAATAAAAATAATATTGAATCCAAATCAATTTGAAATATATTTGCAAGAACATATAAATAGACCATTCCCCAGTTAATTTTCATAAACATTTTGCTTTCATCCAATTGAGAAAACATAAATAAAAAACAGCCTAAGCTTTAAAAGAAAAATGATAAAAAAGAATTAATAAATTTTTAAAAAAAATCATATTAGATAGGAAAAAAGGAAAGAATAATAAAAGAACGGATTTAAGATCTTCTTTATGATTAAGAATGTCCATTTCTCAGCATAAGAAAGAAGCTCAGTTTGCAGTTTTTAGATGTCCTCATCAGAAAGCTTAAGGAATGTTCTTAACAAATTACAAATTTTTTCCATATTCCTGAAACTGAATCTTATTTCCTTCATTCAAACTCATAACAACAGAATACTTTTTTGGCGATTTTTGCTCTGACGCAAGTGATCCTTTTCAACCACATTTCAATTACCATTGAATAATTGCGGGCTGAATTTATATATATTTTTTTTTCATGAAAGTTTTTGCAATTTAAAATTTAGAAAGTAACTTACTTCGGCTTTAAAAGCTACATTCATTAATGGATGGGAGTAATTTTTTATAAAACTCAGAAACCTGAAAAAAATAGTAATTATAGTTGTGAAAAATTAAATAAATTCAAATAATTAAATAAAGATAAAATATTTTAATATAAAAAGTATAATATGACAGTATAACATATGTAGAGTTCTCCAAAGAAATAGAAGAAGCGTTTTTTTTTTCTTGAAATATTGTTTCTAGTCATACTATATGTAAAAAGAAGTAATTTTATAAAAATATTTTGGCTTTTGTAAAAGTTGGTAACAAAAAAAAAAAAAAAAAAAAAAAAAAAAACATTTTTATGCGACCCCTTTACAGTTAAAAAAAATCTCAATTCACAAATTATTTTGTTTATATTAATTTATGCACACACATTCAATCCTCTATATAAGAAATTTGCAAATGTTTATTTTTAAATTTAGAGAGATTTATCACAAGTGTAGATGGAAACATATATTTTTGAAATGCAAAATTACTCAAATCAGAAAATCCGTCATAAACTAATATTTTTCTGATACTACATGATTCAATCAGATGAATTGAAAGAAATGTGTTACTCATGCATATAGTCATTCACTTAGACATGTCGACGGTTGTTGCTTGGAAATGGGCAGTTTCGAAATTCTAATGAGATATACTGTATGTAATCATAATTCAGTTGCACGAATGTGCAATTATTATAAGGAGATGGCAACGTTGTATAGATATTGAAAATATTCACTTTGAATATGTTCTGCATACACTTCAAGTAACGTAACATTTGATCATTTTTTGAAACTCAATGATTAAAGAATGCATTATTATTTCCTAATTACGCATTTTTATTAATTTATTGTAATATGATTTTTATCCCTGAAACGCACGGTGAAAGAATCCTTCAATACGAGCAAGAAACAAGAAAAAAATCATCTAAATTAAGAAATTTGTCTTTTAATTTCTTTGAAAAATTTGTGAATAAAAGCATGATGCTTTGTTCGTATACAGATAAATGTAAGAGGAAAATTTTATTAATTGATACTATTTCAGTTTGAGGACAGTATAAAAATTCAAATTTTCAAAACTTTTTGTGGTTAATTTCAGGAGAATTTAAAGTGTATTCAAGCATTTTCTTAGCTTATTAATTGAAGCGTTGAAATTGCAAATATACGTTTAAGTGCAACATTTGAGGAAATGAACGCTGAATTCCAACTATTTTTGAGAAACTCGTGTATAATTTTATTCCTCATCATGACTCTAGAAAAGAGCTGAAATCCGACTTAGCTATGAAACAATTATACTTTATTCGAGATCCATTATGAAAAGCTCATGATTTAATTTTCTGATAGGGGACGTCAAACTTACAAACATAGCTCCGATTAATAAAAAAAAAGACGCTGAATACCTCGGCAGCATCAAAGGAAAGAGGTAGCGATAAATCTGCTGACATTTCATAATATTGGAATGAGGGTTTCATTCTAATCTGAAATGCAGTGGATATCAAATCGAAAGCATCGGCATCTCAAAGAAATCACAATATTAAACGAAATAAGCGCTGAATTGAGCAATCATAATAAATAGAAAATACAGAAAGTAAATTTATTTTAACCCTTTTAAATACCAAGGGAAATATACTTATCAATTAATTATTAATTCATCATTTTTTAAATGTCTTTCAAACGCTATTTTATCTAAATAAGCTGTTTTAAGTTTTATTCAAGTTGCTTTACTACTTTACTACCTCTGATCAGAACCGATATCTCCCGTCGACAATCTCCCCCCACCCCAAAGAAAAAGAAAGAAAAAGATATATAAACATTTTGATGACATACTATAATCTTAACAATCACATTAACAATTAAATTTGAGATAGAAATGTGATAAAACCTAATGTTGAACAGAAAATTGGTGCATCCTGATACTAAAATTGTCGAGATTATAAAAATGATTCTTATCTCAAGTCCTAATAAACGTTTACACTTTTTGATTAATTATAAATTCATGAAATTAATTTCCTCTAATTAAGTTGATAATATTTTTCTCATATCAATTTCAGTCTCAAAGATGTTTCAGCACAAAGATGTTTTAGAAAAGGAAATGTGTTTTGCGTTGTTCCTTTGTTTAAAAAAAGTTAACACAAAATTGCAAGATAAAGATTTGTTACGCATATTTAATTTCTTTGCATCTTATTAAAAATTTTGTCGTCTCAAAAATTTCTTTAGATTTCAAGATTTATAGGTTTTGTTTGCTTTTGTGTGATTTATTGGCACTAGAACCATATTTGGCTGTATTGCGCCACTCAAATGGTAAAAGTATAAAAGATTTTAAAAAAGATCACTTATTAAATTATAAGCACAAATATATAAAGATAAAAATGCGTAAGTATGACGTAAAAATGATTTTAGCATCTCAAAGTGATGCATGAAAATTTGATACAGTGATGTGAAATTTATATATACAAAGATAATAATTATTCTATCATTGAAGTATAAACATAAATAATTTGATTCCTTTTTATTTTAACTCAAAAGCCTACACGAGTTCTACTTAACTGTAACAAAAAGGTAGTTTGCATTCTATTTGTAATTATCTGTGACCAATTACAAAGTTTGATTAATTAAGTAAACCAAAAATTATAAAATTGCTGCATTATTATAGTTCTACTAATCTGTCTTCATGTTTTAAAAAATAATCAATTATATCCAAATGAGCACGACGAAGGAATATAATTATAATTTTTCTTCAGTTTCTAAAGATGGCATTAGATGATTCTCTAATGTACTGTCTTTCATCTTTTTAAAAATATAATAATATTTCAGGTTTATTATTATCTTGAAAATCATTTAACAATCAAGCTTTATCTTGCTTGTTTGTTAAATGATTTTGCTGAAAATTTAAGAATGGACACGGGTATTTCCCTCTTCATACCCAGATTGCAATGTTTTGAACGACAATTTTATAATGGGTGTCTGATAATATATTCTGTATGAAAGCCTGGTTTTCACAGATGTAAAATAAAATTTAAAAAAAAAAAAACTTAAGTGACTGCTACGTCATTCATATGGGAGAGACATCAAAATAAGCTAACACACTGATCAAAGTAAAACAATTTAACCAAACCTTACATCATATAACAAATGTCTCAAATAAACGCGACATACAAAAAATGAATAACCACACAAGTATTTTCCGCCCTACTTAATTAAAGACATTCGGATTAAATTTGAACGACTGGACGCCGCGACATCATTGGCGGAAACTAAGGTTGAATCCTAAGGGCCATCATCGGCCACGGTACAAACCCTTCCAGTAAGGAGCAGTCCTGTCAATGGAAAGAAGTAGCCGACTCCAACCATTTCTGCACCCGTTAATGTGGCGAGAACCAATCACCATGCAGGTAACAAGCTACTCATTTTCATATGAGGTCTCTTCCACCGGTGGACGACAAAAAAAAAAAAAAGGGAGTAAATAAAATTTAAAAAATATATCACAGCCTCCGGGGGAGTAATACATACTTGACCATGGTAAGCAATGTTTTAATCGACTGTTCTAATATTTTAAAGTATTTATGAAAATATATTATAATAGATGTTTCCAAAAGGAGATGCATACATGCTTTTAAAAAATGCCTTCTGAGAAATGTCTGTTAAAATATACGGACATCTTCTGATTGAATATGTTCGTATTTTTTATAACATTATTTCTGATACTTTCTGCCCTGATTGAATACTTTTGAAGAAATTGAAAATATGCATAGATAGAAACATTGAATAGCATGCACAAAAACTTACTTAGATTCCCAGATTTTAGCTTTCAAATTTTTACTGTCGTCATTATAATTTGTGACAGGGATAGTAATAACTAATGCTTCAGCTGAATCGTATGTTTCTTTATATCCTCCAAGTACCACAGCCGCTGAGTCGATTGGTCCTCCAAATGGAGCATAACAGTTAGGATTTTGAGGCGTACTAAAACGGAAGAAAAAAAATCACGTACCACTCAACAGTATTAATTAAATTAATATAAGCAGATTTTCGAAAATAAATTTGATGTATTTCCAGTTTCAGATTGTTTAATTCGATAGAATAATAAATTGATAGTGTGAGTTTCATTTTTATTTGCAAGTAAAGGATTCGCATTCAAAAAAATTCTTATTAAAATTCTTGAATGTGAAAAGCTTTTATTTATATAATTGTATTCGTATCGTTGAAATTGATTTATTTTAATAATTTTCTGCACTCTAGTTCTTAATTTTTAATTAAATTTTAAAAGTCTATTCATTATAATCTAGAAATAAATTGTTTCTCAGAGTCACTACTAGGTTTGGTTTGGTTTGGTTATATTAACGTCCCCTTTGAAGCAACACTAGGGCTATTTTGGGATGGACCTCGTAATTTCGAACCGCGGTCAGATGGCGAGGACGACACCTGAGCTGGCACCCCACTCTCCACACCACACCACACCAGCAGAGTCACTACTAGATGGAACTATTTATGTGGAATCAAAATTTAATTATTACATGGAATCATTTATTGAAAATTAATTTCTGAAACTATTAAAATAAGGCATTGTTATTCGAGACAGATGAGAAATTTCAAATTTCTAGCTCATCAAAAAATAAGTGAGCAACCAAATAGGAAATTCTATTTTGATAAACATGAAGCAAACCTGCTCGGCCTATATGCTATAAAAAATTTAAATACATTAACCAGATTAAATTTTTTACCGAATTAATGTCTGAAAAATTGACTTTTCCAACTTTTACTGCACATAAAATAATGAAATGCCATTTTAGTGAAAGATGGCAAATGAGCGCCGCAGTTGCTCGGATATTTATAATTTGCATTGCCTTTAAGCTGATGTAATACTGAATTTAGCTTATCGTCTATACTTGTGAAAGGAGCAGCTTCATTTATCATTTAGAAAAAAAAAGCCTTCCAAAGATCTGCATTGATTGAATGGGTATAACCGTTTAATAAATACAGCTATGGATATCATTCAAAATTATTATACACTTTAAAAAAAACAGCGTTACAAGGTTTAGAAGCTTCGAGATATAATATTATTTTACCCTCAACCACCATCAGTGGTTTAACAACTGAAAATAATACTTCGAGTAAGTTGCTATTTATTTTCCTCTCATCTTATTTTACTTTAAAATTTGGTATAAACGCAGTTATCTTTTGATTTCATTGTACTTCCCAAGACCAAAGGTATATATCCACTGTTTATCCCCAAGTCGCTACCCTATTACATGACTTGTAATGTTTACAAAATGAGATCGGCTCGGCATCATTTTCTGTTACTCATCTACTGAGATTTATCCCAAGGATTCATTTTAGCCCTTTCAGCACCGTAGTATGAACATAATAAGTAACTTCATTAGTTACTTATTAGGTTCTTATTAATCTTATAACTGTAATATGAAAATAATAAATAATTTTATTAGTATTTTATTAAATTTGTAACTGTAATAAAAGAAAGCTAAATCTCTTTTAACCCTTTCTAGGGCCGTGGGAAGTATGCTTCCCACCAAATTTATCAATCTTTGTATGAAATTATGTAGGTTGGCATAAGTTCTGACAAAAATTTTTAGTAAGTCAGAAACTTAGATGCTTCAGTTCTTTATCTCAGACAAAATGATGTGTCTTGATTTCATACTTAATTATTAATGAACCAAATTAATTAATTAATCAAATTAAATGTATATAATAAGCTAAATGAATCCCTTTTCTTATTCTAATTTCAGGCCTAAAAATATTTTAACATAATATGACTAGAAAAAAAATGGCCCTTTAAAGGGTTATAAAATCCACAGGTGACCTTAGTCTAGTATACTCTTTAATAAAGATATTTGTGCATTAATAATCACATGTCATTATTGATGAACAATAATTACAAAAGAGCCTATAAAGGTTCGATCTTTGGCGATTTCTTTCTTGCCAATTAATCGCTGATTTGGATTAGGACCGACCGGATGAGAGACCGACAGATCGAGAAATAAACAGGCAGACAGACGTAATTCCATAAATATGCTTTTTGAACTCGTTGAGATCTGGAATGTAAAAATTCTTTAAATTCTGGCGATTGAATTTTTTTTTTTGACGATTACATTAAATTCTTTTGTATATTTCCTAAATGAGAAAATTAAAATGGACAATAATGTTATTAAATATATACATATATATACTTACAGAGAACAGCGTTTGAAATGTGTTAAGTATTCAGTCTTGTTGAGAAAGTATTCTTTTTTATTTTGAAAAAATCCAAAAACGCTTTGTATTGCACATGCTGAATTCAGTGGTTTCAGAGGTGACAGACATATATCTTTTAAATGTATGGTATTGTTTCCGGTGTTAGCAGTTAAATTTTCAATTTGCATTTGCAGATCAAAGGCCTGAAATCAAAAAGAAAAGAACTTCACAGATAAATATTTGATCAAATTAAACAATATTTAATTTTGGTTCTTATAACAAAAATACAGGAGTGACATAGTTTCAGAAGAAATGTAGATAGTATATTAATACAGATCTTACCGAAATAATGATTTTCTCAAATCAAATAAAACATTTAAATTAAAATCGATCTTTCTTCTTCAAATATACATCAATATTTTCTATTTCTTTAAATCTATCCAAAAATCTATCTAAAAAAATCTTTAAATCTATCCTAAATCTATCCAAACCTTTTTCAGGTATGAGTGTTTCATTCAAATGAAGCATGATTATTCAATATAAAATTATTAATTCAAGACGAACTTTTAATGATAAGAACAATGGAATATATTTAAAAGCGTACTAAGAACTAACAATAAAGTTGTTCCTTAAAAATGCAGAAAAAAATGGACCAATTAAAATTAAATCTAAATTATGAGCAATTCCTTTATTTTTCAAAATAAATGGTTCTACTAATTGATTATAAATTTATTAACAGCACCATGATAAGTTCAATACTGGTGAAAATAACTCAAAATCAAGAAAATTTTGTACATGAGAGATAAAATGCATTGATTAATTTAACTTTTTCACTGATTTACAAGTAAAAAATTATGAAGATCTGTTTTCTACATTAACAATACTGCTAGAATTATGAAAGTTAATCATTAATTTTAATTGCCAACATAAATATCTCCTTTTATCTGTGAAATTTAGAAAAGTGTGTAAATATCTTGCAAATATAATTTAATACTTGAAAGCAATAAAATTAAAAAAATAGAAATATGAAAACGTTTCATAGTGCAAGTCGTCATCTAATGGTGACGCCTCAAGTTTTTCTACTGGAAAAAAAAACTCGATTCTAATAGAAATTCGTTATATAGGTAGGCTTGTTGTCTTTTGCTGATATGATGCTGAGCCTTGGAGAAGGAGAGCCATTTAGATGCAATTCTCATCATCTGACAGCGGCTTAAATCTAAGATGACTATCTCCCACCCCTTAAAAGTTTTTGTATTACTTCAAAATGGAAAATTAAAATAACTTAAATTAATCATAAAGAAAGTTGATAAATGATAGTTTGATAAGGTTGATAAATTTAAAATGTATTTTACTATGAGAATTTTGATTCATATGCTAGGAAACCAACATAACAATTTTTTTCAAAAATTAACATTTGATTGTAGAGAGTCTAGAAATTAATTGAGAAAACTTTGTTTTAAAAATCTTTATATCAATAGTATACGATAAAAGAAGTTTCATTTACTACTTACTGCAAACAGAAAATCTTGTTGAAGTACAGGTCCCCATAATATTTTCTTCAATTCATGATTAATAACAATAGGATGATAAAATGACTCTTGAATCGTTGGGGTAATAATGATTTGTTCAATTCTGTAGAAAGGCCTGTAATATGAATTGTTTAATGGAGGAAAAAAAAATACAGCATGAATCACCCCAACACCCTTTTCTCAGATATTTATTTTTTCCCAGTATTGCTTGAGCATATGCATTATAGTATTTTAGAAATAAAATAATCTATTTTTCTTCTTTTGGAAGTAAAATGCAGGACAACATAAAAATTTGTACATTTATTTAACTTTCACTTAAAGAATTATTAAAATATATTAATGCTCCATAGTTCAAATTGATTAATATATTAACTGCTATTGTAATAATTACAAATATGATTTGGTGTAATTGCATTAATTTAATTAATAATTTAACTGGAAACTTATGTTGCTTGAATATTTATAAAAATATAATTAAAAAGAAGAGGAAACAGATATTATATCTTATAGGTCCATTCTAGCCATAATTTGACAAGTGCAAATCAATCATTTAGAAAGAATGAATCCACATGATGTACTAAGAAACATTTGTAGTTGCATTGTGCAGCGTTAGCAGGAACATCAAATTCAATAATTTTTGATATTTGTATCTAAGAATTACTCAATTTTTAAGCGTTTGTTGTAATTTAGAAAAGATGCAGTTTCTATTCCAACTGGTTTTTAGTTGGTTCAATAATAATAATAGAAGTTTTCTCAATGCATCGTTAATTAAGAAAATATCCCAAATTTCTGCTCATGAGTTCTTCATCGTTTTGTATATTTTTGTATACATTGGAAATGGATATTGATGCATTACCAATAAATTTTGTTTCTTTAATATAGTAAATAAGTCATGGTTTTATTCTTTTCATTACACATGCATATCTTGTAATTTTCATCAGATATATCTATTCTATATGATGCTATATTATCTTTCTTAACAACAAATATGTAGACATCACACATGAAGTTATAGAACATAAAGCAAGACAATAACATTATTCTGTGATGAAATTTTCTGCAGGTTGCAGCGCTTTCTCTTCAATCACTTGATAACGATAAGAAATATCACTCACCCAAAATGTTTGTTGTAATCCTCCATATCTCTTCGAGCTTCGCTGTTGGATGACACCCAGAGGTCCACAGGATTTGTCGTGACATTGAAATTCAAAACTAAACCTAACGAAGAAATGCTACAGATGAAAAGAGATAAGATCATAACAGTTATGGGCTTCCTACATACGAAAATACCCCAAGATGTAAACAAGGCTTCTAGGTGTATTTCCAACCAGTTTCCGACAGGCTTAGATGATTTACTATACAACTTTTGGGATAGCATTTGACGATCAAGGCTGGACACAATTATTGGGTCTGAAATGTGAAAAATAAGATAATACAAAATATTCAGAAATGGTAATTTCATATGAATTAAATTTAAAAGACAGAAAATGAATGCTGTAATTAAACAGAATCTATTTATTGATACTTTTTCTGTATTTTGATTTTAATATCATCTTACTTGCAAAGATAAGGTCATTTTACAAAGAAAAAGCATTCAGAAATAAGACATGGAAAATGCCAAGAAATGACTATCTTACAGAGGGGAGCAAATACGCGATCCAGTTTCTTAATATTCATTCAATAAATTCAGTTGAAGGAAATCTATGAAAGAATCAATAAAATCTCTTTAAGTAACATTTTTTTTTATACCGCTCATTTTGAAAAACGCTTCAGTTTTCATTTCAGCATTTCATACCACATGTGTTTTTTTTTGTAACTTTACATAGGAATTTTATATTTCTTTATTGTACTTGAACATAATACATAATTGCTTATATGTGAGTGGAGCTCTTATCAAAGGAAAATATAGCATTGATGTTCTATGTGCTTATTCAGTGACGTAAACACGGCTTCATATCTAAGCCTGTAAATTTTTCTCAAGTTTAAAAAGGGTTTAAGTCTAGTTTAAAATAAATAGTTAAAATACCAAATTACAGCTGCAAATTGCATCAGCTGATATGGTAAAATTATTTCGGGAATATTTTTGTACATTGTAGAATACTGTCTAGATATGTAATATAGTGACAATGAAATGCATTGTATTATATGGATGCCGAATGTCATAATATGGTACTTTGTAAAATAAAACTTATTTATGGTGATTATATAGTAACTATATAGGGCTGACAATTATCTTGTATTAAATAAATTTATTAGAATTACAACAAAACAGTTAAATCTGAATAACAAAAATGAAATTTAAAGCATAATTCTAATTCAAACATATGACAATTAAAATTTAAAAAATGACAAAAGCCAAACTTTTTGATCTGAGAGGATCAATTTCTTCCAAAGAACCTAAGTTTAAACTGGAAAGGGCAGCATGTGAAGTATGGTCTGGCTCTGATCCTAAATATTAAAAAAACACAGGCATATTAAAATGCATTCAAAAATCTAATCAGTTTACTGATAATCATAGTTATAGCAGCAAATAAATAAATATCCCACTTTAAAAATCTATTGAAATCAAATTTGAAAAATAAATATGTAATAGAAGTATTAAAGGAGCTCAGTATACTTTATTTCATACAAAATACTTGAACCAACATTGCTCGGAATGAAAATACTTTGCTGTCTAATCGCATCTCTGACGTACAAATTACTTTTATAAAAGATATAATAATACACAAAATTCTTTCATCTTCTGTGATTTGTAAAATTAAAATCAATAAAAATATAACAAATAAAATTACAAACTAACTATTTATAAAATGAATAAACAAATGTTAATAAAAGTATCACGTTTTATTTATACAAGTTTGACATTTATATGCTGGTTATTTAAAGCATATTCTTGTGAACCTTTTTCTAAATTTAGATAACGTTAAAAATAGATGAATCTATATTTTGTAATGCTAATTCTGGAGCAATATCCAATTGTTCATAGGCAAAGTATAGTTGATCCAATAATTGTACGGCAACATATAGGAACTGACACTGAGTCTGTTGTAATTATAAAGACCAATATTAAAGGGAGTTGAAACATTTTTGAAGTCAAGAAGCATATATGAGGGCATCACAGATATTTTTAGTGTGTTGGATTGAATTGAGAGAGGATAGAACCTGGGACCTAGTGGTTCGCAGGCCAATAACATGACCATAATACAAAAGCAATCGCTCGTGTAGCGCAGCTGTTAATTGGCTTATAAGCTATTTACTGCAGACTCTCCCTCCAGTGAGTCGAACGACATTGCTCTTGAGTGGTGATGTATTTAGCTGTTGAGTCTAATGTGCCTGTACTCATTTGATAAGCGCAAAGCGTTATGGCGAGCGTGTGTGGGTGAGTGTTGCTGTTGCGCAAAGTGTTGTGTGTCGCTGCGTCAAATGATTTTGACAACTTTGATTTGCTGTGGGTAGATGACGCCACAACAGCTGTACGAAGGTTAAAGGTTACTCGTCCGAGGTCACCAATGTAGCGAATTGAGATGCGCGAGATTAGAACCTGGAACCTTGTGGCTCGCAGTCCAGTAACATGACCACAATACAAAAGCAATTACTCGGGTAGCGTAGCTGTTAACTGACTTATAAGCTATTCACTACATTAGTAAGAAATATTTTCCCAATATTCTTATCCAATTGATATTACGACTAAAATGACCCTTGGATGGGATTGCTAAATAACGAAGGATGACCTTGAAACAAGCTTAAATGATGTCATTTACTGAGCTGAGATATAGATGTATCGATTTTTGACACCAAGTTTTGAGGTTGATTCCATGAAGTGGTGGTGAATTCTGAAATTCTAGCAGATAATTGACATTATATTCCAGAACTCATCTTATAGAAAAAATACACAGCCCATTTTTCAGGTAACTTCCCTTAGATCTGTAATTTTCATTTTGTTTACGGCATCAGTACGTTGTTCGTAAAAAGATGCATCAAAACACTTTAAAAAAAAAACGGTTATTGCATTTGCATGAAGATAGTGTGATGTTCTCAAATCCAGAAAATGTACCATGGCTAATCAATCTAACATTCATTGCTCCATGAATTAAATTTAATAATATTGAAAAAAACTGGCTGTTTGTTTGTCAGTAAAAGTAACCTGGTTCTTTATTTGATCTTGAATTTTGTAGGCAAAAAACTTCTTTCGGTGATAATTTCTGTTATTTGGAATTATGTTTTTTTAAGAATAGGAGATGAATTTTCTAATGCGCTTCAAAAAATAACTTCAAATGCTCGTTTATGCCAAAAGTAAGGATCAGTGCTCTATCAGCACAAGATGTCAATATTCTGAATGCCGTATAATATGGCGGAGATATCGTAAAAATAATTTTTCCATTTTGGGATGATCGTTTAGTGATCCAGGTGAATAATAAAGCATCTGCTGTCGAATTTTTTCATAAGTGTAACATATTACAGATGGTTCCAAGCCAGATTTACACTAATTCTTATCTCTCATAGTAATTTTTGAGTACCAATAATAGTCGCTGTTCCACTTATAATGCATTTACTAAATTGTTATTTCCATTACTATCCTGTCTTCTTATCTGAGCTAGTAGTTCGATTCTATTGAAGTCTTTGTTCACATTGGTCAGCCGTTTCATTATCCCTCATTGTACAATAGTCTTAAATAAATAACATAATACTGAATCAATAAAATAATTCACTTTTTACATTTCTGTCTTGAAGAAGCAAGTACTTAAAAAAATATACAAATAATAATAGATTGTATGCACATAACTAAAAAGGCTTAGTTAAAACTTTTAGCTCAAAATTATTTTTTAATTATTTTTTTCCATTTGATTTCCTTATTTATGCAGATTTAAAGAACCATCCTTGTAAAATAAAAACACACACAGAAAATAGGCTAATAATTCAATTTTCTTGTATATTTGCATAGCATAGCAGGATTTATGTTGAATTTCATTGTATAAGGAAAAAGACAGACTGCCAATATTCGAAAAAGAACTTTCTCCAGTGACAAATTCTGTCCAAGATACGATATAGATATTTAGCTTTATGCTAGCCGGCGTCCTGGCATAGGGGTAGCGATCTGGGCGTCCCGGGTTCGAGTCCCGGTTTGGGCATGGTTGTTCTTCTGTTGTTCTATCTGTGAGATGTGTGAATGTGCCCTCCTGTAAAAAGGGGTTGTGCAAGCGAATGAGTGATGCGTGAGTGGCAAAGTCGTACTCTTGGCCCTAGTTGGCGCTGCTATAAAAAATAAGAGACGTTCCCCCTCAGGCTTAAATCGCTGTCTTCGTAACAGTGGGCTTGTCAGTGGCAAGTGCCATAAGAAACAAACAAACAAGCTTTATGCAAAGAAAACATAACATATTTAAATAGCTCTTCGTGATTTTGAGTTATTGATTTCACATAGTTCATAGGTTTATGGATACATCCCAAAGTTTCTAAAAAACATATATTTTGGTATCAAAATCATGTATTTAATTCCATACATCTAACGCAATTTTTGTGAGTTATCACATGGACGAATAAGCATAGATGCATAACATTTCCCGATTTCCTGTATTTCAGATGACAAGTAGTTTAAAAAAGGAAGATTCTATAAAAACTCAAAACAGATATTTAGATGATTATAGTATTTTATCTTTTGAAATTTGCATTTATGAAAAATAATTAATACTACCAATTGCTTAAAACCATTTTAAGAAAAAAAAAAAAGAATGGATCTGATTTTATGAACATTCACATTTTATCGAAAGATAAAAGTATTTTATTAAATGAGTTTAACTTGATTTAACTTTTGAACATTATTTCCTTTTCTACATTTTGTATACCTTACTTATTTTTCAAACTAGATATTAAATTTTTTAAATCGGTATTTTTCTTTTGATATCACTGGGGTGCATACGTTCCAATTTATTAATTTATTATTTTTTCATTAAAAGTCTCATGCTATCTGTAGAACACATGCATCAATATGTTTCCTAACTGAAACTACTTATTTAATAGAAAACTTATGATATCATCCTATGTTTCCTAATAAATAGAAACTTTATAAATTTTTCTTTAATATTGCAAATTTTGCGATACATACTTCTAGAACCAGACTTTTTAATGAAGCAAAATATCCCAGTGATAATTATGAAGTACAGAACAAAGCCTAGTATTGAAAAGAAAACTGCGCCATCCATTTCGAAAATTCTAAATGGTTCTGGATCATCGGGAAAAACGGGAGGCGCCAAAGCCTTGGCTGTGCATGATTCTTCACAATCATAGCAAGTGCAAGCTTTTGAATCCGGGTTAGGAGCTTCGGAACATCTAGGAATTGAAAAAGACATGATAAACAACATGAGATGCAAAAAAAAACTGAAATTCAGATGTTTAACAACTGGTATAATGTGAGGAATATACTGAAACGCCTTCCCTTGTCTCATCAGATCTACCTAAAATGGATACATTCTCATGCTGTCATCCAGAATAATAAGTTCGTGGACTTTGGAGATTGGAATGAGCGAGGATAGAACCTGGGACCTTGTGGTTCGCCGTCCAGTAACATAACCAGGATACAAAAGCATATGCTCCTGTAGCGTAGTTGTTAACTGGCTTATATGCCATTCACCACAGACTCTCCCTCCAGTGAGTCGGAGGTGAGACGAACGATATGGATGTTGAGTAGTGATGTATTTATTGGCTGTTGATTCTAATGCGTTTGTACCCATTTTGAGTAGCGCCAAGCGTTATGGCGAGCGTGTTTGGGTTGCTGCGTCAAGTGAGTCTGACGACTTTGGTTGCGGGTAGATAGCGCCACAACAGCTGTTACGAAGGTTGAAGGTTCATCGTCCGAGGTCACCAATTTGGAGATTGGAATGCGCGAGGATGGGGACCTTGTGGTTCGCAGTCCAGTAACATAACCAGGATACAAAAGCATATGCTCATGTAGCGTATTGTTAACTGGCTTATACAGGACCTCCTGGCTAAACAGGAGCTAGTGATACCTCTGTGCGTACTGAAAACTCTAACCTACATAAAAATTTCCTAGGGAGTTAAAAGCCAAAACAAAACCACTTGGCTTGTCCCGCCAGTGCTTCACTGTTATAAGAGCAGTCGTACAGGGGACTCTCTGACTCTTGATTGTAGTAGGTAGGATCAGACTACTCTTACTCGCTTTCTCAATTGAGACTTTAGAACTATGGAATATTCTGAGGGTTCTAAGAGCTTTGAAGTCTGCTCCAAGTGTTTGACGGAAGAGGCTTCACCTGATCACATTTTTGTTTGTCTGGATCTCTTCAGGTAGAATCTTATTGACAATCCATTATTAGTATTGAACTTCTTCCGGATGTACAGTTTCATAGACGCGATATAGCTCTTCTTATCGGGGGGATATGAAACAACAACGTAACAACATAATCGCAGAAATATCAAAACAATTAACATACTAGGATCAACATAAAATAACCTTTTCAGATCACATTTAATATAAATCTTATATTTTTAGCAAAGCTGTCTGATTGAAACGCTTGTTGAATTACAACTGACAAACTTTAATCATTAAAAGAAATCACAAAGCAGATTTTCACATTTGAAATTACTTTAACACTCAAATTACTATTCATATCATACTGTAAAATTTGAAGGTAATGATAGAATATAAAAAACAAGTGATTAGATATCTCTTATGTTTTCGATATACGATATGTTAATATAAAAGGGATGCTGTAAACATCTTTTTCTTCGATATTTCAAATGTAGAATTGGGGACCCCATATGACTTAATATTATTAGAGAAATTACCGTCCAGTGGGTGGATATTTGGTGAAAAAACCCCCAAACCCAACTAGCTCTATAACATATATCGACAGCATAAGCACAAAACATTAGCAAAATGCAGATGAAGCGTATACAAAAGAGCACTTGCATCAATAAATAAGACTTAAACAATAATTCGTTACTAAACAATCGTAATAGCGCTAATTGATCAGAAAGAACTCCCTGGAGATCAATACTCTAAAGGGAGATTTCATTCAAATTTTCATGCTACTCGATTCATTTATTCGGCTATTTATGATTCCCGTGAAAGAACATCAAATTTTCTATAAAAAACTGCGGAACTCGAGTCCTAATGGAGCTAACACTAATATTCTCAAATATTTTGAGTCCTTCATATTTGCACCAAGACCGGTATCTTTGGCATTCATTCAACATTTGTTAGAGCCATCTGTAAAACTGTCTTCCTTCCTTATGAAGAAATTAATTGCTCAGGGAAGCAATATTACAAAATTATAGCAATATTAAGACCATTAGGCAGCTTTCTTATATAGTTTACAGTTTCTCACGTAACTAATATAACTCGCAACACAACAAAGAAAAAACGTCGCAAAAATTTTTTACAAGATTTGTTGACAATGAATGGTATGAAATGGTGGTGAACATAATTAATAAAGATAAATATAAGATATATATTGTTTAATATTCGATAAATATTGATTAATATTTGAAAAATCTTAATCATTTTTTATGAGAAGTTCTCTATTACTTTCTTAAGACTTTTAAAAAATAAATATATTGAATAAAGTTGAACTTCATAAGAACGATTTGCTAAAGAAATGAAGAATCTATTTAAATTCTATCCAATATTTGTATTCTCGCTCATAAATTTTTATGTTGTTTCATGTTATAGTATATTCTGCATTCTAATACTGAAGCCTGGATAATATATGATCAAGTGTTGCATTAATGTGATGTTTCGAAGAAGACACACACAAAAAAATATTTTAAAACACATTTTTTAAGTAATTAACTCCATGCTACGAACGACCAAAAAATTCCGTAATACTAACCTGAAATGAGGTGCTTTAATGGGAAACACTGCTTGACCTTTAACTTCTATTTCATCTTCAACATGAAGTATGTATCTAAATTTGAAAGGAGAGTGAGCACCTTCGTCGACTGTGGATCCCATGAAGTCCAGCCATCGTTCAGGACTGCACTGAGAACTACCCCAAGCGCCGCACACGAAGTCTAACAATTTAGTTCCAGGAATTAGACCTTGCATTCCTTTACAAGATTCAAAAAGTGTGTACGCATATCTAAATAGAAAAAGAACAAGTAATATATATATAAAAAAATTTAAGTCAATTCCTACTTCCGCAAGAAATGAACTCGCATTCTTCACCTTCGCGTGAAAAATACAGAAAACCTTGCATTTTACCGATTGAGCTACTGCATGTTGATTCAATTTTCATTACAAATTGCTAAAATTCTATTTAAAGCATTAAAAATTAATTAAACTTAATAATTAATGAATTAATATTTGAAAAAACTGTATTAACATCAAGTGTCATCCACTACAAGTTTAAAAAATGTATTTGAACTTGAGTGGATGAATAAAAAGTATTTTATCAACGACTGAAAATTTGAACAAGATATATAAATATATATAGAGAGAGAGAGTTAACTAATAGTAGGAATTGAAAAAAGTAATCACTAGTACTAATAATATATATATATATATATATATATATATATATATATATATATATATATATATATATATATATATATATATATATATATATATATATATATATATATATATATATATATATATATATATATATATATATATACACACCTCTTTACATTACAACAAAAGAGCGAAGGAGCGAAATATTTATCCCCAGTGATTATATATGGTGAGATTCTGATAGGGATATTTTACACGTGCTGGGGGAATATAGGTTGCTTTTAAAAGAATTCGCTTAGCTTGACAATTTTTATCCCTTCAATCGGAACGTGAGAACCGTTTATTTAAGCATTTTTTACAGATCTTTTGCAGCATTAATTAAATAAAAAAGGTGGAACTGGAACAGTAAATAAGGAAACATTTTAGATTACAGTTAATATGGGTTGAATTAACATAATAATTAAGAAATTAATTAGGATTTAATTTAGATGTAGAGATATCATTACATGCACACACACATATATATAGAGAGAGAGTGTGAGAACTTTTACCCTTCAGTGATTTTACTCTGAGATTTTGAAAGAGATTTCTTTGACACGTGTAGACTTAGGAAAGGGAATCTTGGATGTCGTTAAAATATTGCCATCGTCATTAAGGATTTTCATTCTTTCGGTCGTAGAGTGGTAAACACGGAGCAGCAATTTATCAATAATTTTGCAGAGTGTATGTTGAAAATAATGAAATAAAAAGTGGAGTTTGGATTTGAAAATGAGAGAAAATTTCATAATGCAGTAGCATGTACCAATTTACTATAAAAATCAGGAAGTTAATAAGGATTAAAAACAGATCCATCCAACAGAAGAAGGGGGAGAGGGAGAATAGAATTTCATGATAAAGTCATTAAACACACTAATGGACTTTTCTCTTCCCAGATCTCTCTGTGATCATCAAGGACATGACTTTCGAAGATTGACCTAAAAGTAAACCTCAGTCAGCCTAAAGCGGTATCAGTTTTTTTTTACACATATTAGTGCATAATGTCAATTAACTTCTTTATTTTATTAAGTAGCTGTGACATAACATAATAATTCGTTATTATGGATAACTATATGATTTTGGATAACTCTATGAATAAGAGTTATTCCAAATATGATTATTTAATTATTCAAAATTTATGATAAATGTTGGAATCTAATTAATCTTCTTCAATGTCTTTATGAAATTGTCATACAAGAACGATCTTCATCAAATTCTTTAATATTATTTGGCAAAACTAACAGAGTAAGCTATTTTGATATTTCATTACGTTTTAGATTTAAAATTAATGTTTTCATTATGAAATATTTTATCCTCCTAGTTCTATACAAAAATATTAAAAAAAATTTTCAAGAAAAAATTTGTTTGTATATAAAAATTAGAGTAATATGCAAAAATTAAATATATGCTCGCTAATTTCATATATTTGTATTAGATTTAATAAAATATGCCTTTGTATTAAAATTAATGCTAGATATATTATAAAATATTTTTAATAACGAATGATTTCGATATAATTATTTCAAAAATACTTTTTTTGAAAACATAATATTTAAGTACTATAGTGTTAATGATAATCATGTAAACTGCTAAGTAAAAAAATAAACTTACAACTCTGCTAAATGTACTTCTACTTCTGAAACTACGTCTTCTTTGAAATCTCCAACATCAAACCACTCTGAGTTGGTGACGCTCATGAATCGGGTTTGCCAGGGGGCACAACTCACAAAGCAGACGAGTTGCCGAAAATTGTGCAAACATGACGGACAGCGACTAAATCCTAAAGCATCAAGCATCTCAAACTGTTCTTGTACGGTGGACAATTGCTCAGTACTGCAGCAAAGGTGAGGGTCATTACCTAAGACAAAAAAAAAAAAAAAAAAAAAAATGAGTATTTTTACTTCATTTATTAGTTCAGTTAATTTTACAGGAATTTCTTATGGTCAATATTATTGACAGGTTTGAAGATATCATTCATGTAAAAAATTCGTCAAAATAAAACTTTCAAGCAAAAAAAGATGTTTAGAATGAATTTTATCTCATTATTCATAATATCTGGAAGACCGGGTATCGCTCGACTTTTTTTTTTTCGATGTAAAAATATTGTTTTTTTTTTGTTTGTTTGTTTGTTTTTTTGAAAATTTTTCAATCTTACCAACATATGAACTGGTCACTTAAATAAATAAAGATTAAGAATGCGCTCAGTTGACCTTTGATGTTACATTTAAAGATTGTTATTGTTTCTTATGGCACTTGCCACGGACAAGCCCGCTGTTCAAAGTCAGCCGATTTAAGCCTAAGGATTAAGCCGACCTAAGCCTCTTGTTTTTATCTTAAAGCCAACTTGGGCCAAAAGTACAACTTGACTACTCACGTATCTCTCATTCGCTTGCACAACCCCTTTTTACAGGAGGGCACATTCACACATCTCACAGATAGAACAGGAAGAAAATCATGCCCAAACTGTCACTCGAACCCGGGACACCCAGATGACGCAGAAGATGTGCTACCCCTATGCCAGTACGCCGGCACATTTAAAGATTATGAGCTGTTATATGAAGGAAAAATTAGCGAAATTTATTTAGTTATTGTGCGGATGACTCATTAGTTTTCCTTATGGTTTTAAAAATATAAATGTCAATAAATACATGGACTAACAATCCACGGACTTGGGGAAAGAAAGGAATCTTGTATTCGATTTGGTTTTGTATTTAATTTTATTATTGGGATGTTATTGCATTCATAGAAATTAAGATTTTAAATTAGACAAAATAACGTATCTATTTTCCTCAGCCCTCAGAAATTGATGTTCACCCTATAAGTACATGATATTGTACTATATCTCCATGATGTTGTTTGATATTCTGAATGCCGGCTACAATCGCGTAGATATCGTAACAATGTTGTTGGGTCTTTTTGTGCTAATAAGAGAGTCTGAAAAGAGTTTTAAAAACTTAACAAAGAAAATGTAGAAATACTTAATATACGGTAAATATTGATTTTGATATAAATATCAGCTTACCATAAGCAAATTCTGGACATGCCTTTTCAAGAAGTTCAACAGCGGTAATGTTTCCCTCGATAAATATATCTTTTTGTAGTGGCTTCGGTGGCCCTCTGTAGACTCTTGGGACATGTTTGCGTGATGTACTGAGATGGTACATCACACATTCACCTTCTTCCTTGGGCAATGCCTAAAATTAAAAAAAAAATTAACATATAACAAACTATACAGGCATCTATATCTTGAAACTATTGTTATAAAACTATAACCATTTTTTACTATTTGTTTTCGTCAGAGATTTTCCAATAGCAAAAGATAGATTTTTTTTATATAATGATGCATCAGCCAAAGATGGTTATTCTTTTTTCTCTATCGTATTGTATTTATTGTTAATTTAATTTATGTTCAGATATCGCAAGATTAGATTAATTGGTGTCTAGTGAACTACTTGGAGGAAGAAAAAATGTTTAAAATCGTCCTGGATTTGCTAAAGGGAAGGTATAAATGAATTTCACCTCTTGATAATAACAAATAACAGTAATATAAGTAATAAGTATTTGTATTGGTTATTGTTTGAAAATAAGCTCTTGCTTTCTATTTCGTGTGAAATTCCGTAGTTTTGCAATAAAAATAAGGAATTTCTGTCATCTGATACTTCTCACCTTGCGTGCGGATATTACTAAAAAAGTAACGGTTATTTATAATTTACAGATAGTTCTTGCTAAGTAAACAGCAATTTCATGTAAACAGTGAACTACTTAAGACAATAAAATTTATGATCAACAAATCGTATGCTGATAACCTAAAAATAAAATTACTTGGAATTTGGAAAAATGGCTCCAAATATCTTATAGTTTCATATTTAATTATTCATGTTTAATTTTTACAGAGAAAATGACAAATTGATGTCACTTTTTATAATTATATTTTTATTAAATGGTTTAGCTATATTCATATGCATTTATTTGCATATTGAAACTTGACATCCTTTAAATTACAAGAGAGACTCTGAGATCAAAACAATCGTGGATATTATGCCTAAAAAAATTTAAAGGATTTTAAATGTTGTTAAGTCAGAAGAAATATATAAAACAGATGCATGAAAAATGGCTATGTCCTGAAAAGAAATAATTGGGGAAAAGGGACATTTTTTTCTATAAACAGTTCTATAAAAAAAAGAATAGTAATCCATATACATTTATAAAAAGTGTATTGCATATTTTTCTAATGGAAAGTGATTTCTTCATGGCTAAAAATCACACTTTAGGAATTTTTAGAAAATTATTAAGAATTGCTAAAGTATTTCATTAACACAATAGAACTTATGATGATCTTTCAAATTTAATGATAAAAACAAGAAACATTGTTTTTATTAGAATGTGCCAAAGTAGTTTATTTCTTGATCCTAAATTCGGTTTAAAGATAATCTTTATTTTTGGAGCTTATACCATGAAAACATATCTTGTATGCAAGTAGCGAGTGATAATTGAACTGAAATTTTATTACATGGATGCAAATTTAAAATTTTGGTATAAAAATAATTTTAATTGTTTGAAAGTATTTTAAAAGCATTGAAAATTAAGTTATAAGCACAGTTAAAGTACATTGAAAAGTCACATTGAAAACTGGAGCTGACATGTATATAAGATTCATAAATTAGTATGAGTTATGTTTTTTAATCAAAATTTAAAATTTAAAATATTTACCGATGAAGCCATTAAAACCAAGTTGTACAAGAAATTTAATTGAGCTTTTTAACAACCATTAATCTCAGCAAACGAAATGGTAACAAAATGGAGCTAATTATAAATATAGGCCTTAAATTATTTACTATAAATAAAAAAATAATAAATAAATAAAAGTAGTTCTTAGCACTTACGGCGAGTGAAGCTTGATGCAATAAGTAGATGAAAATAGCAATGACAGTTGGCCAATTCATTCTGCAGCAGATTTTTAAAAATTTCATATAATATAAGACAACAGTTAGTAGTGAAATTTGACTAATACTTGTTGAGTGCTAGTAGAATAGTGACTTTATTTTTGTAGTTTTGTTTCAACTATTAAGCTGAAAGAATGTGAAACTCAAACTATTTACCTGGTATTGCTTCTTAACATGATATTTGCTCAATGCATCTGATTGTTCGTAGACCTTTGGGATTACACGAGGCAACCGCAAAAAAAAGGCTTATCCGATTACGGGCATAAAAATATTCAACAAGTGCTTAAGTACCTGACCTAGTTCAAGGATTTTATAAAATTCCATAAAACTCTATGGTTTTACACGATATAAAAATTTCCATGGATGAAATATTATTCAATTTTTAAAAAAGAAACTTATTTTCTTCTTTAGCGAATTTAATTTTATCCACAGTTAAAAATCTCTTGGAATGGTTTAGAAATTAATTGTTTCAACATTTTTATTTATTTCCTTTTGTATTTGTGGTGTGACAAAAAAAGCTAAAAATTGAACCGCGATCAAAAAAATTTTGAAATGCTTGCTTTGAAATTTTTTGTGCGTGGAACGCAGAAAATGAAATTATTGTAATTCTCAAAAAATGCAACTTCTAAATTTGAACAAATTCTGGAATTTTAGAGTTGTTTTGAGTTTGAAAAAAAAATTTGCAAATATTTTTTTAAATATTTTTTAATATTTTTTAAATATTTTTAATATTTTTTAAATATTTTTTAAATATTGCCTGTCTGACTATAAACCCGATAACTCAAGAACGGAACAAGCTGGAGAAAGGAAATTTGTTAAACGACATTAACCTCAAAATTTCAAAAATTAAATAAAACTTCTGACGAAATTGGTCAAAGGGTAAAATATCTGTATGTCAGTCTCTATACTATATCATTAAAAAACTTAATGAACAAGATGAAGAGAATTTAACATATAATTTTGTAAAAATGCATCAGATTTTCAGCCAAATCCACCATTTGATTAAATAGAAATCGGCATGTCTCTTCAAGTATGGTTGCGCACATTATCTTAAAAATCCTGTAAATTAAATCATAAAATTATAGCGTATTTCTAATCAGTGTCAAATCTTAAATCGAATCTGTGCACAGGAAAAGGTAGTTTTCCAAAATTCATAATGGATTCTCTTTATTTTATGGTGAAGTTAATCATATGATCGGGTAAATACTATGTTGTGAAAGTGTAAGAGAAAAGAAGCAAAGGGGAGAAGCGATTTCTAATACTATTAATTAATTTAGTATTTAATTTTTTTAAAAAAATTCATCTCTCTCTTTCAATATTAGTTTTAATTCCCTTTGAGATATCTAGTAACTTCTAGAATAATAAGTATTCAGCAGCCTAATGATAAAATCTTGGTTTCAAAAACAGAGAAGAACGTGTACAAGATTAGACTGCTACGTAATTATTCAAATCTTGAAGTCAGACCTTCTCAGACGAAGATTGAGATTCTTCTAAATTCTTCTGACACGAGAATGCGGCCAGACTATTCTAGTTCAAAATAAAGGCTTTTATTTTAAAAAGTTTTTATATTTTTAATTTATTATATAGGAAGTATACTAAGATAAAATATTGTAATCAGCAAACATTTCAAACTCTGGATTTTGATGAATATTCACATTTCGAAACCCTCTGAAAAGCATCTTTCTGTCACGAGCGCGATTAGCTATACACTTTCAACTAGATGAATAAAATTTTGTATGTGATCTTTAAAATAAATTTGTAGAATTATATCAAAGTCTGAAAGAAATCCTTACTCTGAACGTTTTTTGGTGGAGTGCAAGTGAATAGGATATCTATATAAGGTGAAAGACTAGAGAGGAAAATTTAATAAACATTTTTTAAATATATAAAACGTCAATCAATATCAAAATTTTGCTATACACTTTTTGTAGAATTATATCAAAGTCTGAAAGAAATCCTTACTCTAAACTTTTTTTGGTGGAGTGCAAGTGAATAGGATATCAATAAAAAGTGAAAGACTAGAGAGGAAAATTTAATAAACATTTTTTAAATATATAAAACGTCAATCAATATCAAAATTTTGCTATACACTTTGAACTAGATGAGTAAAATTTTGTATGTGATCTTTAAAATAAATTTGTAGAATTATATCAAAGTCTGAAAGAAATCCTTACTCTGAAAGTTTTTTGGTGGAGTGCAAGTGAATAGGATATCTATAAAAAGTGAAAGACTAGAGAGGAAAATTTAATAAACATTTTTTAAATATATAAAACGTCGATCAATATCAAAATTTTGCTATACACTTTGAATTAGATGAATGAAATTTTGTATGTGATCTTTAAAATAAATTTGTAGAATTATATCAAAGTCTGAAAGAAATCCTTACTCTGAAAGGTTTTTGGTGGAGTGCAAATGAATGGGATATCTATAAAAAGCGAATGACTAGAGAGGAAAATTTAATAAACATTTTTTAAATATATAAAACGTCAATCAATATCAAAATTTTGCTATACACTTTTTGTAGAATTATATCAAAGTCTGAAAGAAATCCTTACTCTAAACTTTTTTTGGTGGAGTGCAAGTGAATAGGATATCAATAAAAAGTGAAAGACTAGAGAGGAAAATTTAATAAACATTTTTTAAATATATAAAACGTCAATCAATATCAAAATTTTGCTATACACTTTGAACTAGATGAGTAAAATTTTGTATGTGATCTTTAAAATAAATTTGTAGAATTATATCAAAGTCTGAAAGAAATCCTTACTTTGAAAGTTTTTTGGTGGAGTGCAAGTGAATAGGATATCTATAAAAAGTGAAAGACTAGAGAGGAAAATTTAATAAACATTTTTTAAATATATAAAACGTCAATCAATATCAAAATTTTGCTATACACTTTTTGTAGAATTATATCAAAGTCTGAATGAAATCCTTACTCTAAACTTTTTTGGTGGAGTGCAAGTGAATAGGATATCTATAAAAAGTGAAAGACTAGAGAGGAAAATTTAATAAACATTTTTTAAATATATAAAACGTCAATCAATATCAAAATTTTGCTGTACACTTTGAACTAGATGAATAAAATTTTGTATGTGATCTTTAATATAAATTTGTAGAATTATATCAAAGTCTGAAAGAAATCCTTACTCTGAAAGTTTTTTGGTGGAATGCAAATGAATGGGATATCTATAAAAAGCGAAAGACTAGAGAAGAAAATTTAATAAACATTTTTTAAATATATAAAACGTCGATCAATATCAAAATTTTGCTGTACACTTTGAACTAGATGAATAAAATTTTGTATGTGATCTTTAAAATAAATTTGTAGAATTATATCAAAGTCTGAAAGAAATCCTTACTCTGAAAGTTTTTTGGTGGAATGCAAATGAATGGGATATCTATAAAAAGCGAAAGACTAGAGAGGAAAATTTAATAAACATTTTTTAAATATATAAAACGTTGATCAATATCAAAATTTTGCCAAATACGTCAAAAGACTGATCGCCTTTCTGTCTGTACTTTCACATGCATGTAAATATGATAATAATACGATAAATCACCTACGCAATGGCTTAAATAAACGAAATTAAATGCACATAATTTTAGCTTCTAAATGCTCTTAGCATTCGTATCAAAATTCGAAAAATATTTGCCAAGCTGTTGATTTATGTAGTCGCAAGCGTATAAACGCCGTAACTTAAAAATACAATGAATCTTATAAATAAAATTTGGTATGTAATCTTTTTAATAAGATTGCAGTTCTGTGTGAGATTTTAGTTTCAATCGGCTGAAAAATTTAGCTCTGTTTAACATGTATGAATGAAATATAAATGCAACGAGTTTTCAGATTCTTATGTTCAGAATCTCGTCCATGTTCTTTTCATACTTCACAATGTAGTGAAAAAAACGTATTATAAGTTTTGAACAATTTTTTTGTTGGGTTGAAATCAAAATTTGACATGAGATTACAGTTCTAAGTCATACAAACATTGCATACTAAATTTAATTTAAATTATTGCTTTTCTGAGTCACTGCGTTTATATGCATGCGATAGTACGGGTTGGCAAATGGTCAATCCATTGTTATATTTACTTACAAATTTGATAAAAAAAATCCACACATTAGAGTATTAATCTGTGTATCAAATTTTATCCATCTAGTTTTTTTTCATTTTGTAGGTTTGTTAATTTATATTCGAAAAGCCGGGCAGGTATACTTATTCTGGCTGAATTTCGTTCATAATTTGATAGAAATCTGCAAATTTGATGTAAAAGCCATATGTAAAATTTTACCAATTTAGCTCAAACTATTTTTGAGTTATTTTGTTCACAGCCAGACAGACATATATAATTTCAAAAATGTATTTTTATGATTTAGGGAGGTTTGAAATGTGGAGATTCGTTACAATTTCCAGATCGTGTTTTTTACGATTATAATTCGTTCTTTTTAAATGAAAATAAAAATTTGCTTCTATTTCTAATTCAAATTCTTTCAATTCTATTATTTTATATAATAAAATTTTATTGAAATTCTGTGCATGTGTAAAAAACTTATTTTTACCCCACAACAATTGATAATGTTTTTTAAGTCATAATTCCTGCATATTTCATTCTTCAATAAAAATCTCATCAGCCTCATATAATTTAATGAATATAATTGCTGGTTTTTCTGATAAAGTCCTTTAAATGCACCTGAATAAAATAAACTACATACATAAAAGTAGAAATAGTATATTTTAAATACTTTCCGTACTCAATATAAATTGTAACATATATCTAATGTTGGGATAATAATAATATCAGCAAAATAGAAAGAAGTCAAGCAATATTAGTTTAACGAAACTTTTAAAATTGCTATCGTTCAGTAAAATTGGATTTTTTTTAACACATCATTTACATTGGATAGGAGACTGAGACATAGCAATATTTTTTTTTTTTATTTAAATGGGGTTTTTTTAACGTAGAGAAGTTTGATTCGTGGATTGTGATGAAAATTTAGAACTTCGAGTTTTTCAGCAACTATAATACATTCTCTTGATACACTTCTTATACAAGAAAGTAAACAAGGAATCTAGGAGGGTTGGAACTTTAATAGTGGCAACTATTTATTTACATGGAATACAAAAGTGATTCCTGTCACCATGCTTTACAGTCCTTCAATGTAGTCGCCAGCATTGTGTACAACTCGTTTTCAACGATGTGGAAGTCGCAGAACACCTGTAGCAGTGCCTGTTCTGTTGATAGTTCGAATGGACCTGTCTACTGCTTTAAGAATCTCTAGAACATTTTTGAAGTGAATGCCACGAAGTGGCTCCTTCATCTTATGAATTAAGTCAAGGTCACAAGGGCTTAAATCTGGGGAGTATGGTGGATGGTGAAGGTCTTCCCAGCCCCATCGATCGAGCAAATCAGCCACAGCTTGCGCTGCATACGGCCAAGCATTGTCTTGCAAATTGATAAGGACGTTCTGCAGAAAATGTCGCCTTTTTTTTCTCAAAGCTGGTCTGAGATGGTGCTCCAAAACTGAGCAGTAATACTGCGCAATGACGGTCTGCTGTGGGGGGACGGCATGCGTTAGGATGACATCATCACAGTCATGCACGAGAATCAGCATAACTTTCGCATTGCTGGGGTTCTGAAGAAATTTCGAACTTTGTGGTGACTCGTAATGACGCCATTCTTTTGATTAGAGTTTCAGTTTTGGCTGGTACGATCTGGCCCAAGTCTCATCCAGCGTAATGATACGGAGTAAAAAAGCCTCTCCTTCTCGCTCATAGCGCTCCAGGTGGGTTCGAGCAGCATCGTATCGTAGCCATTTCTGCATTTCCGTCAAATGATGTGGAACCCATCGTGAAGCAATTTTTCTCATGCCCAGGCGTTTCTTCAGAATGTGCAGCACAGTCGTATGCGCAAATCCTGTCTGTCGGGCCAGCTCACGAAGGCTGTGGCATCGATCACTGTCCATTAGTGCGGCAACAGCATGCATTTCTGCTTCGCTGACACTAGGAAGACCTGGCCGATGCATGTCTGCCACATTTTGGCGTCCTTCATTGAAGGCTGTTACACATCTTGCAACAGTTCTGTGAGGCAAAGCAGATTTCTCGCAAGCCTCTTGAAGCCTTAGATGACATTGTCGTGCTGTACGACCTATGGCACATTCAATTTCTATCCAACTTCGTTGTTCTTGTTTTGAAAACATCCTGACAGCACTTATTTTAGACCGCAAGCTAATACAAGGATCAGTTCTTCGCGTCACTCCGCATGCGCGTGACGTAAGAAGGACGAGTTTTTTTGCTGAAAGGTAAGGTAGGTATGTAGCTAATGTGTGGTATACATGACATTCTTTGGTTTTGTTGCGTGGCATTTTTACAGCAGTGTTACCACTATTAAAGTTCCAACCCCCGTACCTTAGCTTTTCAGCTTGTTAGCGTTTCAGCAATTGTTTTAAAATTTGTTTTATGGCTACTTTTAATCAGTTATTGCAAACATGGGTAAAAATTCTGAATATTTAAATATATCAAATTACCTTTTCCTTCCTGTAATAATTATTATGGCTTGAATCAAGCAAAAAAGAATTTAAAAAGAAGGAAAAGGAAATCATTTATTAGTTAATCGACTTCACTATCATTTCTGTGCTTCTAAGAAACATGAAAAACTACATATTAATTACGATAACAAGTGCTGTTTATGTAATCACTGGCAGAATCATCTTACGAATCTCATTACAAAATAATAATTTCTGTGCTTTATGTACTGATTGCTTAGAATGAAATCAAAATTAGATTATTGGTTTCAAGTAAATAGGAATACAACGAAAGAAAATGCCAATGTTTTTGCATATTTAAGAAATCTTGAAGATATTCTTCTTGATTCGAATTTGTTAAAGGAAAGAGTGAAAAAATACAGCAATCATTGAATCAATATCTAGTTTGTGTTTCATCTGGAAGATTTAAAATAAAAACAAAGCGCATTATAAAAAAAATCAATTTTTAAAGACTTTAATGTTTAATTAAGGAATTAATGATTTAAATTCTTTTGTCAGAATAATTTTTTTGCTTACGACTTAAATACATTAAATTTGATATGCATTTTATAGTTAAAATTGCAATTCTGTTTCAAATTTTGGTTTTAATTTGGCGGTAAAAAGGGATCTAAAATACACATTCAGTTTTCTAGTACTTTTGTATTAAAGTCAACCCCTCCCTTATTAATCGCCAAAAATTGCACATTAGTACACTATTTTGTAATTATTGTTCATCTACAGAGATTCCACAAAAAATTTCCAACTAGATTCTTTCAGGAAATTGATAGAAGCAACATTACCATCAAAGAAATCGAACCTACAACTCAAAACTTCCTAAGAATGCCAAGAGACCTCGACATCTCATTCATGCTTAAGTTTTATAACTTTACCGCACAGGACTCTGGACAGATTTTGATACCCATATCGCCTGTTCAATCCGCAGGTTATGAACCTTGAGTTCAAGAACTCCGTCATCCCTCAAATCGGCAAACTATTGTTCATCAGTGGCATGCAATTATTAATACACAAGTACATTTATAAGAGAGTATGTTAGAAAATTTTGGGCAACTATTTTTTTTAAATCCATTTTTTATAATTTTCTAATTTGTTGTATCTTAACGTTTCTCCACCCTGACATTAACTCTTTAACATCCAAGCACTTTTCAAGTGGCACTCCCTTTAACATCCAGACTTTTTCAGCGTGGCTCTGAAAGACATGGACTCTTCCTAGCTGAGGGGCAGTTTAACCCCTGCACTCTGAAGTAATAAAACTGTCGACGCTCTACCTTGAATAATTGCCTTGCGGTTTTCGACAACGAGATTCATTTTCCATCAGCTTAAGAGTTTTATTCTAATGTATTTATATTTTTTAGTGTGAAGTGTTTCGCTCATCATCTTTGTGGGGTATTTTTTTTTTACAAAAAATTTTAAATTTATTCTATAATTTAGAAAATAGTTTTTTTTTTTTGTAAGTTTTATGATAGGCTTACAAACCATTTAAATAAAAACTTGCTTTACTAGCAATTTCAAAAACATTTTTATGTTTCATTTGATTCTCAATAGGCTTTTACATTTTTTTGTTGCCAAAATTAAATAATATGTCATATACTACCATGTAAAATTTTTTTGCATAGTTATGTAAAACATACATTATATATATATCAATGCAATTAGTTCATTTTTTAACATAGTATAGATGTGAATGCTTTTCAGTGATAAACAAGATAATGTATTAAATCTTCATTTAATACCAAAATAAAAACAATCGTTGGATAAAAAAATGTTATTGCTCTTTTTGAAAGATGTTTCGAAAATAATATGTTCTTTCAACACTCAGCTAAGATTTTTTTTTTATTGTCTTTAGCATTTTTTTTTTCAATATAAACGATTATCTTTATTGAATTTTTAAATATAAAATATTATTTTGCATTTACGATAGTGATACTAAGAGAAAAGTTTTAGAAAAAATTTTAAAGAAGTTTTCACATTTTTTCCCCCAAAACTTTACGCATTCTTGCTTTTACATTAAATAATCGAAAAAGAATGTAGGGTAAATATAAATTCCAAAAATATCTTTATTTTGCCACTCATTTTTACTAATCTTTTAAAATATAACTATTAATTTTTTTCTAACAAAGGGAATTTTTTTCTAACCAAGGGAATGTATTACGTCAAATCTTATATATCTCATCTATCGAATTGTTTCGATAGATGAGTTAACATATTTTTAAAACTTCATTTAATAATGAAATACAAACATTTATGAAATAAAATTCGGGGGAAAAATTACTCGGCGAAATATATTTCGAAAATACATTCCTTCAGTTTTCAGCCTGAACATTTTACTAAAACATTACATTCTTCATAAACTAAATATGAAGATTTAACACATTTAAAATTACATTAATCATAAATATTACTTTTTTAGTATGAACTGTCATGTTGAATTTTTCAAGCTGAATTTCTGATTTTAAAATGTTATGTGAAGTTTTCTATAGTATTGTTAAGACAAGATAAATTTTTGAACGAAAGCTTCATATTAAATTTCCACACGAGGGAATCATTTGCAAATTTTTGATAATATGTACATTATATTACATTTTTTGACTCCTCGTCTCTATCTCTCTCCTTCATCTCCTGCTTCTTTGCTTATAATGAGAGATCAGCTAAATAAATAAAATCGAATAAATGAGAGATCAGCTAAAGTATAATTTTTTGGCCAACCATCATCTTCGCTGATAGATCACTGTCACTTTCATCAGAATCAAGTAAAATTGCTTTAATTTCTTCTTCAGTGTGTTCACGATTTCTTTTACTCATAATGAAGAAATAATAAGCGTTTCAATAGAAAAATTACTCTGATAATCCAAACACCCGATTCACAGTACATAAAATAAAGAGTAGCAATTCACAACTGAAGAGAAATTTTCAGAATGGCATTCTAAAAAGGAACTCAGTATTTATATAACTTATCTCACTCTTTAAAGAGGGCGATAAAGAATACTCCCAATCTTTTTTTTGTCTTTTTTTTTTTTTTTGTCTTTTAATTCTATTTTAAAAGCGGTAGTTTGTACACGGCCTCAAAATTTCCGACAGTCCTTTGATGAAAGAATAAGATGCTTGGAGTGTAAAACGACTTCCTTCCATAGTAACAACTGTCGCTACCCATTTTGTGAAAAAACTGCGATGTGAATAGGCCGCAGTGTCAATGCAATGGTTTGTCTTTATATCATTACAATAGTCTTACTACTGAAAAGGGCTTCTGATGCTTGTCCGAAAAATAAACAACGTGTCGGTATCCTTATATATCATTCATCGTTACCAGAGAACTTCAGTGGAAAATTTCTTTTATAAATGGCCATAAAATCTTTCCAATTTTGAGCTAACAACACGTGAAAATAGAAACTAAAACTCTTTCAAAATACAAAATGTACGCCAACAACCTATTTACTGAATCCCTCCTCAACCCCTACCGCCCTAAGGCACAGGGGAAACTACTGTGAAAAAGCCGCGATTGTCGAAGATAACGAGGACCTCCTGGAGTGTTCAGTAGAGGAGCCTCTTTTAATACCCATCTCCCCTAAAACGGCTAACAGCCGCCCCAAACCGACCCACGTGGATATTATAGGGTAAATTCTCAAACCGCCCCGCTGGAATGGAGAGGGTTAATAAAAAAATACTTCAATCCATTATTGTAAAGATTTTATTTTTCAATTTTAAGGTGAAAAAATAAAATTTTTTCGGCATCCTGAAACTATAAATATTTTTTGCAAGTATAATTTAGCTTTATTATATATATAATTTGAAAATTTTAGAAATTAATTGGGAAAAATCCCGAAATATTTAATTTTTTAAAATCATCTCGATTAACACAGAATTTTTATTCTTACAGAAATGCAAATATAGATTTCTGAACCAAAACACATGTTTCAGAAAACTAAAATAGCCTAACTTTGCACCTGTGAAATTTTAGAAACAAGAATTCAACCAATAACAATTTAGAAAACAATTATTTTATTAATAACAATAATGTTAAAACTTTAAGAAGGTGTTCGGTGTTGTGAAATGATTGTATGGTGGCGCCCCCAAAGTGAAGCGAAAATAATTCTGTAACGCGAGAGTGCTGTGGTGAGAGAAAGAGAGAGTGTGGAAAGCACGCGAATAAAATGGAGTTTTTCTAAAGTCTCTGCCATCTGATTTGTGTTGTGAATTACATTAAATGTGTGCGTAGAACTGGCGAAATAACATGGTCCGTCGAGCCGGAGGTGGCTGGGACCAAAGAACAGAAATTTTGAAAATAGTGCATCGAAAATTAATTGAAAACGAAAGCGATAGTCTTGTGTTGTTCAGAGTTCAAGTTTGGGTTTCACGGAGATTCAGTTGTTATTGTTACTTGGTGAGAGGTTAGTTATTCAAATTTTATGATATTGATATTGTTATATCTAGTATTTTAAGACGTAATTAATTTGTGTTTTATTAATTTCATTTGTGATTGAGTTAATTTTTGTGAAAATGAGTATTACTAAGTTTAAAAAAGAGGAGTTAAAGGCTATTGCCGAGGAGTTAAAATTACCTATACCTGATAATGCTAAAGTTCTAGATTTAAGAGAGTTAATACAGGAGAGTAAGATTTATAAAACAGATAAAGAATCGTATCAAACCATTGTTGACTGTGTTCTTGAGGAAATAAACGAGAGAAAAGATAAACTTGAGCGGGAAAAATTAGAAAACGAAAATCGACTAGAATTTGAGAGAATTAAACTGTCCCAGTTAGAAAGGGAATTAGAAATTGCAAAATTGCGTGAACAATCTCGAGAGAGTGAGCCATTACAAAATGACATTAAAACAATCGGAACAGAGTGTAATGTAGAGAGTTTGATTAAGAGTATTAAAACTCTGACTATTCCGATTCCTCAGAGAGCCGAGTCATTTAATTTATTTTTTCAGTCGATTGAGAAGGCATTTAAAACCAAAGATGTTCCCGAGAAATTAAAACCCGAAATTCTTTTAAATATCCTTGGAGAGAAAGCGTGTAATTTAATGGTTTATCTTCGAGAAGAAGATTTGAGTAATTATGATAAACTTAAAGCCATAGTGTTAAAGGAGTTTCAACCAACATCCCAAGAATGTCTAAATCACTTTAAAAAGGCGCAAAGGTTACCCAATGAAAGTTATGTGCAGTTCGCATCTAGATTGAGTGCAACCTTTGAATACTATTGTCAGTTACGAGAGGTAAAAGACTTAAAATCAATTTGTGAATTAATAGTGTCAGATAAAATAATCGAGACGTTGGATAGAGAATTAACTACTCATATTGATGTAAAACAAGGAGAGACGTGGTTTAAACCACATGAGTTAGGCCGAGAATGCGATATTTTCATATCGTCGAAGGGAAAAATTAAAGGAGAACAAAGTTTAATACCTAATTATAAATCTAAATATGGACCGTGGCGTTATGATGTCAGTAATCAAAATAATAGTCGTGGGTCAAAAAATACTTCAAGCGTTTATCTGTCTTCCGTTAAAAATGCGAAATGCATTGTAAATAGTTGTAAAACAAAGGAATCCCACCCGCTGTATTTGTGTCCTGTGTTCAAATCTCTTAGCGTTGACGAAAGAATAGATATCGTGAAAACTAATTGTTTATGTTAGTGTAGATGAGTGTAGAAGTGTAGATGAGGAGGTGAATAACAAAATTCACTGTGGTTTAATTCGAGATAGTGATTTAAAAACAACTTTAAAGATCTTTTGGGAGTTAGAATCAATAGGTGTCAAGGACGAGGGTATTACTATTAAGGAGGACATGAATTTAGAATTGTTTAAGGAAAATATATGTTTTAAAAATGGTAGGTATGAGGTGGGACTCCCGTGGAAAAGAGATAGTAATGAGTTGAGCGATAATTTTGATTTAGCAAAAAGACGACTCAGCAGTCTTATGAGAAAAATGCAAAATGATAAGGTGTTGTATTCTGAGTATTGTAAAGTTTTAAAGGGTTACTAGATGAGGGGATAATTGAGAGGGTAACAAATCCGTTTGCTTCAACAAATAACCCAGTGTTTTATCTTCCTCACCAAGTGATAATAAAAAATGAATCTCTAACAACAAAATTACGTATAGTTTTTGATGCTAGTGCACATGAAATAGGACAATTATCGCTGAACGATTGTTTACATCAAGGAGTTAATTTAAATCCAAACATTTTTGATTTGTTGATATCCTTTCGCTTGAACAAAATAGCCATTTTAGCTGATATGGAAAAAGCCTTTCTCCAGATTTCTTTGACTCCAAAAGATAAAGACGCAGTTAGGTTTCTTGTGGCTAACAGTGAAAACGATGTTCAAGTGTATAGATTCAATCGAGTTCTTTTTGGTGTGAACTCGTCTCCATTTCTATTGGCCGCAATTATAAAAACCCATATTGAGAAATATAAGGAACAATATCCCGTTACTGTGCGGACACTCGATAGTTGTTTTTACGTGGACGATCTCGTCGCTGGTGAAGACGACGTATCATCAGCATTTGACTTGTCAAACACAGCAGCAAAAATCATGGATGATGCAGGGATGAATTTGCGGAAGTGGATTTCAAATGACTGTGATTTAATGAAACAATGGCAGACAGAACATTTCGACCATTTAAATATTAACGATTTCGTGAACCAACCACATCGTGTTTTGGGACTTTCGTGGAGTCCTCAAAATGACTATGTTGGTCTGAATTTAAAAGGTCTGTTGGACTTCCTTCTGAAACGGAAAAATACTAAACGATTCTTGTTGATGGCCGCAGGCAGAATATTTGATCCAGTGGGATTTGTATCCCCCTTCACTATAAGATTTAAAATCTTATTTCAAGAAATCTGGCAAAGTAAAACAGACTGGGACGAAGAGTTACTGCCAGATGTTAATGAGAAGTTTGAACAGTGGTGTTCAGAAGCGTCTTTCTTAGGTAAACTTCAGATTCCTAGATATGTCCTTGAGTGTGATAGTGAGAATCCCCCAGAATGTGAAATACACACATTTTCCGATTCTAGCATTAAAGCGTATGGAGCTGTCTCATATTTAAGACTGAAAACTCCTAACAAAATTTGTGTGTATCTTTTAGCTTCAAAATGCCGTGTGGCTCCTCTAAAGCCATTATCCCTTCCACGTTTGGAATTAATGGGTGCGTTACTTGCTGCGAGATTGGCAAAAGAAGTATCAAGAGTCCTCAGTGAGAAAATACCAGCAACCAACCACTTTTGGACAGATTCCACTATAGCCTTGAGTTGGATTCAAGGTTCCAGCAGCAGATGGTAAGTCTTTGTCGCCAACCGTGTGAAGGAAATACAATCCTTGACAAACAAAGATATGTGGCACCATTGTCTTGGAAAGGACAATCCATCTGATCTTCTTACGAGAGGCATCAGCGCCGACTCACTGTTGAACTGTGAGAAGTGGTGGAATGAACCGAGTTTCCTACATGAAGAATACATTGTCGCTAAAAATGATGACGTGATACTTAGTGATGACAGTGTGTGTCAGGAAGAACTAAAATCGTCTGAGAGAAAAACTTTGGCTGTGACTTTGGACAATAGTTTTTTGAACAAAATTCTTTCTGTATCTAATAATTTCCAAAACATTTTATGTGTTCTTAGTTATATTTACAGGTTCATCGATAATTGTAAGCAACCATTTAACAAACAAATTGGACCATTGAAGATATCCGAAGTCCAAAGAGCGAAAACTACGCTTGTGAAGTTGGTGCAACAGGTAGAATTTGAATCAGAATTAAAGGACTTGTCCACTAAGGGTATGGTTAGCCCTCAAAGTAAGATAAAAAATCTCTCTCCATTTCTAGACTCAGAAAAGGTACTAAGAGTAGGAGGTAGACTAGCATATAGTAATTTAAATTATGACAAAAAACACCAAATAATTCTTCCTAAGAATCACAAGTTAACTAATTTGATTCTTGAATTGACTCACAAGAGACAATTGCATGTAGGTCCACAAACTTTATTGTCTATTGTTAGACAGAGATTCTGGCCCTTAAATGGTCGTAATATGTGCAGGAAATTAGTTAATAACTGTACCATTTGTTTTAAAGCAAAACCCGTTACTTGTTCACAAATTATGGGTCAATTGCCAACCGAGAGAATTTCTCAAAAATTTCCTTTTAACAAAGTGGGAGTAGATTTCTGTGGGCATTTCTGGATTAAATATCCTAATCAGAGAAAAGGTGTTTTCAATAAAGTTTACGTGTGTGTTTTCGTGTGCATGGTCACAAAAGCATGTCACCTTGAATTAGTTTCAGATCTAACTAGCGAAGCCTTCATTGCGGCTTTAAAACGATTTTTTAATAGAAGACGAAAATCTGAACGTATATTTTCAGACAATGCTTCCAACTTTGTAGGCACACAATTAAAGAGACTGAGAAAAATTCTGAGTAATAGTAACAATAATATGAGTACATTTTTGTTTGATGAACGTGTTGAGTGGAGTTTCATTCCACCAAGAGCACCAAATCATGGAGGCCTCTGGGAGGCTGGAGTCAAGGCCGTCAAATATCATATAAAGCGAATTATGGGTAATTTAAAATTCACTTATGAAGAATTTTTAACGATTCTTAACCAGATTGAGGGAATTCTCAACTCACGTCCCCTCTACCCTTTATCATGTGACCCTAACGATTTTGATGTTTTGACTCCTGGTCATTTCCTTGTTGGTCGTCCGATTTCAGCAATTGTTGAACCGAGTTTAACTGAACTGCCTGATAACAAGTTAAAGGTATGGCAAAAACTAACAAAAATTGTACAACAGATTTGGAAACGTTGGTCAAATAACTACCTAAGTACACTTCAAAATCGAAATAAATGGTTTTTTGAGAAAAATAATGTAAAAATAAATGATATGGTAATTTTGAAAGAAGAAAATTTGTCTGTGTGTAACTGGCTTCTTGGTCGAATTCTTGAAGTGTATTATGGTAAAGATAATAAAATCAGAGTAGTGTTAGTGAAAACTAAAACTGGAGTTTTTAAACGTCCTATTACTAAAATTTGTATTTTACCCATCCCAAATGAGTAATTTGTGCGAAAATTTCTCTTTATGTTATGATCACTGGTTATTTTTGAGTATTATACTTGTTACCTTTTGTGTGAATTCAACTGTGTATATTTGATAAATTGAGTATTTCTTGTTTTTGCAATGTTGTATACTGTTTATTGTATTAAGTGGTATGTGTTCATTTGTATTGTTATTGTTTACTTTTAAGTTTTTGAATGTATCATTCAACCCGGGGGTGGATGTTCGGTGTTGTGAAATGATTGTATGGTGGCGCCCCCAAAGTGAAGCGAAAATAATTCTGTAACGCGAGAGTGCTGTGGAGAGAGAAAGAGAGAGTGTGGAAAGCACGCGAATAAAATGGAGTGGTTCTAAAGTCTCTGCCATCTGATTTGTGTTGTGAATTACATTAAATGTGTGCGTAGAACTGGCGAAATAACAGAAGGTACCATTGAATGGTTTAAACTAGATTCACTTTTGATTTAATAATTGATAAGACGCAAGCCAAAATGCAATAAAAATTGACAAAAGAATTTAAGAACATTATAAACGTGAAGTAAAAAACATTGAGGTTACTTCAATGACAAACTTTCAGCCCATCTCAATAAATTAAACTTCAAAATAGAGAAAATTAAATAAATGCTTTATAGATTGATCAAGAAATAACAAGAAAATCTGCACAAACATAAGCATGCATGCATAGTTTAGAAAGGAAAAAGTCTTACTCTTAAGTACGCTCCTGAATGTGAAAAATGGTGAAACCAGCAATAAAAGTTGGCATAAAATGCCGTCTATTCGCGCCGATTTCCATTTGACATTATAACATTTTATTAAAAATCTTTTGATATCTCCTCAAACTTTTATCGCCCCGCATCAAATTATATTGTGTTTACAAGCCATAATTTGCGCATTGTTCATTTCACCTAGATAAACTAAATAATATATAGAAGTTGAAATAATGTATTTTAAGTATTATCATCAATGAAGATATAGTAATTATGGAATACATGTGCAATAAAATTCCTGAATTTCTATTGTTGAGAAAAATAGGAGATTTTCCTTTTAATAATGAATATGAGATAAATAGTAATTTTTTTTTATGACTAAGCAAGACATCACAAAATATAGATATGGACATTCATCTTTCATTCACTGCAATTTATGCTTATTTTTGAAAAACATCAATTAATATGATCTCGTCCAAATTTTACCCACATTTTTGCAAATATTTGCTTTTGAATTTTTCAGGGCAAATTTTCTTTTTGATTGCTGAGCTTCTGAGCCAAGGTCTAGGTTGCCCTGTAAAAAGCCTCTTGAAAGGAAGTTTTGAAGGTGAGAGAAATTCTCAAAGATTCCAACTCAATTCATTCTTAAAGCTAAAAAATTCATAATGACAATAAATAAATAAATTAAAAATTTTAAAAAAATCCGAATAATATTTGGAGTTGGGATTTAGAAGAATTTCTTTATTTTATTCAAGGAGACTCAAAAACTTTAGAGAAAATTATAAAAATAGCTGACTTTAGCGCTCAACTAGCTATTTTATTTATAATTAATCATCTCTATTATGCTATTACAGGAGAACATCTTCAAATGAATTCATTGCTATTAGAAATCTTGTATTTATTTATGTAAAAGTAAAATGTTTTGAAATATTTCGATTCAAAATCTTCTCACAAATTGAATTTTCATATTATTTTGGTAAAAAATTATAAGGATTTAAAAAAATAAATTTCTTTTTGTATTTAAAAATATTCATATAGTATACATTTTAATGAAATTCCTTTCATTTCAAAATTGTTGATGTGCATTCGTATATATTCCGCGAATAATATGCTGTTAGTAAGCAAGCCAAATAAATTAGTAGTTTTCGAAACTCCATAAGTCACTATTTTTTGGAAACAGACTTCTTTTGAAATTTTCTTCTTTAGAGATTAACGCAAAGCCCTTTAGTTATATTACTAAGCATTGCTTGAATAGATTGTTAAAAATAAATAGTTATTTTTTATTTTATTGCAGAATTACTTTAAACCAGTTTTCATCATTGGGATATTATTTAATTCATAATGTAGCCATTTGTCACATTTTAATATTTTTTTTTTAGTTTCACGAAAAAAATAATTTAAATAACTTTTTTAATAAATTTCCTAAATTATATGCAGCTATTCAAAATATATGTATTTTTGTAGAAAAGTTAAAAATCATGCATTCGAGGGTAAATTAATAATTGGACATGCCTAAACGTCGTGATAACTTAGTCATTCTTAAGGGGGGGGCTTAATCAGAAACAAAATTTAATGCAGTTAGTGGTAAGAGTTCTGTATGATTTCCGACCAACAGACAAACAACAAGCTCAGATCAACAGACGTTCAACTTCTTGTCTTTGGCTGAAAATTTGATAGGTATATGCATATGTCTAGTATTGGTGTTAAATCTGTGAGCTGAATTTTATCTATATAATTCCCTTCGTTTTGTAGTTATCGTGTTAACTTATATTCGAACAGACAGACAGACTAACTGTGAATATATTTTGCTCAAGATCTCTCTATAAATATATAAGGTTAACATACGTGGCACAGAAATCGAGCTTATTACTAATTGTCGAATGACAGTAGTCAAATATAAGCAAAATACCATACGAATTTCAGATTGCTTTAAGTCTATATTTGCACTAGAATGAACTTTTTTTTAAACCTATTTCTTGATTTCTTTTATATTTTCTCTCCTCTTACTGAATGCCTTCTTTGGTGACATGACGAACTATCTCCAGAACACGTTTAATAATATTTTGCAGCTCCATTAAGTTGCTAAGTGAAGCGTTTGCTTCAGTACAGCTATAAGTATGTTTAATGATTAACCTCTGCCAGACAAATAATCGTAGTAAGATTTAAGATTAATATACGATTTCTCGCCAAACACATGGAAATTGTGTAAGTCTTCCAAAGAATCTTTAAAAGTCTACAATCCTGAGTGTAAAACTAAAGTTTTAACAAATGACTTTTAAAATTACAATAAAAAATTGGCATGATTAAATTTGGCGAGCAATCGCTCCAAAATGCGTCGGTTTTGGCGCCCGTATATTAATTAATCTAAAGTGTAGCCATAATCGGTATGACTTGCTTAACGAAATTTGATACTCTAATCTTTTTAAAAAATTATATTAGAAAAATGTTTTTATGTTATCTAAAGACTAAAAAAATTACCTTTTTAATGATATAAATTTCATTTTCGTACAATTTTTCATTTAACTTTGATAATATCTTTAATTCAATTCGATATACTATCTGAAACAATGTTTCTAAATGCCATGATGGAATTCAAACTCTCCATCAAAACATCCAAACAAGTGCTTTTGCCAATCATTAAAACAGTTGTAGAATTTTCGCTCCTGTACTTATTTTGTAATATATATACTTTTTAATTTGCAGTAAATTACTTTAATTGAATTCATGTGCTTTAGTCCTATCAAATTACATGGAAACATATTTTTAAAAAATGCATCGCATATTAATAATTAAAAACCCAATATTCGAGGCTGGCAAATTAGTTGCCAAAGGCGGCTAGTTTGATTGAAATCTGCAAATTTGGTGTAAAACCAGTTACCAAATTTTATCCATCTAGTTCAAAGTGTTTTTGAGTTTTGATTAAAGTTAATGTCATAGTGACACAGGCGGATATTTTCCAAAAATGTATTTTAGTAGGTCCAAAACGTAGAGATTCGTCTAAAACATGAGATCCAATTTTTTGATGATTTCAATACTTTTTCTGTACTTAACAAACAAAGTGAAAAGAAACAATATAAAATATAAACTGTTAATTCCAGAATTTTGCAATTTTTAACTTCCTCTCTATGAGTTTCGCTTCCCCAGAAAAAGAAATTGAATCAAATTGAGGCCCCCCTAGTGGAAAATACATGTACACTGAATTGTCGCTTTTTATTATTTTTTTTAATCATTTCAACGAAAATACACAGTGACCATTCCTCTATTGAACCTTTAAGAGTTTTCTAGTTTTTTCAGTGTCTCTATCGCCATCTGGTGACAAATTATTTAACTACAATATCGCCCAGCAAATGGCTGCGTCACGGTGTTTTAAATCCATTAATGCTTATCAGCTTTGTGAATTTGTAATAATCAGACATTGTTTTCGAAGTAGAGCAGAACAAAATATTAAAAATTTCATAAGAAATATTAAGAATATATATCTATGTTGTTAGATTTGACAGTTTCTATATTAATTTAGAGAGAGCCTCGAAGTTTAAATAGAGCTATCTAATTTACATTAGTCTTTTTTTTGTTTTAATTTTTCATCTGCAAATTACAGCTGTTAAATCTGTGCTCCGAATCTTATCTATCTAGCTCTCTTCGTTTTGTAGTTATCGTGTTAGTATATACACGAGAAAGTAAAAATGTAAATTAAATTGTCTTCATCTTAAAGCTAAATGTAACTGAAAAACGGAATCTTATTTTTATAATTTACTTTCATGGGAGGATTTGCGAATGAGAAAACAGAACTTTGAATGGCGAAAAGTTAAAAAAGAAAAAGAAAAAAAAAAAAAAGAACGGAGGAGAAAAAAAAGGATAGTGCGTATACAAAGCTTAACTGAAAGGAAATTGACAGGACAGAGAAATAAGCATAAAGAGAGCGTGAAAGATAAAAGAGAATTATTCATGATGGATTGAAGTTTCGAGCAAATAATTCCCATGGTGATTCCTGTTTTATTTTCGGCTGTACCGATACAGTCAGTGGCGATGACATATCTATAGATAACTGATAAAACAAACAGGAAAATTTTTTGTTTCGTAATTTCTGATATCAGAGTTCTAAAAAGTTATCAGAAGTAAATAAGCATTCAAGCTTTGTGTTTTTCTTCTTTGATCTCAAAATAATTTCTAGATCATTCTGTCGTACGATATTTTATTTAATTTCACATACATTGTCAGTGTGTAATACATGACATAATCTATAAAAATGGTGTTGATATTTAAATTTGATGATATTTGTTTTAAATTTTGTGCCTTTGTTATGTTTGTGGAATTTTATATCGTATTGAATTCAAAAATTCTGTTTGAGTCTTAGGATTAAGAATTTTAGATTTAAAAAATTTTTTAATTTGATTTTAAGATCATTCTTTTCTTAAGTACCAGTTCGATTCAAAACGAATAGTCTTACAAATCTCAATATCGGTATGATTTCATGGTAGTAAAACCTTTTATTTAATTTAAGTAAATGCATTTTCTATTGGAATTTGATGCTCAGTTTCTTCTCTTTATTTTCAATGAATATAAACAGAAATTTGACGTCTTTTCTGTTTTTCTTGTAATCCCATTTCGTATATATTTTACATATTATAAATATATATATTTATTTTCTTTGTTCCTTAATCCTTTAATATTTTTTTTAAATGAAGATAGTTTTTAAATAATTACTACAGCTGTAATAGACCAACATCTGCAATTAATTTCGTATCCAAATTGTTCCACTTATCATCATTCAAATCAATAGTTTATGGATTACCCTATACAATTATAATTTTTCAAGAATCTGGATGTCAAATACTTAATTTTAAGATGCCACCAAATATTATTTATAGTTAGAATTAATAATGATGAAAAGAAAAATTAAATCTCATCAGCAGACTCAATTTTATCTTCACAATTTCAAATAAGTGAAATAAATTATGGGAAAAGCCATTCTCATCTAGACAGAAGTCGCAATTGATGGGAAGATCTGATTTTCGCAACACCATAGCTTCACCTTTGTTTCATTAAATATCTCACCGCACGAGCTTGCATAGGTGTGTTTACTTTGATTTGGCGCTGGTTTCTCTCACGATGTTATTAATATGGATTTATTGATTCAGCGGTATTGGATTGGTGTCTAAATCCACCTCATAAAATTTAAATAATAGCTGTCCTTCGGGAGGAATTATTCTTTATACAGAGAAAAGATCTTTCATATACCCTGGATATTTAATTACATATCTAGAGAATCTTTTCAAGCATTGATTACTTTAGAATTGCATCTTATTTCGACACATTCACTAATATTCGATCATTAAGCTTCTTTTCTGATTCTTTTCATAATTATGGGTAAAATTGTTTTTGAAAAAAATACACATTTGTCAATTAGTTAAAAAAAAGAATCAATAATATTCAGAAATGATTGCAAACAAATAATTAATGGGACATTATTTTTGAAAATATATCTTAACTTTTATCACGAATTCTTGATTCATGGTAAAAGCTAGATATGTTAGAGCAAGTGAAAAGAGATATATATACTAAACACCAAGTGGAATTAAAGTCCTATAAGATTTATTAAATATATTTTTCGATCTTGGATGTTATTATAAAGCTGTAAAAATCTAAATTTATTAATAAAAATGAAAAAAATTGTCATATAGTTATATATTAATTCGAACTATCCGATACCATTTGTCAACAAAAATAAACAAAAACTGAAAGAAGCAGTAGCAATACGGTTGATTTTGCTTTCCTAAAAATGAAAGCGACTTTAAGTAGAGGAGAATTTAAGATGCCATATAAAACGAAAGAATTATTATTTTAGTAATAGCCTTAAGTCAACATTTGTACTGATGGAATCATAGATTTGAAGAAAATACTTTCGGTGAAAACTAAAATATTATAACTATATTGTAAAATAATAATTATGAGTATGCTTTAGGATCATTTTTTATAACACACTTTAAGATCTTTTTTCTTCTCGTGCATTTAAAGTATGGTTAAATAATTTTCAGCAAATGTGGAAGGAAAAGAGAAGTAAAAAATAAAGTACTCACTTCAGAAAATAATCAGCAATGAGTGAGCATACATGGAAGCTTTTGTAAAAAAATACCATTTTCAGCACAACTGGCTACACAGTTTTTCTCCTATTATGTGTTAAACTTCTAATTTCTATTCTGATATTCCAAAGATCCGCTAAATATGTCTGCATATCGTTTATAAATATACTACTGTGATCGTTAATATGTGAAATACTTCTACTCAAATACAATTGTCGTAAATATCGTTTGCGAATTCTTATTAAAAATTCTGCGATTTGTATAAACATTTGGTGATAGTCAGGAATTTATTTCATTTTATCGTCTGAAAATAAATTTGTTTTTAAATAGATGCAAATTTTAATTTTGACGATTTTCCAAAATGGCAAATGAAATTAAAATTTAAAAAAAAAACATTAAAGTTTATTTGCATTAAGCAATTCTTGAGGTAAAATTTTTTAAATGTTTCGAAAAGTATTTAAAAACAGTTGCTTTTCAAAAGCACCAATGCTTGAGTGGAATAAAAGGTTTATAATTCAACCTATGAAATATCATCTATTTTGTCTAATCGACATATCTACTAATCAATAATATATCGATGAGATCAGAGAATTAGCCTTTTTGACCATGATTTAATAATTAAAGGCATAAGTGAACAAGATGCTGTAAGCAAGACGTCGATGATAATAAAAGCTATGTTGGAATAACTTATGAACTTTCCAACACTATAAAGTATCTTTTCACAGTGCCATTATGATTCTTGAATTTTTGACAAAGAATTATAAAATATCGCTTCACCAGCTGAGTATTCACCTGATATGGCACCATGTTACTTTTTCCAATCCCTATGGTCGAAATTTTCTTTTCGTGGCCATCTTTTTGATTCCATTAAATAGATAAAAGAAAATACACTATGAATTATGAAGGGGTTTCACAAAAAAAAATTATGATGAAAAAAACATTTATAGAAGTGTATTATGGTTGGAAAAGATTACTCTAAAAGAAATGCATTTATTTTTGTTGAAAAAATTAATTCCTTTCGTTTTATGTTATTATTTCTGACAATGTTTGGTCACAGTAAACTGTAAAAAGGCTTCATTTTTCTTTCAAATATTTGTTTCACATGTTTTGTGGAAAATTTGTATCCCTGATACCATTTTCAAATTTACATTTTTTGCTATCACATTCGAATCAAATCAGAAGAAGCACTTTCTTTTGATTTTCTTGTATACTTACGAGATGTGTTTTGTGTGTGTGTGTGTGTGTGTGTGTGTGTGTGTGTGTGTGTGTGTGTGTGTGTGTGTGTGTGTGTGTGTGTGTGTGTGTGTGTGTGTGTGTGTGTGTGTGTGTGTGTGCGTGTGTGTATGTATGTGTGTGTGTGTGTGTGTGTGTGTGTGTGTGTGTGTGTGTGTGTGTGTGTGTGTGTGTGTGTGTGTGTGTGTGTGTGTGTGTTTAGATTTGTTACATTGTGGAAAATCTTTTTTTGGACTTTCTTCTCTGTAAAAGATTATACTAAAATTACACTCAGGTCTTCAGTTTCAAAATAAATTTCGCATATCAAATAACACTTAACTTAAATAAGTTTTATCCCACACAAATTCAGACAGTCATTTATATAGTCTATCTGTCGAAATATTTGAACTTAAATTCTGCACACATTAATAATTTTGATGTGAAAATAGCATACTAAAATTCAACCAGCTAGCTTTTTGTGTATTTGATTTATATTTTTACATAAACGATGAACTACCTAGAAACTGACGGATTTGGATCATAATTTGAATCAGATATTAACTTTCGAGGATAAAATCATGTGTGAAATTGTTTCATTTCCGAATTATCATATTCGTAAGAAAACAGAAATAATGAAATCATCCGAAAAAAGTGAATACTTTTCTGTTTCTTCATTTTAGATAGGGAAGTCGAATGTGGAAATTTAATAAAATATAAAGGACCGGATATTGGATAAATAATAATTTCCTCTAAAGAAAATAAAAATGATTGAAAAGGTGAAAAAAGATGGTTTTAGGGACCATTAGGGAGAATGTTTTCTGAATACTTAAAAGACATTGGAGTAAGATTTAAAATTAAGGTAATATTTATTATAAGAAAGCAAAAGGCAGGCAGTAATTTAACCCTGTAAACAAATGCGCGTAATGCTAATCGAAATGCTATATTATTCTTATTATCATGCATAATTTTCTATAATTGCTTTATGTTGAAATCTTACCCTATTCAAGAACAAAAAAAAAGTTATTCAGTTTTCCAATTTAAATCTTTCAAAGTCAATTGTATTGATATGAAGCACGTGTTTTTCAATCTTTTATTTAGTGCATTATTTTATCTTTATAGTATCTCAAGTGCAAATGCACTTGTTTAATGACAACAATCGAAATCACAGCTGTATGTTATCTTCATTAACATATTTAGCTCAGTACTATCAGTACTTCAGATGCCGAACAACCTCTTAAGGTATATCTCTTTCAAAACATTCGATAAATATTACTATAATAATACAAGTGCAACTGAACTTAATTTCCAGACATCTGTAAAGTCTCGAGTGATATTTTGCTCGAAAAACAACCATTATGAAATCTTTGCTTATATTTTGAAATCTATTGTCTAATGTACGCTTAAAGTTAGTCTTAACATGACTCCTTCTTAACTGTTCTTCATTTGCCTTCAATAACATTTTATTATACCGAAATTATTTTATTTTTATGCCAGAAATTCTTCTTCCAAAAAACAAAATAATCAATCAGAAATGTGGCCTGAGTTAAGGAAAAAAAAAAAGAATTATTGAAGTGCTAATATGGAGAAATAATAAGGCTTTAATTAGATTTACGAAACTAAGTGATATATAACTTTAATAATTTTCTTCTACACTGAAATCCTTGTATATATATGCCAGAAATCCATTGTCTGGATCAGAGAACCAATTAGATATGCAAAGAAACTTGAAAGGAATATTCACATAATGGTGTCAATATAGAGAGACTTGTAGAGGTAATGAGACCTTAATTAGGCTTACGAAACTAATTATTTAACTTTTATAATTTCCCGTTATATTGAAGTCGCAATCTACGTCAAAAATTTATTTTCTAGAAAATCAGGGAATTGACCAGCTGTGCAATGAAGTTGATAGGAGTATTTTTTATCATAGTGGCAACATACAGAAACTTATAGAAGTAATGAGAATTTAGTAACTTACGAAATTAGTCGATATTTCTGGCGATTAAAAGTAAAATTCGACATTTTAATCAAAACGTTATAAAACTTTCCTCTTCTTTATCTGAAAAATATATCTAAGTAAAATAATTTCGTCTTCATTTTAAATGCATAATTTTTAATGCTTCATTTTAAATAATAATTTTCCAAATTACGTTCAAACATGCAAAACTTTTACTTATATAACAGAGCAATGCTAAAATCTATAAAATTTTCATCAATTCAAGTACTTTCGCTTTCTATTTCTTTTGATATTATAAAATTTACCATCTTTGTGAAAGGGTACTGTCATTGTAACAAAAGAATCATTGTAATCCTCAACGTGTGGAATTTGCACACTGGTGCACAAAAGAATATAAAATGAGTCTGGCTTTACCACCCTTTATTATATTTGTGGATGAAACCAATTTCTTCCTTGAAGGGATCTCTAATCAAGACTATGTTCATGTGTGAAGCCACAACAACTCACCACGTTTGTGTTCATATGTTTACAGTAATAATTTTCCACAAATGTATTAGTTAGTATTATTGATAATCATTAAATGGGTTATACTTCTACCATGCAGGTTGAATAGTCAGAAATGTCGCATGTTTTTAATGTCTTCCTGTCATATCAAATAGCAAGGTGCAATTTTAAAAACTGTATTCCATATTAAACATTTAACAACTTAAAAAGGCAATAATCGAGTGAACTAATTCGTCGCCATGGGAGACAAATATTAAAGAAATGAGGTCAAATGAAAATATGTTACCAAAAGAGAAAAAGGATTGAAGTAAAATTCTTTAAATGCAAACAAAAATACTAACTAGTTGTAATTTAAAATGTTTAAGCCATTGAAAGTGGAGTTAATAAGAAAAAAAATTCATCATTGTTTCTTATTATTTCTCCTAAATTCATTTCGCTATATTTTAAATTTAAACAGACCAATAAATAGATATTAAACGGATAGTGGTGTTTTCTGCATTATAAAAAGTCTATCAAAAACTTTATTCAATTATTTATTCAAGATAGCCCCATTTCCACGTTTTACGAAATTTTCTTGTTTGGAAAAGAAATTCAGCATAAATTTAAAAACACGAAATAAGTTTCATTACTCTAAAATTCCCAAAATATGCTAACGCATTATTTTTTAATTATATTTAATAGAATCTATCAATTTACATGTCTTTGTAGTAGACATCAAAATTTAAATCGTGGTTTGTTTCCGAAGTTATGACCACGTTTTAAATAATTCTTTCATCATTTTATTGACTGCGAAAGCATGAATGAAATACTATCTTTTTGCCAGAAGAATTTGATATTCTTGTTCTTAAAATATTTATATCATTCAAAAATAGTTAATAAAAATACTAATAATATATACTACTAACTTTTTTAGTGTTAACTAGGAAATATAATTTGAACCAGTGTAAATATTCCCTCATAGAATTTTTAAAATACTAATACGATAAGATATATTTTGTTTCTCATAAAACAAAGTAGAAAAATTACTATAATTTTTTCCATTAATTAACCTGAGTTAAAATTTTGATTCAGACTTACAATTTCAATAACAAGATCACATACCAAATTTTATTTAAATCATGGAGTGTTTGAATTATCGCGTTTAAATACTAGCAGTTTGAATAAATACATATTGAGAGATGGTTGACTTTGTGACAGATGGATCCGAAAACATTTCTTGAAGTTGAAGATATTTATAGAAAATATATGCAAAGTCAAAAAGGCGAATGACACGACCTAGTATGGCGGCCCTTTCTAATCTGCTAGATTCTGAAAGTTTTACTAACATATTTGACATGGTTTGAGCGAGCGTTGTAAAATAATGATTTTAATTATAATAGCGTAGATGTATCTATACATAGTATAAAATGAAGTCCCCTGAAGGCGTATATATGTTTAAACCAGAAAAACTCGAGAAATAGTTAACTGATGTTGGAGATATTTGTGCCATTTTGTAGGGCATTTATTGGGGAATGTTTTAGTATATTGAAATAATATCAAAATTAAAAAAGGAGTTTTATAATTGCGATTTTAATTATTTTCCTACTACGACTCGCGCATGCGTAATACACTTATCCGCGCATGTGCGAAAACTTCAAATTGCGCATGCGCAAATAGCAAGAGCTGTGGTATGCATATGCGATACATTTCTTTATTTACGTCTGATTTTAAACAGCGATTCAAAACTCATTATGCCCAAAAAATGAACTGATATTGGAGATATTTGTACCATTTTGTAGAGCATTTATTGGGGAAGGTTTTATTATATTGAAATCATATAAAAAAAGGCATTTAAAATTGCGATTTTAATTATTTCAAGGACAAACGTTTCACACTGCTGAAATTGACGAATTGGAAGATAAGAATGTTTTTCTCATGGACAACTTTATGTGGCACTTTCTAGAATTGCATCCAAATCAAATCTTTGTTTGTTTGAATGAGGGAAATTAAGGGATTTTTAGCTACAAAGTCTGTCATCCCAGCGTTCAACAATAACTCCAATTAAAAAATTTCAAGTGTTGAAGGAAAATATGGAGAGACAGTTTATCTGCAAATGCTTTGCTCGTGAGTTGTTTAAAATTACTGGTTGAAAGAGAGTTGAGGACCAACTTCGACCAGAGGCAACATCTGATGCTTGAGTATTTTCGGAAGTGCAGTAAGATATGATCCAAATTATTCAAAGAGCGGCATGTTTCGTTGTTTGATTGATTCGACAGGTTTAAAAGATGTAGAAAGCCAAGTGTAATTAGTGTTTTGGTAGAAATTCTAGCGCAAATGATGTCTTCTCTTCTATTTCTTGCCCATTTAGCAATATTTTTTATGTCTGGAATTTCTCCAAGAATTTCATAATATTTGCTCTGTTTATAGCTGTCTGATGTTTTTCTTTTTTGAGATTTGTTTAATACGTGAGGTGATGTCTTTCGATGCGATCCATTCAATGCATGGGCTGATTTCTGTTACTGATTTTGCGATCAAGTCCGCTTTTTCATTTCATAATATTGCCGAATGCCCTGGGATCCATAGAAATATAATATGTAGATTAATCTGATATTTTTCCACAATTTTATGAATGATGGATGGGGATTTATATGAAATTTTTTGAAGTGCTGTAAGAACTGAAATACTATCTGTAAGAAGAAGTAAAGGTTTCTCAAGAACGGAAAGATAGTCCAGAGCCTGGTAAATTGCAAGAGCTTCATCTGTAAAAATTGAGTTGGTGTTGTGGGTTCGACAAGCAAATTGAGACATAACATACTTAGCATAATTTGAACATAGAAAACATATCATACTTAGAAATAGACTTATGATTTTGAAAGAGTTTTAATTTTCGAAATTTCTTTAGCAAAAAAATTCTTCTATCCATTAAAGAGTTTTTCTTACGACTTTATTACAAACTAATTGCAAACTTAAAAAAAAAAAAAAAAAAATTGTGCCAATTCTTTATTTTTTTTTAATAAAATTCTGTCATTTTGGCCAATTACTTATAAATGTATTTTTTTGCTTTTCAGTTCTTTATCGTTAATATTATTAATGCAGATAATGCACATTAGACTGTTTTTAATCCGACACATATGATATCCAACCCTATAGAAAGTGTCCAGATTACAGAGAATTATATAGTCAGTACTAAATTATGTAACGATACATATTTCTGTGAGGGGAGACGATTTAGCAATAATTCTAATTTCAGTTGTTGAGTAGAGGCAATACTCTTTGTCAGAAAAAAAAAATCGGATATATCATATCCCTAGCCTAGAAAATATCGTCTAATGCACCCCCCCCCCACCGCGCCTAGAAAATAGGGTATATCGTATTTATTTCATTCCATACAGACATGTGATGAAAATTACACTTCTAGATTTAATTTGTAGTAATAGTTAATTTGTTTTTTTAATTTGAACTTTTGTTAATGTGATGGCAATACCTTGATAAAAGCTAATTTTTTCCCCATTCACGAGTAACGTGCTCATGCAGTTTAAATTTTATTTTTATTTTATGCGAAATAAATTGTTGGAAAATATAATTGGTTTTTGAAAATAGAAATTTAATTTGTATGCTAAAACACTGGTATCATTGAAAAGATAAATTTTTTGAATTTTAAGATGATATAAAAACTACTTTTGTGCTATACTATTTTTGGAAGTTATCGTGGGAAGATGCCAAAATATCGCTTACTTTCTAATTAATGAAAATTCTAATTAAAGTTTTAGAAAAACCACTTCGAGGTGCACATTCCCACTCTACAAATTATGTATGTGGCAAGTCAGTTAGCTCAAGGTCAAACGGTCTGGCCTGTAGAATGCCAACACGCGCATTCATCTTTATTATGAGTAAAGATAAAATAAAACAAATGAAGAAAATTTTAAAATTCATTAATTCCTCATTTTCAAAAGTTATGTTTTATTTATATTGAATTAGAGAATTAATGATCTTATTTGTTAAACTTTAAATGAATTCATTTTTAATTATTTTTTAATCATTTGTTAAATTAATTAAATAATTTAAACAAATGAAAATGTTATTTTACTTAAATGAGCTATGAATAAGCTATTTGCATTTTAAAATAATTATTTCTCCTCTATGTTTGACTTAAGAAGAATTTAGCACACTGAACTGAAATAAATTCTAATTCTGGAAGAATATTAAAGAACAGATTTTGTTAACACGCATAATTCAATGACGATCAGATAATGGGCAGGAAAATCACAAACAAGGAAAAATAACATTCAGGTCATTCTTTCTTATTTTTCCGAAAGAACCGAATTACCATGACGCCATTACAACCTTGACCAAATATGTCGGGACGAATTGCGGAATGCCCTGAAGTTTCGTTGTCCAGGCAGACAAACCATTCAAACTCGTCACGGTAATACCCGGAAGTTACGCGACAAATCAGATCGCCGACAAGATATAAATTTGATTCGCGTAAGCTAGAGTATGATCTAGCATATAAAAAATGCAAATTAATTAGAGCTAAAGAATAAATCAAAAACATGCGTTTGGAAGGAAAATATGTAATAAACAATGCATTGCCCTATATTGGTAAACTTTAGATCTAAAAAGTAACGTTTAAAATAGTGGAAGTAGTCTTCTCGTATGCTACTTAATAAAGATTTTCTTCTTCTTCTTTCTTCATGAAATAATGGGCATTAAAAAAAGTCCGTGTGCTCTACGAGTGCTTATATTTTTATTTCCAGATTCCTGAAAATGAGCATTTTGTGCTTCTTAGAATAGAGAAGAAAAACAGAGTTTGAACTTTAGACACTTTTTTCGAATTAAATGAAATCAAAATGTAACATAGAACTATAATTGCACAAAAAAAATCATATTTCATTTTTAAAATTTTTGCGTTTTTAAGTTATTGCATTAATTTATATACGATGTACAGGTTGATAATCAATCAATACCTTGACGAATTCGATAAATAACCTGAAAAAAATCTACGCATTAAATGCTAAAATTGTGTCTCAAATTTCATTTATGTAAATTGATGCGGTACCTTTTTTTTTTTTTTTTTCTAGTTATTATATTTATATACATGCGAAAGTACACACCAGTAAACAGTTGATTATATTCAGATTTGGTTCAAAATTTGATATATCTCTTATATTTTAGATTCAAAATTAGTATATCACATTTTTTTCATCTAATTCTTTATGTTATGAAGTTATCAAGTCAGACTTTATGAAAATGGATTTCGTTCAAAATTTGATAGGAATTTACAAGTTTTGTATAAAGATCACATAGATTTCATCTGTTTAGCTGAAAGCGTTTTTGAATTATCTTCTTCACAGACGTAATTCAAAAATATGTTTTACAGACACAGGAAAGTCTGAAATGTGACAATTCAACAAAATCTGTTCGACTTTTTTTTTTTTTTAGTGTTTTCTATACTTTTGTTTTGAATATTTCATATATGAGAAAGAAAAAAGAAAGAAAAAAAAACGATACTCTTTTAACCTGAAGAATAGACTAAAAAAAAAGTCTGCAATGTATAGCGAAATTCTAAATTAAACGAATAAAATTTGTATTAAAATATGCACATATATTCTGGACTTCTACAAAAATAGACGTATCTTCGCACATCTTTTCCAAGATCAACTTTTTCTTTTTCACTTTTCATCTCTGAATGTCTAATGATTCGCTTTGATTTCATTAAATTTTTAAAGCAGATTGCCTTTTTACGAATTTATTATGTTATTTACAAAAAATACAATTACTCTCCATCTAAAAAGGAGTTTAAATACTTAATTTTTAAGATTAAACTTTTTAAAAAGATTTTCTTTCTTTTATTTCAATAAATATAATTGTTTTTACACTATTCTTTTTTTTAAATAATGCAACTGCATAAGCATAATTTAATCTTTTAACTACCGATAAAACTATACACAGACAAACGCATAAATATATATAAAAAAAGTCTTTAAAAGTATATAAGATTATAAAATAAGGGTTGATATCTGTACAATTATTGATGTGTTTAAATAATAATAAATTAAAATAAACTGTCTTAAAAATATAAAAAGTTATTAAAAATATAAAAAAATAAAAAAAAATATTAAAAGTATGTCTTTTTATTATATAAGATTATAAAATGAGGGATTATATTTGTACAATTACTGGCATGTGTAAATCATTTTAATTTAGAAATAAACAGATCTCTTAACGATCCCTGGAATACAAACAGACTTATTAAATCTCTTATTGACAATAGCCAGGATTAAAAGGTTAAATACTACAAATAAGTACAGCAAACATGCATTAAAATAAAGAAAGGTAAATGAGAAAAATGCATTTTATAAAAAGAATAGTACACTTATCAGACCATGGAGTACGAATTAAAATATTTACATTTTGACGAATTTTATGATGAACTGACTGAATGACTGGATGATGACAGAATTTTGATGATAATAAATTTTGATTTTTTATGAATGAATTTTGATTATGTCACAGTGTTCATAAGTGCTACATATTAAAATAAAAACTGAGTTGTTTCGAGAGTTTGGACGGTGACTTTAAAATATCTCTTTAAATTTTTTAAAGGGAAATAATATCTTTATATTCCCTTCTTCGTAAACAAAATAGGTCCCTCAGTAGAAAATATTGTCATCAAAATATATCCCATTTTTAAATTAAGCCGAGATATTTTAGTAAAATTGCGATTTTTCTTTCACTTTTTCTGTTTTGGTAGATTTGAATCTGATGACTTCTGCAGTGGCTACTGGCTGAAGCATCTCTATAAACTCATCAAATGTCAAATCCTTGCTATGTTAGCTCCAAAATTTTAATAAACACAATTTATTATTAAAATTAGAAACAAACCTTAAAATACTGCAAAAGAAGGGTGGAAAGGAAGATTACAAAAATAAATTTCTTGATTTAATTTTTTTCTCTTCTTTTTTAATATATCTTCCTTATGTAATAAAAAAAAATCCTTGAGAAAGTGAGGGGAAAAAGAAAAGAAAGGGGGGAAAAAGCGATGTTAAACCAGTTAATACTTTTTTCCTTGTTTGACCACCGAGTATATTTTCCTTGATGTTTCAGGAAATGAAAAATCACAACAGCTAAGCTCATTATTAAAAAATAATAATAATTTAATAAGCTCATTATTAAAAAAAAAATGATGCACTTTGTTTTTGTTTAAAGAAATGCTGTATAAGATTTAAACACTGTACACAGATTTAATTGCTTTATTTTTAAAATATTTGAAATCTCATGTATTGAATTTTTATAAATAAGAAATCTCTATACATCGAATACTTTTTATATAAGTAAATAATATGAGTAAATCTATGCAGATAAAAGCTTCAGTGTATTGAAAAGAAATTTCTACAAATTGAACAAAATTTTTAAAATTATATAAACCTATTGAAGTCAGAACGCATCCATGGATTTAGTTCACGAATAAGAATGTAAATTGAAAAATAGGGGGAAAATTTTTTTTCCCTTTATTTTTATTGCAGTGGAAATTTACAGACGATGAAAGATGCTTAAAAACAAAGAATAAGTACTAGCCAATGAATCGCAAGTTATTCTTAATTTTTTTTTCTGCGAATTCTTTTCTTAAGTAGGAGAGCAGCTTTTACTTTTGAATTCTTTCTATAGTGAATAGAATATTGAAATCTGTCGGAATTTCAGTGTTTAGAACCTCATAAACGGAAATAAAAGAGACGAAAATAATAATTTCCATAACGGAATTATTATTTCGGAATTAAATAAATTCCCATAACGGAATAAAGCCCCATAAAAAGAAATTCAGTTTAATAAATGTCATAGAATGCACCATGAAAAATATAAATATGGTAAAAAATATCAACAAGTACAATATTTTTATTCAGTTGTTAATCCCTTTGAAAGTGTTGAAAGAAATAGAAAATTATTTAAGTTCTTTAAACTATGAAAAAAATTTTAATGTAATTATGAAACGGATAAAAATCATGCAAGTCAAAAATTTACCCGTGACTGTTCCTTATGATTAAGCCACTGATTTTGCGGCAAATTTTGATATTTCCACCTTTCAAGCCTGATAAGACTTTCAGCTCGAACGTATTCAATTTGCTATCATATAGGATTTCTTTTTACTGTTGCTTATATTCTAGTAAGAAGAAAGAGAAGTAATATAATCATCAAAATATTTGAATCTGCGATATTAACAAGTTAAATCAACATTCAGTTTAAAAAAAGCATAAATTATTTGAATCAATATTATTTTTGTGCAACTGTCCAGTTTATGCGATTTCTTTTACATGTTAATCTGCAAAAGCAAATTTTTAAAAATTGCATCAGCAAGGATAATTTTTAAGTCACGTAAATTTTAAAAAGAAAAGCATTAGTTTGATTAAAAAAATTTAATGCTGTTATATTTTTAAAATTAAAATATCCAAAATTATGAAACCTTTTTACATTTTGAGATATTTCCGTAAATGTCAATTGAAGTGAAAAAATAAAATCGCATTATTTTCACAATCACATTATTTTCCCTTATAAAATGTCGAATATTGTTGCGATACTTTCATGATGTTGTTCAGTATCCAGAATATCAAACAATATCGTAGAAATATAGCACAATATCTTATGATAATAGTAAATAAGGATAGAAAATCAAGTTTGACATTCCCTTTCAACGATTAGCTTCAAATTTAGATCGAAACTGTATATCGAAAATTTTGGAATCATAGTCAATCCAAAATTTTTGCCCGCAGTAAATGCCTGCTTTTTGAGTCATCTTATTCACATGCATACAAATCGATAGACAATAAGTTTGTGAGTGAATTTGGCCCAGAATTTAATACAGATGAGCAATTCTGCGGGAAGTTATGTCCCAAATTTCATCCATTTGACACATTGCGTCGCAGCATTATCGTCTTCATATAAAAATGAAAGAATAGACTTCTTATCAACAGTTATTATTCAAGATTTAAGTGAGATTACAATTTCAATATGAAGAGGACATATCGAATTTCATTTTACCAAAACAATATGTACACGCGAATTTTCATCAAAATATCAAAACAGAATTTTTTTTGGTGAAAGAGTGCCTCGTTGCATAATAAGTAACTAAAAAAAATAAGGAATGATGTTCGAATTTTAATTTATTCGGATGTTTATTATTAAATTTGAAAATATATCGTGGCCCGTCCTCTAGATGGCGCTTTCAGATCAGAAGAAACTTTTCAGCATCATGTTGGATCACCATGATAGCTCTAGGCTCGTAGTAACTGCAGCCAGTGGCACAACAATTTTTTTTTACTCATTTTCCTTCATCATGTTAAAAGTTAGAGTAAATAGATCACAGATGTGACTCCACATGTGTTCTTTTATCTCTTCAATTTCTTCACAGGTTCCAAAATCCTCACACTTAATTAATAACTCTTCAACAGTTATTACTATATGTGAAAGTCAAGGAAACAAAATTCTCACATTTATTTTTGTAACCATTAATTTAAAAAAAAAAAATTAATGTTAACAAAAAATTTAAATTTCTTAACACGTAAAATCCATTTTAAATTTATATAGTTTAAATTGCATAAGCGTACATAATATTTCGCTTCTATGTTTTAAATTCAAAATATAATTTAGCTTTAATAGTCATTCAGTTTCGCTTATTTTGAAGAAATATGAAGTTATAAAATACTTTTGTTTTTAATTAATTATTTTTCATTATGAAAAGATAAAAAATAGAAAAGTTAAGTTCGAGTTCAGTAAAAAGCAGTCAAATTTCAAGTAGTAGTAAACTTAAGAAAGCCTACTTATGGTATTAACACCAAACCAAAAATTATTCATAAATTTTGTTTTTGTAGTACTCACATTAACATTTATTTAAAATGAAGTTCAAAAGTCATTCAATATTGTGAAATAAAGCAAACAATAAACCTAAATTAATATATCTTCTCACAAAACATCTATGAAAATATTTTATTTTTCAATACACCACACAATATATATATCATGTCAACTTTTCAAACCAAAATTTATAGCACATCTCAAATAAATAGCTCATCTATAACAGTTAAAGAGCCCAAATATATCACAGAAACTAAAAGTTACATCTATATAAATGCAGTATACATTAAGAACAAACTTAAGGGAATGAGAAAAAAAAAAAAAAAAATCAGAATAAAATCAATGTGCAAGATATTGACGAAAATAAACATTTCTTTAAAATATTTTATGAGAGATAACTTAAGTAGAAAATATCCTATAGATTTGAAATTAAGATATATTTAATTTTAAAGAGATCTTCATGTATCTCAAGAGCTTGCAATATACTAATACATCCGAGGAAGTTAACTCAAATCTACATAATATGAAATTTTATACATGTATTAAATTTGTAAGTAAATAAATCTAAAGGCTGGTTTTTTCTCAAATGAGCTTGTTTAATATCAAACAATGCATATTAGTTTATTTTCTAACACCATTCAAATGATATAAGGATTATTAAAAATACAAATGCTTACAATTTTTTTTTGATTAAAGAACATTACACAATAAACAAATGCTAAAATATTAAAATTTTCCAGATGCATTTTCAGTGAACAATTTATCTTTTAGAAGATATAGCCATCTTGAACATGCTTTATACATACTGATAAATTCCAGGCATTCTTTATGTGGAGAATTCATTTAAATATATAAATTGAAAACTAAACAGATCATAGAAATAACATTATGATGTGTAACATCAAGCATTAAACAACACCAATAATCACACACTGCACACATACAATAACAGGATTTGCATGTACAGGAAGTAAGATTTACATTTACAGTGCATTCAATGCTGTATCATATATTTAATGGTTTTACAAAAGCTGCTTTAATACACAAACAAATAATAAGTTCAACACTGTTTTAAAAATTTACATTTCAAACTGTTTTATACAATTTAAACTCATTTTGGCACAGATGAAAAATAAAAAGTGAATGCCTATCTTTTACATTTTTAAAAACATTAAAATAAGAATAATTTATATACATACAGTAAATGTTAAAACAGAATAACCTGCAATAATTTGTTACATATATTATTATAGCCAAAGAACTATGCTGACAACTCACAGAAACAACAAATGATATCAGTAGTGCTCTAGAAGCTAGGTCTATACAGTCTGAGAATTACTTCATATAAGTTAGGCCAACACTTAGATATTGTTTTCACAACTTCAGGTTTACTAAATGCATTCATTCACTGTGCAACATCTTGCCCTCAAAACAAAAAAGAAAAATGCAAAAGATAAGATTTTTTAAATTACACATTGCATTAAAATCAAGGATTTAAAGAATGGTTGTTTCAGAAAAATATATTAAGGAAAAATATAATTCATATTCACTAATTAACAAACTTGCAGAAGAAAATTTTAGAAGTGCTTAGCAAGCATGTTTTCTTAATACAATGTTTGTTTCAGCATATCGAATTACTTAATATATATTTATACAGAGGATATGCTTTTGCAAAATACAAAGTGCTATATGGTTGCAATTTTTGTGTCTTCACATGGTGACACATTTAAATTGATTGTAAGTATGACATTCTATTCAGCCTTTTTGAGAAAAAGAAGAAATTAAGATGGATGATGCAAATTAAATGATAAATAGTAAATTATAATGCATATTTTAAAAACACATACTAAATAAAAAAATAAAATGACACAAATATTAGATTTATAAATGAACAAGTAGATTAATATAGCAAAGCATTTGAAAACATGAATAAAATCATGTTAATAGTAATGAACATAATAAAATCATGTTAATAGTAATGAACATAATAAAATCATGTCATTTTACAGGCATAATACATCAGTACATTGAAGTCAGAAATTTAAAGCATTATTTAAATTTTGCAATAAATCTTTAATAATTCTTCAATTTATAAATCGTTCACTAATTTCTCCCTATACTCATTTATTATTTCACATTATTTCAATTTTTGTAACACATTTTTGAAATTTATTTTGTTGAGAAAGATTAGATGACTACAAAATTGAATACATACAATGATGACAGATGACTACATGATTATTTCAGTTCAATAATGTTTAGGAAAGTTGCTAAAAAAAATAAAATTGAATCAAATTACGGGGCCTTATAAAAGAGAAACAGAATGAATTTCCCGGAATAAATCAAAATTATTGTTATTAATGCAAACTTAAAATACCCAAATTATTTACTTTTTTTGGAAAACATGCTTTCTTTTAAATGGAGAAGAGATTTCATGAAGCTATTCTTTTATTAATTATAAGCAGCACTGAACATTAATCTCTAAAACTAAATTTGGGCAAACACATCATTTAAAAAAATATTCAGTTAATATTAGGATTATTTAAGAATACACACTGATATATTCATAGTTTTCCATGAACTGTCAGCTTTATTGTAACCAATTCTTAGATGCATTATTAAAATACAAACAATACTAAATGCACATGATGCAAAGCATTTTTGAAATAACTTTTTTGACAAAGTAAATAAAGCTCAATTTAAATGCAACTGAAGAAATGTTGCAATATTCTAAAATTAATATAAAAATCCAGGATATAAAATAAATAAAATTTACTTAAGATAACGGGACAGCACTCATTTAATAAAAAATTCGTTTTACAATCATTCAGATAAAAAAATGACGTGAAAATAAATATAAGCAAATTTTTTTTTACAAATTTATTAGCAATCAAATGATTTTAAAAGATAAAAAAATGCTTTTTACTTTCAAAATTTAGTTATTGCATAACTTACTCAGCCCAGTTCTCTAAACGTGATGATTTTTAAGACTGACTCAATTGCTTCTTGCTTGGAAAAGTGGAAGATGTTTTACACAACACAAACATTGTAAATAAAAAGGAAAAGGGGGAAAACAGCACCTTATTATACTAAAAGGAAAACTAGTAACATTATGGTCACAAAATATTGATATAATTTATATACAACACACATTTTTGACTACAATTATGAGACCACTGAAATGGATGACTTGAAGACTATATCCACACTCATATAATCATTTTATACAGTTTGACCACAATCCATGATTACAGAATGATTAAGAATACTGGATTTTTAAAAAACATTTATTTTTATATTATTGAGTAATGATCTTTAACTCATGGCTATAGAAATTTGAATTTAATCACAGGAAATATGTATATATGAATAAAAAAAAAAAAAACTGCACAGGTTTTGTAGAGGAAAGTAGGTACAAAAATTTAGTTTTAAATGTATATATGCCTTAACAGCTTGACTTTAATACTGTTGAGGGTAAATATTTCATAATTTCTCATTTACAAAATGAGGACACAAAATGTTCGAATTTCTTAAATTCTTACTTCTTAAAATGGGTATTGCAGCAAAAATCAAAATCTAAAATTTATGTATAGATTTTAATTTAAAAAGTTAAGGAGACTCTGTGAATTGGTAATTAAATATACTATCAAGTTTAGAAATTGAAATTGAAGAAGGATATCAATACAAATGAAAATGATGCAGAAAATTTAGCATATTCATTACAAATAAATTAAGACATAAAAAAATGAAGTATAAAAACATATTCCATAAATTTTAAGTAAGAAAATAGATTTATATTATAAAATCTAACAAATATACTTAGTTGAGAAATTAATTTTCAGATGAACTAACAATAAATTGTATAATTAACAGATAAATTTGCAAAATATTAAATTTAGCTATGGATAGTGAAGCAAATACATATTTATTTACAAACAAAATATATTACGAATGTAAGCAAATAAAGAGCATCACATCTTTTAAAACATAAAACAGAAATAAAATAAAAACACCCTTCATAGTCATTTAAGTATGTTAGTAATAAAGCAGAAAACTTTAAGTAAACATATCGCACAACCTAAACAATGAAGTACATTCAATTCATTAATAATCATAAATTTATTATTACACATATACAATTTTATTTGCATATCATTCAATTTTATATGAATATTAAGAATCAACTTAAAAATGTAACAATACAACAATATGAATTTATAAAACCCCTTATCTTCACTAAGAAATATCATATGGAAACATGATATGAGGATCAAATGTAAGTACAAAGTGTTCCCTTATTATATGTAAATGCCTAACTTTGGAATATTATGAATTTTCCGCAGTGTTCAGCTACATCCACACTAGAAATATATTAAAAACTATATTAAATGTCTGATCCCATTAAAAGATTAGGTTTTCTTTAAGAAAAAGTCAATCTAAAATGTCGAAGAAAAGGTATCTTTCAATGCAATAACTCTCTGGAAATCTGTGCAGACTCAAAACTTTAGTAAAAGAATCGTTGTCACAAAAATAATTCTTTAATGTCTTATATTTATTGAAGATTAATTAATCTACTTTGTGGTCTTTTTTATTGCCAACAGGATTAGTTCTCACTACTGCTGGAACAAAGTATGGCAACAAGAAGATCGCTGCAAGTGCTAACCAATGACCAGCAAAATACAATTTCCTGAAACAGACATAAACAGAGTCATTTGAGAACAAAATACAATTATAGAATTCTAGTATACGCACACAAACTTTTCAGGCAATTAATCTAGATTTATATGTTCTATATTTTTCTTACTTCCAATTGAAATATATTTAACAGAACTACATAGAAGTTAGACACGAGAAAAAAGTTTTATTTTCTATTTTTATTTAAACGGTTATAAAACATTGAAACTTGCCTTGAAATATTTATCTAAATTGAATTAAAATACCAAAATAATAATAACTGTTTACTATGAGTTACCCGATAAAAAAGTGAAATAACTGTTATAAAGCATTATTCAATTATTTGTTAATAAGTTGGAATTTTGCATATTTTAAAATTTGTTTTATCTTGCATTATAAATGTAATACGGTAAAATGAATAAAAAATCTCATTAAAAAAGATCTCTAGCATTAAGTTATATGGCAAAAGCAGAAATTTATTGTTATTTAAATCAAAATTCAATAAATCAATAGTGGACAAGTTTCTTGAATATCACACTAGAGATTTTAATGTACATTAAATTTACAATAGAAAATATTTATATTATTTCTTATATATCATAATAATTGAAATAAAAGTTCATTAAGTTCAAATATTTCAATTTCAGATATATATCACATTACCAACTTTAATTAATGCTCTATAGTGAAGTCATTCCACAAAGAGATTTTCTTAAATAGTTTATTGATATTAATACAGCTTAATAGTTAAATAGTTTAATAAATAGTTATTATTAATAAAATTGTTATTTAATAGTTTATTGTTGTAATTATAAATAAAAGTTAAACTTATAATGAGCTACATTTGTCATTTATTTCACATCATTACAGAATCTCACTGCATATTTCATGCTGGATCCCATGATTGCAAACCTGGTTGTCTAATGAAATTAATTTTTAGAACAATGCAAAGAGATTTTCAATTATTATGGTGGTTTGTTTACTTGTGTAGGATTGATGGATTTTTTTAAGAAAATTTTATTGAATAGCTATTCTTCACAGTGTATAGATATATTTTTCTTGTTGGGTATAACTAAGTAAAAAACCACCACATCTCTTTTTTTTTTTTTAAATATCAGAAGAGAAGTATAATAACCTCTTTCAGCAAAGTAAAAAAGGAATAATATCACAAAAAACTTATTCTTGATATAAATCATTGCCAAGTAACAACTTGTAGAATCTAAATTCCATGCAAAATCAGGAAAATTATTTAAAAAAATTAATTGAGCTGATTTTGTGTAGAAATAATAAAGGTGTTATCAAAATAAATGTTTGTTTTTCCAATAGTTTCTAACAATTATTAGATAAAGAAAGCAATATATGCAATATAATAATAATCTTCAATATCAATATAAAAAGCTAATCAATTAAATTTTTTTTTGTGTGTGCAAACATTGTTAAAGTATAACTTGTATTCATAAATATAAATTAACTTGAGCAAATATATTTCAATTAAATAATTATCACTGATTTAAAATAATCACACAAGCAGTTCATATTTTGACATGTTACTATGTTCATAATATTTTTTAAACAAACAACTGCATTGAAATAGAGCTTTCAACAAATTATTTAACATTACAAACCAGCTTTCACCTTATTAGAAAATATATTTTAGAAGTTAGCAATTTATAAAGTAATTCCTATTATTTTTTATAATAAAAGTTTAAATTGACAATACTTCAGAATTCAATGAATTTAGTCACTTGTTATCTGAATGATTACAATATATAATAGATATGTATAGTAGTTATAGGGTATAATGATGCCATTGATTAAAATAAATATATGTGAATAATTAAATTAAAATTTAGCTTTTTATTTTAGTAGAAATAAAAGACAATTTAGAAAAACAAGGCAAACAAAATACAAGGTAACTTACACATAAACAGCAAGTGATGCATGACATTCAAGAAGTATGAAAGGAAAAACAATGTAGGCTAGAGCAAATCTTGTTGTAATACATGTTATAACATCATACAATCTTGCTGTTGATCTTTTTCCTTGAAATAATGGTCGAATGCTACGTCGTATCTAAGGAAAAGGAATATTCAAATCAAATGTTTATATTAAAAAAAATACAGAGAAAGAATGAAAGAAAAGATAAAAATATTCAAGATAACTTGCTTTTATGTCAATATTTATATTACAGGAATGTGATTGACCAAAAAACAAAAAAGAGGAAATCCAAAAAGCGATACAAACAATACGTGAAGGAAAAATATAAAAAAGTATGAATTAAATAATCAATATACAGAAAAAATTATCAAAATACAGTTCAACTGACTTTTATATTCACTTCAAAACATTTATAAAAATAAATACCAAAAGATATGACCTTTTCAAAGACACTTTAAGCAGTATATAGGTCCAGAACAAATTTAAATGTATATAGGACAACAAATGTAGAAGGAGAGTCAGTATTTTAAATTGTAAACATACCCTACTGAAATATTTTGGTAAACATTTTTAACTGTTCAGTGGACCTTTGCAGCATATTTCAAACACACTACTGGCTTTTATTTTTTTTTTAAGGTCTCTTATTGACATGAGTTTGTTGCCATTTCCCTGTTAGCTTTTGAGTCTCAGTCACGTTGGTATAGCAAGTAGCTACATTTTGTGTACAAGATTCCGATGTAGAAATTTTTGAGCACTGGGACCTAATTTTTTAAGATGAATATTTATCTGCAATTTGACTGCTTCGTCACTTTGCACAGTAGAATTTTTTTGCAGCTTTCTTTGACACTAGCTTTTTCTTTCGGCCTGATTGTTTATCACAAACATTTCTTTCACTAAAAACTTCTGTTCTGTGATTCCTTGTTGTTAAATTCATGTTTTGTAGAAATTTCTACTTATTTTATCTTTAAGACAGTTCTTTTTATACAATTCAACAGCAGATGTCTTAAAAAGTGGAAAAAGATGAAAAGGCCAAAAAAGAGAAAGCCGTAAATCCAAGGGAGACTCCCAGTCCTTATTACACCAAATGCAATTAATATCATTCATAATAAAGTTAAGAACAAATTTATTTTTATTACTTTTGAAAGACATAAGTATTTATTCATTCAAAGAATTCATGAAGAAACAAAATGTTTAAATAAATGGTTTTCCACTTTAAATTGATCTAATACTATCATAAAGAGATGTTTTACAAAAATATGGAGTATTGCAGTAAAAAGAAAAAGTTTTAAGGTAGAAATAAACAAATTTCATTATCTGAAATATCCTTCTAAGTAAAAATTACTAACAGATTGATATCTGTTAGCTATGTTAATAATTTCCTTAATAATTGATTAAGGAAATTAATCATGTATGTTGTCAAAACAAACAGAGAAGTACAGATGATACAATAGTATACAGAAGTACAAATACAGAAGCATTTGATGTATAATTTTTTCCTTCCTTAACTGGACTTTTGTAGAGCTCTTTTTAAATGCAGTGAAATATTTTTCGATATATCCTTGCTTCTCATTTTATAAATTATTAAAACTCAACAAAATGACTTAAAATTTTAACACATACTTCAAAACATTAAGAAAATACCATAATAAATGTCTTGTTTTAATAAATAATAAGTAAGTGCTTACAGATCTAGCAGCTAAGGTAAAAATAGCTCCACCAAGGAAAGTGAAATAATAGCCAGGATAAAACCCATGCCATAAAGCAGATAAAACATATGTCCAAAAAGTTTTGTGTGAAGGAGCTCTATCATATGCTATAAATCGAAGCCACATTTGTGTTGACTTATTCCAGGTTTCCAATGTTTCTCGAAAATTCAAAGATAACTGAAAAAATTAGTTAAAAGATTTATTAAAACATTTAGATTGTTAATAATTTTACAAATCTTCAACAATAAAAAATATTTCATTGATGTATAATATTATATTAATTAGCAATTATTATAAGGCATTCTAACTATGGTGCAATAGCTAATCTTTAAATTTTAAGACTATAGAATAAGATAGGCATATACTTCTAGCAGGATAAATGCTTTAAATTATGCAAAAAGTTATATTTTTTGTTGTTTGACTCAATAAATGTACTGCTGAAGTATATGCTGATTGGTAAATTCTTATTAAATATAAGAACTTACTATTCCTCTTCCTCAATTTTATAAATCATATTTAGTATAATATTGTTATACTAATATTTAAAAAAAATCCCTTATTCTGCAAATAAAATTTAATAAATTGTGAAACCATGGATTTCAATATTATTTGATAAGCCATTCAAAGGACACTTTGAGGAAAATATGTCAATCAATAAACAACACAACACGAGGAACCATTTATTGATTTAAAATAATGAAATTTAAAGCTTCATAAATTGGCTAATTTTAGTTGCAGAAAAGGCAAACATTTTTTTAAATAAAAACATTCATGTCTCAAATACAAAACAAGAACATTTTACTAAATCTACAGAATCAAGGGAGTGCATGGAAACTTAAGACTTTTTTCTTTCAGAATTACATTAGATAACTCAATTAAAATACGATTCTTTGGAACATTCAAAGCCTTTTTTTTAAAAAAAATTGGAAGTATATGACTGTCTCTAATGATTTCAAGATTAAACGTTGGATCACAATTACAGTGAACTCTCTGTATATAGCCATTAATTAAACTATCAATTTATTTGAGAATAACATTGAATATAAATAAATAAAAATTCAGAATCAAATTGTACAAATTTATTCTTAATTATTGCTTTATTTGAATACTTTGTATCTGTATTCATAGATATATTTTTGCTACACAAAATATCTACTGTGAAATGGAAAAAATTATATTCAATGAATCATTTAACAACCTGGATTTATTTCATTTGAAAACTATTTAAATATTTTTCTACTACTATAAAATTTCATATAACAGATCGTGTTAACACAAATGTTATTCTAGGAGAAAATGGCATAAAAATTATATACAATTCAAACATTTTCATACAATTAAATTTTTCCAAAAGTTTGGAAGTTTTACACTTACTTCAAATCTTATAATGTCCACATTAGACATTAGATCCCATTTAGGTTGCCCCTCAGGAGTATAGCCATTGAAACCCATTCCAGAAGCATTGCATACTGCTTCTCCTAATAAAGAAAAATACATATAATAAACTAAGTGTTTATCATAAAGGAGAAGATTTTTTTTTTAATTTACCAATAATTTGTAGAATTAATAGTGATTAATTTTAAATTCAAAATTTATTTTTATTACTATTCCTGAAAAGAGAAGAAAGAATATATAATATTATGGTACACAATCATAGCAAGGAAAATCTGTTGAATTCAAGTATAAATATTTAAAAGAAATTAACAGATTTTTTCAGATTTGTACCATGAAAATTACTCTGATAGTTTAATGGTCCCTTAATGTGAAATAATTACCATTTCTAATAAATTATTTTATCAAAAAGTGTTTAAATTCTTTGAAATTATATGAAATTTATCTAACAAACAGATTTTAATGAATGTAATAATAATAATAATAATAATTGCTAAAATTTCATGGATTCTCCACTATGGAAGAAGTAAACTAAATCACTTCTACAAGCTATAAATCTAAATTATCAAAAATGATCAGTTCTTTATATAGCATACTTTCAACACAATAAAGTTATTAATCAGAGAAAATCAACATTATAACTGTAACAGTTTGAAAATAATTGATTTTCAAACCTACATGCACTATTAATTTGTTAATGTCAATTCGTAGATAAATATCTGAAATTTACATAAAATGAAGATACAGCATATCAATAATAGCAAAATTTACATAAAATGCATAAGGTTACCAAGTAGCCAAGCGTGATAGTATTTGGACCTTACAACTGAAGTGGCAAGTAGCAAATACAGCAGTTTTGAATACCATGGAGTATTGTTTAGGAACTTGGGATCTGTAAAAGGTTCAGAATTTAAAAAAATTATGGAAGTACAAAAAAAAAAAAAAAAAAAAAAAAAATCTATTAATTGCATATCTACTGAAACATACATATCTTTTATGCAAAATTCTTAAAAAATAAATTTGTAAATAAAAATTTCATCTAACTTCCACTATATTAACTTCAGAATTTTTTTTTTTTAAATTAACACTCACAATATTAGGAATTTAATATTTGAATATAGAAATAAGAATAATGTATTAAAGATAACTAATTACCTTGTAGATAAGTAATGGGGAAAAATGGCACAATAGTTATTAAGAAGAGAGCACAAAAAATGCTAACCACTAATTTACGTACAACCACCACCTAGAAAATTATAAAAGATTCAGTAATATTTTCTAAACATAAGCTAAAAACTAAATAAATAAATATAAGAGAAATAAAAGAGAAAACTGTAAAGATTATTGAAATAAAGTTTAAAAATTAACAAATGTATCTCACAAACTGGAATTCTTGTAAACAGTTTAAACAATATTACCAAAAGGATAAGTATATTTTAGTAGTTGTAATAAAAAAATTAGAAAACCATAATATAACAGCATAATTTAGTGATATTTATTAAATGGAAATGAATTCTTTAAAATCAATTCTTTCTATACAATTTATAACAGTTGATTCACCAGCAAAATATTTATTTATGGTCAATAAGAAGTTTCTAAAGTTAAGCAATGATATAATATTTAAAAGAAAAAAGTAACAGTAATGAGGACAGATTTCATTTGATATTACTAGCTATTGTTTTTACTTTCCTGTATTTAAAGTATAAAGTGTTGTAATCATCAAAAAATATGAACTCAAGATTTTGATGAATCCCCACATTTTAAAATTTCCCGAATTCAAAAAACACATTTTTAGAAAATATCTATTTGTAACAAAGATAATTGAAAAATGCTTTAAGCAAACTAGATGAAATTTGTATATAGTATCTATGTGCAAAATTCAGGAAAAGTCTGTCTATCTGGCAGTTTGAATATAAGTTAACAGGATAACTACAAAACAAACCAAGCTGTAAGGATAAAATTCAGTATGAAAATTTAACATCTACAGTGTAGACATCTAATAAATTTTGAGCTAAATCCAATAAGCTGTTGAAGGTATGTTTCTATACTTTCAGAGGCGCGTAAATGCAATGACTTATCATAAATGATTATATCAAATTTATATCATGATTTTGAGACAGCAATTGTAGTTCTGTGTCAAATTTCGGTTTTAATTGGTGAAGAAAAAATGCGTCGTAAACACAAATTCACCTTTGTTAGAGAATACGTAAAAAAAGTTTTGTGGAGGCCACTCCCACTGGTTTTAGACAACAATCAAAAACATCAAATTATTGTTTGTCGATAACAACAGAAGATAATATTTGTTGCTGAACCAGGCATTGAGCTATTTTTCTTCATTGTTTAATATCATTAAAATGAATTTTTGTGATATTAAAAATTTAAATTGCCACTGACTAAATTTAAGTGATATAAGTACTGAAAGAAAAATGGTATTAAAAGATAATTAAGCATTAAAAATCATATCTTATAAAGACAGAAAAACTTACAGTAGGGCTAACGTTTTTAACATAGCCTTTCCCTTCAACAAAATCAATGTAATCATTGTAAAAAACTAGAGGACCACACATAAGAGCTTGAAAATGGAAGATATAACTAAAAAACTCCAATACAGTTGGAATGTGTCTGAAAAAAAAAAAAAAAACACAAAAATTGCAATCAATCGAGAATTGAAGTGTATATATTTTTATTTTGAGCCTACACTCTTAACTTTAAAATAATGCAAATTGAAAAGGAAATATTTTTTATAGTAATCATAAAAATATAACTATAAATTTGACATAAAAATAAAATGCAATTATAAAAATTAAATATAATATTTTGTCACAAAAGCATTGAAAAATCCAAATACATCAGCTGCCTATTTCATCAAAAGTGGGTAAAAAAATGCAATAAGAACTAAAACTCACAAAATAAATTAATGCATTAGGAAATATTTTGAAATTTATAATTTAGATAAATTTAAAAAGAACATTTTGAAGAATATGTTATTACTTTAAACAACAGTATTACTGCTACTGTACCACACTACATTCTATCCCTTAGTTCTAGATCAGTTTGACATAAAGGGAGGGGGGGGGGTGAGGCAAGGAAAAATTTCTTAGAATTTTTTTTTTTTTGAAATGTTTTGATATAAAATAGAAAAATATTTTTAAAATGAATAAAATACTAAAAAAAATTAAAAAGAAGGGGAAAGGATGGAATTGTGTTTTCAACTTAATGAATATTGAAAGATGGACCAATATTCTGACTTATTCAAGAATGCTGTAACAATGCCAATAAATGTTGGACATGAACTTTCTGTAATAAAGAACAGAATGGATTTATGGTAGGTATTTTTCCACATAAAAATGACATGCCTTCAATATTATTTTCTAGAGATGTCATTTAATGCTTTAAGGAATTCAGAAAAAAAATTCAAGAGAATTTGTAATAGTAACACTAATGTTGAGAATTAATAACATAAATTACCCATTAACCTCATCAATATTAAACCAACTCAGCCCAGTCATGATATCGACCAGTTTCTTTTTCAAATGAGGAATTCAAGGTGTAAAGAGAGGGCATCCTTAGTGATAATTTGTTTCACATCATGCACTACTTGTGAAACAGAAACTGATTCCAAAAACTCTGTTAGCATAGAATTTTCATGACGTTACTAGAGAAAGAGTTAAAAATTTTCCTGAGAATTAGTAGAAGAGAAATGGAGAGATGTAATTCTATATCATGAAGGCACAACTATTATACTTTAAAAGTTGACAAATATATAAAGATTGAAATTGGATGCAAGAATGGTTACAGGACACTTTTTCAGCACAGTCAATGTGAGTATGAGATAAAATTTTTATTAAATGGAGATAGCTAGAGATTGGATGTGCATCAATAATTTCATCTTAGACTTTATCCATTCTGGAAGACATTATTCAGTTTAAAGACATAGACTCACTGCCAATAAATGATGTAAGATTCACTTCATGAAGGAAAACTGTGATAAATTATACAAACTGTATGAAATTGTACAAAGACAAATATAAAATCACAAAAGGGCTATAAAACCATTATTCCTTTCCAATTTCCTTATCTATCTACTATAATAAAATAGTGATAACAACTACATAGTAAAATGTTTAATATAAATATTTTCTTTCAAAACAAGTATCTTAAATAGGTTGCCACTTTAATTGGCCATAATAACGTCAAAATTATAGCATTAATAACAATACAAACTGGATTTTCTAGATAAGCATACATTATTTTATATTTCTTGTATATTTAACATAACTGCCTAAAATTATAAGTAGTGCAAGAAAAAAAAAAGATAGCACATTATACTGATTTCTGTTATTAAGTGTTCTTTAAATTCATAATATATTGCAAAATCAATAGCAGAAAAATTAATAATAAATATAATTTATGTCAAATATATCAAACACCTCACTTAAGACATTTAAATAGACTTTACTGTGTATGTTAGAAATGCTTATTAAGTATATACAGTTTCTAGTAGAACTAAATCAAATAATTCTCTTTTAAAATTTATCACCTAACAGCTCGTCTCCTCTGCTCTGGAGTCATTTTCTCTTCACTCTGACACAGACCGTCATGAAGACTAAATGCTAAACTGCTAACCTTTTGAGTTGTAATCATCAAAGGCCTGTAGAATAAAAAAGAAAGAAAAACTTTTGCATATTATAATGGATTTCGAAACTAAATAAGTATTAGCAACATTATGAAATACATTTTAATATTAAAAGCTGACAGTTAAAAAAAAAAAAAAAAAAAATAAGGTTTGCAATAAAATCAAAACATTTTATCCTAAATGTTACAGTCTTCTATACAAGATTATTGAATATGTTCATTTAGAAATCAAATCAAAAAAGTAGAAAGGGGGAAACAATGAAGTTTATTGAGGAGGGATAATTTTTTTAAAAGTAGATAATTGACAACCCCTCTTACATTTAAAATAAATTCTCCAACTAAAAATTATTTATATATATATATATATATATATATATATATATATATATATATATATATATATATATATATATATATATATATATATGTATATATATATATATATAACCTTTGTTTTTTGTTTTTTTTATACAAACTGCTTTTCACTAGTTAGATATGTTGAACATTGAGTTTTTACTCTGTTCTAGCAGTAGTATAAATCAATTTCATAAATATTTTTACAACAGTATCTACATTCTTACTGACAATATTGAAAAATTACAATACAGAACATCTTAGAATTACAGTGATGTATTGATAGAGAATTCAATTTACTATAAAAAAAAAAAGTTGACAGAATACTAAGATAAAAGATTATATCTAATTGTCTATCTGTTTGAACCTTATACTATTTTATTCACACTCCTAAATTGATCGGAACAGAATTTTACCTACATGTTTCTCAGACTACTACTACTACTAATAATAATAATAAGGTTATCTTTTTTTTCTAAAGTATGAAATAGAAATATAAAATATTTGATTTTTCATGGCCATAAACATCAAAATTTTAAAAATTAGTATTTGTGATACTTATTCTATTTCCTACAGTTATTTCTCTAATTTTAACCAATTTTTCAAAATCAGTTTAAATACTATTTATATGAATATCTTTGTTAAATATTAAAACTATTTAAATATTAAAACCATTACATAAGTCATCATAAAATTAAACTTCTAATAAAATTTTATGGAATTTTGATGATAATTTTAAATGTTCAAAAAACTAATAAATACAAAATTAGTTCAGAATTTTAATGAGACTTGCGGTAATTTAATGTTGGGTACTTTGGCCAAATTAGACTAAAACACTTGCAGACAAAAACAGAGAAAACATTATGTAACCATATGCACCGAGATCTCACATCCTTCTTTTTTTATTGACGTGATACTGACTTTTTTTATTGACATTTTTTATTGTGACAAGCGACATCACAACATTAATGTCCATTGATGATTATATTTCATTTTTCTTCAAGACATCAAGAATTATAAGGTTTTGAAATATGCTTCCAATGTTAAATAAATCTTGTGAACTTTTGGCAATATTTTGAAAATTAGATTTCTCATTTTTTTTCTTTCTTTCCACTAACATAAATTCTTATTTCATAAAATCAAAAAATAAAAGTATAAAAACACAAATTTAATAATTTTTTTTTTTCTGAATTCTGTGGGGGAAAAATGAATTCTAACATAGTAATAAATTTTGCTTGAGAGTAAAGCTGACATGTTAAAATGCCAAAATACAAAAAAAAATGTGTGTATACACCAAATAGCATTCAAAATATTCACATAAAATTTTCACAATTGATTTGAGCCCACTTTTTAATGGATTGTAACTAATATTTATTTATAATTGTAAATCTACTACTCATGAAGCACAAACTTTAACAACCATTAGAAAGTTGCAATTGGGTAAATACTACTTTATAGTTTGATCAGACAATTTTAATTTGACATAAATTTTACTACCTTTTCGAAAGATTTTGATTTTTTTATTATTAGATTAAGATGACATAAAATTTTACTACGGAATAGAATGAATTTAGGAATGTTTAATGAATTTTTACCAGCCATTATCATTTGTAAATAAATGAAATAGAAATCTAAAGAAATTTGCACCAATTCTAACCATTCCATTAATTAAATCACACTATAATAAGGGAATTAATACCTATTTATATATTCAATGGCTTAATTATGAATAAACTTTAATAAATTTCTTCCATTAAGATATTTTCAGAATACTCTTGAAATAATTTCCCCAGAGTGATAAAGTATTATCATCATCATTGCATTTATGAAAAAATACAACTTTGAATCTCTAATTTGAAAAATCATAGAATGATAATGTACTAGCCTAGATTCATTTGCAATTTTTTTTTTCTTTCTGATTGCATTATCTATTGCATAAAGAAAAGATACCCATTTCTGAGTCATTTTTACAGCAGCTCTTTATTGCTATTTTTTTTTTTTTTTTTTTTTTTCTTCTTCTTCTTTTGTTCCAATTAGTAGTTTTATACTCCTCATCACACAGTTTATATGTAGAGTTTTGATCTCTAAGCTTTAACATACTAAAAAACAATTTAAGAGTATAATGCATTGCATCAAGAATTTTTAACCAATTCACAATTCTGAACTCCACTATTTTTCCATATGCTTCCATATACTTCCATTAAGCTAATTTGTTTAGAGAATACAATCAAATATACTCTTTAAATCAATAATAAATCTTTTTGAAAATCTCTATAAATCGTTTTGACTGATCAAATACAAAATTCATGAAGGAAGAATAGTTTAGGTGTCAAAACTACAAATCAAATTTAATGTTTCTTCATCCTGTGTTAAAAGCTAAAAATAAAGCTGTAATTTAAAAATATGACACAAATATAACATTCTAATGATTAAACCTTTACAAAATTTCATCTAACACCCCCTTTTTTTTATTCATCGTATCCACATGGATTTAAATGGATAAATAGGTAGGTTTCTTTTAGATAGATTTCATTCAAAATGTGATTCAAATAAACGATCTTGATGTAAAGATCACATAATAAATCTCATCCTGGAAATCCATTCTATTTTTGACTTAGCATATTGACAGACAGATGGATTTAATTTCAAATATTCTTGGGGGGTAGAGTGACCTGAAACCTAATGGAATATTCACTAAGATCTAATGATCAATAATTTAAATATAGTTCTTTGACCTTTATAATTTATACACAGGCGAGTAAAAGAATATTTATTTCAAACATTATTTTATCCCCATAAATATTACTTTCATGTAGTTATTTAACTGTATGCTGAATTTGTATAACTGATAAGTTGATTTCATTCCACTAAATACATTTAGTTTTATATAATATTTTTATAACTTAAAACTTTATTAATATAGAGTTATTCAATAAATCTTTATAAATTAAATAATAGCTCAAAATATTGTTGAATTTTATATTAAAATCCAAAGAACAATTTTTTTTTATTATAACAAAACATTCCTATGAAACTTAATAAATCTTTCCTATTAACAATGATTTATATTTGAAAATAAAATTCACATCTTTTAATAAACACTAAGAATTTTACTGCCTCAAAATATCATTATAATATCTGCATTGCACCAATCAGTTACCTTTTCCTTCGTTCCTTTTAAATGGGTTAAATAACATATTTAAAAATTAGGATATATGTTACTTTCTTAGGGTGAGATCAAATAAAAAGCCTGAATGAAGAATTGAAGAAAAATAATGGGAATGGCTCAATATTTAAATAAAAACAATATATTTATAATTTAAAAAGCCATGCTCATATTAAGAAGCTCACATGTCACTTATTCTTCTGCAATTTATGGAAATAAAATTAAAAGATTTAAGTTTTTTTTTTTTTTTTACCATTAACAAGCTGATATTTCTTTAATATATCGTCCCTAACGAATAGGCTTCTTTAGGGAAAAGTTTTCAGAATATATATATATATATATCAAGAATTACTGTGAATTTTGGAATGGAATTTAATACGAATAAATAAAATCTTTGATGGATTGAATTATTGAAAATTTTCAATTTTTGTTATGGAAAATTTTAAGATAGCTGTTAAGTAACTAAGCTATTCAATTTGTCATTTTGAAGAAACTGTTCACTCGGCTTATTTCCATCGACATAAGTTTTGTGAAGACACAATAATAAATAACAAAATTATAAGGTGTTTTTTTTTCTTCTCTTCTTTTTTCAATACTACAATTTCCTAATTTATATAAAAAAAGAAAAATATAATATATAATAATTAGTTTTCCAGAATTTTGATAAAAATATATCATCAACAACAAAAAAAAGGCCAGAGATGTATTAAAAGTTTAATTTTCTTCTACTTGTTTAGGTTAAGAAACAATATGAAGAAGTATATAAAAATTACATTTTTTAATCATCTTAATTTTTAAATTTCATATAGAAATCATGAATAGGACGATGCTAATAGATAGTCCAAGGTCTTATCTATACAACTTTGGTCTTGCAAAATATCACTAATATATTTATTTGGAAATGATGTCTACTGACAAAAACTGTATAGAACTAATTGTATAGAACTATCCAGATTTTGTTTTCATAGTCAAAGAAACCATTCAATCTCATTCCCTAAATGAGATGTCAAAATCCCTAATTACATATTTTAATTCAATTATTTTGCTATATAAGCAATAGTCAAATTTCTTAATTTGATTTTTGCTTATTTTCATGCATTTCATACATTTTCATAGATAGAAGGAAAAAAGCAAATTATAAATTATTTGACAAAAATTTCCTACTTAAAAGTTAAAATCAACTTATATCTTTATAGTTATAAACCTTTTGAAAGAAAATTGAAGTTAAAAGATAAAACCATAAATATTGAAATTGATACTCAGGCTTATAAGACATTAAACAATCTTGGATATTATTACAAAATTTAGAATAGTAAATAATTAGACAGAATAGTTCTTTTAAAAAAAATTCTTTTTTATGTAAACTACAAATATTCCACCTTAAAAACAGCAATTTAAATTAAAATTCCTTTGCAATTTATACAAAATTTTATATTATAACTTTATACTTTTTGAATAAAAATACAAAACTAGTAATAAGAACTAGAAAGTTTTTAGACTTCCATTTCAAACAGAAGTTTTGCTTAGTTTAAATACTATTTTTTGTGTTTGAAAACTCAAAACCAGAAAAAGAAAAAAAAAAAAAAAAAGATAAAATAAACTTAATACCTTCTATGCAAAATACTATAATTGATTAACAGTTGCAAAATGTTTTTATAGATATTTTAATTATAGTTAAATATATACTTTAAAAAATTTACTTATTGCATTCATATTAGGGGACACAGATTCTAGTGAGACAATCTAAAAAAAGAAATTATTGATCTCAACTTAAAATTGCTCTATTCATTAAAACTTTTTTTTTTATTATAATAAAGCAAGTTTCAATATTTCTTACCCTGTGACATCTACTGTCCAACCACCATAGTCATAAGTCAGTCTCATTAAATGCATGGATGAAAGATAAATCAAGGACATGCAAAGCACTAATCTGTAATAATATTAATAAATAATTAATTTATAAAACAAAAAGATAGAACACTATAAAATTATTAAATAAAATACGTGTTATGAGATATTATTCAATCGGATTTCTTTCTTTATAACTTTTCTTATAAAATAGTTTTTAAATATAATAAAAATGATAATACATGATTAGTTGAATCTGGAATCATATATTCAACCATTCTTAACAATGGATTAGATGTAATAACACTCTAAAGCAAGCAATTATAAAAATAAATGTGATAAAAAAAGTTTGAAAATTTATGTTCAATCTGTATGTCTCAAAATCGCAGTGTAATTTGAAAAATATTTCAGAATACAAGATAAAAAACAAAATACTCAAAAATATATAGCATCATTCATTTTTTAAGTGGTAGTAAGCTATTAATTTATCTTGTTTAACGCAACAACCAATACTTTTGAATTAAGCAGAACAATCATAATCATATTATAACCAGCAATGAAGTTTCTTTTTAAAAGAAATATGAATGTGAAAAAGTTATAAAATAAATAATCTTGCATATTCACAAACAATTTTCTTAAAAACAAAATCATTATTTATATCTTTCAAGCATCTATTAAAATTTTTTAGAATAGAGCAATGGTTGTTAATTTCATAGTAAAAAAACCACATGCATTTATTCAGCTTTTTATTTATCAATAATATAAAAAATTTTAAGTAATTAAAAAGAAAAAAAAACGCAAAATATTTAAAATAAAAAAAATGCACAGCTCATTAATAAAACAAACTTAAAATATAAAACCAGATAAATCTTCTTACCGATGCATAATTTGAGGACTAACATAATTCATAATAAGGTAGCTCAGTGTAGTTTGCATAAGCAAATGGGATATCTGGCTGTAAATAGAGAAAAGAAAATCATTTATAGAAAAATTATTAAAGATAAGATTACAGGGGGGGGGGAAGTAAAGATCCATTCATTACTAGAAATATATGAGATAATAACAATTTTTGAACAGGGTTAAAATGTCTCATTTTTATGTCTGAAATATAAGGTAAAATGCAAACTGGCTAACATGAGAGATTACACAACTCTCTAAATCAATGATATATTTTAAAATAAAGATAATTTTTTAAAAGCTGTAAATCCATTTATTACACAATGATTTAATATATATTTAGAGAGAGAGAGAGAGACTTGAAAAATTATCACAAGAGAAAGAGTTTTTAAAGCTAACCATTCTTAATTAAATGATATTTAAAAGACTGGATTAATAATAAAACAAAAGTATTTGAACAAATTCAAGTTTTAATTTAAACATTGCATATATCATATTTGATAGTATTTCATCTTCAAGGTTTTATATGTTTTTTACTACTCATGTGGATAATAAGGTTATACTATATTCATCAATAACTCTTTTTAAAAAACATTAAATATTTTAAAATAAGATTATTGTATCTTTTTAAAGTATAAGTAATATAGTTTATAACCAAAATAAAGTATTATAAACGAATGATAACTGATTAACGATGCAACTTAATAAATAAACCAAGAAATTTTGTTTAAAAAAGATTTGTTTTAGGAAGTTTATCCTTAATTTCTCTTTTGGACATATAATTTGCTTCATTTCAAAAAGTTTAAAAATAAAGTGATGATTGCTTTATTAGTTATAGCAGTACAAAACCAAAAAAAGTACCAACTTCTAACAGAAATTAGGAGCTATCATAACAGGAACAATGCAATAATTCATTTTCAAAACACTGGTATTCAAAATTTCTCTTTTGCTACAATCTCATTAAAATTACATGTCATAACTGAGTGTAATTAGGTTAAGTTACAAAGGTTGATATAATAATAATAATGAGAACAAAAAATATCGATCATATATATCTATGATTGTGTGTATAATGCTTAGCATAGGAAGGCCTAACACACAATATTGATTTAACAAATGTTAATAAGGCACACTCTAACAATCATACAGATCTCACAAGATGAATTCATACTTAAAATCAGGCAATTTAGAGTTCTTTCTGGCAGCTGGGCACACATCTCCTGCAAATGACTCCAAGTGATGGAAGTTTATTGCAATTGCTCTACTGAGAGAAGGTTAAATATAATCTATAGAGCTCTAGGTTGAAAGATCTAGCTGAATAGTCCAATCAGTAAATATATTTACTTCATAGAAATTATAAGTGAATGACCATTATTCTTTATAAACATGAAAGCATGGCTAACTGTTCCTCTGTGAAAGTCAAAACAGAACACTCATTTCAGCTGGTAACTTCAGAAATATGAGGTTATCTACTGCATGAAGTAGCTATTGCAATCTCTAGACTTAAAACTTAGCAGAGCATATCTGGGATACTCTTGGAAGGATTATTCAGCAGAATAAGCTTGGAGCAGGGAGATCAATTTACAACTCAAGTATGAATTTATATTGTAAAAGCTGTATATTACAAAGGGGAAGATATTCCAACTACCACTTTTCTCTCTCTCTCTGGTTAAATAATGTAACCAATGTTTTAGATCTTCCAGCAACAATGAGTCTTATACATGATTATGAGAATATATCATAAACATTACATGTTTTTAAATTAACATATGCATAAAACTAATTTCATAAAAATAGATCAATGAGTTCTGAAGATACTCAAAGTTTTTAATTTACTTTTATTTTATATATTGGAGTTTAAATATTTTCATGTTCTTAATATTTTCTAATTATAAACATAACTTATAGGAAAAAATTACAATCAAGTAATCGAAATAATCAGTTATGAGATACAATTTCTGTTACAATATTTTATATTGGACTGATTCATTGAAAAGAAATAAAAAATAGATAACACTTTTAAAAATTAATTATTATCTTCAATACATGAACTTATTTAAAATCATGTTTTACAGATATAGTTTATTATTTTAATCAGATAAAATTTATTATTCATTAAAATGTATTTATTAGGAGTAATAATATTTTATCTGAATGCATTTATTGTAAAAACATTTGCTCACTAAATTTTCAGTAATTGTCTGTTTAATACAAGTGTCAGTAGCAAAAATACTGCAGCTTCTACTATTCTTTATAGTTAATATCTTCATAAAGTATGCCAAATAAAGCACAGATGCTATACACATCATAAAAATACTTAATTTCATACCACTCTTAAAAGAATATTGATAACAATGATATTTCTAATAAACTGAAAGATATTGCAATTAAAGAAACTTATTGTAATTTATTATAATTTTTTAATGTATATTTTAATCATAAATAATTTGTAATACTCATTTCTTCATTTTTTTCTGTGTAAACAATATTCAGAGATCACTAGTAAATTAAGGGCCTTTATTATTGAGTATAATTTTATTTCAGAATTTCTATATTTGCCAAAAGAACATTTTAGAAGAAATTCAAATTAATTTTAATAAGAGATAGTGGTGGTGAGAAACACTTAAGAAATCAGACAACAAAACAGCCAGATCTTATAAAGATATTTACAGTCACACATAAGTACACACTAAACTGATCTTGAAATAGATTAAGTTGTTTATCGGTTGATCTTGTGATCTTCAGCATTATTTGTAGAAGTTGATAAAGATTACAAATAAAGTTATCAAAAGATATTGATCGAAAGATCTTTACATTTTAATCTTGAAATGCCTTGCAAATCAATTTTAAGCCAATAGATAAAAAAAGATTTTGAGTTAAGAAATTAAGTTCAACTTCATATATATTTGATTCCATACAATAAAATTCTTTATGGAAAAACTTGAAATAATAAATTAATTTTAAAAAATACCTGCTGGATTCAATAATGCCATAATCTAATTACAGCATCTGATAATAAATTAGCTGATAATAGAAATAATTTAAATAATATTCAGTAAACTGTAAAATCAATCAAGATTTAAATTTCTGAATTGATAATATAATTAACATTATGTTGACAATAAAATTTTTCAAAGTTACCTCTAATATATCTATATAATTTTAGAAAAATACCTAAAAAGCAATCACAAAGAAAAATTAAGCCATTAATGAATCTTTCACGGATGGATTTCCAATTTTAAAAATGTTATTTAAAACAACAAATGTTAAATTACTGAAGCAATTTAATTTTAATAAAATATAAAAAATTAAATTAATGGGCAAAAATGTTCTTCTAAATTACAGTTTTTAGTAACATACTTACTATCCAAAGCAAAAATATCCTAAGCCAAAACCTATAGTTAATGCAACAACATGACGAATATCACTTGAAACTTTCTGAGGACAAAATGCTTTTCTATATAATACAGCAAATCCCAGGGCAGTAAACTGACAAACTAGAAAATTTACCTAAATAAAAGAAAAAAAAAAAACGACTATCATATTTACAAAATAAATAATCATATTTTCCAAAAAATACATCAAAATATCAACATAACACAATTTTTCTGAAAAACCATACATATGAAATAAACTGACAAAAAATTTAATATATATGTAGTAAATAATATCAAATTCTGAAGATAATATTATATTTAGATTTTTCCCCAATGAGAAATATAAGAATGAGAATATACAAAGTAAGTATTTAATGTTAGAAAAAAAACAATATTATCAGTCAAAAGATCATTTTTATCTTAAAATGTACAAATAACATTTAATGACAGAACCAAAGTCATGATTTTTAAGAAAAAGCTTTTTCGTCATTAGTATTTAAAAATATATATATACAATCTAGAACATATAAAACGGTTAATCTAACTAATCTTCATTTTCATATTTACAGTAACACACATTCTACGAGATATATTTTATACATTTGAATTTCACCATACCTGATCGATTGGTAAATGTGTAAGTTCTGCCAACCATGCAAAAGATCGGGTACCAGCATAAAATCCTTTATCTGACGCCATTGTCTGTTTTACACACAGTATAAAATACAAAAATCATCCAATTTTATAAATACTAGAAGAAATGTCAAAATAAAACTTCTTCCTTGGCATGGTATCGTTTCGATATTATTGCTATGTTTACATAATATATTGTTTTAAGCAAACAGCAATCAGGCGATTTGCTATACAATTTCAAATAAATTTACTACAATCGGCTGAATATTTATGTGTTGCTCGAACACACTCCAGTGACATTTGATGTCAAACCACCGGTAAGTAACCAAAATTCACCGTTCTAAATTTGACACACTGTAGAAAAATAAAATAATAAACTCCGAAAATGTCTTCTTCTCGTGGAGTTGAAGCCGAAAATGAAATGAGAGTGGAAAGCAGGTGGAATGCTTATTTCAACATTTTCTACATGTGATAATTCTAAAAAAATAAATAATAACGATGAGATCAATGTGTTAAAGATTCAAAAATTTAATAAAATATTTAGAGATAAGAAATCGAAATTGCAATTTGTTTATTTAACATAAATGCATTCACGAAATATTTCAGTTTTCAAATAATTGACACCAAATTAGCAAAGTGAATAAGTAAGAAACTGTACTTGTCAGAAAGTTGATCAAAAATGAGTCTAAATGTGATTTCCTTTAATACCTTATGAAAAATGATACTATCTTATAGTAAGAAATTTCTTATATAATTTTGATACAATGATAATATTGTGGTAGAAGCGTTAAATTTTATTAAGTTATGAAGCATGAGTTAATTAATATTTCACAAGAATCATATCTCTTAAAAGCATCAACTCCTACTAAAATTATCTAAAATATTACGAAATCAATAGTTGGATTTTCACTGTAGTTCCTTTAAATTTAATAACTTGACGAGGAATTACCATAGATTGATTAATATTATTCGTCGTATTAACTATAAAAATCAATAGTTACAATTATTTCCTTAGGTTATTCGCAGGCTGAAAGTCGAGAATTTCTCTGGAGTCAGCCTGATAGGGGGTTAAGATCTACCGAATGATGGAAGGGACAATGTGCAAATACCACAAGATACTGTATAATAGTGTAGAAATTTGAAAAATCAATAGTATACAATATTGATTTACAATATTGAAATAGTGCAAAATACAAGGCTTTTTCTATACGGATCAATATTAGATCTTAATATTATACAAAGAGCTTTCCTGGTATTCCCTAAATTAGTTCATTATTCTCTCTTTCATCGAGCCTCTGATGAATTGGAGAGATGTAATGATAATTATCTCAAATTTTTAGGCATTCACATAGTAGTTCCTAATACTATAAATCCTTCTAAATTAATTCAACTTCCCTATTAGAATTATTTTAATTTCCTATTAATTAATTCTACTAAACAAAGCACTAACTTCTATTGAGAACCTCACAATTATTTTGAAACTTGCTTTTCGGTTATGCTTTTACCTTGCTATTTGAACCCGAGACCTTCTACGTCACTAACAGCAGCTTACCTGCAAGACCATGGACCTCCCATGCGCATTCTTACATTTCAGCATGTGCCAGGGTTTGAGCCACAAGAGGAGAATATTTAAGGAAGGAATTTCGTTTTGTACCAACACAAATGAGTTGCAAAAATGAGAGCAAATAATGAAATTGACTATCAAAATCTGATCGAATCCTTTTATTTTCAAAATTGAAAATGAATACTTTGTAACTATTCAAAATGATAATACAGTAACCTCCTGTTAACTACTATAATTTCTCTGAAGCTTTCTAACAGCGACTTGTTCACTAGACCTATGTGGTCTTGAAACGGGAATATTAGTTAAATTGTTATTATATGTTTCGATAGAAAAACTTTTAATCTAGATTGTCCTTTTGAAGTATGTGACTGTGTTAGGGATGAATTTTTTGAGAAACGCTGCAAAATTGTTAATTTTTGAATGAAAAAGACTCAAAACATATCTGTGAAACCAAAATATACCAGTCAAATGACAAAAGTTTTTTATTATTATTATTATTATTATTATTATTATTAATTGGGAAATAAGGGTTTCATGTTTAGCTAAAAAAAGTATCGATAAAAAATCTTTTCATTTCAAGGTTTATCAAATGATTTGCTTAAAATTTTATATATAGTTTAAAAAATGCATTACCTAATTCCTGAACTTAAACAAATAAGCTATCCATTCTTTGCATTTTGGGATTTGACTGATAAACAAAATTAAATTTTCACTTTTTTTAGCATTGTGAAGCATTAAACAACTATAGAATATTTCTAAATGAATATATTACTTATTCTTTTGTTCAGATACAAGCAGGAGATATTGAGAAAATATTGTACCATATTTGAACAGAAAATATTCTTTAAATTTTAATTTTTGAGGACTTAGCCCGATGTTCTGGATATTCTCGGACATTACGATATTCCTCACCATTCCGAATTTTACTTATTATTGTAAAGATATTGCTCTAATATTGTAGAACATCTTAGGCTAATAGAATTAATTTCAGTTTGAGCATGAAATTAAACTGCCCGTAACTAATCTCCGCATCTCCTGCATGTAGTGCATTCAAAGATGATGGCCGATGTGGATAATTGTTAAATTTCTTCAGAATTTGTTACCTACATGTATAGCTAGGAATAGCAATTAAAATGCATTTTCTAGTATAAACATGGCAACTAAAATGTACTTTACAGCATATGAATAGTAAAGAAAACGAATTTTCTTCAAATTATCTTGGCTTATTCATAGAAAAAACAAAACTGTTCCAAACGAAATGAATCCCTGAATGATCAGTTAGTTATAAGAAACTTGTTTATTCTAGGAAGATAGCAGATTACAAATTTCTACATGGATAAACTCACGAAACTGCAACTTTAGCAAGACAAACTTTCCCCCCTTTTGAAAAATTAACAAATAACAAACTATATCTCTTTCCATTCGAAGAGACATAAAGAGTACAGCAGCCCAAATCTTCCGTCTACAATTATCTCGTCGATATTGTGAATATGGAATATTAAAGGGTTTTTTTTTCTTTCTAAATCAGAATAAATTTTACATATTAAAGTGTTTACTGATCTGAAATGTGAATGAACTTCTATTTAATCTGTATTGTCTCCTTGCTAGGTGTGATTTTTTTTAAAAATCCTAAATTAAATCAAACCTAAAGCACAAACGTTTTTTTATACATAAAATAGAAAAATCAATATAATTTTGATATTCTTTTGTGATAGCCATTTTAAACTGTTTACTATTTAATTTTAGCCAGTTTTTTAAACGTTTATTTTTTAATTTATAAAAAGTCATTAGTTAAATTCTTAGTTTTTAGCTCATTTTAAGATAATGAAAACTTCATATACAGAACATAAGTGCAAATTTTATATAAAATTATAGGCAATCCTTACTCAATTTTGAAGATAATATACTTAAAACTAGGGCAACGAATCAATTATATCATCAAACTAAAACTACCAGTTTAATATTATTTGCTTTTGAGAAACAGAAGAAATGAATGATAAAATTTGCACTCAATGTATTTGTCGAGCAAATTCTATTGCAAAAAAAAAAAAAAAAAAAAAAAGGTATTAAACATGAATTTTTAAAATTTTGACTCTGATCAAGACTCATGAATTATTCATATTGCTATATTATCCCATCAATTAATCACAGTAATATATCACATTAATAAGGCTGACAGCTTAATTCTTGATACGTTCTTCCTTTTCACTTTTCAATTTTGTCTCCCTCTTTTTACAGATTAGTATAACATGGCTATGAAAAAAAAAAAAAAAAAAAAAAAAAAAAATCGAATTTTTATCCAAAACATAGTAGCCTTATAATGCTTTAAAAATGATTTGTGTACCTTTATGCCATTTATAAAATCTCCTCTTTACTATCTCAACAAGAACGTGAACGCAAAAAAGGTATTTAATATTATTGTAATGTGCGCGTAAAATTCATTCTTTTTTGGAATATTGATACAAACGTTCTTTTCAAAATAGTAGAAAAAATCACTGTCTTCAGCTAAGTTAATGGGGTTTTTCAGAAATATCTTATGAGAACATTATCTTTCTCAGAAGTCTAAGAATAAAGTCTTTGTAAAAGTTTGAAACGATTTTAAAATCTAAAAATAATTTTTTGAAACTAATTTAATTTTTGATTTACTTTATTTGATAATTTCTTTTACAAAAAACAAATTGTTTTTATATTTTATTTAATTGCATTTTTCTTTAACATAAAAAAAAAAAAAACCACAGCAATTGTATTGGTTTAAATTTTTCGGTGACCGTCTAAAACAAGTCATTTTGTTTCTCTTGGATATACGAATAGATATTACAGCAAGGGATTGGGAGAGTTTAAACATTCATTTTTAGTTTAAATAAATTGCTATTAATTTTAGAGAAAGAATTTAAGTTGGGATGTTACCTGCGTTGAGAAGGCCTACACAATGAGCTGTCGATTATGATGGCTGAATGTTTCAAGAGGGATAATCTTTTTAGGACAAGATTACATTCTTAAAGGAAAAATTTGTGCTTTATTATTTGTTAAAAATTTAATTGACATTTTAGTAACTCCAATTCAATATCTATTGTACAGAAAGGAATACCTAGTATTTTTTAAAAATCGTTATGTGCATCATTTTTTGAAAAACATTAAATCAAAACGAAGCAATCAAAAACGAATAGTTTTTGATTGCTTTTCAATTTGTTTAGTTCGGAAACGGAAAAAAAAAGCATTTTTTAATTTCAGATAGTATGATAACGGTCTATTTTTAGAAACAAAGGGGTAAACCCAGAGAGAATGGTCACACAAGAACGTTCCTGCAGACTCTTTAATAAATGTGTCATGCCAGAGAGCAATTTAAATGGCATAATATTATATAATGGCATAATATAATATGGTATAATATTATGAAATATTAACTTTTGGCGTGGATTTCGATTATTTTCTGAATCTAGCGCGTCATCCTTGTCGAGTATTATGGCGATTAAACCTTGTAATGCATTAAAAGTTTACAAACATTGAATTTCTGTTTTAGACACTTTTTTTCAAACCAATTGAAATAAAATTTTAACACAAATCTGTATTTGTAGTCACAAAGTCCCACCTCAAATTTCATATATTTAAATCATAGCATTTTTGCATTATCGCGCTTACATGTTTCTGAAAGTACAGATCGACGGACAGTAAACTCGATAGTGGATTTCGCTCAAAATTTGACAGATGTCTACACTATAGATCTTAAAACTATGTACCGAATTTTATCTATCTAGCTCTCTTCTTTTTGATATAATCCTGTTAACTTATAATTGAGCAGCTGAACAGATGATCTTTCTTTGAACAAATTTGATTCAAATCTGCAAATTTGGTGTAAAGACCGTATACCAAATTCCAACCGTCTAGCTCAAATTCGTTTTGAGTTATCTTCGTGACGGACAGACGGCCATTTTCCAAAATTGTATTTTTCTAGCTGAGGGAGGTCTAAAACGTGGAGATTCGTCAAAATCTCGGGTTTGAATTTGTTGACGATTATTATAATCTCTCTATATTATGTACCCGAGAAAGTGAAAATGAGAAGTTAATATTTTGTTTTAATTGTCAATAATGAAAACTTTTTCCGATGTCCAATTACGCTTATAAATACTAAATAAAGGGGGAAAAAAACTGAAATTTCAAATACTGAAATCTAATAAAACTCAAAAGCTGCGCATAAGCTTATTAAACAGAAGAAAAATATTTTAAAAAATTATAAAAGATCTTCAGATTCCGCAAATTATTTCAGTTGTGGAAAAGCATGACAAAAGGCACTAAAATTTCCTTTCACACTAAAAATATACAAGCTGAGGTTTTGATTTTTGATAGGGTTTAAGTGCTTCCTTTTTGATGAGTGATTATAGGGAAGAATGTTTTAAAAAATGCCTTTTCATTATGTTATGAGTTCGTCAATTAAAGCTGAATGTTCAAATTTGCATGAAAAATTTAGATTTTACCATTACATAAATATATGCGCTATTTTATAAAATGAAAGATAGTAATACAAGATATGGTCCAACTCGTAGTAACGCAGAACATTTAAATGACGGAAAAATAACTCTTTGATTCATTGAAATTCTAATTAAAATGTGAAAAAAGTAAAATAAAAAAATAGCGCTGCTAAATTTGGTTTATTAGCCATTGTATGTACCCCTTGAATTTATTGCCTTTCAATTGATCAAATTTAGTTGCTAAATTATACAACTACTAGATGAATCTTAAGAGAAGAGAAAATTAAAAATAATCAATATATGACTGATAATTAAAAAAAAAGAATTAAAATATCTACCTATTTTAAGTAAAATCATTTGGAAAATTAATAAGAACATTTCAGTGTAATATTTAAAACGAATCCTAAAATATAATTTTTTTTTCGCTATTAATGAGTGAATTTTTGACATTATTTTAATCGAAATCGTCTGCTCTCGAGTTTCTGAAATCGTTCGTCTTTTTTTCACAATTCTTTATTTTCATTTTAACAGCATACTTTTAGGAATTTTTCGCGTCTCTTCATCTGATTTTACATTTCCTTTAATACTTCGATATGCCAAAGAAGAAAGAAGAAATGGAAGGAAGGTGAGTGGAATATCTTTTAAAGAATTGATCATGCCTGGGGGAATGTCACAAGCAGCTGGTGCTCTTTTAGATTTTTTTTTCTCGCATATGATTTTTGCTAATTTTTCAGAATCTTTATTTTTAAAAGTTTCGTTAAGCTGTTATTATATTTTTTTTAACATCGTTAAAAATTCTTTACAATGATCTAAGAATTTGATAATGCATCGCCTACTCGGTAATTAAAATACATACATTTCTTCTTTTAATTAATTGATTTAATCATAATTATATTCTATTAAACATGGGTTAAGAATTTAAAATCCATTGGTAGGCAATAGGAATTAAATGAAATTTAATTAATTAATTTTCGAAGCAAAATTTGGAACATTTCTTTACTAGTACCCTAAAAAGAAAGAAATATTATAACTGTCACTTGTGTTAAAGAAAGATCATTTTAACTTGTATCTGTAGAATAAATAATTTAAAATTCAATAATTTATTCACATTATTGAAATGAGTCCGACAACGAACAATATAATTAATAATTAATGGCTATATGCCTCGTGATAAAACTTCAAAGAATGAGAAATATCTGTATATGGTTACTCAAAAAGCGCCAATGTAGTAAAACCGTAATTATCAATAATTGTTGTTACGTTATTTGAAAATTTTTAACATTTTAAATTGTTTAAATTTATCTGTTACTATAAATATCTAATAATTTATAAAAATGATTATGAAATCTTATTAAAAATTTGAGTCATACTATTATAGAATCAAGCTTAAGTGAATGTTTTAAAGTATCAAGATTTTAAAACATTTTAATTTATTATTAAATATTATAATTAAACTTAAAAGCTTTTAAAGAACAAATTGCATTCGAATTAATTTTCAATAGCATACCGTATTAGGGCGCTCATCAGAACAGTATAATATTACTTTTCTTACTGAATGCACTCGAAATTGTTAGAGATAGACTTATGTTTATTGTTGCAATTTTTTAAAATGCAATGAAAAATTATTCTTTCTGCTGTTTTAATCAATAAAAGCAGTGCTGAAAAAAATCACAAAACTTAAATTTTTTTTTCATTTCCTTGTCTTTTTTGTCACATTTAGTAAGATAATCTAAACATATTAATATTTTGGGCAAAAAGATTATTGTGATCCAAATAAACATTAATTATGAATTCTTGAATTCCACTATTTTAGACCTTTTAATACTTGTTCTGAAAAAGATCGTCTACGAATGGAAGCAGCGTAATCGACTGTCATTGATTTGCCTAAAATAGTGAAATTCGAAGCATCATAATTTAGATAATTCAAACAAGTACTGCCATTTGAAAGAATGGAGTACTTATTTATTATTAAGTTCATTCATCCTTATTGTTACCATAAAGAAACATGATCTATAATAACAAGAGTCAACCACAATTATATTGAAAATTCTGTACTGACCATTAAGTAATGAAACTACTTAATGCTGAGCTTCAACAATAAATATTTTAATTAAAAATAAAGCTGCAGATAATAAGAGGATTTTGCGCATAACGATATTTTATATAGAAATATTTCTGGTTTAGAATATCTTACTTATTTTTAAAAATACTTTCATACTTTTTACTTGCCTGCTTCTATTCTATCGAGTTAAATAAATTTTCACTTTCTCGCTTATAACATTAACATCATGTTGATTTTAAAATTAATTTTGATATTTTATTGGCTCGTGAAAATGTTTTAATGGGAGTTTAGTGAGAACTAATTACTTAAAAAAGTGAAACATAGGAAGAATACTTTTATCCCAAACAACGCTTGGTATTTCAGCTAGTTCTATATAAAAGTGTTTTCTGAGGTAATACTATATACAGCTAGTCTGAATGTAATATTTTATTTGTTACTTTTGTATTTTGATGATACCATTTATTATTTGTTATGGCACTCTAATGGTAAACGATAACCAGCAAAAGTGGTTTGTTTGGACTTGGAAGATTGTTGAACCTCGGGCGAAACCATTTACTCAATGAGTGCTCAGATTTTTATTTTCAGTATCCACCACATGTACGCTTTGTGCTTCGTTGTACAGATGAAGAAAATCGCATGCATTTTGATCGTTTTTTATCTGATGAATAAAATCAAAGTTTAATACAAACGTGCAATTTTAATAAAGGGACCACATACCAAATTTCCTTTAACCAAATCATTCTATTTTTGAGTTATCATGTTTATAAGACGCATACATAGAAGAAAATAAAACGGTCAACCCTTTAACGAGTTTGATGCAAAATTTTTAACGTTAAAAGTGTATAATTTTTATTTATTTATTTATTTATTTATCTTTATGAGATTTATAGTTATTGAGTTCACTTGCACTCGGAGAGATAGATAGACAAATTTCCTTTTATCGGATTTAATTCAAAAGTTTATAGAAATCTACAAATTTAGTGTAAATACCGTATATCAAATTTCATCGTCTGTTGAAAGCGTTTTTTGAGTTATAGTTGCCGCGTAGATATAATTACAAAAATGTATTTTTCGGAATCAGGCATTATGGTGACTCATCAAAATCTCGAGTTAGAATTAGCTGGCGACTTTCTATACTTCCTTTCTCTTTTTATGCTTCTAATACGAAAATGTAGCTTTCACAATAATTATTTTTGCGAAATGGAAAAGAATTGCACGTGTCTTGCTTACTTTTTTTTTCTTCAAAAATTTTTTTTCATTTCCTTTCATTTATATCTAACAGTTATCTAAAAGTTTATCAGATTCGTGGCTCGCATCGATTGCTCTGTCTGAGAACTGGGGCTTTTTTTTAAAATTCATTTCCATTCCAATGATTGATCTGTATGACGCAAAATTGTTATCTTATCTAATGTTGCACATTCAGGTTCAATTTGATTTCATTCAAAGATTCCACGTGTAAATATGTTTTTCCGATATTCACATGTAAACATCACGTTTGGAAGTTTTGTCTTCAAAACATGGATTTTGGATACTAGACATTAACAATAATATTCAACTTTTTTTTATCATTAGTGAAAAAAAAATTGTTGAAGATAATTCAAAAAGTGCATTTTTATTAACAAAAATAGTTTTTTTTTGTCTTTGTTTCTTTGAACAACCTTGAAAAAGTTTAATTAACTTTTAAAAATTAATAGGAAGTTGAAAGTATTTTTTTTAAAGAAAAGAGAATAATTATGATTGAATAATATTATAGAAATTCACATGACGTTATGTTAATTATAAGTACTTATAATGAATAAAAAATATGCTCTCTTGCAGCTGGGTAAGCATTTCAACACTAAGCACAAGATAAATATGATATTTTCGCATATACCATTTCCCACGGCTAAAGAAATATAAAGTCCTTCCCAGAAATCTCTTATATTGCTTCACGCCAGTATATAAATGTAGCTAAACTGAATTTGATTTGACAAATAATTTCTACAAAATGTTTCTATTACAAACGAAGAGTCATTTTTATACTGAAGTTAAAAGAAAAACAATTTAATTTTCAACGTGTGTAAGACAATGGGTTGAAATTCCGAATTCCGTTAGAATTAAGGCATATTTAATCAGTGGCAGATTTTTTACAAGGTAGCTGCCTATGTGGTCTTCTAGACTGATAGCGGTCGGTGTCAAACAGATTAAAAAATTTTATCAACCTGGTTGCTTATTAAATAAATTTGAAAAAAAATTGAAATTTTATGAATTATAAAATGCTAGGATAAGAAGATGTTTTGCGATTGAATTATTAAAATAATTACTTGATATATTAAAGTATAAATAACTACCTACTCCCAATATATTGGCTTGATAATTATTCAAATTTTACTCCACTTGATATGTCCAACAAAATAAGAAACACTAATGTTCCATTCTCTCAAAGATTTTTATTTTTAATCTGTTAAGATATCTGTATGTTTTTATTCATTTATAAGTAAGGTAAACATTAACTAATTGTAATAATAAAATTTTCAAGAATTTTGCAGCTCTAGTCATTTTTACGTGACATTCCTATAAGAAAATTAATGAACGTTTATATTTACGCAACATTATTAAATAAAAAAATTTAAAATAAAACACTGAATGCTAAATTAACGATATGACGAGATGTGAAACTAAATTGATCGGTTATTAAGAGAAGTTTCTCATAATGTGTACTGTTACAGACCACAAATAGCCTAAATCTATCAATACATTTACCGAATTAAGTTATTTCGATCTTAAATATTGAACATAAATACTTCTGAAATTAATTATAAAGATTTGATATCACTTTTTCTCTTTCTATATATATATTTAAAATTTCAAAAAAAAAAAAAGATATACGATCAGATATATGAGTATTGTTTAATACTAATCGTTTTTGGCTACTAGTTGGTTTTCCGGAGATACTGGTTAAATTTAATTTAATTTTTATCTTTTTAGATATAAATTCATGTACACAATACAATAAAATTGTTAGACATTAATATTGTGCTGTTTTCTGTGTCTTACATTCATTTTGTTCATCATAAATATGAATCTTTCTAATGGAAATTAGTCCCATGACGTCATAGCGCTATTAGAAGCGAAATGTCCAGTTATCTGTCGTCTAGCCTTCTCGTTATTCACTTTTTTATTTGTCTTATAAATTACACAGATATTAAACAGAATCCTTCTTCTTTAACATTCAACATTGAAAAAACTCGCAAGATCAGATATTTCATGAAGCAATTAAAAACGATATGAATTACAGGACAAGGATGTAGTCTATTTTGGGAATTAGGCAGAAATATAATTTTTAAAAAAATCGTTAAAATTGAGGAAAAATTTCCCCACTTCATAAATTAGGATAGTTAAGAAGACAATTTCTAAAACTTTCAAACAGCGTGAAAATTAATTTTTGTTCAATAATAGTTTCGGAAGTTATCGCAGAAAAAAAATGCCAAAATTCACCTTAGCTTTTAATTGATTAAAATTTCAAAACAATTGCCCCGAAGTGTACATTGTCTGGCTTGTAGAGTGTCAACACACACGCACGCACGCACACACACACACACACACACACACACACACACACACACACACACACACACACACACACACACACACACACACACACACTATTAGTAAATATATAGATGATTAAAAGAGTAGCTCATGCTTAGAGTGGCAATACGTATTAAATGAACTAGAAATTCATTAGTGGATTAAAATCCTAAATGCACTAAATGTTAAAGTTCAGTGAATAAGAGAAAGAAATGCCGTAAAATCCATTACATGATCTGATCAATAGCCGGAATGTTCTAAAAGTAAAAGTTCAGTGAAAATGAAGATAAATCATTGCACCAGAAACTTCTTTATTGAATTTCAGCACATTTATTGATAAAATCATAAGAAGATGCAGATAATTTTTTTGAAAGGCTTTTACAGAAAAACAGAAAAAATGCTGATCATTTCATCCATTAATCATCGGAAGATTTCATTACGAGGATACTTCCTACCCCCCCCCCTCCGCTACAAAAAAAAAAGAATTAAGAATTGAATTTGTTTCCTCTCCATTTCAAAACGTACTCACATGGCATGTTTCATCTGCCAGTCTGTATTTCATTTGTGTTCCATTTGAGGAAAGATGGAGTATGATTAACTTTGTAAATAAAGGTTTTATGTCTTTAATTTAGAAAAAAGTTCATTTTTTTAGTGATATTTATTTGAAATTATTTATAATATTTTGTGTTCCTTCTTCGAATTTTATTTATTTAATTTAATATTTCATTTTTGTCCAAGTCTAGATATTCATTTTCCATAAAAATAGATACGAATCCTAATTTGAGATATCGTCGGAGGCTAATATTTTAGGCTTGGTCCTCTGTGTTTAATTTTTATCAATACTGTTACGAATCCTTGATGCGGCTTCCCAGCATAGTGGGTTCCATAGAAGATCCCAGAGCTTGGCGACAAACTTGGCGACGAATTTGGCGACTTTGGCGCCAAAATAGATTATACCCGAAACATCTAGAATTTTTCTGATCCGTCCAGTAGGAACCGAGATAAGCCTCGAACGTTCCTGATTGGTTGAGAGGCTTCTAGCCCCGCCTCCTGAAACCTATAAAAGGAAGCAGCCGCAGCTGCCGGGCAGTCGTGGACCAGGGGAGTTGAAGAGTAGTCGGGATCGACGGTAAAGAACTGGCTTTCCAGAGATAAGCGGAGTATCTATGCAGTGAAGCTAGTGCTGCACTAAGCTGTGTTCTACTCTCTGCAGTAAAGTCTGTTGTATGCTGCTGTGTATGCTGCACATCTCGGCTGAAGATAATCGTCTTTTTTGCTGTATATAGTTGTCGTCTATGTGCTGTCCTGTGTGTCTTCGTGTAAATAAACGTCGTTGTTTTATTTTCTACTGTCGCCTACTGATTGAGCGTTCTCCACACCATATAACTCCCACTATCCAAATGAACCCGGGAATTTCGTAACAATACTTATATAACATATACATTTTTTTATAACTAACTATTAGAACATTTTTCTCTCTGCTATCATGCTGACAATGTCATATAGTGCCATATTGAACCCTGTATTCATCATGGTAAAACTGAGTGTGAATTCAAAAATATAAGTAATGATAGATAAACTGTAAAATGAATTCTGTAATATAGCAGAATGCTTCAAATGACATGTTAAACTAAGTGCATTCATGAGTCTCTTATTTAAATGACCAGTTCACATATATATAAGATTAAAAAATATTCATATGTAATCAATATGGGATTCGTATCTAAATATACACTTTAAAAAAACAACGCGATTTTACAATAAATAAATGAACTGCCGACTAAGCTCGATTTCCCTGGCATTATACATTAAGCTTAGTGATCAAATTCTTTCATTATACATTATGTCTATGGCATCCGTTTGTTAAAGGAAGTTGATTATTTCTTTCCAAATCATCTTTTATAATACGGGCAGATGTTCTAAATCCTTTCGCTTTGATATTATTTTGATTCCATCTTACTTTGTCAATACACTCCTTAATTAACCAGAAACTCAGTTTTTATTGAAATTTACACAAATAAAACAGAAAAAGTTGATGTATTGGAGAACAAAGTTATTCGATAAACTAGAAACACTTAATATGATGATCTGATTTGTCATTTTCAATTAAAAAACGTGGCAGTTTCGCTCACCTGTATGTTAAAGATATATGGTCAATTATTTTTACAGGCTGTCTCCAAATTTTGACTTTATATATTTCTTAAATTGGAAGGAAATCACATATATGTAGCTAAAGTTGATAATATACTTGAAAATTTGCTACTTATTTGAAAATAAAATCAATATCATTCTTTTATTCATCTGAATGCCTGAAAACAGCCAAACTCATCTGAAAACTGACATAACTTCATTTATATCCGTGCTATTTATTTTACGGTGAGTCGGAAATTTTTTTTGACGATTTTTAAAAGCATGTTGTTAAAATTGATCTTGGTATAAATAAATAGGATCGCGAATTTATTTTTTATCAAAAAATTTCGTAGAAAATACCAGTTAATTTCTATTGATTTATCCCGTAATTATAAAAAAAATATTTACTTTCAACAAATATCCTCTTCTTCTTTTTAAGGTATCCGAACATGTTGAAAAAGTCGATTTTCGCCAAAAATGTCATTACAAAAATTCTTTTATTGAATAGACGAGTCTTTGAGCTATCTAAAACATGTTTACTTTTATCCCTACGTTAATTAGAAGTCAAGATATTTAATATTTTCGTAATGATCGGTAAATCGGAAGTAGACATTTAAATAATCGGAAATACCGATTTAATGGGCCAACAACATGTTGGAAAAATTTGTATAAACACAAATTTAGTTTTAAATAAGGAACATTTTTGGCACTGCAAAATGAAAAATGCCAATGAGAGTTTTAACGGTGTTTTGTGGAAATTTGTACTTAAAGATGTCTTTGTTGACTCCGAACCCTCAGATCAGGGGCATTTATGTCTGTAATACATTTTAACGAAGGTTTTACAGGATTACTGAATGTTCTTAAGGTTATTGGAGTTTATAATTGTGCAAAATCAGTTAAAGTATTTGCTGATCTCGACAAAAACAGAATATACTAATCTAGGTGGATGTCACTGTCAAACACAAAAATTGTCAGAAAAAATAAAATGATTAAAAAAGGGAAATTATTAAATGCTGAAGAGGAAGAAGGTATAACCTATAGATGTGGTGAATTTTAAGTATGTACACACATTATTAAAACATGTTAGTGTATACTTTAAATGCATTTTTCTCAAAATTGATTTTTTTTTCTTATTTTTTGCTTACTTCAAATCAAATAACTCAAAATATAATTATCATATTACTATGAAATTTTCTAGACTTGTCTTTGTACTGTTTTGTAGGGAATGGACTAAAAGTATTTAGATTGAGGGAATATTTTTTTTAATTTACAGCATACATATTGTTTGAACAATAACGTCATAAATTTACAAAAAATTTCATGATAAATTCTTCAACTGGTTATAAAATTTTTATTTATTATTATAAACATACGATTGTAATTCAGTCCCCAGAGAAAACTATGTAGTTTATTTTGGTATAAATTTTGTTCGGATGAGTAATACTCTTTGGTGTAGATAATTTGAAATTTTAAAAGAATTTGCTTAAATTTATGCTATTAAATGCCAATTTTCAAAAAGTTGTAATGTTTATTTCAAATATTGACATCCTATTACTAATTCTGAGTAGTCTTAAACCCAGAAATAGGGTTAAAGTATGTCTACACCATGTTTTTCTAAAAAAGTGCTCCGAACGTTTTCGAATACCTTAAATGGTAAATAGCAGAACTACTAATTACTATCAAAGAATTCGACTGCTTATCCATAAGAAAGAATCAATGTCTTGTGATATGACAAAGATGCTCTATTCATTCCTTAACTATCAAGTATTCTGTTTATTCTCTCTATTCATTGCTTCACTGACTTTAAATATATTCTTTAAATAATATAAAAGCTTTTTCTCTCCAAACGGAAAAGAATATTGAACTGGAAAAAAGAACATTTTATATGAAGTCGAATGCATAAATATATATTCATGCATATGCATTATTTTTAAAGATAAAATAAAGAAAATTTTAAAAAAATGATACATTAAGAAAAAACAAAGAAACAAACATTCTTTTTCTTTGCAACATTATTTCCAACTGACAAAAAAATATGATTGAAATCTATTGAATTCGTATGTAGCGAATAGCACATACAAATTTTAAGCACATAGGAAAAAGCATTAATATATAAAATAGCATTTAAATCCAAGATATACGCAATTTCTTGAATTAAAGAAAATTGTCCATTGGCAGAGAATCCTGCATCATGATGTTTACTTTGCGCAACCTTGGATTTATTAGAATGTTTTTTCCATGCCCATTTTCAACAATGTCTCCACTTTATGATTTACCAGAATTAATAAATTTTCCGAACAATAGAATAGTTTCGTAATTCAAATATTTTTAGCATCATACTTTTGCTGGACTACAAAGAAGCATTCATTGTTATTATTATTATTATTATTATTTTTTTTGAAAAATGATGACAGAAGTTTTTACTTCACTGGACGAAAAGATGTATTTTTTCGAAAAAGTGAAAATATCGCTTAATCTTTTATTATATCATTTAATCTGTAAAGCATAGCTTAATTTATTTTAACAGCGTGCATTAAAAATAAAAAAAGGATTAAGTGAGTAAATTTACTTTGAAGTTACGGACTTTAGAAAAATATGTTTTTTTAAGAACTTGTATTTGTGAGATGAAACATATATATGTTTTTTTTTTTTTCACATTAGCTGTCTTTGACGATCTGCTAGTTTACAGGAATTAACAGTTGCTAAACATTGCAATAAAATATTTTACGTAATATGATCTTAATGGTTTCATCAGCAAAATATTCTTAAACTTGGTTTTTTGAAAGGCATATAGTCATACAATTTGAGAAGCCTTTCATTGTTTTATGCTTATCCATAATTTTCTATCTGCATCTTTATACAACCAACTGAGATAAACAGGCTTACTGCTTGTTAACAAAATACTGTTCAATACCAGGCATCCGACGACGTATTTTAGTATCCTTTTAGGCTTTTATTATCAATTAAATGGCATTTTGGAAATGCATCGTATCTGTGTTTGTAATTCAGACGATAGAAAATGAACGGTTGGTTTTATTCTACTATAATAAAAAAAAAATTAGATTAGCAGAATCTATATTTAGCCCAATTTAATATTTATTGATGAGAAAATGGAACTAAATGATTAAGCATAAAATTATTTTAATTATCCCTCTGCCAATTTCTATTTTAGAGCAAGTGAGGAACATAAAACAATTAGCTGCAAAATACATCTTAATAAAAGATTGTCACTTTTTTACATCTTGAAATGAAGCGTTTACAACTTTTAAACTGCTAAGCAGCTATTTATTGTTTGTTTAGGATTTATTATGCATAACTTTTTAAATTTTTAATAAAATTCTGTGAATTTCTGCTATCAAATTGCAACTTTTGTTAAATTAAATGTTAAAAAAATAAAGGGGGGTTCTCTCCTAATTTACACATCCCTCTATAAATTCAGTGTTCTCTTATTTGTAAATTTAATATGTATAATCATATTGGCTTGACACACAGGATTCTTTTCGATTTTAGTATCAGTTTTTATAACAACTTAAAGTTTTAATAATTTATGGAAGTAATAATAATAATAACTATAATTTGAAAGCAAGAATCTGGATTTTGGATAGAGCTTGTTTTTTAAATAATCACAGGGTTTTAAAATCTTGAAGAGATTATAAAATAATTATAAATGCAATTGTTCCTATTCTCTGATATTTATCAAAAAGTTTCATGATATAATAGAGCGAATATTAATTTGCTTTTCTTGCCTTTCAAAAATGTCTAGGTTCCTTTTCGGCCGCTTAAAAATACTTAAAGAGAGTTTTTTTATTAATAAATAGGCGAATGATACTTACAAAGTATATAGACACATGCAAGTTTAATATTTTAAAACTTGTCGTCAGATACATTTTTAAACATGAAAACTTTGTGTTTTTAAATAAAATTTAGATTTCTGAAAATGGGAAATCTTAAAGTAAAAGCCAGGAAAAGAATCTCTCAGATTCTGGCAGGGGAGTATAATATTAATAAAAAAAGTCTTAGCACAAGATTATATTATAGAGATCAGTTTATCCTGGCATCAACACTCTAAATGATTAAATTAAATTTTTGGAAGTCATTTCTCTCCCTTGCAGGACAATCTGACCTTATAGTTTGAAAAAAGATGATGATTTACATAGCATGAGTATGGGGTTTATTGAAACTCAATGGTATTTAGAATTGAAATGGAATGGATTCAGTTTCTACTTATATGATGTATTTAAAATACACTCCATGATTTTAGCTTTATGTTTAATTTGTTACGCTGCTTGCATTAAAAAAATGTGTAATCTCGCAACACAGGATTACAAATTAAAAAGTATAATAATATGAAAAAAATATTGCGCGTGTAAATTAAAAAGTATATATAATATGAAATAAAAGTGTAAGTGAAAATTCAATTTCAGAGTTAATGTCTAAAGAAAAAAATATTTTAATTTATACAAAACACATGATTGCATGTTTTGATGGAAGAGTTTGAATTTAACCATAGCATTGAAAAATTGTGATTAAGCGTGTATAAGACTAAATTTAGAAAACTTATTAAAAATAAAGGCTAAAATATACGGTGAAATAATAAAAAAGGTAATTTTTTAAGCTTTAAGATAATGCAATAATTATTTTTGTGAAATAATCGTTTAGGAAAATATGAACCATTTTCATAGATAAGTCAATGCGATTACCCATTTATCGATTGAACCTTCTGTTTGATGCCTATTTCTATCATTTTGATTTTTTTACATCTTGTTTCCTCTACTTGAAGTTTCGGTGACAAGGTGAGCTCTTTTCAGGATATTTTTAATAATATTTTGCAGTTCCGTTAACTGGTTAAGCAAGACGTTGAATTAAGTGCCGCTGAAGATGAGGTTTTCCAATACAGTAGACTCCCGATTATCCGCGCCTGCCACACTAAGTTTTTTTTTTTTTTTTTTTGCTTCCAAGCAAAGAGAAAAGGCTTCCAAAGCAAGAAGCAAACACAAATGACTGATTTCTTCAAAAAGGTGTAGTTTTACAGTTATGCTTTTGTAATTACAAAATATATTACAGTATTCCAACAGTACATATGTATTAATTTTTCTGCGTATCCTTGACGACTCTCGTAAGTACAAAGCACTTTTCTGTTTTCACTAACAAAATGCATTTTAGGGTAGTTTTGAGTGATATACTAAAATATTAAGCTTTAGTTAAACATTTCCTGCTGTTTATTTTACGTTTTATTGTACATAAAACGATTTTTCAAAGTTGGAATGACTGTTTTCTCTTTTGCTATACCCGTTTTTAGCTTTTTTCGGATTATCCGCGATTTTTGTTATCCGTGGCGGACGCGCCACCCAATTCCGCGGATTATCGGGAGTGTACTGTATATATATATATATATATAATACAGGTAAAAATGGCAAAAAACTTAAAAACACGTATTAGCCTGCAATATAGCAAAAATAATGGCAGTACTTTCAAAATAGTAGTTTTAATGAGGGCATTGGCTGTTGAGTACCTATGTGTACTTACTTTGAATAATTACAGTTAGATAAGAAAAGCATGGTAATAATATAGAATGTTTCTTTGTTGTATGGGTAGGTAAACATAATTACAACGCTAGCAATATGTATCAGGGAGAAACAGTGAGCGATCATTATCCGTTTAACATTGATAGGAAGATTTCATAGAACCAATAAATCGGAGATTTCATATTAAATACAGAAACACTTAAATCCTCGTTAAACGCCATCAAATTTATTGGAGAAAATTGAGTTACTTCAGGACAATGCAGGTTTACACACTGTCGTTGATATCCTTCAGTCATTAACTGTTTGAGTTTTGAAGTTGTGGATCAATTTCTCGCTTGTCTATCTCTTTGATGCATCATATGGTTGTATTTCTACGGAACAGGACGTGCAAGATGGATATATCAGTGGTTGGGCATCCGATGCCAAATTTTTTTTTTCTCATGGTAAGAAAGATAGATCTCTCATAGGGTTATTTAAACCTGTGGACCAATGGTCTAAATATATTTTAATGGTAGGACAATATGTCAATAACATTGTTATTCAGATTTGTTTACCGATTGTTTAAAAAAAAAAGCGGATAAAAAAGCTTTCACATATGATTGCTGACTATTACTATATTTAGACACGAAAATATATGAGTTTAGAATTGAAAATCCGATGGGATGATTTTTAAGAACTGTGTTTCAACTGAAAAAAAAATGAATGGTTATAAAGGATTGTTTGCACAAACTTTGATTTATTTTATAAATTCTCTCTATACATTTAATTCAATGAGTAACAAGCACATAGGTTTACATAATATTTATTCAAATTTACATGTATTAAATACATTTGGCTATATTTCTGATGAATGGATAATCTCACATCGACAATGCACAAAAATACGAGGATTGTTACATATATTCATGATTACGTAACAATTCTTTTTAAAAATAATGATGAATATGACATCTAAAAATACATTTCAAATTTTCACAAAAATAATTTTACATAAGATTCTTCATTCCAAATACCGTCATTATGACATTTCTACAGTAAAAGGAATAAAATTTTAAACATTTTCAAAACTTTGTCATTAAAGTTAAACGGATAAGAATAGAAGAAGGTGCATCATTCCTTCATGACGTATAAAAATTAATTTGAAATTGAATAAGAAATGCTAGTCACACTTTTCCCTATATATGACTTTTGAGAATATAATCATTTTTGATATTTTATCTTAAATATGGGTATTATTTTAAGTCTCTATAAAAATCCTTCTAAAAATATCAGATTTGAAATAATTGTTTCTTTTATTAAATGCAAAATTTCAAAAACGAAGTTTGAATTGAAAAACAGTTTTTAAGTACTAGAACTTACATGAAACCTTCATACCGACTGAGAAAAAATGTTAATAATTGTATTTTAAAGCTGTTGTTACTCTTTTCAAAAATTATATTCATTTCTAATCATTTTTAGTTAATCCTTTTCAACGATGTTTCTTTCTAGAATACATCTATAAACCAAAGCTTGCTTATTGATATAAGATTTTATTTCCATTTCAAGGTTGTACTTTATATTTCCATCGTATATCATAATTATGACCTTTTTCAAGTTTTCATTTACATTAAAGATACATTTAATGGAAGAGCAATTAATTTAGATTAAAATTAAATGAATTGAATTTCGCTGTAGATATTTTCTAGCGTTAGTTTTCTTTTCAATTTTTCTTCATTACATGCTAATTTCGGTATGAAATAATTTTTAATGTGGATTTTTTTATACTGAGAATTTTTACATATTCAGAATTTAATTCTTTATCATAATTTTGAAATATAAAAGAAAAATAATATTTTAGAATTAATTGTAAATTAATAGTTTTAATGTTTTTTTTTATATAGTTATGTTTTATTCTGTTTAGAATTCAATGCTCAAAATTTATTCAATGAATTAAATGAGATCTGCAGAAATAATTTTTCGCATTTCATTTGTCGATCTTTGTTCATTAGTTTTATTATCTTCTATATTTTATATTTTATTAGCGTTTTATTGTCTTGCTTTTTCTTTACAGCGCGTTTTAATTGTTCGTTTTTGGTGTGCCGTAAGTACAATTAAATACCATTACTATAATATGGCATTTGAAGCCTTTTACACCGTTTTTGTTTAGAAAAACTGCTATTCCCTTTATTTCGTTCAGGAAAACAAAAATAAAAATATAACTTTATAGTTATTAATTACGTCTTCGAACAGCATTTTTTGTTCTGTTAAAAAAGAATTTAGTTTCTTTAAATGTAGTCTTTGAAAAGTTCCTATTTTGATTTGAAACAGACGTAGAAAACCTACAAAGAATCATCATCCATAACAAAGTAAAATTTTCAATGACACTGGAATTACGATTTACGAATACGAATAATACCGTAATTTAAATATAACATACTGAATGATATTTTTATTAACTGTTATTGGCACTCAAAAATGTCTTATGATTTGAAAACCATTTTAGATATTTAATTCACAAACCTTGAACAAGCGAAATTTTAAAAAATAATAAATGAGTTTAAATTGCTTCTCTGTTTCATTTCATAATAGCATATAAGAATTCCATCGTTCTAAGAAAATTAGAAAATTGGACACCAGCAATTTATTTTGTGAAGCGGACTTGAGAGTCATTATAAAATACAATTTCTTTTTAATATTTCCGCTGTTATGTACAAAGAGCATTGGGAAGAAGGTATACACATTTTGTAAATACAAAATTATAAATTAAAATAAGTAACATTAAGAGAGAGAAAACTAACATTTATTAGATCACACAGTTTACATACATACTTTCTTGGTTACATAAAATGTCAAAATGATGCAGAAATATACATTAATGATAGGATTTCTAATACAGTAGATTAGCCTCTTGGAAAATTTTGCTTTTTTTTTTATTTCGATTTGTTTGAGAAACGTCCCGTTAGAAAAGATATAGAGTGGACTATTAGGGACGGATTGTACAATTTTTGGATCGCTGTGAAGTGTAAAGGATGATATAAGTTTAAATGTTTTTCTTCATAAATAATGTGTATCTTTTTAGAAAAAAGCGAATCTACTGTATGTAAAATAATGAAAAATAACACTAAAATGTTATGTATATGAGTGATGCGTCATACACATGAAAGAATACTATGAAAAGCTTGGAGACAATTCTACAAATGACACAATTTAAAATTTTACATTGATATTCAGTGAAATATAACACTTAACGTGATGCTTTGAATAAGATTCAATTGAGAAATTTACAATTACCACCTCATATTTACTTGTGTAATTGGGTACTACATTTATTGACGGGTGTGCCTGTCATTAATAGTAAAGAAACCATTGATGCTTCCATACACAAAGAAACTACGAATTCCTCAAGCATCTTAAACATAAATATTTGTGTTTCTAGAAGAATACAAATATATTGAACGATTGATACGATTTTTATCTAGGAAAAGTTTGATAAGGATACAATAAATAACAAAATGTACAGTTTTTATAGAGGAACCATTGATGAGGAGTGGCATATTTCTACTCATTGAAGAAAGTCATTATCAACCAGCTGTCAAAAAAATTATTTTCAAGCAATTGGCATATATAGATTTGTCTTTTTAAAAATTATATTAAGAGGCTTTGTTGGCATCATCAAACAGAATATTCTTTCATATACGATTTATCAATGCAGAAATATTCACAATGCACAAACACCTAATTTCCTAAATGCATTGAAGGAAAAACATTAACTAATTGTTTGATTAAAACATATTTTCAAAAACACCAGATGACGAAAAAATAATGACTTCACAAGTAACACCTTTAAAATATAACATCACCATGTAATTCTTCTCTACTTTTCCTTGCTGGTTTTGCGTCACGTTACTGGCTTAAAATCAAGATCTATGACATTCCTCATGTCGGGATAGGAATGACTGCTTCCTCCAGCATCGGTCATGCGACGCTCGCGCATTCTGCTTTTCCGTCTTCCTGGATGAGGGGTTTCTGACAGAATTCTGTGCAATTTGTGCCTTGAGGGTGGTGGAACTAAAGGTGCCAGCCGTCTTTGGGGACTTGGGACACTAAGGCTGGATCCTAAACCCTTCTTACGTGCACGAACTAAGCCATATACGACTGCTGCCAGACTCTTGTGAACGCTTGGATGCCGCCCCACAGACATTTGGCGACCGACGGATTTCCTTCTTCCCAAGACATAGTAAGTTTCCATTTCACCTTTACCTTTAACTGCAACTGAACCTCGAAATTGAACAAGATATCCATGGGCCTCAAGGATCTGAGCTGTTGCTTTAGGAACCTTGAACATAAAATTTAGTGTAAATATTACACCTGCAGATTTACTTTTAAGGTTGAGTGAACGAATACAGGACAGACGTTCTCAGTTATAGATCTTTTTGCTTTTATGATTTAATTATTACTAATTGTTTTCCTAGATAGATTTTCAAATTTTCTATGGACTATTTTGGGTTCAAAAATTGTTTCTAAACCGATATTTAGTTATGGAAGAAATCTTAGATCTAATTTTATCAAAAAGAAGTTCCCTGATTTCAAAAACTATCAAATCTAATTAATTTTTAAAATAATTGATTTTTAATTTCATTTAGTTTCCATTTATTATTTTTATTTTGAATCATCAAATTAGAAAAGGATTGAATTTTTCCATTTTCCACCAGAAAATATCATTAACAATATATTTTCCGTTAATTTAAAATGCAAATCTTTCTATTATAATTTTTAGTAGTTGAAAGCTTTTATTATTAAACTTTAATTTATTCTTAGGAGTTGAGCAGTATCTGAATAAGGTTAATATTAAAAAAATCTTCAAAAATATTCCTTGTTATTTCGTGCATCAATTCTTGAACAAAAGACTGGACTTTACTCAAAGTAATATTATTTTGGAGATGAAGATATAGCAAACTCTTATATATTTTTAAATGACCTTTCTATAAATTATTTCAACTTTTAGCGGATTTAAAGAAAGAAACTTTATAAGTGATGATGAACATATTGTTTCGGTATGTTGGGAAATTATTCCGAATGAAAAGGAGGATATTCGCACATTTTTTCAGATGATAGTAGACAAATTTTACAGATTAAAATTAGATCTGTACCTGTATTTTATCAAATGTGCCTGTGGAATCCATGCGGCTAGCTTCATTTACTGTGTTGCCCCAAATATCGTAAACGGGTTTCTTGGCACCAATAACACCACCTACCAGAGGACCATGACTGATTCCTGAAAGAAAAAAAAATACTTCCTTAATATATTTTTATGTACATTTTTATAGCAATTTGCAAGTAATTATAATTTGCAACTAGTAATTCGATCTTAGTTGGTACAAGATGTATGGTGTTTGAAACTTAATGCATATGGAACTTCATGTATATATTAATTTCAATTTTGGTTTTATTTCTAATTTGTATAGAAAAGAGAAAAGGAGCACATAGTTATAAGGGATTCAGTCGGTCAAAAATGGAAGCATTAGCCAGATATTTAACCAAATGAAATGAAAGTTCTTAATGCATGATCTTATTTAATTTGGTTTACGGAAAAGGTTTTGTTCCGTACGTAAAAATTTTTTCCCGGATATTGTTTTACGTCCTTTTCTACTCTTAAAACTCGGAGTGTTGGATGATCGAGCTACTGCGACACTAAACTTGCGACTGGGATGTGTTTGATTTAGTTATAACTAGCCGCCTTTGGTGACCAGCCGGTTCACCAATCTTAATGCACGTTAAAATTTTAATAATTAAATATTTTATGGAAATTCCATTTTAATTGCTTCTTCATTAAAATATTTTAAATATTTTAAAGTCATATAATTCACTCATAATATTATAAAGGCCTTCAGCCATAACGTAATATGTATCTCTCTAATTTTCTGTTAGCTCCCGTAGAATTTATGCTTTAAATTAAAGTCGAAATGATTAAAGTGCAATATAATAATATATATTTTTTTTACTGAAACGAAGCATTTCTTTTAAATATGAGTACTGAAAACAGAGTCGCTGAGTATTTAAACCTTATGGGCACTAAAGAATATTTTTCTTAATTTATATATTATTTCAAGAAGTTTTCAACAAAATTTTCTCAGATTCATCATGAACAAATCGATTAATTAACAATGTTTAGTTTTAAATGCATCAAACACTAAAAAAAAATAAACAGAATCGTTTGAAATAATCTGTCGAAAACACATTAAACCTTCAATATCCGTTGAAAATAGTTGCCAACAATCAGAACACAATGCGCATGCGTGAACACAATGCGTATTATGGTAACGCAAATGCATGAATTCTCTACTCCAGTTGGGGTAACGCTATGCAGATTAGAAACTTTTAATTTCCTTTATTCTATTTTATATTAATTCAAAAGTACTTCAGAATGAATCTGAAAGATCGATTAATTAACAATGTTTAACTTTAAATGCATCAAACATTAAGAAAATAAACAGAATCCTTTGAAATAATCTGCCGAAAATTCCTTAAGCCTATCCTCTTTAGAGTGGAAAAAAATGAAGCTTTACTCATTTGGCGGTGGGGAAAATGAAAATATTTTTTTGGCGGGAAAGTTAGTTTTTAATTAATAATTAAAAATTTTAAAAAAGGGACCTCAGGTGCACATTCCCGACCTCCAAGGTATGCATGTGCCAAATTTGGTAGTTGTAGGTCAAACGGTCTGGCCTGTAGAGCGCCAACACACACACACACACACACACACACACACACACACACACACACACACACACACACACACACACACACACACACACACACATTCAGCTTTATATAAGTATAGATTACGTTCCGCCTTCAAAGCAACATGAGAGCTAATTTGAAACGGATTTCCATTTTGAGTCATGGTTCAATGAATGTGAGGATTAGGCTAATAATGCATCCTGTGGAAGACGCCAAATGACATTTAATGAGATCTGAGATAATATTAATAAGATAATGGCCCGTCTAGACAAGCACATCTCTCGATATAAAAAAAAGCAAATAATAATAAAGTAAAAACAACCAATGACGAGATACCCAAGAGCAAATGTTTTTGATCAAGATTGAAAGGCAAATTTTTTTTACAAGTGGATAATATTTTTTGATATTGATTATATTCGCAACTGGATACGTACCAATGCGCAGTTTGAAATTGTTGAAAGAATGTTTGTTCAGTTCATCCAGAGCTTCTCTCATCGCAAAAGCAAAGTCGACGAGTGCAGTCAGATGACCCCATTCATCCGGGCCCTAGAAAATGGAAACGAAACAGTTGCAATTCTCATAAAACACACACCAGCTTATGAACAAATAAGAATTGAAGACTTGATGTTGTGAAATAAAATAATTTTACTGCAATTACCAGCTTAAATTTTTGGAAGAAATTAAAAAAAAATCTACCGACATTTGTTTTTGTAACTACCAAACTAAATGCGGAAATATATTTAAATTGTAGAACAAGTGTTTTGAAATAATATTCATTGTGTGGCCAAATTCGGTTCCTGCGCTGCTAAATCTCACAAACAAACAAAGAAAGAAAACAATACTAATGTATTGAAGTTTTCTAAATAGATGATTATTTCAATCCTTACTTTTTCTAATTTCATGTACACAATGAGAATTTATTGTAATTATCAAATTGTAAATTCGATCCCAAAATTTTGACAAATTCCCGTGTTTTAGAACTCCTGGAATCCGAAAATGCATTTTTTTAAAAAATTTTGTCTGAGAATTTGATAACTCAGACTTGCTTTAAGGTAAACTAAATAAAATTTAGTATGTAGTCTTTATATTAAATTTGTAGATTTCTATCAAAATTTAAACGAAATCCATCCACAGAAATTTTGTTTGTGTAGGTTTTTGTTTCTACAATTTTGTTTTTTGTTTGTGTATAAGTGAACACGATAACTATGAAAGTTAAAAAGCAAAATCACTAAAATTTGTGCACGGATTTATCTTCCAACACGGATTATATTCTTATCAAATACTTTAAACGAAAAATGTCAAAGCGTCGACCCTTTGTTAGTTTGTACTTTCGCATGCCCGAAAACGCGATAGCTAACAATAAGTAAACAAATGAACTTTGATACCCGACCTTATTACTAAAAGCGTAGCTCTGTGTCAAATTTTAATTTTAATACATCGAGAATATGACGAGCAAAATGTGTATTTGGTTTTCTTCGCTATTTTATGAAACACAACATTTTTATGTTATGGTTTCTGAAAATAAAAATCTGATCATTCTTGGGGTTTTGTGACCCTGCGAAAGGTCCACAAATTTTATGCTGGGATAGTGGATCAAGGAACATTTGAGAATGTTTATGGGAGAACGTTACCACTTGTTTATAACATACAACTTTCATAATACATTAATTATAAGTATCAATTTATCAATAAAATATCAAAAATAAGCTTAATAAATAATCTAAACAATTTTTTGCCAAATTAAATAAGAGATATTTCATACCTTTCTACTTGGATTCAATCCCGAGGCTGCCATATAGGTGCTGCTGATTGTTTTTATTTTTTCCAGTGGTCGAAATCGTTCTTCGTCCAATAACTGCATGCATAAAAGCATATTTTATTTCTGTTAATCAAAATGCTAAGAAAATCAAAATCAAATCATTTGCGAAATCAATTAAAAACTATTTAGCAATTAAATTGGTAGGGGAAATTTCTATTCATTATTAAGAGAACTAATTACATCATAATTTGTGGCAAATTACAAAACGAATTACAAAATTACAAAGCAAATTACAAAACAAACACTTTTTACAAGAGCGGTAAGCACAGTTAAAAAAATACATATATATTAGATGAAATTTCAAAAGCCGGATATCTCTCATAATAATAAAGATGAATATGTATACTAGTGCTTTACAGAACAGACTGTTGGATTGAGTTACCGAATGGGGCACAGATGTACTTGAGAGGGTGGAAATATGCACTTCGAAGCGATTTTTAAACTAGAATTCTAATTTATTAAAAAAGTAAGCGAAATTTCGTCATTTCTCTTAAATAACTCCCGAAAAAATGATAACTTTACATTCAAAAAATTATTTTTAATATCAATTTAATAATTGCACAAATTTTCTTTAATTATGTAGTTAATTAAAAACATTCTTTTGTATGATTTTCAACAATAGAACACATTGTTGCCTTGAAATTCAAATCATTTTCGCTGTTTCATCAAATATTTAATTGCGTTATTTTCTTCCATTATTGAAATGTAAGGAAGAAAGGCTCATTTAATAACGAATTTGTATTCGCGAAAAATAAAAAAAAAGAAGTTACAGAATCTCAAAGATATAAATTAGAAGATAAATAAACCTGACAAATAATAGCGTTATGATGCTTTTTTAGGCGTATTCATAGCACAATAAAAGGACCAAGTCCTAGTCTATTATATTAAAACAGCTTTAATGTCATTATTTCAGGCTTAAAAATATTTTCTTGAGGGAATTATGAATATGAAGTTATATTTAAGAGATTTAATTGAAAATAAGCACAATCTAAAATGAAAGGAGGCAACTGATTGTCCAAAGCGGCTAATAATCAAAAATTAATAAAAAACAAAACAAAAAAAACCCGTTAGAAATTTAGAAGTAGAAGCGAAAGTGAAACATTTAATTTTGAAACCTTTTAAATACACATTAAGTACATAAAAGTTATAGATATTTCATTTAAAAAATACAAATGACATATTACAAATATCATGTTTTTCGAAAACTTGTTTTTTTAATATTACGAGTTTATCAGCCTATTTAAATAAGCTGTTGATGTTCTAGAGCTACAGCTACAATTTTGCAACAGTTGTTATAATAAGATGTTGATGTTGAAGTTCTAAATGTTTTGGCTTGTACAACAAAACGTATTCAGCTTATATACTGCATGTAACCTTTAATATTCTGGTTGGGAAAATCGTCAGTATGTAAGTGAAACTTACAAGCGCTCTGAGTTAGAACACTCAGAGAACAGATCTGTAGTGAAATTCTGTTCAAATGATAATTAAGGCTTCAAATGTTGCGTTCAACAACTAAATGCTTGAAATCTATTTCCTCTTTGTAAAGGACCTACTTGTATTATTGCGTAAAGCACAAGATCCTTCATTTATCCTGATGATACGATGAAACCATTACTACTTATCGCAACCATCCTCATTCATTGAAATCAGATGACATATAAACCCCATTTAGACATAGAGTGCTACTAGAGTATATATGAGCCTTATGATGGTAGGCATTTTCGGCGTAGAATAGGGCTTCTTAAACATTAAATGAGACCCGGTTTGTTCAATTAATAATTTTCCTGCTATATAAACTATCAGATAATGTGTTATAAAGCGGGTATACGAATATAAATGTGAATAATTTAATGCCTAGTAAGATTGAAAAGAAATCGGTTGGCGATTTATAGGGAATATTATTTGACTATAATATAAAAAAAATGGCACAAATGTAATTTAAAAGGTGTGCATATGTAACTAGGAGAGATTTTTTTGTCAATTTAATTAATTAAAAATTAAGTGTGATATTGATATTTTTTTGTAATAATATATCAAAATTTAGTTGCAAAAAATAATTTTTACATCACCATCCGAAAATATAAAAAGTTGCCTTTTTAACAATACCAATTTCCTTATTGTGGAATTTTTTTCTGAAACTTCACAATGTTTTAAAAATATGTTTTAAGGCGATATGTATTAAAGCGACCATTGAGATGACTTGAAATTGCCTAAAACAGTGAAATAGAAAGCTTTACTATTCAGTTAGTTTTAGTAGCAAAAAATGAAATTTTTTTGCGTTTAAAATATTAATGTGAGAAAAATACTTTTCTAAATATGATTAAAAACAGAAATGGAATATTTTAAAACTTAGGCACGGGGATTTTTTTATTGAAAATTATTTATTGAAGAATGCAAAATAAAATTCTTTTTTTCCATTAAGAAAATTTTTGATATTAAAGGTTTCTAACTATCTTTAACATATTTAAAAATAAACTTTTCGGCCACGATTAGAGTGACATCCTACGCCACTGCCTTATTTCTTAGTCTATTAAGAAATTCATTATAATAATTTATCATATATATATATATTGTTACAAAATTTTTCTTCTACAAATATCGCCACTCAATTGTAGTGACGCAGCGCATTTAATCTCTAATAGTTCAGCAGCTTTCTTGCTGTCTGATCCTCTCAAATCTGTTTACTCGTCGGCGACTCCGACCACTCGCACACACCATTTCTGACGATCCACACGACTTCTTCCACTTTGCAGATTCAGATTGCCTATCTTTATAGTTCCGGGAGGCGGGGCTAGAATCTTCAGACCAATCAGGGCGTAGCTGGCTGTACCTCATGTCTTAGTGGAGGGATCGTGAAAGTTCTCGAACTTTCTGGTATATCCATTTAGTCGCCAAACTCGCCAAATTTATCGCCAAGCCGCCAAATGCTCGCCAAGTCTGTCGCCAAGCTCTAAGTTCATTGATCTCAGCACGTACAGGACCGATCGTACAACGGTCTTTCTTACGATGACTCTATTCGTGCCGGGTAGCAATATTATAGGTTTGTAACAATATATATATATATATATATATATATATATATATATATATATATATATATATATAATTATTGAGAGAGGATTCCAATCTAATTTAATTAAAATCAAAGGATAACTGATTTTTAAATTTTTTAAAGCTCTTGCTTTTAATATGGCAGACTGTACGATGAACAAAATTTGCGTTAAACAATCGGTAATTTTTATAGCGAGGACAAAAATCTTACTTAAGATCAAATATTATATGCAACTCATGCTTGCAAATTTATTGCATGTAATATTTGATCTTGAGTAAGATTTTTCATGTCTTATAAAAGAAGTAGGAATATAGATCAAAGTAAAACGAATGCTACCCTATATGTTATTCTTCATGGAATGAGTGATTCATGAATGCTTTCCTAAATGTGATTAAATAAGATAGAGGGAACTGCTTATAAATTTAGATTTTATAATTTTTTTCAGCTGTACATTTAACGAAGCAATGGAATAATTAAAAAAAAAAAAATACTCTACGTCATTTGAAGTCTTTCCTTTTAACTAGAAATATATGGTTATCCTTAAACCATAGAAACCTTTCTTAACCTTTTAGACATTGGGAAAGTACTGGAAAAGGAACTACTGGGTCACGATTAGAGTGCACTGAATATATGCACAAGTGGTGCAAATTAAGTTTGCTATTGTATGTGAAGCACCGCATATTGACATGGTTCAGAAACATAAAGGACTGTGGCTCAGATATCTCTAACGTTGCCTTTTTAGCTTTCAAAATGACTATTAAATAACGAAAACAAGCTTTGTGATGCTTGTAAATAGATGATGAATCCAATTGTATTTCATATTATATTCATATAATTTGCACATACTCTGAAGATTTTAATGAATTAATAATAATTTAACTTTTAGGCATGATAATAAGCAATATAATTATTTCATGATTGAGAAAGGGCGATTCAGCTAACCTTTACATATTTTTACGTCATATATAGAGTTGAATTAAAAACACTATAATTGCAACAGTTAATTGAGATAATAAATAGAATATATATTTTTTAAATTATTTTTTTGAGAGGGAAATCAAGATGAAACTGACAGGAATTTAACTTCATTATGTAGTAATGTAGTTCCTATGTAAAAATTAATAACTTATTAGAAAAATGAATTAAAATAACTTATGAAGGAAGATTGAAATATAACTAGGAAATAAAACTTTTACTCTAACAACTTAAAAAAAATAAATTTATATCATGTATGAGTGTTGGTTTTGAAATAAGTATAAAATTATGGATTTTTTTAACAATATGAATATATGCAATTATAAAATTGCATATATTCATATTGTTAGAAAAAAGTTAAGTTTGAAATACTTATCTTTTCTTATTATAATAACCAGAACCCTTTATTTTTATGTATAAACTTGTTTATAATAATAAATAAAAAATTAAATACTAAATGAGTTTTTTATAGAAATGAAATCTTTTGTTCATCAATAAACTCTATATGCTTAAGTAAGTATACTTTTGACTATATCAATGTCGCACTCAAATTTCTTTCGACTATAATTTAACTTAAATCGACAGTTCCTGACTATGCTGAAACAGCGATTTCAAACAGCGTGTCTGATGAGAAGAGAAGAATTTACTTATTTTTTCACAAATCAGCATTTCATTAAAATTTGCTATGTCGCCACATTAGGCTTAATTCCATTTCGAAAGGCTGAATTACTCCTGAAAGTTGGATCCCAGATCATATGTTCTGTTAAAACTATTTTTAGTTCAAATCAATATTTTTTATTGCTCTCTCTCTAATTCAGAGCCAGTCAAATGTAACAGTTCCTGATCGCTTGTCACGTCCTTGGAACCTGTACTGAAATATCGCTTATTTGCAATAGATTTTTTTCTTTTTTTTAAAATTTAATGTTGTGTGCAAAATTAAATGCAGTAGTGATTATGGTAAATAAATTTTTATCTCCTATCCAAATGAGTAGATACTTGAAATGCTAAAAATCTCTTGTACCCATGCGGCATATTTATGTGACAATTCTGGTTCATTATCTGCCGTCCATTGATAAAAGCCAATTCACAGCAAAATAAAAATAAGATTGAAAGAAAGTACTTGTCATAAAGTGCACATGAAATAAGAATATCATGAATCAGTATAAATATGAAATAATAAAGAATGTAGACCTCGGATCATTAACCTTTTCTACAATCTAGCATAAAAATGAAAATAAATTGTGAAATTTACGATTTTATAACAAATTTTTATTCATGCTTATATTTATTCGCATTGATAAATCAATTAATTTAAACATTAAAAAAACGCTATCTCAGTTACTAGATGCCAAAATGGAAATTGAATTTTCTCATTCTATAAGGAAACAAACTAAAAGGGTGGGGATATTTTAACCCTGCCCAACGTTATAGATAGTGTTGGACGCTTACATTTTAGATTGACTGATATGTTCTTGTTCTTCCTCTTGTTGTATATTATAGCTCTGTGTAATATAAATATTTTTTGAGTGTTTATTTCGCGATCATTTTTCTTATTCTTTATATTTTCTTTAATTTATAATTATTTATTGTAATTTTTTTATTTGTGCTTTTTTCCTTTATGTGAAATTCTATTTTCTTATTACTAGTGCGCATTTTGAAACAAATAAAATAAAAAGTAGATAATGCGAACACAGTTAAAAGTACGCACTAACGAATTGTTAATATTTGGAAAATGTAGCAACTTCCAAATCCCTTCATGTCAAGCAGTAACGAAACGAATACAATATTTAAGAAAATAATTTCTTCTGGTTTATTTTATAAAGAAATAAATAAAACCATTTTGAGAGCAAACATGATTACTTTTTTTAAAACGGTGTTCCAAAATTAACGTGAGATTTGAATTTACGACCCTTCGTGTAGTTAAGTGTTGGCAACCCTTTTAAAAATACCGTTTGACATCTGATAGTTTTGGGTTAGTAAAAATGAAGCGTTACACGTAGAACAACGTGTTTTCATTGTTGAACAATATTTCAAAAATAATGAATAGTCTGGCAGCCACAGTTCAAAAATTTGAGAATTGGCCCCCTAGATCGCGTGATTTAACACCATTGGATTTCTTTTCATGGGATTATTTGAAGTCAAAAGTCTACGCCGAAACGCTCACAAGCACGGGTGCAATGAAAGAGGAAATTCAGAGTTGCATCAACAAATTCAGCTATATTTATGACCAGGGAACATTTTGGTGGAAGAGTGCTATGCGCAAGCAAATCCCTGGAGGACATTTGTCCTATACGTTATTACATACATAACCCTATACTGTGTACTTTACGATTCAATAAAAATATAACAATTTAAAGAAAAAAAGCCGTGTTATTTAATTAATTCAAATCGTGAGTTAACACGTTGTTCTATCGTGTAACGCTCCATTTTTACTAACCCTAAACTATAATGTGTCAAATGACTTTACAGAACGAATGGTTTCAAAGTCAAATTCAAATCTTGGGTTAATTTTGAGACACCTTTTAAAAAAGTTGATACTGTAATTATTAGATACTGAACATAAATTTAAAACATGCAAACTTGGTGCTAGAGAAAGAGAATAAGTAAAAAATGCATTTAGTATAATGGACAGATTACCTGATCAAAGTCAAAAATAATCTCGTTGAGTAACCGTATGCATTCCACGCCATTATTAATATCTTCAGAATAGAAAGATGCAAAATTAGGAATTGATGCGAAGAGCACGCCACAACAGCTGTAGGACTGAGCATATAGTTCCTGAAATGAAATAAATAAATTAAGAAACTATTATGTATAGTACAATTTGATAGATTTTTTGAGGTTTCGTGATTGAGATTTTAATTACATATAATCAAATCAAGAAGTTTGAGTACCTCGTAGATTAGTTTCAGAAAAAAAGAAATCACAAAATATAAAATATAACTACAGCGGATTTCTTACACATATTCTTTTGGTTTAATTGACTCGAAATAACTGTTTGCTAAAGATAAAATTTCACCAGATAAATATTAGTTAAATTTTCACATATTTCTATGCAAATACAAAGTTTACAGAAGATTATGTTCTCCGATCAAAGAAATTTTTTAAAAATCAAAGTGAGCTGAAAATGGCAGATGTAATAAAGTCAAGAATTCGAAAGTAACGAAATATGAGGACATTTTTTCCCTTAAAATAACTCAGGTGAATAAAAATTTTCATAATTACCTGATGAATTATATTCAAGATTTGTAATTATAAAGTGAGTTATTTGAGGCTAAAATCTTAATTTTACAGCAATTTAACCAGTCCACTAATTAAAAAATTTATTTTTCAAAAAGAATGTAGAACTGCATTTTGAACCTGAAAGGATACTAAGTGAAAAATTTATTCAGATTTCTTATGAAACGAATGAGTCAATTCTTTTCTCAGAGTAGAAGTTGCTTGAGAAAAAGTAATCGCAAATGGAAATGAAATGAACAGGGAGAATTTCCAAACATTAAATGCTTGCTTCATGTGCATTTAATTTTTTTGTTAGCATTCTTAGTTCTGTATTAGTTTATTGTATGTACTAAAATTTAATCAGCAATTCCAGTAAAATTTATTTTTAGAATAGTTTATATACTTGC